>NC_072475.1:65700194-66325194 GCF_027574615.1 Eptesicus fuscus
CTCTTGTAAAGCAGTATTAATGTCCATTACACCTCCAGCATCAACGCCTTCCTCGGCCATGGTGGTGGGTTATGGGTAGAGCCGAATCTTGAACGCACCCAAGCCTCCACCTCCGCGCAACTCCGCGGCGGCAGGGAAAGAGGCATCATGTCATATTTTGATTGTTTTTAAAGATATGGCAAGAGGCTGAAGTTACTGACTATACTAACGTTTCTATGAATGTTATTATCAATTAGTGGCCCGGTGCACGAAATTCATGAACATTAAAAGGGAATTAATAAGAGGAAATACTTTAATATTGCTATTTGCCCTTTCTCTATAATAGAGGTGTCAGAGGTGAAAGAAAATTAGTAAAATGTATATGAAAATAATATATAACTTTATCGCCCATGGGGACACAGCGTCAAGTCCCGCCAGCACCGCGAGACCCAGAGTCAAGTCCTGGGTTTGGGTATCCGGCTTCCTCCTCCCTCCTGTCAGAGCCTGGGCTGGCACCCGCAGGGACAGCATCAAGTCCCACCGGCGCCACGAGACCCAGAGTCAAAACCCCACCCACCCGCGCGCGCCTCGCCGAGCACGCAGCCCCACCCACCTGCACACGTCTTGAAATCGTGCGAGACCCAGACCCGCCAGTGCCCGTGGGGTCTCAGCGTCAAGCCCCAGCTGGCGCCCACAAGGACACAGCATCAAGCCCCCGCCCACCCACACACACCTCACCGCACATGCAGCCCCGCCCACCCGCGTGCACCTGACGCGCACACAGCCTCCTGGTGATTGGTTGTTACAGCGTGAGGGCGTCACAACCCCAGGCTTTTTATAATACAGGATGGCTGGACAGTCAGAGTTGGCTATCCATCTGGCATTCAAGAGACTACAACTAGAGGTTTCTGACTACATGTGCTGTCCATGACATTATTACTGTCTCTCTTATCACAAATATACACCGAAGGAATTAGTTGTATCAGATCTAATGATAATTCCAAATGAATACTTGACTAGGCTGGGGAGAATGCATCACTGTAGAAACCACAGCCTCTGCTAACACCCCCGGATTTGCTGTTTGGCTCACCCCAGGGGAATATGGAGCCTATCATTTGTTAACCATCTCTGTGAAGAGCAACAACAAGCTGTCTTAGGGACAGCCTCGATCAATGGCGGGACCAGGGATGGTGCTAGCTGCAAAGGGTAGAGTTGCAGGAAGTTAGTCCCTTTTCCCCTTAACATTTATAAACCTCTTGTTACACAGCATGCACAAAAAGACTGAACAACCTGGCAATACCTTCCCTATATTAAGTTATAAATCAAGGTGAATTTAAGGACTAATGAATTACCTTTGAAAAAAATAAAACAACTTGACTTGGCTGGTGTGGCTCAGTAGTTGAGCATCGACCTATGAACCAGGAGTTCACTGTTCCATTCCCGGTCAGAGCACATACCTGGGTTTCAGACTATATCCCCAGTAGAGGGCAGGCAAGAGGCAGCCGATCAATGATTTCCCCTCATCATTGATGTTTCTATCCCTCTTTCTCTTTCCCTAACTCTCTGTGAAATCAATAAAAACATATTAAGGAAAAAAAACTTGACTTGGGGTAGTGAACACACAATATAATATACATTTGATGTATTATAGAATTGTGTAACCTGAAACCTATATAATTTTATTAACCAGTGTCACCCCAATAAATTCAATTTAAAAATTACAGGTACAAAACCAAATATTTTAAGATGATTTCTTCCCCATCTGAAACTGCCTCATCTTAATTCTGTGGCAGAATAGACCCATTATACATAAATATTTAATCCTTCATACATTTTCTGTTTTGAGATATGATTAAAGAAATAACTTGATATTTTAGGAAGAACTAGGGAACAACAGGAATCCATTAATTAGTGGAAACCACATATACCCTGTTTTATCTCTCCTGGTGAGATACTTTTATCTAGGGAAAGGTGAACGAGAATGTACAAGTTATGGGGGAAGATGTCAATCAACCCCTCACAGAGAGTCCATGCCAGGATAATGTGAATGCCGGAAGACGGATTATTGCAACGTACTGCTAGAGCTGACCGCATTCAAATCACCTACACAAACAAAACAAAAAAATCAAGCCCTTAATATTAACTGGCCACCGTACCCAGGAAAGGTAAAGTGTTCGCTGTAGGAAGGCCTGTTATCCTCTTCCAGCCATCGTCACAGTGTGGCTAGCACCTTACCACGTGAGACATGGAAAGAGGAAGAAACATTAATGCCTCGTGGAGTTATTTAGAGTAAATTTAAACAACAAATACCTAAGAAATAAGATGCATCACCCAAACTCAGGGCCGCTGTACATTACACCAGCAATAATTAGCTTCATAATTGGTATCAACTCTCCTTTTAAGACCAGGTAACTGTAAATCCATCCGGTCATCTGCTACCCTGAGTAGTCACTGTCTAATGCTTCCGAAAGAGAAACTCCCATAACGGTACAGCATAGTATTTGGGGATCGTTTTTTCACTCTGAAATGCCTAAAAAGAGATTAATAATAATGGCTTCAATATTCTGAACTACAAACATTTCTTTCAGTCTCGGATTTTCCTGATAATACTTCAGACCTCTCTGGTGCTTTATTTTCCAGTGCTTTTCACATATCTCATCCATCATGTGACCTCACAGCTGCTCTGGGGGGAAGCCAGGGCAGACGTCAGGACCCCACTTTACCAATGAACCTGAGATTCGGGGAAGTGACTCGAAGAAGGGTCACATGGCTATTAGGAATTAAAAGGAGTAGAAACTATCCTAATCCAAGACTCTTCCTCCCACACTGAGGGACGGAATTGCTTCGATCAATTTGTGCATCAGCAATCCACATCCTTTTCAGCTTCTGGTGACTGAGTTAGTTAACAAGGCGCCTGGAAAGGAACGGCTCTACTTTTACTGCTTCGATATAAAAATCTCTTAAGCTGTGAAGTCAGAAAGATTCGTTCCTCCAGTCCAGTCTCAACCTGAGCGTGACCCTATAATGCCTTTAAGAAACTAGGGATAAAGGCGAGCATCCCAAGTGCACACTGAAGTGTCGGATGGAGGGAAGCAGGGGGGTCCCTGCCCCCGCCCCGACCTGGAGCGCACAGAAGGCACGTCAGACAATGTCCTCGGCGGGGTGCTGGAACGGGGCAGTGCCCAGGGTGGAGAACTGGTGCCAGTTCCGCAGGAAGCCCCTGTTGTACTGGCCTGTGTCCACGATGAGCCCCCAGAGGAGCCGGCGCCCCGTCTTCTGTCGAAGGGCCTGCTGCACTTCCCTCTCGGTCACGTTGTAGCTGATGTTTATCAGCTGTATCAGGAAGATGTAGCCCATGCCCGCGGTGATGATCGCGGAGTACCACACGCAGGTGAAGGTCAGCGCCGAGCTGGGAAGGGGAATGGGCGGGTCAGGGCTGCCGATTTTTCACATTCAGAAAGCTGTCCCCGTCCTAACCCTTTATACATGTAATACTTCTTACCGAGGACTCTGGCACCTCCCCGAATCATCCCGCTGGCCAATAGTCTTCTATCCTCAAAATACCAATAACCTGCTTAAATTATGACCGTTAACGAACATGTTCTGTTTCAGTTTTTAGTTATTAGTGCCTCTTTTTCCAGTATTTTTTACTTAGAATAGCGGAGACTGTTTCCTGCACTTTGTGTCCCCCACACAACCAACACAGTGCCTGACGTGACAGGATTCAAAATCTGTTTGTTGAATGAATAATTCCCAACTTGTTCTTAACTCGGGAGAAAACGAAGGCACCACAAGATGGCTATAAACACCCTCAAGGAAGCTGTGGGTGGGAAGTTCCTTAATTTCCACGCTTTTTCCGTCCGAGGCTGCTGAATACAAATACAGAGACACCGCCCAACGCCAGAAGCCTCCACGTGTACGGTGTGTAGGAGCACCGCCATATTTCAAACTCTGCTTCCTACGGCCAAACACAGGGCAGGACAGCTCCTTTCCGCTCTGACACGACTGTGAGGAGAGGCTACTGATCAATGTCTGCCAACTGATTATTTTCATTCAAACATTTGCAAATGAATGAGTTACATGGAAATACATTCATTCAGAATCTAAGCCAAAAGGACCTGAGAAATGATTAAATCACTACAAAGGTGAGAAAAACCGAGGCCCAACTGGGAGATATGAATGGCTGTCCAGAGCAGGGAGGACCAATGGCAGGGCTATTTTGTTTAAGTGGCCCACAGAAAGCCTACAGAACTCATGCTTTGAAACAGAAATGATCTGTTTTAGGACATTTGTCACAACCCACTAAGAATAGTAGTTACTGAAGAATTTCACAACCTACAAAGACTCAACATGGAAAAAAGGAACTTATTATCCCTGAGGAGGAGGACCCATCTATTCTAATAAAGCCCATAAAAGTCTAGATCTGTAATGGCAATGGCGAGATCTGTCCAGGGACTAATACAAACAAACACCTGCACAGAGACACTATGCAGATAAAGCAGGGACTGACTGTTCTGGAAACAAAGAACAGGCTAGAGGGGCGAGCCTGTGGCTTTCAGGGGAGGGAGTGGCTCGGGCCATCGCTGAAAAATCCCAGCTTCTTCCAAAGCATGGAAATCTTTACAATCTAGAAATGTGCCCAAACGAACAAAGCTGAAGGAAATTTTGACCTAGATACCAGAGTAATCATGAGTGGTAATTCAAAAAAAAGTAGAACAGGAAAAAGCAATAGAGGTTAAATAGAAAAGGAAGGAAGGTCATACAGATTGTAAACACTTCACAAAAGGGTCAGAAGCAGTAAATTAATACGGGGCCAAAAAGCACCAGGAAATAGCAGTAAAGTGAGGAGTTCGCTGATTATGACAAAATGGCCCCCACACACCCTGGGGCTGCTAGTTTGTCTGTTCGAGTCTCACTGTCACTTGGTTGGGCATGTGAGTAGTCACCTGACCCTGGAAGTCCCTGATTGAGCTGGTTGGTCCTACTTCTGCAGTGCTAGTTCCTCCCTTTTGAAGGGTCAATGATCCTTTCAACTTCACCCTAGAAAACTGCACCTATCCACTACCCAATTTTGTTGGCAATTTCAGGGATACTCAAAAGCCCCATAACCTGTCCCTAACCTAGTAGCAAATCATAGCCCCTTACAGTGAATGGCAACACCCCCCCCTCCTCCAGGGCCTCTGTGCTGGGGTGTCCATATCTCACCTGTAATCTGCATAAACTCCAGGACAATAGAAGAGAGCTGTGAAGACACTTCTGTCTCTACAAATGGTGTCCAAGGTCAGTGTGATCCCATACACCGAGGTGAGCAAGAAGATCGAAAGGGCAAGTATAAACGCTTGATGATTGCATTCTCCAACACAGCCATTTATCCTCAAAACAGCACAGGGGGGAAAGCAAACGTGTTTTTAAAAGTTCTCTATATCACTCAGATAATAAACAAAGAAGTTTTAAAAGCAGGAATAGTGTGAATTCCAGTTATTAAAAAGCTATCTTACTTTTCAATTTTAGAGAATTAAAAACTTGTTCACTGAGAGATGCAGTCTTACAGTCTCTGCTCTTCACAAAGTGAAATCCTATCATTCGTGTTAAGTACAAGACCAAGTAAAAAGCAGAGCCTGGCTAATTAACCTTTCTAAATATTAGTAAGTGAAGTCTTTACCCAGCTATGAAGAGAGTTAATACTATAATTACCATGATAGGGAAAGGATGATAGCAAACTTTAAAAAGCTAAATCAGAAGTGTTACACAGGCCCCAGCGGGGTAGCTCCGTAGGTTGGAGCATCGTCCCTGATGTGCCAAGGTGGCGCGTTCCATCCCGTCAGGGCACATACAAGAGTCAGTCAATGAATGCAAGTGGAACAACAAATCAGTGTTTCTCTCTCTCCCTTCTTCTCTCTAAAAAAAAGTCAAGAAGTGTTACACAGCATCAGAAATTATATGTTAAAAATATATTAGTAAAAAGATCTGATTGGTGTGGGATGGAGAACTACTGGATGATATGCAGACTACTTGTCACATAAAAGAGAGTCCGGGTCACAGCCATCTGTAGGACACGTAGGACAGAATGTACAGGGACACCAGGATGCCCCAGTAGGTAGAAATCTTCTTTTGGGCGAGACTGTCAGGCCTTCTGCAAACCAGAACTCGTAAATGGGCCAGAGAGAGAGAGAGAAATGACAAAGAGAAGTGGAAAATCTAAAACTGAAAGTACCTATTTACGCCTAAAGACTATGCCCCAGGAAAGAGCTGTCCCTATACCTGAAGTCCACCCAAAGCCCTCTGACCTGCCTGCACCTCACCCTCTGGGACATGCCCTTCTGAAGGAGGTGTGCCAGGTAACCAGAATCCTAGTCCTAAAAGGGGTAATTCATTGACCTAGAATGCCTTAAGGGCAATAAAGTTGCAAACATGCTACTTATGGCAGTCACATCTGAATTAATTACACCCCCTTGGGGTTAAGATTTACTCAGTAGAGCTGCAACGCTAACTTTTAAGAGTTGCCCTTTGCATCTTATCTTATAGGCCTTATGTGTCCTCATTTGTCACTGGCCAGTGGGTAGGTACCCAAAAAGCCCATCTCCCCGCCAATAACCAAATAGGGAGTTATCTGGCAAGACCTCACCTCAATAATGTAGACCAGTAGCATCAGAATGATTAAGGATGTATGATGAGAGGAGAAAAAGGTCACCGGAAAATATGGGAACACTTGCTTGAACTCTGTGTTCAAGAGAAAATAAGCCTACACTGATTTTGATAAATTCCTTTTTAAAAAAATCATTCAACTGTAGATGCTTCTCTTTTAGAAAGAAGATAAATGAGGGGCAGCTCAAAAGAGAATGGCAAAAAAGAAAAAACACCTTCAGGAAATGACTGTGAAAGAACTAAATTTGTGAAACTAGGAAAAACTGATGACTAAGTGGGAACATCCTAACAGCCCACAAATACCTACAAGATGTAAAGCTGGGAAGGAGAGAGATTTTAGGATGATACAAAGGACGCTCAAACACCACTAGAGTCTCACGTGAATTTACACTCTGCAAGCCTCCAATTTTTCCCCACATACCAGACACAATGGTGATCCATTCTCCTCACACAGATGCCACATATCCGGCAATGCCACGCCCGGGCAGGTCGCACGAGCTGGCACTGGGCACACCAGTCTTCCTTCGCCTGCATGGGGCTTCCCGCCAACAACCTGGAAGAGCCCTTCTGGTCATCCCTCAGGGTGCGGCTGCTGAGGGTGCCCGGCACCTCCCCGCCAGGGAGCCCTTTGGTCCTCTGCCCTTTTCTGTGCAGGCACTCCGTGCGGTGGCTGCCCAGAGATGTGTCCTCGCTGGCGGGATTTCTGAGGTAGCCTGGGTTCTTCTTGGCTCTGTACAAGGCTAAGAGGATCAGAAACAGCCCGCAGGTAAGAAGAGCCAGCTGGGTGGGCCCCACGCGCCCTCTGGGGACCACCTCCTGGAGGAACACGTAGTACATGTAGCCCAGAGAGAACAGCCCGAGGCTCAGGAAGAACAGAGTGCGCTCTTTCCTTCGGTGAGTGAGGTAGTAGTACCACAGGGCCAGCACGGGCAGGGAGGTCAGAACCACCACCCCCAGGAGGAAATGCCAGGAGGCCACTCGGAGGAAGATGGGCAGGAGGATGAGAGGCGGGATGATGCTAATGTTAACTTTTTTGGCTCCTCGAAGCCAAGGAATTCGGAGGCGATCAGAGATTGTATCCATGATTCTTTCACAAGTCTCTGGCTGCACAGATTTACACGTAATCCATCTATTCAGAAAGAGCACAGAGAGAAGGCACTTCATATGTGTTTGTGGAATTAAAAACCAATGAACACTGTAGGTCAAGCAGCAGGATAAATGATAAAGGAGGCCAAAGGCCATGTATTCTACTGCCTGACTACTGCACATGCTATTTTCAAAATCGTGTATCATTTTTTAACATAAACCAGAATATAACGTTTAGATACTTAACAGTTAAAACGACTTCTCCCTGAAACAAATACATATAAATATGCACATTCCATACACATACTGTCTAGACTTGGGTGGGTGTAGAGACATAAAAGTCTCAAACAAATTCACAAGGTAGTTGTAAAGACAACATGGGAACTCAAGAATTATTAGGTAAGTGACAAAGCAGCAAAGTCACCCCGTGAACTATGATGGCCAAACATCAAAAGGAGTGCTCAAAGGAGAGTGAACACTTCTGAGTGGAGTCATTAGAGGGGTCTTTGTGGAAAAGGTGGGATCTGTGCTCCACCTTGACGGCTGGCTAGCATTTGTACACGGGAGGAGGAAGGGTGGGTGGGAGGCTTTCCAGTGTAAGGCACACAATCCGCCCTGGGCCCAGGGAGGGAACCTGTTCAGCAGGGGGAGAATGGAGATCAAACTAGTGTGAGTCAAATGACCCAAGCTTGGAGGACACATGGTATATAACTGACTCTTTTTTGCATACTTAAGCTAGTAAGGCAAGGAAGAGTTTAAGGAATGATCACACTGATTTTAGACCGTTAAAAAAAAGTAGGGCTAGAACTTGGAAGCAGGATAACTATATGGGAGGGAGTCATACAGAGCAGGGGGAGCCTATCTCCAGAGCAGTATATGGAGAGAGCAGAGAATTCAGGCACAGCCCAGTTCTCGAGGCTGGGAGGGAGAAGAGTTAGGTTAACAGAAGAGCTGCCATCTTCAATGATGGAGATTACGGAAGCAGCATGTCTCCATTCATTAGCACAAAGTGCTCCATTTTCTCATGGGTTTTTAGACTAAGTCTAAAGAAACTATAAGGACTGTAAAAAAAAAAAAAGGTAATAGACACTGTCTAGTAAGAAGTATGAGGTATTCAGGTGTCAAGGTTGGTACTAGACCACCGTGGCCCCAAAGGGTGCCTTTCATGCTAGGTTAACGCACAAAGTTTTAAATCGGCAATCTGCCACTGCAGTGACTTTCTAAGCAGAAGGAGTTATTATTAATAGGAAAAGCAAGTTTCCAACATTCTCATTCTTCCCACATTATGCTTTCCATATGGCAACAATGTTTAAATATATTACTTAGAAAAAGGAAAAAAAAAAGCCAAGTTATTAATGTTTGATACAAAATTCTTTCAGTGATGTTAAAGATTATTTTTCTGGGTAGTAATTTTCATCACTTGGATTAATGGTGAAAATAAAAGCCAAATACAATACAGTGGAACAACACAGCGCTGCCGCTCGTGTTGAAAATAGCCAGTGCAGGAGAGGGATGCGTTTCCTAGCTGGACCTCCTCCCCAATAACAAGGGGTGAGACCAGCTCCAACTGCAGGACAATGATCTGTCCACCCTCAAGGCCCTTTGCGCCAGGTCCCACCTAGTCAGTCTCCAATCACTGAGATCAACGAGAACGCAGGAACTTTCCGGTACCGTGCTCCTTCTTAAAATTACAGATTCTGCTGGGCTGCATTTTATTTTTTTACACCTTTAATTTGCCTTCTATCCCTTTAGCTGCCTGTCCTCTCCATCTTCTCCCTTTAAATGAAACTGAGCTGAACAGACAGTTGTGCACGACTGAGTAATTCATCTTTATAAAATCCTTACCCTTGACGTAGAAGACTACTCTCCATGTTAGATCCTTGGAGAGAGAATCAGAGCCAATTCCGGTGTTCTGGGTGGCTAAGCTGAAAGTATACATTGCAGTTCCCAAAAGGGTCGATGGGGTCGGCGACGAGAAACACCGTGCTCTTACCTCTCACACCCTTCATCCAGATCTTGGCAATCACACAAAAAGGCGGCCACGTGGTTCTTTTCCCCATTTCGATCTATGTACTCGCAGCAGCACAGGGGCTCCAATTCAGGTTCCTCCGCTTTGTTTTTCTTCTTCACTGACTTCAAACCGCCCTTCGGTGTCATGACGGCCACCTGTCACCATGAGCCCTCGGAAGGGAAAGGAGGAAAGAACACAACTCACGTCTTCTACACACACTCACGCCGCTCTCTGATCAAACGCCAACGCCCGGGAAATCAAACAGGGGAAGAGGGGGCGGAGGGTCCCATTTTCATCAGGCTTTGCTGACCCGGGCGGGCCAGGCAGAGAGCACGAAGGCTCCTGGAGCCGCTGTCACCGCCCCATCCCATCGCGGGGCAGGCTGCCGGGGACCAGCCGTTCCCATGGCGACAGCCGACCACGCCGCCCGGGACCGCCGGGACGCGGGAGGCTGGGCGCCCCTGCGGGTGCGGGCTGAGCGGGGCTGCCCGAACCTGGGCGCCGACGGGCACTCACCCTCGGGGCTGCGGGCAGGGACGCGGGGTGCATGCGCTGGGCCGGCAAACGCGCCCGGCGGCAGGGGCCGGCCACCCGGCTCCAGGAAAGCCCGCCGGCAGCTCGGGTAGCGCTCGGGCGGCCGCCCAGTCCCGCTCCTCCAGCGCCGCGCGGGGCTCGCCCCCGCCCCCACCCACGGGAGCCCGCGGGCGGGCCCGGGCGCCGCCGGCAGAATGACCTTGGGAGGAAGTTACCTGCGCTCCGGGCGGAGGTGCGGCTGCAGCCCAGGAAGCCGGGGCGGGGGGAGAGGGTCGGCGCCTCCAGGGCGCGGACGCGAGCCCGGTCTGAGCTCCGCGGGGCCCCCGGCGTGATCGCTGGGGTCCCCGGACTCCGGTTCCGCTCGCCGCCGCCGCCCACCTGTGACCACAGCCCGCCGCGCCCGGGGAAGCGCCCGCCGCCCCACGCCGTCTCGCCGCCCCGCGGCCGGCCGGGCTGGCGCGGCAAGTCCGCGCGCGCTTCCCGGTGTCCCGCCCCCGGCGCCGGGGATCCCCGCCCGCCCGCGCGCCGCCCGCCGCCCCGCGGAGCCGGCAGCGAGGCCCCGCCCTCAGCCCGGAGGACGGGAGGACCCGAGGGCCGGCTCCGGGGAGCGGTCCGGGCGGCGGGGAGCCCGACTGGCCCGCCCCTCCGCCCCGCCCCCGGCCCCGCGGAGACCCGGCCCGACCCCGCCGTGGCCTGCGGGCGGCGCGTGGGCGGGGCAGCCCCCCGAGCCCCGGCCCGGGGAGGGCCCGGACGGAAACGTGGGGAACCCGAGAACCCCAAGGATTTCCCAAGTACGTGAAACCCGGGGTCCGACGCCCGCAGCAGGCGTTGGGGGGCTCTCCGCCGCCGCGGGGGACCCAGGCGCCGCTCCACACGGGCCAGCCTTCCCTGAAAGCCGAACTGCCGGGTCTGTCCTGACCCAACTTGTTCTTTGTCCTCCAGTGCGCAGTCCGCGTCAGACCCGCAGGCCTACCTGGTGTTTCTGTTCCAGCAGGATGCATGTTTGAAATGAAACTGATGTAAGGAGTCCTCTTTGGTTTTTACACATTTTTTAAAGAGTGTAGGCCCATGCACGTGTTTTCACAACAGCAGACTCTACTTTTTGAGTTTTGTTTTGTGTGGGGTTTTTTTTTCAAACAGAAAAGGAAGAAAAATGACAACTCAGATTCTGGGTTTTATTGATATTCAATTTATATAACACTCAAATACAATTGATTGAATTTTGCATATATACGTGCTTAGTCGTAATTTATAAAGCAACTTCGGTCATTTTCTTTGAGGTATGTATTGAAGTACAAGTTTTACAGAAACATCTCAAAAATATTCAGCTTGTCACTGATTATTTTTGTGAATTTAAGAGAACAAGGTTTCTTCAAGTTTATAATCCAGTCACTCTTGCTCACAGCCAGACCCTTCATAAATCCTTATTTAAAAAACAAACAAACCCAGGTAGGTACACTGGTTCCCTAAAGTAGCTGAGTTGGGATTCACTCAAGGAAACCCATTTTCCCTCTAATGGAGTCAATACTTTGATTCTCTACAGGCATCTCAAAGACGACTTTAGCAATCCCATGTGGCTGTGGTGACTCTGGGAGGAAAAAAGAAATTTAAAGGCAATAGTTGTTGAAACGGTACAAATATATAACACATTATTCTGCACTATCTTGCTCTTGTTCTGGAGACATCACTTGTATTGAGACCTATATGCCTAAAACCTTTTTATGAAAGAGCCAAAGCTTGTGTCTGACTTACAACTTCAGTCAGTATACTTGTATTGGGAGATAATGAACCCAGAGTTTTATTAAAGAGCTAAAGTTTGTGTCTTACAGCTGACTAAAACAAGCCACTCACATGAAGGAATAAATGAAGCTATCCGTGGCTACTGAAAACGAATCCACAAATTAGACTGCTAAGCTGAAGCCAAGCTTAGTTCAAGTATTTATTTGATTACTAAATGCCCAGATTTTAACCTAATCTGGTTTTTAAAACTCAGAGCATGATTCTTCATTTTGAGTGTTGGAATCCTACATATTTCCTTTTCTGAAATTGACTCTTCGATTCATTTGATGTATAAAGAGGCAAGATAATCTCACCTCTGATAGCTACTTGAAGAAGAAAACTTTCTTTCATGAAGATACAGTATGACTGAAGAACTTTTCAGATAATTATCATCAATGTGCAGAATCAAAAAGTCTATTGAATTTGTGTGCTAAATAAATGAAGACATTGTAATATTTACAGTACGCAAATCTAGAAATGTATATGCCTGAAAACTGATCCTTCAAAATTCGTAAAGGCTTAGAGGTTTCTTCTTATATTGATTGTCTTATATAGCCTGTTGAATGTATATCAACTGTGAAAGCAGCCAATTGGACACCTACTGATTCTGTGCTAACAGATAAAGCATCAAACTTCAAACCTCCCTGTAAAAATGAGGCCAAAGTGTCCCATTTTCTTTTTGCATCACAGAAATTCAATTCCACAATGTAGTTCATGCTTCACTGGAGAAATTCACAGCTTAGAATAATGTATAAGAAGCGAACAGATAGAGTCTTAAGGCCATCGGAGACTAATTATGAAATAAATGTTATTTAAAAGAATGTTCATATTAGAAGTACCAATAATGAAAAAATATGGAAATGTTCGTATGACAATGAAAATCCTTCATCCTCTGGTTTTCTCCTAGATGTTTTCTTTTACTTCCAAGTGTCTGTCCAATTTCAGTCCTTAAGATCACTAGCTCTCCACAGCCATGCCGGTCTTGTTTTTATTTAGTAGATCAAAGGTTCTCTGAAGCATAATGAGTGAGCTCTTCAACTGCAAACAAAATAATTTTCAAAATAAATTGTTTACATTTTTCTGGTCATTTTTTATGCCAAAGTTCACATTTGCATTAGACATAATTTTGTTTATACTGATGTCCAAGTAAAAGACTGAATATGAAACACCTGACTCCTTAGGGTATCTATGTCAGTATGATTGCTACAGAGTCCTTCCCATTTGCTCTAGGATTGCACTTCTCCTACATACTGTGTATTCTATCTCCCATTAGGTCTACAATCAAATTATCCAAAGGGACAGGCTGGCTTGTTTCCTTAAAAGGGTTCTGAAATTGCAGTGGTCTCACTATCTCCTAAGCAACTCAGGTTTCACTTCCAGGCCTGTGCTTGCAATTGTCCTCATCCATCCAAAACGGACCCATCCCCACTGTCCATGTCGTTTTCCCTAATCATCCTGCCTCTAAACTCCCAACGCATTACTACTTACTTTGACATTTAATTTTGTACTTTTTTCATAGTCTTTAACAATACACACGGACCTTTGATTTCTCTAATAAAATTGTAGTCAACTTGAAAGAATTAAGTCTTATTTTTCTTTATATTCATTCATTCAAATATTTACTGTTTATCTATTACATGTGCTGTGCTAAGCACCGGGTATCAATGGTGAACCAAAGAGCCACTCTCGCCACTGTCTCTGCCTTCATGGAGCTTATAGATTAGTGAGCAATATAGAACTAAAACACATAATCACACACACAAAATATACTTACACATTGTATGAAGTTTTTTACTTACGCAACTAGGGGATGGTACTATAATTTTCTAAAATTAGGTCAATTAAAGGAGAAGTGGGTTTGGCTCAGGATGAAAACAGAATTCTGTTTTGGACATGATCAGTTTGGGATGCCTGTTATCATCCAGGTGAAGATGCCAAGTCAGCAAGTGACTGTCTGAGCCTGGAGCTCAGAGGAGACATCAGGTAAGAGATGGATTTAGGAGTCACTGGCACATGTGGTATTCCAAGCCAGGGGAGTGGATATGATCCCCTAAAGGGAAGCAGAGGAGAAGGGAAGAGAATCTAACACAGCGTGGAGCACTAGGCCAGAGAGAGGTCAGGTACAGGAGAAAGTTTTACAGCAAAAAGGAGTTTCCCGTTATGCTAAATGAAAGAAGCCAGTCACGAAAGATTCCATTTATAGGTTCTTTTTGGGGTGATGCAAATGCTCTAGAATTAGTGGTGATGGTTGCATAACCTTGTGAATATATTAAAAAGCCTTTGAAAGGGTGAATTTTATAACATGAATTATTTCACAATAAAGCTGGAGGTTTTTAGATACATTTCAAGAAAAGAGTGGTCAGTTCTCAAAATGTTGACACTGTAAATGGAAACTAAAAGAAAGGTACATTTATGTTAAAAGCTAGAGGTCACTTAGGGATCTCAGCTCAAGCAATATCGGTGGAAGATAGGGGAGAGGAAAACAAGGCAGGAGTGAGCTGAACAGCGAGGAAGTGGGTTAAATACATGCATCCAGTTTTGCTCCCTTCTGAAACCCCACTAGGGGATTTGCTTAATCCTCACTCAAGAATATGTTTTCTTTTTAATTATTACTGATTTTGGAGAGAGGAAGGGAGAGATAGAAAGAGAGAGACAGACAGAGATTGATGTGAGAAACATCAAGTGATTGCTCTCGTATGCGCCCCAACTGGGGATTGAACTTTCAGTCTTCTAGTGTACCAGAAGATGCTCCAACCAACTGAGCTACAAGGGCCAGCGCAGGATTTGTTGTTGCTTTTAAAAGACACAAACCAAGGGCTGGGAGAACAGAAAGAGTGAAAACAGCAACACAACTTGGGAACCTGGAAAGCAGGTGGATGACTTCACAGGCCTGAAAAGGCTGAATCCTAAGCTAACACTAGAGAAAGCTGAGACCAACCAAATTTACCCTGAAGAATCCTCAAAAGCCTCAGAAATTGATGGCCAGGAATCTCTAGAAGTGGGAATTAAGAGGAAGGGGCTAAAATAAGAATTGGATGAACCTTTGGGCATCTGACCTCTCTTACTACCTGGGCAAAAGTCTAAAATTTTATTTTCTGGACAGGATAAAACAGAGGTTCTCTGGCTATCTGGCTCAGGGGACACCAAGACATCGTTAAAGACAGTGTTACCATACCAAAAGCAGGGATTATAGGAAAAAAGTGTATACTGAATATTGAAACCATCTCTGCCTTGACCTCCCCATTCCTCTCTCACTCCGTTCCTAAAATGCTGGCAGCCAGCCCTCAAATCCTTCAGATAGGAGACTAGAAGAGTATTCTCTGTGGAAACTGACCAATCCACGAGGAAAAACCTAAAAATACTGAGATCAGGATTTCTCAACCAGCCAAATGTACAGAAAAGTTCAGAGTAGACCAATATGATGCACATGTTGAAAGCTTCTGATCCACACAAGCAGACAACCAAGGACTATCGACATCTAAAGAAATTCTCTAACACTAAGGATGGAAATCAAAACAGAAGGGAACGGATTATGATGGAAAGTGAGTATGTAAGAAGAATAAAAATTGTTTATTAGTAATATGGTCAGAGAGATAAAGATATAGCTATTTTAAAAAGATCACAATGCCATAAAAATTTCAGAGGAACAATAGCTCTTTGAAATTAAAAACTTGTTAGCAAAAATTGAAAAACTCAATAGAAGAATTTGAAGATTGAGTAAATCACGGAGGAAGCAGTATTTTTAAAAAGCAGAGATGGAAGCTGGAAGAAAAAAGGTTACAAAAATTAGACAACCTGTCCAATTAATTGAAAGTCAGCATCTGAGTTTTAGGAGCTGTAGAAAGTGGAATGAAGAAAATCATCAACTATCTAACTTAATACTTCCCAGAACTAAAGGGCAGGATTTTCCACATTAAAGGATTAGGAATGATAACATCCTCCAGAATTCTCAATAGTAACACTGGAAGCCAAAAGACAGTGGAGCAATGACTGAAACCTCCTGAGAAAACATTATTTCCAAGTTAGAATTCTACCCCCAGCCAAACTATAGTCAAAGGACAGAATAAAAAATTTTTCAGACAGGTGAAATCTTAAAATATTTACCTCCATACTCTTTCTTAGGCGGCATCTAAAGGATATGCTTCATTAAAAAGAGGACATAAATCAAGAAAGCAGAAAACATGGGCTATAAGAATAGAGATGGGCAACAGGAATCCCCTGGATGATAGCTGTGCACCCACACAGAGGGCCACCGGGCCTGACTGGAGCCAGTCAGAGGCTCCATTGATGGAATGCCTGAGGCGAAGGAAGATTATAACAGATGTATACGACGGGATGAAATATTCGTAAATAATATTGATAAACTAATCAACCATAATGAAATTCAGGGATAAGAAAAAGCACAGAAAATAAAAAGTAATCATGGTTTATTCTATGATGTAGCTCAGAATAGCAAAATTGGTCAAAACAAAGCAAACAGTAAATAAATATTGATTTAACCAAAATTATAACTTCATTTGGGAGAATGGGGTAATTAGAAATGGGGGCAAGATGAAGTGAAAGGAAAGAAGACAAAATCCCTGTTTTCTTTTTGACTTTCCTAATAGGAATGTCTAAAACTGAAAAATCAAGACTTATCAATACATGTTGTTTATAAATTTGGAGGTACACACCAACACTATAAACTAAAAGTTAAAGACTGTTGTCTTTAGGAAAGAAATAGGGATGAGGGTGCTGGGATTGCTATTTTCTCAACAAACCTTATAGAACAAGTTAACTCTTTACATATGTGAACTGGTTATTTGGGAGAAAATAAAAACTTTAAAAAGTGAATGAGTTATGAAGGATAAAGTAGTGACAGGCAGAGCAGACAACTCTAAAAGAGTTCAGCTGTGAAAGGGAGTAGAGAGATGATGAGTAGATAGGGAAGGATATGCATGGTGTAGGTTTTTTAATGTAGGAGATAACAGAGCACAGTCATGTGCTGATGGTAAAAACCCAACTGGGTGAGGGAGACTGAAAATGGGGAGGCTAGAAGGGAGATGCATGGAGTCTCCTGCTAAGGTGCTGGGACTTGCCTCCCATAGGCTGAGGAATGAATAGAATAGGAGGGGAGAAGATAGGGGTGCAGCTATAGGAGGGTCTCTAGACTGGGTTACAGAAGGAGAGGGAAAGTTTCTTTTTCCCTTAACGCATAGTCATCAGTTGAGAGTGAGGGGGATATGGGAGGAGATGAGGAGGAGAAAAGTGAGAATATGATCTACTCCCTGCTGAGAGTGGGAGGAGAAAGTTGCTAAGGAGCTATAGATGCCCTAACTGGTTTGGCTCAGTGGATAGAGTGTCAGCCTGCGGACTCAAAGGTCCCAGGTTCGATTCCGGTCAAGGGCATGCACCTTGGTTGCAGGCACATCCCCAGTGGGGAGGGTGCAGGATGCAGCTGATCAATGTTTCTCTCTCATCGTTGTTTCTAACTCTCTATCCCTCTCCCTTCTTCTCTGTAAAAAAATCAATAAAATATATTTAAAAAAAAAAAAAGATACTGTGCATCTGAAGAGTACATCATTGACGTTGTAACCTTCAGTGCCCTGAGTGATATCCTAAGAAATGCTCAATAGTTGAATCTCCTAAAAAACAAACTTACACATAGAAGAAAAAGATGAAAGGTAATAAAATGTTAAAAGTAATTATGTCTGAATGCTAGAACTTAGGTTTTCTTCTATTCTCTATTTTTCAATTTTGAAAAGTAAGCATATACGTATATTATAATGGAAATATTCATCTTTATTTTTCAAAGGGAATCCTAAATTTTGGTTCATGGAACTAAGTGGCATATATTAATAATACTGTGTTCAAGAGATAATGTTTATAGCAAAACATTGAAATATAGTAAATATTCATTCTTCAGTGGAAAACTGGTAAAAATAGGGCACATTTATATAGTTGAATTCTATGCAGCTGTTAAAAGTAGAGAAAGTGCTTTATATACTGATAAGGAAGTATCTCCAAGATATATGGTCAATAGATAAAAACAAAATAATGACAGTGTATACAGTATCTATTAACCAAGAGTTTTATTAAGCATAAAATTTCATATAGAAGGATTAATAAAAAGAATCAGGTCGGTGTATATATGATGATATGGAAACATCTTCAAAATATATTACCAATTAAAAAAAGAAAAAATGCAATGGTGTGTGTAGTATGCTCCCATTTTGTAAAAAAAAAAAAAAAATACAAGTGGCTATCTATATATATAAAATCCTAAGTGACCATTACGACCGAATGACCAGAACAACTGGAATGATGCGCACTGACCCAGACCTTGCTGCTGGGGCCCTGACAGGCCCGAACCTGGCTCACCCGCACCCCGGACCCTGGAGGGAGGAGGGAGCCTGATTCCTCACTGAATAGGCCTTGCCTTAGCTTACTGCCGGGGCCAACCTCTGTGGTCCCTCCCCACAGCCAGCCGGCCCCCCAATCGGCCCCGATCACTGGCCAGGCCGAGGGACTCCACCCATGCACGAATTCATGCACCAGGCCTCTAGTAGACGTAATATGCAAAATCCAGAAACTGGCAGGGGTAGTACCTGTAGGAGGAAGTTTCTTCAAATAATGACATAGGAAATATCCTCTTACAGCCAGAGACGTACAAGTGGGCACAGAGCTGCCTACCTCTTCCAGCATCACGATGGAGTCTCGGAGCACTCCTTTTAAACGATGGGCCTGATCGTAATGCTTTTGATTGTTTTCTGCTCTTGACACCATGTCAGAGGCTAAACTGAAAGAAAAATACCATTTAAAAATCAGGGGAATAGCTGCTAATCTTTTATTTCTAGAAATCACTAGTGCTCCATAAATTTACAAACAAAATAGGAAATTAAGGAACAAACACAGCGTGACTACAGAAGAGTTAGCAGGCCCAAATCTCTAAAACAGGAAATGTGTTTTACATTAAGGAATTATTGAAATAATAACAAGTTGGAGGGAGGAAAAACTTACTTTAAAGATTTCTCTTCTTGGAGGTGGAGACGGTAAACAGCCTGAGCAGCATATTCTATCCTTGACAGCTTCATAAACAGTGTCACATTCAACAAAACCAGGAACAGCAAGCTGGAGAGCAAAGCATGCCTGGTCAGTCCCCTCTTATCCAGACCTAGAGCACTGCTAATGCAGAGTAAACATGCCAAGCCTTCAAAGATGTATATTACCCAACCAATTACCAATTATTGTTGGTATTTAAATCAACTATCCCTATTATATAACATCATTACTTTTAAGTATTAAAGGGACACTGAGGAAAAAGTTAGAAAGTAACTGGAATGACAATAGTCCCTGACCTCTCCTCTCTGTGTTGAGGTGTGACCCCCAGCTTAGACCTCTACCAGGCAAGCTTTCAATATCGGTTTTTGGGTGCTTTTTGGCTTAAGCAGTTATAAGCCCATAATGTTATACTTCAAACAGAAAGTGAAGATCAATATGTACTAATCTTAGGTAGATCATGATGTACCTGTTATTCCCAGTGGAAACCAAAATAAATTTTTAAAAATAAACATTCAGCAAAAATTTCCACAAGTTCAACTTGGACAAAGAAAGTATCAAATCCGAAATATGTATTAATTGTATCAGATATAAAATGTTACATGCTACATGAACTTACTCTGTTGGTTCTCACAGCAACCTTTCAAGTAAATGGATATATTTCTTATTATACATATATGCAAATATATAGGTGGCATATATCATTTTTTTCTGTTAAAATATTGATTTGCCCTTAAAATATATAATATTCCCCTTTATACATCCAGAAGAGGATATTTTTAAGAATGAAAACTAATGTAGTAGCAAGAAAATCAAATTATGAAATTATTATGGCACTGAAATAATACATACATGAACATGTCAACATTTTGAGTATAAGCTTTCTGCAAAGTAATAATGTAAAAGACCACTGATAATATTTACTATTCAAAATTGTCATGGCAAACTGAACCAGAATATGAAAACCTTTTTATAAAACTCAAAGGCACAACAATTATTTCCTATGTTCTGAAATCTGTAATTAGAAAAAACAGCTGATATAAGAACTTCATTCCAAAAAAATTCCAGAGTATATCACCCCGTCAGAACCATTTAAATGGAATCTAAGGACTACCTCAAGATTCACATATGGCCATGTAGATGACAGTACTCTAAACATGACTGGTTAAATGGACTCCTATAGATCACTCTGAGATTCACACTAATTGCCCACTATTTCTCTTCATGTGACCCTCAGACCACTTTCATCAGAATAACCTGCAGTATTTTAAAATACTGATTCCTGATCCCTACTCAAGACCTACACACAATCTCTGAAACTGAGGCTGAGAAATCTACATTTTAGCAAGTGATTCTTATTCACAGTAAAGGACAAGGACTACTGGTCTAATAAAAAAGAGTAATATAGCATTACTGGGATTTCACCAGTCTGCATATATAAACTAGAGGCTTGGTGCAAGAAATTTTTCCCCAGTGGGGGGGGGGGGGGACAGGGAGGGGCACGGGTCCCCTCAGCCTGGCCTGCACCCTCTCGCAATCCAGGACCCCTCGGGGGATGTGCAACTTCCTGTTTAGGCCTGATCCCCATGGCAGTCGGACACCTCCTGAAGGATGTAGCAGTGCGCCAAGCAGCAGGCGGCCAGGGAGGAGCCCGAACTGGGGCTGGCGCCGTGCCGCTCACGCTCATCCCAGCCTGCTGTGCCTGCTGCCGCCACTCCCCACTCGCCAGCTGTGAGCCTGGCTTCTGGCTGAGTGGCGCTCCCCCTGTGGGAGCACACTTACCACCAGGGGGCAGCTCCTGCATTGAGCATCTGCCCCCTGGTGGTCAGTGCGCATCATAGCGACTGGTCGACCGGTCGTTCCGGTCATTCCATCGTAATGGTCACTTAGGCTTTTATATAGAGAGATAGTCTGTTTAAATTTATGGAACATCTCATAAAAACTTATGATACAAGAAATAAATTAGTTTAAAAAATAAAAACATTTACTGAATGTGTACATAGTAATCCCTCAAATTTAATAATTCTTCTGAAAATCATACATCAACAACTATGAAACAGAAGACTATAAAATTACTGTATCTGTAGGCCCAAACTGGTCAAATAGTGGCAAGTTCTACACAATAATATACAAATGCATCAATCCTTTTGTAAACTGTTAACAAAGTGAAGTCATAAGCTAAATAAGCATTCAAAATAAATACTTACAAAATACTCATCACCACAATAAGGGCGGTGTGATAGCTTTCCGTTTCTTTTTTCTTTCCTACAGATCACACACAAAGAAGGCTGCCTTAAAATCAGGATTGTGATTACAACCAATAAAATTTTAATTTCATTTGAAAATAACTAGAAAAGAGATTTTTAAAAATTATTTGTAAGGACAAAGTGACTTAGGGTGAATTCCCTGCACCGTTTTATGGTTTCTGATATCCTGAGTAATAGGAAACACATCTACAAAAAGAAAACTTACATGTGTGAGTCCTCCAAATTTGGCCTATACTACAAATTAATTTGCTCTAAAATTAAATATGCAATTCAACACATCATGTATGATCTCTAGCTGAGTTCTATCTCGGCAAACAGTCTTTGAGCTGGGTGTATAATACTTCCCTCCTTTAAAAAATCTTAAGTCATCTTCGCCTGTTCTCTATCGCCCAGACTTGGAAATTCCAAAATTGGACCATGGGCTTGAACAGAGTCACACTAAGAAATAAGAAGGCCAGGGGAGGGGGAAGCGGGAGTGGGTGGATGTGGGCAAAGGGGAGGAAAGGGGGACACCTGCAATGTCAACATTAAACATTTTTTATTTTTAAAAAGTGGGGGAAGCCGAAACCGGTTTGGCTCAGTGGATAGAGCGTCGGCCTGCGGACTCAAGGGTCCCAAGTTCGATTCCGGTCAAGGGCATGTACCTTGGTTGCGGGCACATCCCCAGTAGAAGGTGTGCAGGAGACAGCTGATTGATGTTTCTCTCTCATCGATGTTTCTAACTCTCTATCCCTCTCTCTCTTCCTCTCTGTAAAAAAAAAAAAGTGGGGGGAAATAGCCTTAGAAGAGCATTTTATAATGTAGAAGGACAAGAAGGTATTGCAGCTTTAGAGTTCTAAGAGGGAGGGAATAACGTTAGTACAGACAGGATGTCTTCAACACTGAGAGCAGCAAGGATAATAAAGTCAAATTCCACCCTAGCCCATTTTGCTCAGTGGATAGAGCGTCGGCCTGCGGACCCTTCGGTCCGGGGTTCGATCTCAGTCAAGGGTACATACCTTGATTGCAGGCTCCTCTCCAGCTTGGAGCCTGGTCAGGGTGTGTGCAGGAGGCAACCAATCAATGTGTTACTCTCACATCGATGTTTCTCTCTGTCTTTCCCTTTCTCTTCCACTCTCGCTAAAAATCAATAGAAAAATGTCCTCAGGTGAGGATTTAACTTCTTTAAAAAAAAAAGAAGTCAAGTTCCATCTTTGCAATTTTGCTGCACTGGCCCTGACAGTATATAAGGATTAAAAACATGTAATCACTGTAGTACATTCAAGGGTAGAACTCAAATGTCTGTAAGTGCTGAGCAGGAAATTAATGAGCGAAGTATCCAGCAGCTGGGACAAATGGTGGGGACTGGGGACAGGGGACATGGTCCAATGCAGCAGCTACTATTAAGTTCCAACTAACTGTTGCTATGAAAGGATTTGGTCCAGGGGTGTCAGGTCTGAGTTTTTATACAAAATGTCCATTTTTTTAAATGCCATGTGATCCAATAAGATACTCCTATTGGCCATACGCCTGCTATTTTGCAACTGCTCCAGAGACACCTTCTGCGTCATGTAAGTAAACTAAAGCCTTCCCCCAGATAATAGCTACCTGCAGCATCCCCTTTGTCATCCAAACCCCCATCTCCAGAAGAACGCTGAGGAGCAAGTTTAGGAGCCGTGTCTGCTGTTCGGTTGAATGTTCGCCTTCTCCTTCGTACGCCACTAAGTTTTCCAGGGTCTTCAATGGACTGACTCAACACAGATTCTTCCGTTAACAAATCTGACTCTAAGAAGGAAAAAAATCTTTAGGTATTGGAGTGAGCTTCTCAACTATAAGGTACAGTGGATATGGTGCTTGTTTTGTGTTCTGTTTGTTTTTTAAGCCTTAGAAACTTTCTTTAACAATTGCTTGGGTTCTTAACGGCCTACATTCAAACCTTACTCTTAATGAAAAGTTTTAGAGAGTACAGTGATCCCATAATAAGTCTTCATTATTTTAGGAAGAATGAACTATATTAATAAATAATGGGATCATCAGAGCAAATCTGCCATGTGCTATATTAAATATTAATGTAACGACTTCAGTTATAGAAACAACAGGCTACCCACTAATATTGGATCATTAGAAAGATTTCCAAGATAGATTATGGTACCTGATGGTCAATTTCAAAGGAAGGAGTAGCAAATAATAGTTCTAATTTACAATAAGGGTTTGCAAAAAAGGAAGCCCTAATAAAGCAAATCTGCAAACAACATAAAAACTCATTTTTGTCAATTGTTTCAACCTTTACCTTTACAAGATTTTTTCATTAGAAGCTCATTATCCAGTGGCCAAACTAATTTTTGATTTTCATTTTCTTTGCTCCTGATTAGGAGTTTAATAATGAAATTACCAGAGAGAGAAAAGCGAGGAAATAAAATAATCAATAATCTAGAGGATGAAAGACAAATTACCTGAGTTGACTGACCACCAGCTTTGCTTTAACTAAAATTAATTATGCTCATGTAGCTATATTTTTTTCTCGTGTTTTAAGGAATTTTAAGGAATATCCGAACAGAATTACTGTATTACTTCCCCCAGTCTAGTACCCACCTCCACAAAATTCACGCATGTACATTATACCATTGTGTAGTACGCCTGCACAAACCCAGGAAAGCTGCGTTGGTAAGGCAGATGTGGGTTGAGGACTGTCCATACGTTAACAAGCACAGGTGCACATGTATGATCCAGTATGTAGGCCCTTACTGCAGTCAGCTTCCTTGGCTCCCTGCAGAGTCAGGCAAGTGTGACATATCCTAACTGTGATCTTGGGCTAATCATTTAACCTCTTCCTCTGTGTTTCAATACTTCTTGTTTAGTAAAATGGAAAAAAATAATAATACCTACCTCATAGATTGTAATGAGTTTATATTTATAAAGCACATAGAGCAATATCTGGCTTACAGTAAGAATTATATAAGTGTTTGTTAGACCAATGAAAATTAAAAGTGTGAAATTACAAATGGGGTAGTCATAACCACACGTCAGTGGGAGTCATTCCAACATCATCTACCAGTTTCTGCTCTGAATCCAAATTAATAATTAGTCCATTTTGTTAATAAATGCTATCTTTACAAAAATAGATAAATCAAGAAATTTACAAACCAAGCTGTTTGAAATAGTCTTCCAATGAACTCCAGGAATTCTTCTCAATTACGGATTTGATAATGGCCCATGGCTGTTTTCTGTATTTCAAGTCTGTGGAAACTCTAACAGGATAAGAATAATATTTATTTAAAGGACAGAATTCAGTTATATTAACATTGCAATTAAATATAAGATTGTATTCAGTGGGGAACTGAAAGGATTTAGAGTCATTTATATTATAAAAGAAAATATGTTCACTGATAATGACTTCTCTCAAAAATTACTATGTATGATTAACAACGTCATCAAATTTTCCTTCTAAGTACTTGACATTTTATTTCTTTCCTTTCTCTCGTCCTGAAGTTCCTTTACTTAAATAGCAGAAAAGGCTCAAAATAAAGTCTAAATTTTCTAAACACCTTGTATAAAAAATCTTCAGTGCTCATAAATTAGTTGAAAATAACTACATTGGCTAAGACTAGGCCAAGCATCTGATGGCCCATCACTAATTTTAAAGCACCGACATTTCTTCTTTCCCACTGCGGCCACGTGCTCCTTAAGAACTCCCAGGGCCCTGGCCGTTAAACAGGGTCCCGTGCTTAGTTCTGGCCACTGAATTGTGAGCACAGTTCTTTCTGTAGCAGCTGAAATGACACCTACTCTTGGATTGTGTAGCTCCCGGCTGTCTAACCCTTCATGGGCTTGGACGTGGAGGGAGGAGCCCCATCTCTCTGCTGACCAATGGTGGATGTGTAATTTGAATGAAAAATAAAGCTTTGTTGTGTAAAGCTACCACTAAGATCTTAGGACTACTATTATGTTACCAGAGCATAATCTAATCTATCTCTCCTGACTGAAACATTCATCTGCAGTAGCTCACCTCAACCGGCATTTCTGCTCTGAAGATGGGAAGATGTGGTATCTGTTCACGGTATAGAAGTAGTCATGGTAGGGGACATCGTGCGTCACCACTTCTGAATCTACCAAATAAAATTGTGTTTCCCGACTTTCTTTATACAGTGTCTGCCAAAATACAATAAAATTCTTTTTTGCATGTGCATGTTTAATATATCAGATTCCTTGTCCATTCCGAACATATATATTAGAATTCTTTTTCAGAAATTACAAAAGACATGCCAAGCCTATGTACAAAGCCAGAAGAGCCTTCACGTTGGCTGTGCTGTCTATGAATTGAGAAGAAGGGACCTGCCAAAATGGTATTTCCTGCCTCTCTGCCATTTCATAGTGTAATTATTTTTCTCCCTTTTAGACATGAGGAGGAGAAAGCAACCATATAATCTCTTATGTATATTATTAGTTTATAAAGAATTTTAAATGTTCCTGTTAGGAAACAATTCAAAAATCGCTTGAACAAATTAAGGACCCCACCCCCAAATTCATCAAAGTATCATAAAACCACCCTTCATCAAAAAAGCAGGCCACCAATCAAAAAACTGCTTTTCCTAAACAGGTTGAAGTGGTTGCTGGCCAAACATTTCTTACTGTAATCATACCTTTTATACCTATTCTCTAAGGTTATCAAAGAATCTCATACCAAAATACCAAACTTTTCTTAATTGTCTGAAATTCTTTTGAAAAAAAATTTTAAGATGTTAACACTAATGGACAAAACTACAATAGCATAATTAGTTCAGATGTTAACAGATATTTTCAAACTATTTGCACAACAGATGCACTATACTTCAACACAAATTGGCCAAACACAAGCTCTGCTATAAAACAGTGCCATGCAGGCACAGAGCGGGGTATTAAATATCTTATCATCTCTTCCCCATATGTCACAGCAGCCATCGAGTTATTTGACCCTAACCCTTGGCATGATTCTGCAGATCAAATTCCAATAGCGTTCTATTATTATTATTTTAATCCTCACCTGAGGACATGCTGAGAGAGAGAGAGAGAGAGAGAGAGAGAGAGAGAGAGAGAGAGATCAGTTGCCTCCTATATGTACCCCATGGGAATGGAACCAGTGCACAGGACAACACTCAACCAACTGAGCCACCCAGCCCTGCCAATAGAGTTCTTTTTAAAACCCACTTATTTTTTTAAAAGGTTCAAACATACACAAGAGTAGAAATGAAGCATAATGAACCCTCATAAGCTCATCAACCAGCTTCAACATTAACTCTACCTAGTCCTGTTTCATCTATACCCCAGTCCCACAATACCTCTCACACACACCCACCATCTTCTGCCTACTTTTAAAAGATATCCCAGACATCAACAGAATTTCATCCATCCTATCTAATAAAAGGGTAATATGCAAATTGTCCCCTTGACCAGGAGTTCAACCGGAGTTCGACCAGGGGGTGGGGCTGGCCTGCCAGGGCCCCTCCCTCCAGCAGCCCTGCCACCAATCAGTGCCCCCACCCCAATCGGGGGGCGGGGCCAACCTGCAAGTCCCCTTCTCCGGGCTGGCCCGGCTGGGCCCTGATCAGGGCAGGCTGGCCAAACCCCACCCGGGCATGAATTCGTGCACCAGACCTCTAGTAAACACATAAATATGTATATCTCTTTATAAATTTTTCAGTATGTCTCTTTAAAAGATAAATATTCTTTTCTTTAAAATATAACTATAATACCATTACAGACAAAAAAGTTAACAATTTCTTAAATCTCATGAGTACCTTTTTTTACAGTTGGCTTGTTTGAATTAGGATTAGGTTGAAATGTCTCTTAAGTCTCTTTTAACTGATAACAGTTTCTGCTCCCTTTTCTTCTTGCCATTTATTTGTTGACATTGTTTTATGAACAGTGACTGGGAAAGGTATTTTCTCTCTTCCCACATGTGTGATTCCTCTGGAATACTGATGAGGGGACATACCTGCTTTTCTGTGGCAGCGGTGCACTTCCCAGTGAGCGGATTATTAAGAATTATGGTGTAGGTCATGGTTCTCAGTTGATTGCCTCCAGGTTCCACATTCCAAGGGGTAGATACTACATCTAATCACAGCAAGCATAAGATGAGTTAGTTCTAGAAATCTGAGGGGTATGACTTGAAATGAATGAAAGAAGTAGTTTTTGAATTATTTAAATTTTATTTTTGACCAGTCCAAAAGTAAAAGTAATTGTTAGGCACTCTTCTTATATGTGACACATAAGATCTATTTACTTCTATCAGGTGTGGGAAACCTTTTTTCTGCCAAGGGCCATTTGATATTTATAACATCATTCAGAGGCCAAACAAAATTGTCAACTTAAAAATCAGCCTGCTAAGAGATTGGGGAGGAACCAAGATGGCGGCACAGTTAAACAACTAATCTGCTGCCTCACACAACAATTTCAAAAACTCAACTAAAAGACAAAAACGTCTACCACCCAGAACCACGGGAAAGCTGGCTGAGTGGAAGATTTACAGCTAAGAAGAGAAAGAAGCACAATCGCTGAAAAGCTGAGGTACGGAGGCGCGCGAATCGGCCGGCGGCGGCGGGCGGCTGGGTGCGCGGCTTTTCTTCAACCCGCAGGGAGACAAGCTCCCGATCGCTCTGAAATCCAGTTTCTGGGGACACTCGGGGGACCCAGACACCTACGGGGAGAAGCTGGACTCTCGGCCATCGGGTCGGAAAGTGAGAGTGACTTTTTTGCAGAGGTGCGCCCAGCAATCAGTGTTTACTGCGCTGGAGCGCGGGGCGCAGGGACTTGGAAACAGGAAAGGCAGAGACAGCTGATGGCAGCCATCGCCGTGGGCCACGCCCCAGCCTAGTGACGCCCTGAGACCCCGCCCCGCCCTGAGGCCCCGCCCCGCACATTCTACAAACCCGCCCAGGCTCCGCACAGCGGCTTTTGCATATAAATGGCCTGTTCTGTGGCAGCTTAACCAACTACAGCTCCAGACTGCTCCAAAACCGCCCAAGCAAAGGAGGAGAAAACTAGCCCTTGCTGTAGCTCCTGCTGGGGGACACACAGTACACAAGGGTACACCAAGAGTGTCCACCTCAAGTAACTGGGAGGCTGACCCGTTGAACCAATAGGACACCTAGTAGACAAAACTACCCTACCAACTTAGGGGAGCAGAGAATATGAGAAGGCAAGGAAACAGATCACAAACCAAAGAAATGGAGGAGAACAGGCGACTGGACATAGAGTTCAAAACCACGGTTATAAGGTTTTTCAAGAATTTCATGGAAAAGGCCGATAAATTCAATGAGACCCTTGAGGATATGAAAAAGGACCAACTAGAAATTAAACATACACTGACTGAGATAAAAAATATTATACAGAGACCCAAAAGCAGACTAGAGGATTGCAAGAATCAACTCAAAGATTTGGAATACAAAGAGGCCAAGGACACTCCTCCAGAGAAGCATGAAGAGAAGAGAATTCAGAAAGTTGAAGATAGTGTAAGAAGCCTCTGGGACAACTTCAAGCGAACCAACATCAGAATTATGGGGGTACCAGAAGAAGAGAGAGAGCAAGATGCTGAAAACCTATTTGAAGAAATAATGAACGAAAACTTCCCCCACCTGATGAAAGAAATAGACTTACGAGTCCAGGAAGCGTATAGAACCCCAAACAAAAGGAATCCAAAGAGGACCACACCAAGACACATCATAATTAAAATGCCAAGAGCAAAAGACAAAGAGAAAATCCTACAAGCAGCAAGAGAAAAACAATTCGTTACCTACAAGGGAGCTCCCATACGATTATCAGCTAATTTCTCAACAGAAACCATGCAGGCCAGACGGGAGTGGCAAGAAATATTCCAAGTGATGAATAGCAGGAACCTACAACCAAGACTACTCTACCCAGCAAAGTTATCATTCAGAATTGAAGGGCAGATAAAGAGCTTCACAGATTAGAAAAAGCTAAAGGAGTTCATCACCACCAAACCAACATTATATGAAATGCTGAAAGGTATTCTTTAAAAAGAGGAAAAAGAAGAAAGATAAAAATTATGAACAACAAATACATATCTATCAACAAGTGAATCTAAAAGTCAAGTGAATTAAAAATCTGAGGAACAGAATAAACTGGTGAACTTAATAGAATCAGAGGCATAGAATGGGAGTAGATTGATAATTCTTAGGGGGAAAGGGGTGTCTGTGTGGGGAGTATGGGAAGAGACTGGACAAAAATCATACACCTATGGATAAGGACAGCGGGGGGGGGGGAGGTAAAGGCAGAGGGGGGGGTGTGAACTGGGTGGTGGGGAGATATGTGGGGAAAAAGGAGAAACAATTGTAATCTGAACAATAAAGATTCATTAAAATTTAAAAAAAAAAAAATCAGCCTGCTATATTTGGTCAAACATTTAATTAACTCACCGCTAATGCCATGGCAGGGCCAGACCATATGATTTCACGGGCCTTATACGGCCCATGGGCCAGAGGTTCCTCTGTAAGTGTTGTCTCTTAATACGTTTTTTACTTTTCTTTCTAAGATAAAAGTAAAAGTTGGCTCATCTGTAGGCTTCGTTTTAAAGTCCCCAGTTACTGCCCTTGCCAGTGTGGCTCAGTGATTAAGTGTCATCCATGCACAGAGAAGTCGCTGATTCCATTCACTGTCAGGGCACATGCTCAGGTTTGTGGGCTCGATCCCCAGTAGGGGGTGTGCAGGGGGTGTGTTTCTCTTTCTCCTCAATGTTTCTCTCTCTCTCTCTCTCTCTCTCTCTCTCTCTCTCTCTCTCTCTCTCTCTCTCTCCCCTCTCCCTCCCTTTCTCTTTCTCTCTCTCAAATCAATAAAAACATTTAAAAATAAATAACTCCCCCAGAATCTACAAAGAGAAGTGATAGCACCAGCCTTATCAAACAGAGACCAAAAACACTCAGCATTCCCATCATTTAAGACAAAGCCTTGTGTCATTATTCAAGAATGTGGCCTGGATCCCAACTTGTGGAGAAATCATGTCAATGAGAGGTCATGTAATGTTAATGGCTTAGCTGCTGAAATCTTTAAATAAGGAGGGGGTGGTGGAATACAAATAACTATGTAGCCTATATAGCACATGCTACAGGATAATCTCTCTATATTTATAGCAAGACCTTCGTCAAAACTCTCTTTTATTTGCTTAGCAACAACACAGTGAGTAAAAACACACTTTGAACAGAAATATATCTTTAGACTATAGCACTATATAGCAAAGGTCATCTTACAAGCCAAAGACTAGGAAAGTAGAGGTAACAGCATCATGAACTCTATTCAAAGATATGACTAAATCATCTAATGCTGTTAGCACAAATGGACTTGGGCAATTCATACGTCTGGCTGCTATTCATCAGCATCCTAAAATATAGGAGCCTTTAGTTAACCCATTACCTATCATCAAAGGAATGAAGCCAGGCATTATGATCTACCCAATTTTACTCAATTTCTTTCATACAGCTAGGTCTAGGGATTTAATGAGGGACCCTGAAGCTGCCTTTTGAGTATATGGAAAAATCTTACAACCAAATTAAAAAAGCAATATCACAAACCATGGAATGTATCACCCAGAATTTGCTATACAAATTATTTATTTACATGAAAGCTATAAAATTCTAAAATGCTATTCAAAGGTTACTTTGGTCATATGCCAGCCGGTTTCAGAAAAAAATATACAAATAATCCATTGTGAATCAGCAATAGAATTGAAAGATATTGTTGAATTCTGCTGTTAAAACTATTCAACAAAGCAGCCATCAACAAGGACAACAAAAAGTGTCTTCTACCTGTATTCCCACCAGTGTTACCAACAAAGCTACTGAATCTCATGTGCCATGACATCATCTAACTAACAACATCTTGGAAAAGTCAAGTTCCCCAATACCTGAGTAAAGCTCATCAAGGTATAAAAAAATTGGGCATGAAATTTTAAGAAAAATGGCAACAGCATACAAAAAAAAAGGCAAGAGAGCCATTTTAATTTATTGAGTTGAAATAATGAAAATCAGGAATTTCAGAACAAATACTTTAAGAATCCTTTGATGTAATAAGATTTAAAATTGGTGAATCTTCACAACTATTAAGATGGCTATTATCACACAAAAAAAAGAAAATAACATTTTGGTGAGGATGTAGAGAAACTGCAATCTTTATGGGAATGTAAAATGATGTCGCCACTATGGAAAACAGTCAAAAAATTAAACACAGAATTACCTTATGATTCAGAAATTCCACTTTTAGGTATGTAGCCAAAAGAATTGAAAGCACGGGCTCAAACAGATATCTGTACATCAGTGTTCACAGCAGCATTATCCACAATAACCAGAAAGTGGAAACAGTCCTAGCCAGTGTGGTCACCAAGGGATCACGGTTTGATTCCCAGTCAAGGGCACTTACTTGGGTTGTGGTTCGCTCCCCGCCTCTAGTACAGGACGCATTCGGGAGGCAACTAGTCAATGTGTCTCTCTCCTCTCTCACCTCTCTCACCTCTCTCTCTCTCTCTCTCTCTCTCTCTCTCCTCTCTCTCCCTTCTCCCTCCCCCTCTCTCCCCTCCATTTCTCTCCCCACTCTCTCCCTCCCTTGCATTCTCTCTGAAAAAGCAATGGAAAAATGTCCTCAAGTGAGGATTAACACACACAAAAAAGGTGGAAACAGTTCAGAACTCCATCACTATATGAATGGATAAACTAAATGTGGTATATACATACAATGGAATATTATTCAGCCTTTAAAAGGAATGAAATTATGACACATGATAAAACGTGGATAAACCTTAAATACATTATGGTAAGTGAAATAAGCCAGTTACAAAGAGACAAATATAGTATGATTCCATCTATAGGCAGTACCTAGCATAGTCAAATTAAAAGAGAAAGTAGAATGGTGATCATCAGGAGTTGGGAGGAGGGGGTAATGGATAATTATTGTTTAATGGATACAGAGTTTCAGTTTGGGAAAATGAAAAAGTTCTGGAGCTGGGTGGTGGTGATGGCTGCACAACAATATGAATGTATTTAATACCACTAAATTGTATACTTTAAAACGTATCTTACCTTCATACATTTATCACAATAAAAAAATTGGTGAATCTAGGTGATAGGTATGTGTATTTTATCAGACTATTCATGAAACTTTTCTGAAGATTTACATTTTTTTCAAAGTTAAAAAGTTGCATAAAAGGACAAAACTAAGCTTTGAAATAAAATAAGTAGTCATATAACTATAAACAAAGGCTTAAAAGAATACCGATTTAAAAGCTCCCTAATTAAAAAAAATTATAATTAGATCCAGTTGTAGCAATTTTAGTGCTGATTAGATTAAATCTACAAATTGACTATGAAAATATTTTCATTATATTCATAATATTTTAAAACATACATTTCTATTGATTTTGGAGAGGGGAAGGGAGACGGAGAGAGAGAGAGAGAAACAGCTATCGGTTGCCTCCCATATGCCCCCCAACCTGGGATCAAGCCCACAAGCTGGGCATGTGCCCTGACCGGGATTCAAACAGGCAGACCTCTTGGTGCACAGGACAGTGTTCCAACCAACTGAGCCACACCAGCCAGGGCCACAATACTTTTTAAAAGAAGCCTTTGAAACCCATTATCAAGAAATATAACTGATTACCAGGTAACAAGTTCAGAAAACATCATAATGGTGTGCAATCATAAGCACATTCTCTCTTTTGGAGAAAACCTTCTGAGTAATTCTAGGTCTAAATAACAATGTGCCTATAACTGTTTAGATTTAGAACTAGCCGGAAGCCTTTGCTTCCCAAGCCACTTACAACACCAGATAGCACATATATTCATCCACACTGAAGCCAGAAGTGATGCCGGACACTAAACACAGTTATGATTCAAATAACAAACTTCTTTTGAGAGTAACATGCTAGCTTCTCATGGACCTTTTCAGCCATAAAACAGCAGTACAGTATCAACAGGCTTCATCTTAAAAAATTAAGAGAAATAATGTATCCAACTCTTCTGAAATGTCAAGTTCAACAGGCAAACATGAATAGCAAGAAAATACAAAATAGATTCAGAAGATATAATAAAAGACTTTTTTAAACTATGAAATTCTTTATATAATCACAAGACTCTAATAACTATTAGTTAGAAAGTGCTTTGCTACTCTACCATGAATAATAAACAATTATTTTTTGTGCCTAGAACTGGTGGATATTTGGGCTTTTTTGAGTTTTGGGGCATTCTAAATAATGTTGCTATGAATAATAGTACATGTCATTCAGAGTACACATGTATCCATTTCTGAAGGATATATGCCTAGTAGTAGAATTGCTGAGTCAGAGAGAATATATAGGATCAGCTCTAGTAGATTCTGCTAAACCATATTGCAAAGTGACTGTATCAATTTACACTCTACTAGCATCCAGCTGTTCCACAACCACCCCTTTAAAATAGGTTCAACCCAACTGAACTGCTACATTAATAAATAAATAGAGCTTTATTTTTCAAAGGCTCTGAATGGATCTGACTAACTGGACAACTATTGATTACATATGAATTTAACCGAAATACTTAAACACTAGTTTACATATCACCAAAGTAAAGTCAGACCTGTCTGATTTTCTCCCTGACAATGTAAATCAATTTATATAGGCTCAACCTTCTAGAGAGAATAAAATCTTCCTAAATTTTTCAGATAAGAACACAAAAACCAACCTATTATATTTCTAGAATTGGCAAATCTCTGCATAAATCGTGAACTGGTGAAGAGCAATTCAAACATTTTATCAGCACTGATGTGAAAAACACGGTCGATATAAAGTCTTCCATGAAGGTCTTTCTCAGGAATATTTTCTGTGGAGGGAAAAAAAAACAGAACCATAAGAGAAGAAACCAAGGAAAGGTAATTTTAGGGTTTGGTTTTGTTTGCTTGTTTTTGATACAAAATAGTTTTTAAATGTGATTACAGTGATCAGCACATTCAGGGCACTATAAAAACTCTAAATTGGTGTATATATGTATGTATGATATATAACTATACATAAGAGTATATAGTTAATTAAACTATAATGATCAATATTTCATTTGTCAATACCCAAAAGATAGAGAAATATTTAACTTTGAATGATATCAAACTCCCATAATGTATCATTCAAAAGAATATTTCAAAGGTTTCAAGAGCAAAACTAGATGCATGGCGCAGCATATACCACCGCACTTAGCAGGACGCATTTCTGAGTGCTCATGCAGTCAGAAAACATAAAGTATGAATGGCTCTATACCTGCTGCACTCACTCATTTACTAGCCTGAATACGTTTTCAAAGCTGACTCCCCAAGCCAGGTAACACTGTATACACACCCTATTCTTAATGCCACACATTAAAAGAAGAAATCCTTCTGAAAAGTATGCTTCAAAGTTAAATAATGTCCAATAAAATATTACATATTTTCTGGGAACCTAATAATGATAATGAGGTTGAAAACTACTGGCCACAAATGAAGAAGCAGTATCTGCTCACCTCTCCTCATAGTCCTCGGGAACATTGTACAAAATAGCCCATGCTCTGTGGCACTTACTATATGCCATACATTGTGCTAAGCACCTTACAAATATTCACTCATCCTCACAGCAATCCTGGGAGATACGTGGAATCATCATTATTTCCATTGCACAGATGAGCAAACTGAGGCACGGAGTGATCACCAAAGCTCCACAGTTAGGGAGAGACTGAATTGGAACTGGAATTCACTACAGCTCCAAAACATGCAAACTTAACCTCTATTTTATATTTCCAGGAGTTTAACTTAGAATAATCAGAAAGAAAAGACAGCTAGGAATAGGAGCCTGGTGAAGTAAGGGAAATAGAATCAAGCAAAGCAACATGTAATTTTAATGATTTCAGGACTGGGGTTATTTATTATTTCAAGGATTATGCAATACAAAATGGAAACTGTGCCCAAAACTCCCCATATTTCAGAAATCAAGCTCTAAGAATTGTCTGTGTAGAGCATCCACCAACATTGCACCACAGGAAGCAGTCTGGGAAAGTAAAAGACTGGTCTAAGAATCAGAAAACCTTTTCTAGCTCTGTCTTCATCTCAACTATTGCTTTTTCTCCACCATTAAATGATTTGTGTCTCTCTACTTTGCTATAGATGCACAGGACTTAGAGATATCAAGTAAATATTGACTTACTCTTGTAGGCAAAAGCTCTTCACTGCAATTTCAAATAATGGCTCCTTCGGCATAGAAATGAATCACTGAAACTAGGCAATTTGCTAAGATTTTGTGAGTCAGCTTCCCAATTAGGCTTGATAAATAGCCTTTCTGACACAGAAGTAATATATGTTCATTGTAAAAATAATTCAGATATTCACAAAGAATACAAATAAGTACAGGTGATTCTCTTGACCCAGCTCATTTCTTCACAGAACTTTTCCCAACTCTTTAATTATATTTTTGTCGGCTTATTAACTTGCCTATTGTCTCTCTCCTGCATTGAACTCTAAGTTCCACGTGAGTAGGAACCATGTTGACTTTAAACACCAATGTATATTATGTGCTTGACACATAATGAGTATAAAATACTTTTGATTGAACAAATTTAGAATTTGTGGTATCACTAAAGGAAATTAACAATAACACCTCTGGTATGTAAATCTGTTTAGTGGCTATTGAAATCACTAAAAATATCTTAGGGTCTATTTTTATTTATAGAACTCTGAATTTGCAACCATACTTTTAAACATTTTATTTTTGAGTAATTGTAGATGTACAATTAACTAAACTAGGCTTTAATACTCCTTCCCCGCCCCCGCAGCCAATAATGTCCTTTTCTGAACTAAGAGCCAATCCAAAATACCATGTTGCATTTACTTGTTGTATCTCATTAATCTCCTCCAATCTATGACAGTCCCTCCTCCTGCTTTCCTTTTTTTTTTTTTTTTTTTTAATGGCCTTAACACATTTGAAGAGCACTGTGAGATGTTTTATAGCATGTCACTCACTCTGGGCTCATGAGGGTTCTTCATGATTAGACCAGGGCTGTGGATTTGCGGGAAGAACACCACAAAGGTGACGTGCCCTCCACATCGCACTGGGGACGGGGGCAGACATGTCAACATGATTTGTGATGATGCTAACCTTGATCGCTTGTTTAAGGTGGTGTCTGGCAGGTTCCTCCATTGCCAAGTCACCATATTCCCCCTCCAATTTGTTAGGGATGAGTCACTTCAAGGAGAGAATTACCCTCCACCTCCTGGAAGGGGGAGTATCTACATACATTATCTGGAACTTCGTGAGCAAGATTTGTGTTTCCTCCTCCGTTGTGTATGTATTCAATCATTTATGTCAGTATGAACTTACTTTATTCTCTAGTCCATGAGAATTATTTATTTTGTTGCTCAAACTTTTTTATTTGGCCATGAGGAGCTCTTTCAGGTGGACTCCTGTGCCCTTGGCCACGCCTCCCTTTTGTTTTAGGCACTTTATTTCTGGTACTACAAGCACTCTAGGCTCATTGTGTATAGTCCCCATCCCAGCCCAGAAGCAGCCATTTCTCTGAGGAGCCCTGGAGCTATAATTTTTCAAAAGTAAAGTTCTTGTTCACATTTAAGAAGGAAACAAATCCCACTCAGATAGGCATTTCGACATTATATTTTCATATTTCATTTAAGCTCCCTTATGAGATAAACTGCTCTGTATCGTAAATGATAAAAACAGAACTTGTGGTATCACTAAGGAAAGTAACAGTAATACCTCTGGTATGTAAATTCGTGTGAAGAAGTAAGGACGTGAAATAAACTATTTCCACCTGGGACTAATTATGTATGAAACGCACGGTATTTCAGAGCCTCCTATCCAAGGAGCATCGCTTTTAGCATTGCTGTGACCTCCCGAGCTGGCAGCTGGGATTTACGTGGGGAAAGGAGCACTGCTCAGCGTCGCAGCAGGTCACCATTTCCAGTGAAGAAGAGGTATTACTTCAACAAACCAGTTTGAAAGTGGCCTGTGGAAATGGTGGGGAGATTGGGACAGAGAGATCGGAAAAGGCCATGGACATGGATAACACTGGAGCATGCTGACAGTGTACTGAAGGAGCATGAAGGATGTACTAGGTAGGCATGCAAGAAAAGCAGGTGAGTCGGAGCTTCACTGAGGGACTGAGGACACAGTTTGTTATATCTTCTTCCATTTTCTAAAGACTGGTGACCTGCCGTCTTCTTGACTCAGTTTGAGGGCTTTCTTTACACCCGAAAAGCCACGTTTGATAGTGTTGTTCAAAAACCTGACTCGGGTAACAGTGTCAGGGTTACCCCGTTTAGCTGCTCGCCTGACATGCTAGACTATGTCACGGCTTTTTCTTTGGCTTTCCCCAGAGGTATACTTGTCCTCACCTTTACTAATTAATAAGCATCACTCGATAAGCTGATTCCTGTTTCTCTTTGCAGGGCTTGGCCTCTAACTCATCTTGTTCTGTCAGCTGTAGACCATGGATTCCAACTTTGCTATTTTTATGCACCCCTCCCCCCACTTAATCTTTGCCTTAGTTTCCATTCTCGGCATAAGTCACTTTGGTTAGGGAAGCCTCCGCTATACAAAACTAAATTTAACTTCTATCACATGACACAGCGCAGGTGTCTCAGGCCATGAGCTGGTTTGTCTGCTTCCACTCGAGGCTCCACCTCCTGGGCAGACTACCCCTGGCATGACAGAGGCGGGCATGGGGAAGAAGCAAATCCTGAAAGCAACGTAAATATTAGATCCTTGAAAACACAGCCATAACCTCCTGGTACTTGTGGATGTGGATACATTACATGGTGTCCACGCACCTTCATTTGCCAGGAAACTCCCAGCATCTTCTCTGATGGTTTGAACTCCTCCCCAAAAGTGCGCAAAGAGTGAGCTAGGGAAGTCTATCAGCAACAACCCTCTAAAGAAACAAAGTTCTGTGGCTTTGTCTGTGAATTATTATATATCAAAGTTTTAATGTACTAATATGGTTTAACAGATTAAAACACAACGCCTAGCCTTTTGTTCAGCAGCTGAAAGGCCAGAACCGACTTCCGGATGTGCGGAAATATCCCTAAAAAGGGAACCTTCACTCTTGGTGGGGCCTAAATTTCCTAGTGCAGAGTAAGAGCTTTGAAAAAGGAGCCAGTTGCAGCAGATTCCAGGCTCTCCCTAGTGGGGCTCCAGGGAACTCCACAGCAAGGGGACTGTGCTGGGAGTACTTCAGGCCCCTCGTGAGGTAGTTTATGATGCTCTGCTTTGTTGATTCCTCTCAAGTTTACATGGGCCTCGAAGGAGTCTCTATATCAGCACAGTCCAGCGCCTCCTTCCCAAGGAGTACAGGATACATGTGGTAGAAAAGAAATCCTCTCATTTTCTCACTCAACCTGCTCGTAATAGTAGATTAAAAAAAACTATCATTTTAAATAAAGTGAGGCTTGGTCTAATCTGCCATCTCCCTAGCTCCCTCTAAATCCCCACACGTTTCCAAATTTCTTGGGATGGCTTACTCCTTTTGACCTTTCCCATTGTCTCCCCAGTTCATGGACTTCAAGAGTCTTCATAACCTCACACTTTTCTCAAACAAACAAACAAACAAAAATAGATTCATTATAAAACCCACATAATACATTTGATAAGCCCAAGATTTTGAAACCTGCTTAGGGAAAGCAATAGCAGTACTTGATTTGTTGTCAAATGATAATTTAACTAAAGCACCTTAAAGAAAACCTGCACAGAGGCCGAATGTTGCATGGAAGGTCTTACTGCTGAGGAGCCCAATGGTATCTTTAAATGGTATCTTCACAAGTTGCAAAATGTGATCAGGGTTCACATGCAATACAGCAACCATACCACTGTTATTCTTTATTTATTTCTAGATATGAATGCAGTGTATATGAGTTTTAATGGTATCCTTTATGTAACCTATCATTAATCTTAATTTTATAGGAACTCAATAAGGAAACTACTTTTGAAGCACTGTTGTTATAAAGAGCAGGTGAAAAAGGAAAAAGAATCCTTGTTTTGCTGTCACTTACCCATCTGGCCACTGGGTGCCAGAGTAGATCTTCCTAAAGTCAGAGGTTCAGCCAGGCAGGGGATGACTAATTCATACCCGCTGTCTACCAAAGCATGAAAGGTAAGAACACCAGGGATTAGGGGCTCGATGCCTTTAAAATACTCTCTCTTAACCATCTTTTCAAAAAGAACTCAACAACTGTCTTCTTAATGCAGCCTGCACTTCCTAGGAAATAGTGGATTTTTACCTGTTTTTAAGAGCATGGGTTTAGTTTTATTAAAGATACTTCAGGGTTCCCAAACCAAGGTCGAACCTGATTTGTATTGGGTTTTCATTGACTTGGTTTGGTTGAATTTAGATCTGATGTTAGATTTGGATTTAATTTGGATTGGATTAGACTTGACTGGGATTTAGTGTGGATTTTCATGGATTTGGTTTTCATGATAGTAAAAGACTTCAGGGGTTCTCAAACCAGGTCTCACCCAAACAGCAGCTAGACTAGCACATTCATATGTCCTACAGATCCAAACCACGGCAATGTCCTCGGTACTATCCCGAGCACTGCTAGCAGGAAAGCAGGTCTGGAAAAAACCCAGACATTGTTCCCATTCCTCAACTTGAAACCAATCACTACCCGGAACCTTCCCCAATGCTTTCCTACTCCACTGGCTTCAATGTCAATAATCTTACAATGTTTTGTTTTGTTTTGTTTTAAATCCTTAAAATGCCCACTTAATAAGTATGACAAGCCCAAGTTATTGATACTAACTTAGAGAAAGCAGAGAGAACATGATTTGCTATCGTTCCTTTAAGCAACTGCTTTTTATTTTTATTCTCTCCTTCCACCTCTCTCTCCCTCTCCCTTTCCTTCTCCTTCTCACTCTCTTTCTCCCCTCTCCCCTCTCCCCTCTCATTTTTGGTGGTTAAAAGAAAGTATAATTATAATGTAACAGATTTTTATTGAGATTTGCTTTCCACTGCTGCTCCATCTCCATTGACTGAAGGCTTGGGATTTAAAAAAGCTAAATGTGATGGAGATTTTCAAATTCTGGCTTCTGGAAAGTGAAGATGAGTTAGGTTTAGCAGCCTCTTCACCCTATATTCTGTTAACTTCCTTCTTTTTTTGGTTCTTTGTAGAGTGAGACTGTACCTAATGCAACTAAATTCTCAATCTGCACACACCTAATACAAAGATTAACATTAAAAGATATAATTGAAATGATATTAAAATTTATAAGAAATTCTTTACCTTCATCAACAGAATCTGAAGTGCTGCTTTTGTCCAGAGAAAGATACTCATTTTTATTCAAATCCAGTGATTTTGATGGTACTCTACTTAACCTCTTTTCTGAAGTTAGTGAAGGACTCTTTTTTATCTGTTTCTCACTTTGGGCTTCCTCTTTCCATAACTCCTAAAAGGCAAACAATCCAGTTTAAAATATATGTATACTATAAGCTTAGATTTCACAGAGAAATCTGTAATAATAAGGACACTTTGAAAAATGTGTGTGTTATGTTTGCATCACATTTCCAATTCAGTCTATAAAACACTGGCAAGTAATATATATCATTGTAAAGTCATCTTCTTAAGCAGTAACAAACAATAAACTTAAGAACATCATATAAATAACTCGCAGAGAGGTAACATCATGTGAATCACTTACACAGAAGGGTAAGGGGGCAGAGGACAAAATAATAGAATGTTGGTTCTATGGGGAGGGCAAAGGAGAGGAGTAAAACCCAGCTAGCGTCCCCCGGCAGTACCTGCCCCATCATCTCAAAGAAGAAAACTCACCCATCTCTCAAGACCAGTAACTAAAGGGGAAAGAGAAAGAAAACAGAGAGATAAACATCACATAAGAGTACAGTAGGGGAGAGAGGCTTAAAAGGGAAGATTAATTTCACTGCAAACTCATAACTCAGTTGTCTCTGCTGTTAAGGGACTAAGGGAGTGGGCATTAAAATACATTCAATATATGATGCTATCTATATTTTCAGGGAGTGGTTTAATAAAGATATACCATTTCTATAAAAATTAAATATTAGGCATTACAGTATGAATGCTATTGCTAAGCTGGTATTCGAGTAGAATAATGTTATAATTAGGCTTAATGAAACAGTGTAAAAAATATAAGTAGACAGCAAAGTACTTCCTTGCATTGTCTGTGTGTAAGCAGATGAAAGAAAGCAAAACACACAGATACAAGCCTTACACTTGCTGCCCATGAGACACAGGCTCCATTGGCAACTCAGAAAGCAGAATAACTACTGGGACTCAAGACACAACTTAATAAAGGATTAGACTATCCTAGTCAGAGGACTGATTCTTCAAGCATAGGCTACTGCTAAAATGAAGACTTAGTTTACTCCAAAGTTCCACATTGCAAAACAATATGCTTATTCAGCTGACCCAGAGTGTCTGTAACAGATGCTAAGTAGAGTAAGTTTCCACACATATTTATTCTGTTGTCACTAATTAAGATACAGCTCCTATCCTATATAATAAAGACGTGATATGCAAATTGACCGTCACACCCTCGCACAAGATGGCTGCCCCCATGTGGTCACAAGATGGCCACCACAAGATGGCTGGCAAGGGAGGGCAGTTGTAAGCGATCAAGCCAGCAGGGGAGGGCAGTTAGGGGCAACCAGGCCGGCAGGGGAGGGCAACTGGGGGCAACTGGGCCTGCAGGGGAGGGAGTGCAGTTGGGGAGGATTGGCCTGCAGAGGAGGGCAGTTGGGGCCGACCAGGCTGGCAGGGGAGGGCAGTTGGGGGCAACCTGGCCTGCAGGGGAGGGAGGGAAGTTGGGGGGGACCAGGCCTGCAGGGGAGGGCAGTTGGGGGCAACCGGGCCTGCAGGGGAGGGCAGTTTGGGGTGACCAGGCCAACAGGGAGGGCAGTTGTGGGGGGACCAGGCCTGCAGGGGAGGCCAGTTGGGGGTGACCAGGCTGGCAGTGGAGGGCAGTTAGGGGCGATCAGGCTGGCAGGAGAGGGCAGTTAGAGGTGACTCCAGTTGGATCAGTTTTGCAAGAAACCCTCAACAAAAAATCAGACCAAGAGAGATGCATGATAGGTGCCTGAAACTAACTGACACCTTGGTGGGCTTTCACATAAAGACAGTCTGTTTCCATGTTTTCCTAACATTTATTCACAGGAGATGCTGGGAGCTCCATGGGAGAAGGTAGAAAAGGTCCATTGCTGGCCACACACAGATTTGCCTTCAATTATCCCACCTTATGGTTGCTGAACACTTAATGTGTGCTAGGGACTGCTCAAAGCACTTTCCCATATATTAACTCATTCAATCCCTACAAATAGCCCCATGGGATATTATTGTCCTCATCTTTAAGGAGTTGAGAAAACAAAAGCAGAGAAAGGTTAAATAATTAAATTAACTTATTTAAAGTCATACAGCAATCGGCAGAGGTAGGATTTGCAGCCAATGCTCTGGTCCAAACTAAGAAATTCTGCTTTAGGCCCGAACTTGCAGTTCCAATCAGAATAAAAGCTCCTGGGCAGGCACAATCTTAACGCTCAGAATGTGGTCTCTAAACACCATTCTTCACTAAGAACAGCATAGTTTAGTGAAAATGGTTAATATTAAGTCTGGGACAAAATTATACAAAATGTGCCTGGGACGTGTTCTTGTACCAGAAGGAAAGGAAGCCATCAGAAATCATCCATCAGTTTAACAGGACAAAGGAGCCAATCGGAAGGGACTCAGAAGGGACAAACTGAGTATTAAAAGTAATAATGAAAAAAAAAAAAAAAAGTAATAATGAGCCGAAACCGGTTTGGCTCAATGGATAGAGCGTCAGCCTGCGGACTCAAAGGTCCCGGGTTCGATTCCGGTCAGGGGCATGTACCTTGGTTGCGGGCACATCCCCAGTGGGGGGTGTGCAAGAGGCGGCTGATTGATGTTTCTCTCTCATCGATGTTTCTAACTCTCTATCCCTCTCCCTTCCTCTCTGTAAAAAGTCAATAAAATATATTTTTTTAAAAAGTAATAATGACTCCAAGTGATAGAAGCTCATGGAAAAATCAATGGGCTTATAACGATGCTTTAAAAAAATAAAGGAAGGAAGGAACTAACTCTGACAGCCGGTGGTTAACTGGCTGTGCCTGCTTTAGCAGGCAGCTTAAGAAGCGTCTCCCATTGCGCAAGCATGCCGCTCAGGGCTCTCATCCCCCTGCAGAACAGACTGTCACACACACTACCTGCTCTGGGGAATTCTGCCGTGACCTTCTCTGCCTTATTATATTTTTAAAGTATATTTCTACTGATTTCAGAGAGGGAGGGAGAGAGAGAAACATCAATGATGACAGCGAATCATTGATTGGCTGCCTCCTACACACCCTCCATTGGAGATCAAGCCTGCAATCTGGGCAAGTGCCCTGCCTGGGAATCAAATAATGACCTCCTGGTTCATGGGTCAACACTCAACCACTGGCCGGGCCATTTATTATATGTTTAGTGATGTCTACCCCCTCTTAGACTGGTGCTCTGTCTGATAGCTCTGAACAGAACCACATATGTATACAACCTCTGCTCCTTACACACTTAACACTCCTAAAATAAAGGGGCAGCCTGGCATCTTAAGCTTTAAATATTTTGTATACTGTATTTTCATTTGATCTTATGTCATGATTAACACATGGCAGCATCAAATATACTTTTAAAGGGGGATCACACACTAACCGCTTTTGATAGATTTCCATCGATTGACTCTGTTTCTGAAGCCCGATTCATTGATTCAGGGAAAAAACTGATTGACTTGGATAATTTTTCATCTCTCTCCCCACAGTCATCCAAGTTGCTTCTTTCAGGGCTTCTGTAAGAAACACATACATCATTATGGAAATATAAACAAGGTCACTGCCACACAGATATGTGATTTTGTCTCCTCTCTGAGGGCCTTTTCTATTATAAAGCACTTTGAAAACAAATGTTTTTTTGTAATGTAACAAATAAGCCTCTATTTATAACATAGCTATCTTCTTAAATCACATGCAAATTGGCTTTATATCTGAAAATAGGATAATGCTCATGTGAGATTTTATAAATTTCAGAAACCACTAAAAAATTAACCAAGTACAGGTGGCCGTAACAGCAACTAATAAAATAATTATTGCTTGTTTGCATGTCAGTTGTGGACAACCACAAAGCTCCACAAGATACACGGCGGATATTTGAGTTGGATGCCAGTCAGCACCAGAGGCAGTTTGATATCCTTCCTTCTGATTCAGTCCCTGAGATGGTGGGTCCTCCCCAGCAGTGGAAGCTCCTTAGGTCTCAGCCCAGAGCCCATTAATCAACCCATATCCCCTTCTTGCTTGTCTCATTCCTAAGAACAAGGTTTAAGGAGCAGCTTTCGAACAGTCACCGGGACAAGACTTCACTAAATGTCCTGGGACCTGCTTTTCCTCTCTCAGGGAGCCAAGAGAAAGGGAAGTCTATTAAATACAAAAGGCACACAACGGATCTAATCTCCAGCCCTCAACCTTACTTCCATGTAATCATTGTATAGACTTAAAGCTCTTCTATAATAAACAGCCTGACATGTGAAGCCATACTATCCTGAGGAAGGAACAGAAACGCCAAAGGGCCTTTAAACTCTATTCTCCTCCATCCAAATAACACTTGGGTCTGCTACCAGGTCACTTTAGGCCCCGCAGAATGGCCAGGCTCTGAGGGAACCGAGCAAGAAAAATGGCTCCTGGAGACTAGCCCACCACCTGAGTGTCTGAACCTCAGGATTTTAAGAAGGGAGTTGAGTTGTGAAATATAGAAAAAAGGAGAACGGAGAGTAAAGGAGAGATTGAAAATGAAGAGAAAGAAGATGAAAAAGCTGAGGAAATAAATGTCTGAGACAGATATGCTTCTTTCAGAGACTGGAAGAATGGGAAAAGGAGCAGAAAAGGGAATGAGGATCCTGCCACATCTTTCTTAGAAAGCACTCAATCACCAAGAAAACAGCAGCTTTTCTGCTGACTTCAAGAACTTGCACCTTAGAGCGTATAAAGCAGCTGGTCAAAAACTATTCTTTCTTTCTTCAAACACCAGAAACGTTTTGAGTTGTCAGGGGCCTTGGAGATCATATAGTTTAACTGCCTCATTTCACAGATGAGAAAACTGAGGATCAGAAAAGCTAAGTAGTTGCTCAGCTACTTGGTGGCAGAGTCCAGACTAGGATCCAGATCTTCTTTACCACTATCCAAGGCTCTCTGCATTGTTATCCATTGCTTTTCTACCCAACTCCAGTACTTGAAAGAAGCGAATAAACTAGACAAGGACAGCAGTACAATAGAAAAATTTAACGTTACAGAAAACTAATAAAATATGCATGTGTAACCATGTAAAAAAAACACTGTAAAAGATTGATGCCTAACTGCAACACTATAAATAGGATCAGCATGACTAGAACACTAGATGGAGTGAAAATCAAGGCTTTTGAAAGATTTCCATTTTAAGATTTATTTGCTATAGAATTTTTTAAATAATAGTTTTATTGTTGTAATTCACTTACCATAAAATGTACCATATTTAAAATACACAATACAGTGGTTTACAGGGTTGTGCAACCATCTCTACTATCTAATTTTAGAGCATTTTCATCACCCCAAAAAGAAACCCTGTACCCATTAGAGTCACTCCCATTTTCCCTTCCTCCCAGCCCCTGGCAACTACTAATCTGCTTTCTGTCTCTATGGATTTAATTATTCTAGGCTCAATTTCATATAAATGTAATCATACAGTATGGTCATTTGTGACTGGCTTCATTCACTTAGCATAATGTTTGCTTTAGAAGTTTAATGTATTATACTCAGTTATTTTTATTGCTATGACCTCAATTATCATTACACAAAATGCATTTTTACTTCTACAGGTTAATAAAAATGTCCACTCTTCCAAATGAATTCCCATCAGTCAAAAATAATCTCTCTCTACTCTGAATTTCTTTATCACATTATCTATTGCTCCTCTTGGCCCTTATCATTTTCAATTATTTGCAGTCCCCATAGTACTGTAAGCTTCCCTACTTAATGCATCCTATATTTGTTGAGTGTCAACTACATCTCAAGCACTATGCTAGGGTATCCTTGAGGAAAAGTTGTGGTATCTCTGTATCCCTCAAAATACCTACCAGCTAATTTAGCTTATACCTATCAGTATAAGCACAGAGATTTTACTAAGTACTTCTCCAGATCCTTAATAAAAAAAGTTTACTAAAATCACACTTTAAGCGAATCCTAGGTGACACAGTTACAAAGACATATTTCCTTGTACGTTTTGTATTTGCTTACCAATTTAGTAAACTATTCACTGTCCTCACCACTCACTCCATTCCACTACAGAGGACGAAGGCAAATTTCACCCAGGGTGAGTAAATAGAAATTCTGAATTAGTAAAGTTTAAAATAATTCTGCTTTGATTAATGATTAAGAAATCTTGACATTTCAAAACATTGCTGTACCTTGGCTGCACATTATCCTCAATCGACACGGACAAGTTTTCCATCTCTTCAGCATTTAAGCCTAGCTCAGCGCCATAGTTCTGCTGGAGCAGCTGCCAGAATTCCTGTCTGGTCAAGCTCTAAAAGGACAGAAAAATTACACTGCGTGTTGGAAAATGTAAGATAGTGTAATGTAGTGATTCAAACATGAATTCTGAAGTCAAAATGACCTGATGTGCAGCTAGCTACTAGATGTATGACTTTGGTAGTTTTTTACCTTTATAGATGTCAGTTTTCTGTTTCTATAAAAAATATGGGTTAACAGAATTTATCTGGCAGAGTCGATACTGGGAATAAATAAAGTAACAATTTTAAAGTATGTAATACAATAACTACTGTAAATGGAAAGATGTTTGAAGTTTTCTTTTTATAAAACAAAGTGTTCATGGTTTCTGGCAATTACTAATCTGCAGTTTAAATTCTGCAATCCAACCAGTCTTCCATGACTCTGGATCTCCATTCAGAGTTCTGTTCTCCAAACAGAACCCATCCTCTTAACCCATAATATATCCGAATATTTCAACCATTTTAAAAACCTTACATAGCCCAAACCGGTTTGGCTCAGTGGATAGAGCATCGGTCTGCGGACTGGAGGGTCCCAGGTTCAATTCCGGTCAAGGGCATGTACATTGGTTGCGGGCACATCCCCCGGTGGGGGGTGTGCAGGAGGCAGCTGGTCGATGTCTCTCTCTCATTGATGTTTCTGGCACTCTATCCCTCTCCCTTCCTCTCTGTGAAAAATCAATAAAATATATTTAAAAACAAAACAAAAAAAACCTTACATAGCAGTAGACTTTAAATTATATTTTCCTAAAACATAAAATGCAAGAGGTTGGAATTAAGAATATTTTATTTGATTTATTTATAATAAAGCCCAGCTCATTCTTTCTTTGTAGGTATCATATCAGTGTTAAAATCATGTAACACAAAAAATTCACATTACATAGTAAAACAAAAACAATAATAGTGTGATAACCAATGGTCTCATTTTTAGAAACATTACTGATGGTAATCACATGATTAAGCAAGGGAGAAGGAGGCAGCATAATACTTGAAGCAACTGTTGGCAAGATTCTTTCTCTCATCCATTCAACAGATGATTACTTAGAAGTTATCAAATGTGTACCCCTGCACTAGATACTAAGGAGGATAAAATGCTCTCAAACAACTTACAGTATAGTTGAAGAAACACAGGAGACTTTTAAGTAAGTTAAATATGACAAACCCTCTATAATAATAAAAGTGTAATATGCTAATTAGACCGGACATTCTTCAGGACAAAGCCGGGGCAGCGAGGGCAGCCCGGGTCCTGGGTGCCTGCCTGTGGCTGGAGGGAAGCCCGGGTCCTGGGTGCTAGAGGGAAGCCCAGTCCCAGGTGCCAGAGGGAAGCCAGTGCCGGCAGCCAGGGGAAGGAAGGCCTACTCTTGCACAAATTTCGTGCATTGGGCCTCTAGTGTTATTAATATGTACTTAACACTGTAGTAAATACTACATGGGTTTGGGTGCTCAGACAGGAGAAAGGTCTTCAGCTGAGCTGAGAGAAGAACATGAAGAGGGAAAATGGAGAAATGAGAAAATTCTTGGCAAGGAAAACCAACATACAAATATATAACTAATACATGAAGAACCAAAGTAATATTTGTTTTGAAGTCAGTTAATAGTTTATCAGCCTAAGTGGAGTAAAAATTTTAAGTTGGGAAATAGTAGGAATAAATATATACTTAATGGGGCCAAAACATACAGATGCCTTGAATTCCTCCCAGATATTCCCTATGACAAATACCACTTCCTTTTTTTTTTTTTTTTTCTTTCTCCTTGTTTCTTCTCTCTGTCTAGAAGCTATGGTATCTTTGTTTGTTAGCTTACACTTGATAACCTTCATTACATTTCGTGAAACCTCAAGAGATTAAGAACAAAATTTCTGCACTTTAGACCAATAGTTCCCAATTTGCCAGGCTCAGACTACTAGGATTCCACAAGAGTAGTTGATGAAAATTCAGATAATATTCTCAATATTTCAAAAGTCAGAAATATCCAAATGGTTACCTACAATAAAATTATTCAAGCTAAGTAAAATGTCAGGCATCTTTGTTTGGGGCTGAATTATATTAGCCTAAAGTGGTTATGTCAGACATAATAAACTCTCATTGGAAATAATATATGACTAATAAACAATAATGTTCTAACACTTTATTATTTAATATACACCATTTATTTGGTGGACAAAAACTCTTTTGAAGTATAGTGTCCATAGAAAAAAATTAAAAGGATCACTGGTGGTAGTGAAAGTTAAGGAACCACTGTCCTTGATCCTAAAAGTACCCCACACATTTTTTTTACTTCCACTCCAAAAGAGCCATTTTTTACTTTTTTTTTCTTCACAACAGCAGTTAGTTCATATTAAAAATTAGCTCACTCCTCTAAAGACATTATCTTTGAAATACTTTTAGTGTCATAAATAGACGGTTAACATTATAAAGAGAAACAAGCAATATTTCAATATAGTACTTATGGAATAGTAACCTCTTATAAAAACTCTTCTGAAATAATAGATATTAAACGACACCAAAAGAGACTAAAGCAAGTAGATAAACAAATGATAAATATTCAGACAGCTTCCTAAGAGAGAAAGTAATAAAACTTATAAGTAAAATATTAACAACAAAAATTAAATTTTATTTGACTACATAAATAAATGATTTAAATATATTATCAAATACTATCAGGAAGTTAATAGCAGGGTAATTTGTAATTTCAATATATTTTTAATCTATTAGTTTTTAAAATATGTATATATAAAAGGTTAATGGAAAACAAAATAGAACGCACAACTCACCAGCTTATAGACTTGCTAATTTGTTAAAAATGACATTTTCTTCAAAGTTGGCCAGAAGTCACAAAAATATGGTGATTGAAAGCCACGCTGAACATTCAAACATTCAAACATAACATCCTACTGCGATTCATTGTTATTTCAATAATCAGCAGCACAATCAAGGTTGAGGAACCTTAAAACACAACCTAAATTTTAAACAAAGGCTAACCACCTACCTGCAAACAATGGAGAGTCTCCCCGGGTCAGCCTGCAGAGTACTTTAACCAAATAACATGAACCAAGCAGTAACCAGATAGGGCTCAAAAGTCAGGAGATCAATTTCTGGACCAGAAAGCTTTGTATTCTAAGTATGCTGCAAAGTCTTTATCCCACAGCAGAGTTCCAAATATTTAATGACAACCAGGTAAAATCACTGCCTCAGTCTTCTAGTTTTGTTATGAGAAGCTTTTCCTTACAAAAGACAAGTTGTATTGTAGTTTAAAGCACATTATTTGTCACTTCCTGGTTTGTAGTATGAGCATTCTTTCCAAGTGGCAGGTCAGAATGCAGAATTGGAAGTTATACCTCACTCTACAGGTTCCTAAGCCACGCCTACTAGAAGAGATAGGTAAACAGGGTTTCATTAAAGGGACAGATCCCTATTTCTTCAGATTAGAAACAATACAATGCAAATGAAGCTACCTTACTTATTACTCAATTATGTAAAATGCCTGTTGCAATGTTATCTTAATCTCATTTTAAAAATTAAATATATTAAGGGTTAACTTTTCTTCTCCATGCTAACGCTTTTATTTAGTTCTAGCAATGTCATTACTTCATATACCACTTCTTCAGTACTGATGTGGTGGCCCCATCAGACTCCTGCATTAACCCTTCACAATTATCAAAGATTGAGTCTCCTGAGCACCAGAAATGGAATGTCAGGAAACAGCAGGAAGAGTGAGCTATCACATGGAGCAATTCTAATGAGCACACAGCACATCTTTCATCACTGGAAAGTTTATATCTTGATCACTCGACAATTCTTTCCTTTAAAAATATTTTTTTACTTTATTCAAAATAATTACCTGTCAAAGGACCTGGACTATAATAAACACTATAGAGAGTCTCATCTAATAATTCCAATTTATTTCCCAAAAGAGAATTTTTCTTCTAAATGAAAAATCAAAGCTTGCCCTAATTTCTACCTAGTTGCTCCATTTAATTTAGTAAGGTGTATACACATGACAAATGCTACTCGGTGAACTGAAAAGATCTACTTTTCTATGGGGGTGTGTGCTAAAACCTGATCATTTTATACAGTAGCAGAACGAGGGACTGGAGAGACAGTGGAGAATAGCACTCGGTCAAACTAAAGAAAGCACACGGGGCAGCCCCACGTGCTTTCTTTAGTTTGATCGAGTGCTACTCTCCACTATGGTAACCAAACAGCTATGAGAAAATGTATATTAAATATACTGTAAATGATCTGTGTGTATTTTTGCTAAATATAAAAATTCTTATAGTAAACCACTGGTATCTAGAGCAGAACTAAATATAAAGTAACCGTGAGGGAACATAGAGCCTAAGACGGAGCCTCAAGAAAGCCTGGCAAGCAAAGGCTGAGTGAAAGAGGAGTGGCCAGCAAAAAAAGAATGAAATACCAGAAAGGTTAGAGGAAGTCCCAGAAGGAATGTCTGGGAAATCAAGGAAAGAAGGTGTGCAAAATAGAGGGAATGTGCAGTGGTGTGAGATGCTACTAAAAGATCGAGGCAGATAAGCACATGACTAGCAATGCAGAGGAGTGGAGCAGCCTGGCAAGCCAGTTCACCATGACTAACCCTGATGATGGGGAAAGAGGGGAAAAAGAAGAGAAGCGTGGGTGGGAAAGGGGGAAGCAGCCACCTCGTGAAGCGTCTCATACGCCATGCTAAAGAATATGGGGTTTACACTGTCAAAAAGCCACTTACTCATTTCCCATAGAAAAGTAACACGTTCAGAATTGCATTTTTAAAAGATACACTTTTTATAGATATTTATCCAAAGAACATAAAAACACTAATTCAAAAGATATATGTACACCTGTATTCATTGAAGTAACCTGTGTTCAGCAACAGATGAACAGATAAAGATGTGATATAGATAGATAGATAGATAGATGATAGATAGATAGATAGATAGATAGATAGATAGATAGATAGATATGATGCAATACTACCCAGCCATAAAAAAGATGAAATATATTTCCAAGTCAGGAAGTATGACATGCCAACTTTGTTCTTTTTTCTTAGAATTGCTTTGGCTATTTGGGGTCTTTTGTGGTTCCATACAAATCTGATTTTTTGTTTTATTTCTTTAAAAAACAGTCTGTTTCCATTTGAAGGGGATTGCATAAAATCTCTATATTGCTTTGGGTGATATGGCCATTTTAACTATGTTGATTCTTCCAATCCATGAACATGGAGTATCTTTCCATTTCTTTGTGTCTTCTTCAACTTCTTTTAACCCTTTGCACTCGCTTGCTTTTTCTCGATTCCTGCTACCGATGCTAACCGTGTCGAGTCCCACTCGACATCTGAGTGCAAAAGGTTAATAATGTCCTGTAGGTTTCAGTGTACAGGTCCTTCACATCCTTTGTTAATTTTATTCCTAGGTATTTTATTCCTTTTGTTGCAATTACATTTAGAATTGTTTTCTTCATTTTTTTTCCCCTGAAATTTCACTGTTAATACTAGGGGCCCAGTGCACAAATTCATGCACCATGAAAGGAACTGTGGGCCACGAGGCTGAGGTGGGCACAGGGGCGGGTCTTGGCCCATCCTCCACGCCCCTGCCCGGCCCCTCCCACCGCAGCCCCCGGTCCCCTGTCTGCCCGCAGCCCCGCTCCTGTTGCCGCCGCTCTCATGCGCTGATGGCGCTGGCCCCACTTGCACCTGCTGACAGCACGGAGTGATTGGGACCAGTGCCAGCAGCGGATGCAAGTGGGGCCATCAACAGCAGCGGGTTCAAGAGGCAGCTGCCCACCCCAATTGTCCCTCAGGAGCAGGGGGAGGTGGAGAAGCCCTCAGGGGCGATCAGGGCCAGCAGCCACCACCGCTTGCACCCACTGACAGTGCCAAGCAATTGGGGCTGGCACCAGGCACCGGCAGCAGGTGCAAGCAGTGGCTCTGGCACAGGCAGCAGGTGCGAGTGGGGATGGCACCAGCAGCAGATGCAAACGCTGGATGGGACCACGGCGCACGGGAGCAAAGAATTTTCAATAACCACCAGAGGCTCACCCCATGACAGTAACCGGTGCCCCGCCTTGGTCTGGTGCCCCCACTCACCTGCTCCACCAACCCGCCACGACCAATGCCCGCCATGTTCCACGTGCACCCCCTGGTGGTTAGCACATGTCATAGCAACCGGTTGTTCGGTTGTTCAGTTCCACCATTTGGTCTATTTGCATATTAGGGTTTTATATATAGTTATAGAAACACAGTGGATTTTTACAAATTAATTTTGTATCCTGTAACTTTACTGTATTTGTTTATTGTTACTAATACTTTTTATAGTTTTTGAGTGGAATCTTTTGGGTTTTCTATCTAAAGAATCAGTTGCAACAACATGGATGAATCTTGAGGATATCGTATTAAGTGAAATAAATCAGGTGGAAAGAGACAAAAACGACATGATTTCACTCATATGTGGGATATAAAACGAAAAAAGAAGCAAACTAATGAAACAAAAAACTCATAGATACAGACAACAGAATGATGGTTATTAGAGGGAAAGTGGGGTGGGAGGAGGGCAAATGGGTAAAGGGGATAAAAATATATGGTAATGGGAGGAAACTAGACCTTTGGAAGTGAGTACACAATAGAGTATCCTATATAATAAAAAACTAATATGCAAATAGAACGGCGAAACAACCAGAAAAACTAAACCACCAGTCGCTAGGACATGCGCTGACCACCAGGGGTCGTGCATGGAACAGAGCAGGCATCAGCTGCGGTAGGATGGTGGAGCAGGTGAGCGGGGGCGCCAGAGCAAGGTGGGGCACTGGTCACTGTCATCGGGGTGAGCCTCTGGTGGTTACTGAAAATTCTTTGCACCTGCTGCTGGTGCCGGCTCCACTCGCACCCGCTGCCAGCAACTGGCACCGGCCCCGATCATTTGGCACCATCAACGGGTGCAAGTGGCAGCTGCCAGCCCCAATCGCCCCTGAGGGCTTCTCCACCTCCCCCGGCTCGTGAGGGAAGAGCGAGGTCAGCAGCTGCCTCTCACACCCACTGCCAGTGATGGCCCTGCTTGCACCTGCTGCCAGTGCCAAAGCCATCACTTGCACCCACAGCCAGCGCTGGAGCCACTCGCACCCGCTGCTGGTGCCCGGTGCTGGTCCCAATCATTTGGTGCCATCAGCAGGTGTGAGCCGCAGCTGCCAGCTCTAATCGCCCCTGAGGGCTTCTCCACCTCTCCCTGCTCCAGAGGGGCAATCGGGGCAGCAGCTGCTGCTCACATGTGCTGATGGCACTGGTCCCGCTCGCACCCACTGCTTGCACCGGCCCCAATCACTCTGCACCGTCAGCAAGTGGGAGCAGCCGCCGGCGGCGGCGGGCGGGAGCGGGGCTGCTGGCAGACAGGCGACTGGGGGCCGTGGTGGGAGGGGCCAGGTGGGGGCGCAGAGGATGGGCCAAGACCCGCCCCTGTGCCTACTGCAGCCTCACGGCCCATAGTTCCTCTCAAGGTGCACCATTTGTGCACTGGGACCCTAGTACAGATATAAAATTATAATGTTGTTCACCTGAAATTTATGTAATGTTACAAAGCAATGTTACCGCAATAAAATAAATTAATTAAATATACACTTTTAAAGCTACTACTACTTTGGTAACAACTTAAAAGGACAGATTAGTGTGTTAAAAAGTGGTAGAAAACTATTTTAATGGTTTAAACTAAAAAAGATGAGGGCTTTGGTGACCAATATGACATGGTTGGCAAAGAAGAGGTAAGAAACAAGGATACATCCAGGTTCCCGGCTTGGGTGAGCAGGTAGGAGACATACTTCATCCACAAAGGGAAAGTAGGTGGAGTTCTGCAATCCAAGAAAGTGCAAAAGAGGGAACAATACAAGAATACAAATATTTCTACACTGCCAGGTTATTGTATGGAAAATGAGGCTAAAATAGCAATTTAACATTTATTTTCCCAGGTAGGTTTGAATGTTGCACTTCTAGATTTCCAAGTAACTTCCAAAGAAGTGATCATTGGAAAGAGGCATAAGAAAGAATAAAGGGGTTTGATAAGGCTGAGGAGGCTGAGGAGACAGCTGGATGGCACTCTTCCCAATGGTCTCCAAAGGTGACATTAACTTCATCGACTGACCACTATTTGGAGAATGGCCTCAGCACTGTCAATGTCCTAGAATTGCACTCAGAGTAGCTTCCTTAATTAAGCCACACTCACAAACTGCATAAGCTCACTCAGTGGTAAATACACTAACGCACAGTAGAGGAACAATCCTTCCTAGTCGTGAAAAATCTTTCATTCCACGTCCTTCACCCAGGGCGCCTGAATATCTTGGAAGTCAGAGATTAGCAATCAGAACTTTGCACGATAAGCAGGAAACCAGAGTAAAGGTAGACAGTTTTAAGGGACAATTACTTTCACGTTGGTGGCGCCCAATGATTCATCTCTGTACATTACTCCAGTGATCAAAGTCTGCCTCTGTGACTATACTTTTCTGTCCTAAATCCTAAATTCTTGGCCTAAGTCTGGCCAAGCCTCCTCAGACATATTTTTTCTTTATACTAATAAAATCAATCAACTGTTTAAATTCTTTTTTTTTTTTTCCAACACACCTGAGGAATGCTAGCAATTCCCAAAATAGAAGCTGGAGTGACATGTATCAGAATTTGAAAAGGTGGGTCTGTGTACATTAAAAAGGCTTCCCTCATCCCTAATTCTGACACATGCCCCCTCTGTCCTTAGGGAGTGACTCTGAAAGCCACTCTCTCCCTTTAAGCCTTAGAATTAAAAATGAGTGCATATTTCTGCTCTATGAGACCCTAAATTTAAATATTTACTCTCAAAACGTACTCTCAAATTTCCAGGAAGAGCTAGTATCCCAGTAGCCCCCATGTACTGGCAAGAGACACCACTATTATCTGAGAGAGAGAAAAAATAGTGCAAAAAGAACATTTTGATTTTCTACACATCCTGCCTATATTATTAGTATCAGTAAATCCTAAATCCAATAATAATACCACTAGGAACATGAATGGAGTCATACTAAGGATTGAGCTTTAACCAAAAAAAAAACACAAAAAACACTTTTATGTTTTAAGTCTTGTTAAAACTAATAACTTTATATTGTATATACATCCTATTTTCTTGTAATTCAAGTATGCAGAAAATAAGATTTCTTTGGCAACAGGATAGTTTAGTGTTTCATGATAATCATTTGTTCTCATGGCACATACAGGTTTAAGAAATTGAGTTAAATGAACAATAAACTTAGGGTATACCCTCAATGTTGTTTCTGCAACTAAATTCCTGTCTGTTTTCTCCCCATCTTTTGCCTTTTACTTGAGCAGAGAATTGAAAATGTCTTAAGTGATTATCTGGAATCTAAGTCATTGAGATTTCACTCAACTGAGTCACTTAAAAAACTATTTATTGAGCATTTGTTATGTGTAATGTAACCCTATAACTTATTGTCCAAACTGGCACACTTCTGAGAATAAAGGAGCACTACTGACATTTACATGGACAGAGGCTTAAACCCAGACAGTCCCAAACTGTACTGGGTAAAGCAAGCTGCGTGCCAAACCACCTATGCAGTCAACACTGAACTTGTCACTGGACATACACAGATCTGGTCCTTACCCTCAAGTCCTTACCCTCAAGGTTATTTGTCATGAAGCAAAAAGAAAAAAAACTGAACAAAGTATTATAATTGTAATGAGTGTTATAAAGGAGAAGTCCAAGATGATATAGGAAGGTAAAAGAATGGACCTGACTTCAGCTTTACTAATGAGTTTCAGTTAGAAGTCAGGGTGGGAAAGAACCAGGCAGAAAGATTATGTTTGAAGACCTAGTACGGATGGGGGGGGGGGGGGCGGTGCGGGGGGGCAGGGAAGGTGCATTGAGATGAGGGTGGAGTGGTGGGCTGATCCCTATACAAATTTTTAGATTTTTATTCCAAGGGAAATGGGTATTAAGCACAAAGCTAATATTAGCAGGTATACATTTTTTAAAATGTACTTTTATTGATTTCAGGGAGGAAGGAAGAGGGAGAGAGAGATAGAAACATCAATGATATGAGAGAATCATTGATCGGCTGCCTCCTGCATGCCCCACACTGGGGATCGAGCCCACAACCCGGGCATGTGCCCTTAACAAGAATTGAACCGTGACCTCCTGGTTCTTTTTTTTTTTTCCAATTTTTTTTATTAAGGTATTATACGTGTACATATCTTACCATTGCCACCCCCCACCCCACTCCCATATATGCCCTCACCCCCCAGAGTTTTGCATCCATTGGTTATGCTTATATGCATGCATACAAGTCCTTTGATTGATCTCTTATCTCCCCCACCTCTCCCTAACTTTCCCCCTGTAATTTGACAGTCTGTTTGATGCTTTACTGTCTCTGTATCTGTCTTTTTGTTCAAGTTTATAATGTTCTTTATTATCCATAAATGAGTGAGATCATGTGATGTTTTTCTTTCATTGACTGGCTTATTTCACTTAACATAATGTTCTCCAATTCCATCCAGGTTGCTGCAAATGATGAGAATTCCTTCTTTTTTATGGCAGCATAGTATTCCATTGTGTAGATGTACCACAGTTTTCTGATCCAGTCATCTGCTGACGGGCACCTAGGCTGTTTCCAAATCTTAGCTATGGTGAATTGTGCTGCTATGAACATAGGGGTGCATATATCCTTTCTGATTGGTGTTTCTAGTTTCTTCGGATATATTCCCAGGAGTGGGATTACTGGGTCAAATGGGAGTTCCATTTTCAGTTTTTTGAGGAAGCTCCATACTGTTCTCCACAGTGGCTGCACCAGTCTGCATTCCCACCAGCAGTGCACAAGGGTTCCTTTTTCTCCGCATCCTCGCCAACACTTGTCCTTTGTTGATTTGTTGATGATAGCCATTCTGACAGGTGTGAGATGGTACCGCATTGTTGTTTTGATTTGCATCTCTTGGATAATTAGTGACGTTGAGCATGTTTTCATGTGTCTCTTGGCCTTCCTTCTGTCTTCTTTTGAAAAGATTCTATTTAGGTCCGTTGCCCATATTTTTATTGGATCATTTATCTTCCTTTTATTAAGTTGTATAAGCTGCCTGTAGATGTTGGAGATTAAACCTTTATCAGTGATACCATTTGCAAATATGTTCTCCCATGCAGTAGGCCTTCTTGTTGTTTTGTTGATGGTTTCTTTTGCTGTGAAAAAGCTTTTTATTTTGATGTAGTCCCATTTGTTAATTTTCTCTTTAGCTTCCATTGCCCTAGGGGCAGTGTCAGTGAAGAATTTCTTTTGGCATATGTCTGAGATTTTGCTGCCTGTGGATTGCTCTAGTATTTTTATGGTTTCCCGTCTTATGTTTAAGTCCTGTATCCATTTTGAGTTTATTTTTGTGTATGGCGTAAGTTGGTGATCAAGCTTCATTTTTTTGCATGTATCTGTCCAATTTTCCCAACACCATTTATTGAAGAGACTGTCTTGACTCCATTGTATGTTCATGCCTCCTTTGTCAAATATTAATTGAGCATAGTGGTTTGGGTTGATATCTGGATTCTCTATTCTGTTCCATTGATCTATATCTCTGTTCTTGTGCCAGTACCAGGCTGTTTTGAGAACAGTGGCTTTGTAATACAGCTTGAAATCTGGTATTGAGATCCCGCCTACTTTATTCTTCTTTCTCAGGATTGCTGTGGCTATTCGGGGTCTTTTTTTATTCCAGATGAATTTTTGGAGAGTTCTTTCAAGGTCTGTGAAATATGCCATTGGTATTTTAATGGGGAGTGCATTGAATCTATAGATTGCTTTGGGTAGTATGGACATTTTAATGATGTTGATTCTTTTAATGATGTTGATTCTACCAATCCATGAACATGGTATGTTCTTCCATCTGTTTACGTCTTCCTCTATCTCTTTTTTCAGTGTCCTGTAGTTTTCTGCATATAGGTCTTTTACCTCCTTAGTTAAGTTTATTCCTAGGTATCTTAATTTTTTTGGTGCAATGGTAAATGGGATTGCCTTTTTAGTCTCTCTGTCTGTAAGTTCACTATTGGTGTATAGAAAGGCCATAGATTTCTTGGCGTTAATTTTGTATCCTGCTACATTGCCGAATTCATTTATTAAGTCTATTAGTTTTTTGACGGAGTCTTTCAGATTTTTTATGTACAATATCATGTCGTCTGCAAATAAAGACAGCTTTACTTGTTCTTTTCCAATTTGGATGCCTTTTATTTCTTCTTCTTGTCTAATTGCAATGGCTAATACTTCCAGTACTATGTCAAACAGGAGTGGTGAGAGTGGGCATCGCTGTCTTGTTCCTGTTCTTAGGGGAAATGTTTTTAGTTTTTGTCCATTGAGTATGATGTTTGCTGTGGGTTTATCATATATAGCTTTTATTATGTTGAGGTATGAGCCTTCTATTCCCACCTTGTTGAGAGTTTTTATCAAGAAAGGGTGTTGGATTTTGTCAAATGCTTTTTCTGCATCAATTGATATGACTATGTGATTTTTATCTCGCAATTTGTTTATGTGATGTATCACGTTTATTGATTTGCGGATATTGTACCATCCTTGCATTCCTGGGATAAATCCTACTTGGTCATGGTGTATGATCTTTCTGATGTACTGCTGGAGCCGATTTGCTAGAATTTTGTTGAGGATTTTGGCATCTATGTTCATGAGGGATATTGGTCTGTAATTCTCTTTCATTGTGTTGTCTTTATCTGGTTTTGGTATTATAGTGATGCTGGTTTCATAGAAGGAGCTTGGAAGTGTTCCTTCTTCTTGAATTTTTTGGAATAGTCTGAGGAGGATAGGTTTTAGTTCTTCCTTGAATGTTTGGTAAAACTCTCCTGTGAAGCCATCAGGCCCTGGGCTTTTGTTTGCCGGAAGCTTTTTGATGACTGCTTCAATTTCGTCCATAGTTATTGGCCTATTGAGCTCTTTAGATTCTTCTTGATTGATTTTTGGAAGGTTATATTTTTCTAGGAATATGTCCATTTCCTCCAGGTTGTCCAGTTTGTTGGAATAGAGTTGTTCGTAGTATTTTGTAACAATCCTTTGTATCTCAGCGGGGTCTGTTGTTATTTCACCTCTTTCATTTCTGATTTTGTTTATTTGGGTCCTCTCTCTTTGCTTCTTGGTGAGCCTGGCTAGAGGTCCATCAATCTTGTTTATCCTTTCAAAGAACCAGCTCTTGGTTTTGTTGATCTTTTGTATTGTTTCTTTGGTCTCTATGTCATTTATCTCCGCTCTGATCTTTGTTATTTCCTTCCTTCTGGTTACAGTGGGCTTTTCTTGCTGCTCTTTTTCTAGCTCTTTGAGTTGTAGGGTTAAGTAATTTATTACCATTGCTTCTTGTTTTTTGCAATAGGCTTGTAGAGCTATGAACTTCCCTCTCAAGACTGCTTTCGCTGTGTCCCATAGATTTTGGATTGTTGTGTTTTCATTGTCATTTGTTGCCATGATGTTTTTTATTTCTTCCGTGATCTCTCTGGTGACCCAGTCCTGGTTTAATAGCATGCTGTTTAGTCTCCATGTGTTTGATTTCTTTGGATTGTATTTATTGTAGTTGATTTCCAGTTTTATGCCACTGTGATCTGAGAAGACGCTTGATATAATTTCTATCTTTTTGAATTTGAAGAGACTTTGCCTGTGACCCAGCATATGGTCTATCTTTGAAAATGACCCATGTGCACTTGAGAAGAATGTATATTCTGTGGCTTTGGGGTGAAATGTTCTGAAGATGTCAATTAATTCCATCTGGTCTAGTGATTCATTCAGGATTGCTGTTTCTTTGCTGATTTTTTGTTTAGAGGATTTGTCCAGTGGTGATAGTGGGGTATTAAAATCTCCTACTATGATTGTATTGCTATTAATCTCTCCCTTGAAATCCTCCAGGAGTTTTTTTATGTATTTGGGTGCTCCTATATTGGGAGCGTATATGTTTACCAGAATTATTTCTTCTTGTTGGATTTCTCCCTTTAGTATTATGAAGTGGCCTTCTTTATCTCTTGTTATGGCATTTACTTTGAGGTCTATTTTGTCAGATATAAGTATTGCTACCCCAGCTTTTTTTTCATTTCCATTTGCCTGAAAGATATTTTTCCATCCCTTCACTTTCAATCTGTGTGAGTCTCTTGTTCTGAGGTGGGTCTCTTGTAGACAGCATATATATGGGTCGTGTTTTTTTATCCATTCAGCTACTCGATATCTTTTGATTGGAGCATTTAGTCCGCTTACATTTAAAGTTATTACTGAAAGGTATTTGTTTGTAGTCATACCTATTTTTGTGTCTGTATTCCTTCTTACCTGTTTATTATATCTTTTTACAGTATTCCCTTTAGCAATTCTTGCATTGCTGGTTTGGTGGTGATAAACTCCTTAAGCCTTTTTTTGTCGGCAAAGCTCCTGATTTCCCCTTCAATTTTGATTGATAGTCTTGCTGGATATAGTATTCTTGGATTCAGTCCTTTGCTTTGCAACACTTTGTATACCTCCTTCCATTCACTTCTAGCTTGTTGTGTTTCTGTTGAGTAATCATTTGACAATCTGATGGGTGTTCCTTTGTAGGTAACTCTCTGTCTCTCTCTTGACGCCTTTAAGATTCTCTCTTTATCATTCATATTTGCCATTGAAATTATGACATGTCTTGGTGTGGGTCTTTTGGGGTTGATCCTGCTTGGGACTCTCTGTACTTGCGTAACTTTTATCTTTCCCATATCCGGGAAGTTTTCTGTCATTATTTCTTCAAATAGATTTTCTAATCGCTGCTGCTCTTCTTGTCCTTCTGGCAGCCCTATTACACGTATGTTACTTCGTTTCATGTTGTCCCGAAGCTCCCTTAGGCTTTCCTCCTGCTTTTTAATTCTTTTCTCCAATTGCTGTTCAGATTGAGCTTGTTTCTGCACCTGATCTTCTAATTCACTAATTCGGTCCTCTGCTTCTTGTAGTCTACTGTTGAAACTTTCCATGGTGTTTTTGATTGTAGCTATATCACTTTTCATTTCTTCCTGATTCTTGCATAAGTTGTTGATTTTCTCATCCATCCGATGTATAAATTCCACGACCATTACTCTAAACTCCTTTTCGGTCATGTTGCAAGCTTCAGTTTCACTGATTTCCTTTCTTGGCGACTCCACATTTTCTTTCCTCTGTGAGTTATTTCGTTTCCCCATTCTGGCTATCACCAGAAAGCTCAAGCTTCCGTTTGCGTGGACCTGGGCCGTGTGCTGTGGTGACTTCACTCCACCCGAGTTTCACTGAAGTGCTCTGACACTAGGACGTGTGGCTGCCTTTGGTTGGTGGGAACCAGACTTGCCCAGGGTCAGTGTCCCCAGTGTTCCGTGTGGTCTCGTGTGCACACTTAGAATCAGGGGCCCTGTCTGCACCACACTGTTGGTATGTGCCGAAAATGAGATCCTTAGCATGTGTCAGGAGTCAGAGTTTCCCTGTTTCTGCACCAAGACTCGAGTGTCAGAGTCTCTGTTGCCTTGTGCGGTTTCTCATTGAGAATCAGGGTCCCTGTGTGTGCATGCACCAACAATTGGGATCGCTGGCTCTTAGTGTGAACGTGCTGTGAGTCAGGGATCCCAGGCAGCTGTGTCCGGCGTGCCAAATTCCCTGAAGTGGAGCTGCGTCCTGTGTGTGCTCTCTCTACTGAGCCAAACCGGGTAGGGCGCACACTCTTAATTTCCTGAAGGTGAGCTGGCTCCGTGCACTCTCCCGGAGTCCCGGAAGGGGGGCGGAGTCTGTCCTGAGCGCCAAATTCCCCAAAGGGGAAGCCCCTCTGTGCAAGCACCAAGATTCCCCGAAGGGGGAGCTGCATCCCGCAAGCCAAATTCCCCCAAATTCTCCGAAGGGGAGCCCTCTGTGCACACTGACAGATTTCCCCAACAGGGAGCTGCTTCTGTCTCCCCCGCGCGCCAAATTCCCTGAGGGGGAGCGAGTCCCTGCGCAAAGTTCTGAGGCTTGGGCGAGGGGCGGGTCTTTCAGTTAAAATGGCGCTGACTGCGCGCCTGCGGGGAGGGGGATAGGCTCTTTGACTCACGGAAATCTGCTGCCGGGAAGTCTGGATTCTTGTTGTCTGTTGGTCTGAAGCTGTGATAGCAGTTCTCTGTCCCCAGTGGCTGCAGGGTCCTGGTTTGTGTCAGAAGCCAGGATCCGAGTCTCAGGCAGCTCTGTTTCTCAAGATGGCGTGGTCTCCGCGTCCGCACCAGGCGCGGAGATGTGTCCGCTTTGTGCGCGGGGCTCTGCCGTCTAGGACTGCCCAGTTAGGCAGCCCCTTGGAAGACCTGCAGAATCTAACTGACCCTAGCTCACACACACACACACACACCACACGTCTACACTCTCCTCTATGGGTTCCTCACTCACACTCTCTCTCTCCCTACCTTCCTGCCGGTCGCCATCTTTCTAGTATTAGTTTTGATCCACCTCCTGGTTCTTAGGTCAACGTTCAACCACTGAGCCATGCTGGCCAGGCCAGTATACATAGAAAAATGTATGGTCAAAAACCTGTTTCTGTAAAAAAGCCCAGCTGGCATGGATCAATGATTGTCTCTCATCCTTGATGTTTCTCCCTCTCACTCTCTCTCTCTCTCTCTCTCTCCTCTCCGTTCCTCTCTGAAATCAATAAAAATATACATATTTTTAAAATCCTATATAATAAAAGGCTAATATGCAAATAGACCGAATGGTAGAACAACTGAACAACCAGTTGCTATGACGTGCACTGACCACCAGGGGGCATGTGCGGAACATGGCGGAGGTGGGGGGGTGCTGACCACCAGGGGGCATGTGCAGAACATGGCGGGGCGTTGGCCGCAACGGGATGGTAGAGCAGGTGAGCAGGGATGCCAGACCAAGGTGGGGCACCAGTCGCTATCATCGGGGTGAGTCTCTGATAACTGAAAATTCTTTGCTCCTGCACACCGCAGTCCCGCCTGGCACTCACACCTGCTGCTGGAGCCGGCCCCACTTGCACCTGCTGCCAGCGCCAGCCCTGCTCACACCCACTGCCGGTGCCTGGTGCCATTCAGATCACTCAGTGCCATCAGCAGGTGCGAGTGGCGGCTGATGGTCCGATCACCCAAGGGCTTCTCCACTTCCCCTTGCTCCTGAGGGGAGATTGGGGCAGCAGCTGCCGCTCTCAACCACTGACTGCGACGGACCCACTCGCACCCACTGCTTTCCCCGGCCCCAATCGCTCCATGCAGTCAGCAGGTGTGAGTGGGGGCTGCCAACAGACAAGGGCCCAGGGCCGTGGTGGGAGGGGCCAAGTGGGGGCATGGAGGATGGGCCAAGGCCCGCCCCTGTGCCCACTGCAGCCTCGTGACCCACAGTTCCTTTCAAGGTGCACGAATTCGTGCACTGGGCCCCTAGTAAAAAAATAAAAGGCCTTATAGTAAATATTTTTAGTTCTGTGGGCTATTGGGTCTCTGTTGAAACCCCTCAGCTCTGCTGTTGTAGTGTGAAAGCAGCCACAGACAATACACAAATGAATGAGAGTGGCTGTGTTCTAATAAATTTTATTATTAGACATTGAAATTTGAATCTTATATAGTTATGTCATAAAATAGTATCCTTCTTTTGATTAAAAAACACACATTTAAAATGTAAAATCAGCCCTAGCTGGTTTGGCTCAGTGGATAGAGTGTCGGCCTAAGTACTGAAGGGTCCTGGGTTCGATTCCAGTCAAGGGCACATGCCCAGGTTGCTGGCTCCATCCCCAGTGTGGGGTGTGCAGGAGGCAGCTGATCAAGGATTCTCTCTCATCACTGATGTTTCTATCTCTCTCTCCCTCTCCCTTCCTCTCTGAAATCAATAAAAATGTATATTTTTAAAAATGTAAAACCATCCATACTTTGCAAACCATACAAAGACAGGTGGCAAGACACTGGCTCTGGTACAGAACATAGAGGTGGGACGTGGTTTACACTAAACAAAATAGCTGAGGCGGGGTGGAGAAGGGTCTAGAGACTTCTCTTAAACTATGGTTGCACAGTTCTTTATAAAAGATACAAAATATCAATTGTTTGTATCAAAGAATGGAGCAGCCACTATTCTCTGGCCTCCGGGTCTAGTAAAAGTGTGCTAAATGTAAAGGCTGTGAACTGAGCTTAAGTGCTATAAATTACTGCTTGAAAGATCACAGTGACAGTTTAAACACATCTACTCTTTGAGGACTGATGTTAAGCTAATTCAGATATCTGAAATAAACTATCCTTTCTGAAGCAATGTATCAGAGGAATCTTACAAATGAAAAAGGGTATCTTTAAAAGCATTCTTTCTCAAATGCACCATATTTGCCTCCAGCTTTTTCCCCCTATTGTGGATATATTTTATTGGAGAAACACATACACACACTCTCACAATTTTAAAATCCCTTTGTTGTATTTAACTTAATTAAGTAATCTTTTTCTAGATTAATTTGCTTTGTTTTTAAGGCTTTCTCATGTAAGAAGTAAGCAAAGTAAGGCATATTTACTTGTACTCTCAGATTCCCTAATATAAGTAAACATGAATATAATATTCTGAACTTAAGCTCTCTAAAAATATTTTGACTATATGTAAAATGTATTATTCAAATTACTTATTTTATATAGTTGTGTAGTTATGCTGTGCACTTTACAGATTTTGCTCTTTTCTTTCTTGTTTAAATAATAGATCAAGAAGTCTAACTCAATGTTGCTTTATCACTTTAAAAACTAGAAGACAACTGCAACTTGGAAAATTACAGACAATATCAAACTATGCCAAGCACCTAAAACTGTGCCTGGCACCTAATAGTTAATAAGTGGGCATTGCTATTATTGTTATAAATATTAGTGTTAAAAAATTGATCAAGGACCCCTAGGAGAATATAGGAAGGGTAGTTTTGTTTTTGTTTCCTAGTTCTTTTTCTGGGTGAATTCTACAGTTTTAAAACTGAGATCTCACCTTCAGTTTTCATTCAGATCTGTATATATTTAACATATTCATTTTTGTTAGTATAGAGCAGAAATGGTCACCATTCTGTTTATTATAACGAGAGTATAGTGTCCCATAAAAATAGTTGCATCTTTAATGTTAAAGATAACCAAAGTACTCAAAGATTTGGAAGGTATAACTGCAGTACAAATGGCGATACTCCCCAGGTACACATCAAGAACACAGCTGCGGTCAGGATCTTTTCCCAAGAGGGTTCTATTTGCCTCCGAGCTGGTGGGTGCAGGATTGCTCAGCTGTGGTGCCCTCAGAAGTAGCCTGGAATTCCCTTTCTCCCACTTCAAGAACTTACCTCTCTTTACATTCAAGTTCAGATCGCACTTTCTACGGTGGCTCATCTGTAAACCTGACCTTTATGCCTTCCCTGCAGGTATTTGTTTTCATAAGGATATGTCCCAACTAACTCTCATGCGATTAGCCCAAATCTGACTTTGGGAGGACACAGAACTTGCAGAACCAACTGTAGGTCGCGGTGCTGGGTTCCTTATTAGGATAAGGGATGCACCTGGGGGCTCCCAAGCACTCTGAAAACGCGGCCTTTGGGGATGGGGAAGCCAGGACCCAGGGCAGCACCGGTTTCCAGCGGACACAGTAATTGTGACAATGCACCTGAACGTGGCGGGGCTGCCTGGGTGGGTAGAAGGCTTCCCGCAACACTACCAGGAGGTGCGGCCGCACGTCCATGCAGGGGCCCCAGGCTCTCGCAGGTGACAGCCACGCACGGCTGGTCCCCGCACGCGCGAGCCCGCAGCCCCCAGCATCGCCCAAAAGCCGGAAGCTGCGCTTGGGCCTCCGGGGAGCTGGGCGGTGGGGAGTTTGGATTTGGGGGTTCCCTGCCAGCCTCGTCTATTCCCTCCGGGAGGGAAGACGGGCAGGGTTCGGCAAGCTCCCCCATCTCCACCCGCTTCTCGCCCCTCCATCTCGGCACTTGCAGGCCCACTCTCTGCGCTCCCCGCTCTCCCGGAAAGTGAAAGCAAGGAAGACCCGGTCCCCAGACGCCGCCAGAAAGTTAGAACTCATTCAACCCAAGAGCCGGAAAGACAAATCGGTCCACAGGCGGAGGGGCTGGACTGGGAGGGGGGAGGGAGGAGGGAAAGTGCAGGCCTCTCAGGTTAAGCTCCCGCTGCAAAGAAGGAGCCTTTCATATCAGCTGGAAATCTCCACTCCCCCCACCCCCACCCAAGCCATTTTTTAATGGAACAGTTCTACTGAGCTGTAATTCACCTACCATAAAATTCATAAGCTTTTAGCATATCCAGAGTTTAGCATATACAGCTATCACTACTAATTTTAGGACATTTTCATCAACCCAAAGATACCCAAATCCATTAGCAGTCACTCCTCATTCCTCCTTCCCCCTGGCAACAATTTTTTTTTCAATTTCTATGAATTTACCTATTCTGGACATTTCATTAAACTAGAATCATATAACGTTTTCTTTGGGGCTGGCTTTGTTCACATAGCATAATGTTTCACGGTTCACCTCCATTATAACATGTATCAGTACTTCACTCCTTTTTATAACTGAATGGTATTTCGTTGGATGAATATACATTTTGTTTATTCATCAGTTGAAGGACATTTTGGATGTTTCCACTTTTTGGCTATTATGAATATGAACATTTGAGTGCAAGTTTCTGACAAACATATGTTTTCAATTCTCTTGCACATAAACCTAGAAGTGGAATTGTGGAGTCATATAGTAACTCCTGTGTTTAACATTGTGAAAAATTGCCAAACTATTTTTCATGGTTTTCAGAATTTTACAACCCCACCAGCAATGAGGGCTCCAGTTTCTCCACATCCTCAACAACATTTCTTAGCGTCTGTCTTTTTATTTTAGCCATCCCAGTGATTGGGAAGTGGTATCTCAATGTGGTTGTGATTTGTTTCCCTAATGCCTAATGACACTGAGCATCTTTGCATGAGCTTACTGACCATTTCTTCTTTGCAGAAGTCACTATTCAAATCCTTTGCCCATTTTTTAATGGGTTACTTGTCTTTTTCTTGTTGAGTTGTAAGAATTCTTTATATATTCTGAATACAAATACCTTATCAAATATATAGCTTGTAAATATTTTCTCCCAATCCATGAGTTGTCTTTTCATTTTCTTGATGGACTCCTTCATGCACAAAAGTTTTTATTATTTTGATTAAGTCCAATTTATTTTTTCTTTTGTCACTTGAGCTTTTGCTGTCATATCCCAAAAACTACTGTCTAATCCAAACATTATGAGGATTTACACCTACAGTTTCTTCTGAGTTTCTTCAAGATCTTACATTTAAGTCTATGATCCAATTTGAGTGATATTTTGTATATCATGTGAAGTAGGGGTCAAGATTCACTCTTTTGAATGTGGATATCTAATTGTTCCAGGACCAGTTGGTGAAAAGATTATTCTTTTCTCTTTGAATTGTTTTGGCATCTTTTTCGATAAGTATAAGATTGTATTTCTGGACTTTCAATTCTATTCCATTAATCTATGTCTAGACTTACACCAGTATATCTATGCCCTGGCTACTGCACTTTGTAGTAAACAGGATTGGAATCAAGAAATGCAAGTCCTCCAATGTAATGGACTGAATTGTGTGTCTCCCCCGCCCCAAATTCCTATGTTGAAGCCCTAACTCCCAATGTGATGGTATCTGGAGATGGGGCCTTTGGGAGATGATCAGGTTTAGATGAGGTGAAGAGGGAGGGCTTCATGATGGGATTAGCGCTGTATTTAAAAAGAGACCACCGAATTTGTTCTCTCCCTCTCTCTCTCTTTCCCCATGTCAAGTGACAGGGAGAAGGGGGCCATGTGTAAGTCAGAAAGCGTTCTCACCAAAACCCAGCCATACAGGCATCCTGACCTCAGGCTTCCAGACTCCAGAATTATGAGAATATGAATTTCTGATGTTTAAGCCATCCAGCCTATGGCATTTTGTTATGGCAGCCTGAGCTGACTAAGGCAGAGGTCATAAGTGTGAGGCCCAAGTGTCATAGGTCTGGCATTGATATAAAAAGAGGAAGAAACACTGAGAGTGTCCCTGGACAGAGAAAAAGCCATGTGAGGACACAGTGAGAAGGCTGCAAGCCAATGAGAGCGGTCACATCAGAAATTCACCCTGCTGGCACCATAGTCTTGGACTTCCAGCCTCCAGAACTGTGAAAAGATAAACTTCTGTTGTTTAAAGCACTCAGTCAAGTCTGTGGTATTTTGTTGTGGCAACCCTAATAGACAAGTCATCCAACTTTATTCTTCTTTTGCAAAATGGTTTTTGGCTATTTTGGATACCTCACATTTCCATATGAATTTTAGGCTCCACTTGTCAATTTCTACAAAAATGCCAGTAAGGATTTTGATAGGGATTACATTGAATCTGCACATCAAGTGGGGGCTCGGGAGTACTGCTATCTTAATAATATTAAGTCTCTTATCCAAGAGAGTCTTTTCATTTACTTGTCTTCTTTAATTTCTTTCAACAGTGTTTATTAGCTTTCAGTATCCATGTCTTATAGTTCTTTTCTTAAAGTTATTCCCAAGTATTTTATTCTTTTTTGATATTATCCTATTTAATAAAATAGTAATATGCAAATTGACCGTACCTCCACTACACCCACAAGCCATGCCCACCAGCCAATCAGGAGTGAGTATGAAAATTAACTCAACCAAGATGGCTGCGGCCACGGAGCAAGCAGGAGGCTTGGGTTTCCCCGGTAATGGAGGAAGCCAAGCTTTCCGCACACCCTGGCTGGCCCAGGCCTATACTCAAGGCTACAAAGTTTCAATTATAGAAGATAAATAAATCCCAACAAAAATGGCAGCAGCCACGGAGCTGGAGAGAGCAGGAGGCTTGGCTCCGTTTAAGGCTACAAAGTTTCAATTATAGAAGATAAATAAATCCCAGATACCAGGGCCTCCGCTTGAGTCGCCAGGGGGCGTGGCTGGCCTGCAAACCACCATAGGCCCCTCGCCCAGGCCGCCCCATGCCCCAAGGGAACCCCCACCCTGATCCAGGACACCCCTCAGGGCAAACCAGCTGGCCCCCACCCGTGCTCCAGGCCTCTATCCTATCTAATAAAAGAGTACTATGCAAATTGACCGTCACTCCAACACACAAGATGGCTGCCCCCATGTGGACACAAGATGGCCACCACAGATGGCCAGCAGGGGAGGGCAGTTGGGAGGGACCAGGCCTGCAAGGGAGGGCAGTTGTGGGTGATCAAGCCTGCAGGGGAGGGCAGTTAGAGGTCACTAGGCCAGCAGAGGAGGGAAGTTGGGAGGGACCAGGCCTGCAAGGAAGGGCAGTTGGGGGTGATCAAGCCTGCAGGGAAGGGCAGTTAGAGGTCACTAGGCCAGCAGAGGAGGGAAGTTGGGGGCGACTGGGCCTGCAGGGAAGGGCAGTTAGGGGTGACCAGGCCTGCAGGGGAGGGCAGTTAGGGGTGACCAGGCCTGTAGGGGAGGGCAGTTAGGGGTGACCAGGCCTGCAGGGGAGGGCAGTTAGGGGCAAACAGGCTGGCAGGGGAGTGGTTAGGGGGTGATCAGGCTGGCAGGAAGAAGCGGTTAGGGGCAATCAGGAAGGCAGTTAGGCAAGCAGTTGGGAGCCAGCAGTCCTGGATTGTGAGAGGGATGTCCGAATGCCCGTTTAGGCCCGATCCTACTGGGATCAGGCCCGTTTATGCAGTAGGATCGGGCCTAAATGGGCAGTCAGGTATCCCTCGAGGGGTCCCAGATTGGAGAGGGTGCAGGCTGGGCTGAGGGACACACTCCCTCGTGCACGAATTTCATGCACCGGGCCTCTAGTTGTAAATAAACTGGGGTTGGTTGTTGTTGTTTTTTTGATTGTCCATGTGAGCATACAGAAATATAATTGATTTTTGTGTTTTGATAATGTATTCTGCAACCTTGCTGAATTTATTAGTTCTAATAGGTATTTATTGGCTTCCTTAGAAATATATATATGTCATCTGACAATGGAGGTAGTTTTATTTCTTCACTTTTTAATCTGGATGTGTCCTACCTTTATTTTTCTTCCCTAATTTCCCTAGCTAGAACCTTCAATACAATGTTGGCTAGAAAGGACATCCTTGTCTTATTCCTGACCTAAGGAAGAAAGCGTTAGCCTTTCACCATTAAATATATCAGCTGTTATCTACTGGTATTTTAGGTCAAAGAAATTCCCTGCTAATCCTAGTTTGTTTTGTTTTTTATCAGGAAAGAAAGTTGTCAAATACTTTTTCTGTATTTATTGAGATGATTTTTGTTTTTTTGTTTTTTTGGTTTTTTAAATATTTTTATTGATGTCAGAGAGGAAGGGTGAGAGAGAGAGAGATGGAAACATCAATGAGAGAGAACCATTGATCAGCTGCCTCCTGCAGGCCCCACTCTGGGGATCAAGCCCACAATTCAGGCATGTGCCCTGACTGGGAATCGAACCAAGACCTCCTGGTTCCTAGGTCAATGCTCAACCACTGAGCCATACTGGCCAGGCATGGCCTCTATTCTCCTAATATAGTGTATTACATTGATTGACTTTCATATGTTGAATATACCTTGTACAAATCTCAGTTCTAGAATATAATCTTTACTGATGTTGCTGGATTTGGTTTGCTAACATTTTGTTGAGGATTTTTGTTTCTATATTCATGGACATCCTGTATAATAAAAACCTAATATGCTAAGTGTCCGGCCGTCCAATTGGCCGTTCAACCAATCAAAGCATAATATGCTAATGATATGCTAAGGCTCCTCAACTGCTCACTATGACATGTACTGACCACCAGGGGGCAGACAGTCAACTGGTCAGCCAGTTGCTATGACGTGCACTGACCACCACAGGGCAGATGCTCTGACCAGTAGGTTAGCTTGCTGCTGGGGTCCGACCTATCAGGACTTAGCAAGACGGACTGGACATACCCTGGAGCCCTCCCGCAGTCCCTCCCAGGCTGGCCAACCTCCCACATCCCTCCCCCGCCCCAATCATGCACAGGTGGGTTCCCTCGGCCTGGCCTGCACCCTCTCACAATCTGGGACCCCTCGGGGGATGTTGGAGAGCCAGTTGCGGCCCGACGGCAGAACAACCGGTCGATATGACATACACTGACCACCAGGGAGCAAATGCTCAACACAGGAGCTGCCCTCTGGTGGTCAGTGTGCTGCCACAGGGGGAGCGCCGCTCAGCCAGAAGCCGGGCTCACAGCTGGCGAGCAAAGCAGGAGCCTATTCCACCTCCGCAGCAGCGCTAAAGATATCCCCGGCTCCCAGACTGCAAGAGGGCGCAGGCCAGGCTGAGGGCCTCCCCCACCGAGTGCACAAATTTCATACACCGGGCCTCTAGTAATGAACATAAACACTGTAGTTTTCTTGTGATATTGTTGGTATGATTTTGATATTCATACTGGACTCAGAGTGGGTTGGTAAATGTTCCCTCCTCTTATATTTTTGGAATACTTTGTGAAGGATTGGTGTCTATTCTACTGTAAACATTTGCAGAATTCACCAATGAAGCTATCTGGCTCTGCGTTTTTCTTTATGGGTAGATTTTTTATTATTAATTCAGTCTCTTTCCTGCTATCAGTCTATTCAGATTTTCTATTTCTACTTGAATCAGTTTCAATAGTTTGTGATTTTCTAGGTTTTTTGTCCATTTCATTTAATTAATTTGTTGGTCAATTTAGCTAAAGTTTTGTCCATTTTGTTGATCTTTTCAAAAAAAAACTTTTGGTTCTGTTGATTCTATTTTTCTATTCTTCATTTCACTTATTGTTCTATTCTCAATTTCATTCATTTCTGTTCCAATCTTTGTCATTTATTTGCTTCTATTTTGAGAGAGAGAGAGAGAGAGAGATATTGAGAAACATAATTTGCTGCCTCACACACACACCCTGACCAAGGGTGGAACCCGCCACCTTTTGGCCTACCTGACAAGTGCTCTAAGTAACTGAGCCATACCAGCCAGGGCTCCTTTTTCTTTCTTAAGGTGGAAAGTTAGGCTATTAATTTGAGATCATTCTTCTTTTTAAATATATGGGGGTTTACATTTTTAAAATTGATTTTAGAGAGAGAGGAAGGGAAGAAAGAGAGACAGCGATTCATTGCTCCACCTATCCATGAATTCATTGGTTGCTTTCTTTAATGTGCCCTGATCAGGGATCAAGCTCAAAACCTTGGCATACTGGGAAGATGCTCTAACCAAAGGAGCTACCCAGCCAGGACTTAATATAGGTGTTTACAGTTATAAATCCCCATCTAAGCACTGCTTTAGCTGTACCTCATAAATTTTGGTATTTGTATTTTTGTTTTTATTTAATTCAAAGTATTTTCTAATTTTCCCTTTATTTCCCCATTGGTTATTTAGGAGCGTTCTGTTTAATATCTACTATTTGTGAATTCCCCAAATTTTCTTCTGTTACTGATTTCTAATTTCATTCCTTTGTGGTCAGAGAGCATGTTTTATATTATTTTAATCCTTTTGAATATATTAAAGCTTGCTTTATGATCTAGCATATGGTCTGTTCTGGAGAATGTTCCATGTATACTTGAGAAGGATGTGTATTCTATTTTGAGTGGAGTGTCCCATAGATATCTTTTTATTAGTTCTAGTTAGCTTACAATTTTGTGCGAATCTTCTATTTCCTTTTTGATTTTCTGTCTGGTTGTGTTATCCACCACTGAAAGTGAGGTATTGAAAGCTCCAACTATTATTGCTGAATAATCTATTTCTCCATTCAACTCTGACAGTGTTTGTTTCATGTATTTTAGGGCTCTGTTATTGGGTGCATATAAGTCTATAATTACTATAAATTTCAGACAGGTTATCCTTTTATTTTTATAAAACATTCTTCCTTGTCGCTATTAATTTTTGTCTGACATTACTATAGTAATAGCTCTCTTTTGGTTATTATCTGTATGGTATATATTTTTCCATGCTTTTATGTTTCATCTGTTTCTGCCTTTAAATCTAATGTGTCTCTTATATACAGCATATAGGTGCATATTTTTTTCTATCTCTATCTTATATTGAAGTTTTTAATCCATTTAACAATTTAATGTAATATCTGCAATTTTGCTATTTTTCCTATGTCATGTCTTTTTTGCCCTTCTATTCCTCCATTATTGCCTTCTTATGTGTTAAATAGATAGTGCTAGTATACCACTTAAAGGCATTTAAAGTTTCTTTTATTTATTCCTAAATTTATTTTCTTGGTGGTTACCCTGAGGATTACAATTACTATCTTAACTCGTAACTACGGATTTTGTTTTGCCTCAAGTATCTTTTTGGAATTTAAATAGTCTAGTCAACATTAAGTCCAGAAAAATGAAAAGGAGCTTTTCAACTCACAAACACTGTTAGGTAAACACTGGGAGGTTGCTATGATAACAAGTACCTGCCTCTGGTATGAATACTTACCTTGTCTAACAGTGCATTCTGCCACAATCTAAAGATACTGAGGTAACTTCTATCCCTGGCACCAAAAGATGTAAAGAAAAACTGAAAATAAAAAGAGTAGAATAAGTTTAGTGACATTTTAAAAAGGGGGAAAGTATCTGTCATGAAGCTCTGTTGGCATTTGCTATGGTCAAAGCAAATGAGTAAGTCACCACCGCCTACTTTATATATTCTTTTTAACTTTTTGTTACAATAGATGAAAAACAGGTAATTGGTGCATGGACAAGGATCTTCCACATTGTATCTTACAGCAAATACAATTTTATCAATATTTTCTAGGGAAATGAGCTTGAAATATGTAGCTATTTATGTTCATCGTAGTTTAACTATGAAAATCAATCTAAATAAATTTATGAAAAAATTAAAATTTTATTTATTTTAAACTTTGCAAAGAGATGTGATTTGGTAGCCATTTGAGACAAGTATAAACAAAGAATATGAAAAAATACAGTGGACTTCAGAGATAAATTAATTTTTAAGGATCTTAATTTTAAATTATATCATCTTTTGCCTGGCTGGCATGACTCAGTGGTTGAATGTTGACCTATGAACCAGGAGGCCACGATTTGATTCCTGGTCAGGGCACATGCCCAGGCTGTGGGCTCATCCCAGTGTGGGGTGTGTAGGAGGCAGCCAATCAATGATTCTCTCTCATCACTGATGTTTCTATCTCTCTCTCCCTCTCCCTTCCTCTCTGAAATCAATAAAAATATATTTTTTTAAAAAAAATTATATCATCTTTCATAGTTTCAAATATCTAGAAATATCTAATCTCTGCTAATTATACATAAAACACCCATATTAACAATAAACTTTGCTTTGAATTTTGTAGAAGAGAAATAGCATGTTTCAATCTATAAGTCTATGTTTGCATGTAGCCCTATTTTTTCCTGTGCACTTAAGTGGATTTTTGTGGTCACATTTTAATATAGGCTCTTATGAAAAAATCTGACAAGTGGCAGCACTAAATATAGTTTCTCAGTGTATAATCTCTTCCCTTCCCCTAGTTTGTGAGTTTTTATGATTAAGTGTTTACTTCCAGGAATGAGAAAGCTCAGTCCTATGTTTGATTTATTAAATAAAATATCAAATTAATAATATTTCATGTGTTTACATTTTTCACACAAAGATGTTAAAATATAATTTTCTAATTAATAAATTGAAACCTTGCTATATAATAATCTCCATAAAGCAAACTTTTTATAACACGAACATAGCTAGGAACTTTTCCAAATAGGGTTATATACATAACATGTGACCTAATGTCACACACAGAGTCCTAATCAATTTTCCAGATGGGTATAGAAAGATTCTTCATATATCTCCACTAAGAAATGGCAGATATTATAGGTGGATAATATAAATGATGGCAGTTAAAGATAATTGCCATCCTAAAACATTATTTAAATGATTATGTTTACTAGTATGCTACCCAAACCTCTGTTCATCAGAATCATTTGTCTGTATTAGTTGCTATTATGCATAAAAAACAATTATAGAATTATTAATGTATTAGAAATAATAAGGATGTTTTGCTAATGCTTAATCTATCTACTTCTTATAATGAAGAAATGATAAACATGGAATAAAGTTCTCTTTAAATTATAAAGTACAAAAAAATGTTAGCAGTCATTTAACCATCAATAAGTATTTAAGTATACAGAAATCTAGCATGAAATTCAGTGTATCTTGATTACTAGTAGATATCCATAATTCTAAGAAGAAGTGCTTATATTCCTCACACTGATGGTTAGTATGAGCCAGATGTCCTCCACATTATGTAATAAGGCAAAGGCAGAAAAGTTTCTCACCTTTTCATTGTCGGTAGCAATCTGGATAGCATTGGGGATGAGTCGAGCAGTTTTCTCCTTGGTGATGAAGGTTATATTCTTTAAAGCAATAGAAATCTAAACACACAAAAGAAAAAAAATTGCAAAATGGATTTTTTTCATAATACATATAACACAAAACACCATGTATTACATCAATCTAATCCAGACTAGAAAAACCTAAAGGAGTTCATATTAATTACATGTTTGTTTTCTCTGAGAAAAACAGGGTCAGCAGTCAGACATTCTTCCTTTCAGTAATTTCCCGCATCAACTCCTATCTCTAACATTAGGATAAAGCGTGAAAAGACATGTGGGTGTTCATGTTCTACACACACACACACACACACACACACACACACACACACACACACTTCAGACTGTGATAAGACATAACTTTGGCAGTCAAAAGGATGTATATTCAAGCTTTTTCCAGTCGGAAATCTTTCTCCGACTGTATTACATATTTACACATGGAGCTCAAAGTATTAAGAAAAATATATTGCATGCTTCTACAACACATATTGTGTTTACGTATATACAATATAGATATGCAAATACATAAAATTTTACTTTAGAATTTAAAGTACATTACTTTTAGGAGAACTGTATACAGTTCCTATCTATGCAATTATTTGTATCAACAAATCAAATCAAAATGTGTCTTACTGTGGTTTCCCATTTGAAGATGTTGCTATGGAAACATAGCCAGTTTTCTGAAAGGTATAGTCGTCCCTGAAGCAAAATGTCTTTCTGAAGAGCACAAGCATAATCTACACAAATAAGGAACAACTTAGTCACAAAAACATGGCAACTTAACAAATCTTATACTACTTTAGTACACAGAAAATCATCACTCTTCATTCATTAGTTCATGCATTCATTCATTCATTCATTTACTCGTTCGTATTCTTTGTGCACCATACACTAGGGTTACCAGAAAAGGACCTTGCCCTCATGGAATACAGTCTAGAAGGGAAGGCATGCAATAAACAAATAAATTTTTAAGTATAATGACCAAAGTGTAAAGGAAGCTATGAGAGAATATAACAAGGCATACATAGGTATGGGGAGTGGGGCAGGTAGAAAGTTAATCAGGAAAAGTTTTCCAGAAAAAGTAATCTTTAACCTGAGACCTAAAGATCAATGAAGGGTCAGCTAGACCATGAGGGAACAAACAGTATTTACAAAGGCCCCATGCTAGAAAGAAGCACAGCACATCTAAGCTACTATATACAGAGATCTCAGGCCTAGAGAAGGTAGGCAAGGGAAGGTGTCTCAGGCCCTGGTGAGCTGTGGACTTGATAAGAAGCCATTGATAAGTTTTAAGTGGAAGAGGCATGATCAATTGTATCTTATTAAAAACCACTTTATTCACACTGTGAGAATGGATTCAGATAAATCAGATGGAAATCCAAGGGAAAACTGATTGTGGCCCAGACCAAAAGATGACAGTATTAGAGAAAGAAGCAGTTCGATTCAAAAATATTAAGAGGTAGTACTGATGGAAATTGGTGATTAATTAGATGTTGGACAAAGGTGAGGGAGGGAACAATGATAACCCCAAAAAGTGTGTGTGTGTGTGTGTGTGTGTGTGTGTGTGTGTGTGTTTTGTGTTTGTGTTTTAAAGTTGATCCTCTCCAACCAGCATTAAAATCCAGCAAAATCAAGAGTACTGGTAAATGCACTGCCTATAACAAGTTAATACCATGCTTCTAAGATTAAGATCTGACTCTTTGGCTAACGTAAATAGTATTGCTGAATTACCAATTATACAAGATATAAAAGGCTGCTATGAGGAGATTTAGTTAAACTGATACATTTTAAAACTATATATACAGTGATTAGCAATTTTAGGAAAACTTGTGGAGGTTATAAACACCAAAATATTTAAGTTTAATCATTAAAATTCTAAGCAAATACTGAAAATTGACCAAAGTAATGCACTTTTTCAAAATGCTTCCTTCAGCAAAACAAATTTGAGATGCCACCAAACAAAAAATCCTAGCAAATAATTAAACAGATTAAGTTACTCATTTACTAGTATGCATTTCTAAAACAGAGATTACGCTAAAGATCACCTTGAGGTGTCCTGAAGTTTTTATCTAAACCACAGACACATTTTATTAGTTTAATGCTTCTCAAATTTCACATCAGAAATATCTGGCAGACTTATTCAAACACAGCTTGCTGGGCCCCTCCCCCAGAGTTTCTGATTAAATGTCTGGGCTGGGATGAAGAGATTGCATGTGAAACAAGCTCCCAGGTGATGCCTCACTCTGAGGACCTCTGCATTTCTTTACATTAAATATGTACAAAGCTATAGTAAGCAACTGGATTATTTTAACTGAAGATTATTTAATACTAGTGGCCCTGCGCACAAATCCGCGCGAGAGTAGCTCACTGCCACTTGCCTCAGCTGGCCGCCCCACCCACCGCTGCTCGTAGCTCTCCAGCCACAGGTAGCTCGCTGCCCTGCCTTCCTGTAGCTCTCCACCCGCTGCCCCACCCTCCTGTAACTCTCCACCACAGGTAGCTCGCTGCCCCACCTCCTGCTGATTGGTCGTTACACGACAGTGTCCCGACCAATTTGCATATTACCCTATTATAAGTATAGACTAGAGGACTGGTGCACAAAATTCGTGCACTAGGGGCCTGGGGGGGAGTCCCCTCAGCCCGGATTGCGAGAGGGCACAGGCCAAGCCAAGGGACCCCACCGGTGCACGATCGGGGCTGGGAAGGGACATGGGAGGTTGGCCAGCTGGAGAGGGACAGCGGGAGGGCTCCAGGGCATGTCCAGCCCATCTGGCTCAGTCCTGATCAGCCAGACCCCAGCAGCAAGCTAACCTACCAGTTGGAGTGTCTGCTCCTGGTGGTCAATGCACATGATAGCGAGCAGTTGTGTGGCATTAGCATATCATTAGCATATTACGCTTCGATTGGTTGAGTGGCCGACCAGACGACTGGACACTTAGTATATTAGGCTTTTATTATATAGAAAAGGTTGACAGGCTTTTTACAATGGTTTTAAAAATTATTTCCCAAAAACAGGTATATTTTATTTTAATAAATTTGTACCTCAATAAAATTTAGTTTTTATATAATAGCTTTCTAGCAATATATTCCATGTGAGAAATTACCAAAATATTTTAAAAGCAAAGAGATTTTACTTTTTTTGCTCCCAATTTTCCTACTGATAAACAAGTACATAATTATCAGCATTTCAGAAAGCAATAGTCTACCTGATTTGAGTCATGTTAACAATCTGATTCATATATAATAGAATAAAAAAGTAATGTTTATTAAAAATCATGTTATGGCCCGGCCAGTGTTGCTCAGTGGTTGAGCATCGACCTGTGAACCAGGAGGTCATGGTTCAATTCCTAACCAGAGCATATGCCCAGGTTTCAGGCTCGATCCCCAGTGGGGGGACATGCAGGAGGCAGCTGATCAATGATTCCCTCTCATCATTGATGTATCTATCCTTCTCCCTTTCCCTTCCTCTCTGAAATCAATTAAAACATTTTTTCAAAAAATCATGTTATGGCCCTGGTCAGTGTGCTAAATGGTTAGAGCATTGGCTCTTCAACCAAAGGGTCAAGGGTTCAACTCCGGATCAAGGGCACACACCTGGGTTGCAGGTTAGATTTCCCAACTCCTGCAGGAGGCAACCAATCAATGTCAATTTCTCTCTTTCTATCTCTCTCTCTCCCTTCTTCTTTCTCTCTCTCTTTTCCTTCCTTTCTTTATCCCTCCCTTCCACTCTCTAAAAATCAATGGAAAAAATATCCTCAGGTGAGAATTAACAAAAATAAAATCATTTTATGGGTTTTCATTACTTTACTAGAGGCCCGGTGCACAAAATTTGTGCATAGGAGGGGTGTGTCCCTCAGCCCAGCCTGCACCCTCTCCAACCTGGGACCCCTTGAGGGATGTCTGACTGCCCGTTTAGGCCCGATCCTACATCCCTCTGACAATCCAGAACTGCTGGCTCCCAACTGCTCGCCTGCATGCCTTCCTGATTGCCCCTAACTGCTTCTGCCTGCCAGCGTAATCACCCCCTAACCACTCCCCTGCCAGCCTGATTGATGCCTAACTGCTCCCCTGCCAGCCTGATTGCCCCTAACTGCCCTCCCCTGCAGACCTGGTCACCCCTAACTGCCCTCCCCTGCAGGCCTGGGTCCCCCCAACTGCCCTTCCCTGCAGGTCCAGTCGCCCCCAACTTCCCTCCTTTGCTGACCTGGTAACCCCTAACTTCCCTCCCCTGCAGGCTTAATCACCCCCAACTGCCCTCCCCTGCTGGCCATCTTGTGGCGGCCATCTTGTGTCCACATGGGGGCAGCCATCTTTGACCACATGGGGGCAACCATCTTATGTGTTGCAGTGATGGTCAATTTGCATATTACTCTTTTATTAGATAGGATAGAGGCCTGGTGCACGGGTGAGGGCCAGCTGGTTTGCCCTGGAGGGTGTCCCAGATCAGGGTGGGGGTTTCCTTGGGGCATGGGGCGGCCTGAGCGAGGGGCCTGTGGTGGTTTGCAGGCCTGCCACGCCCCCCAGCTACCCAAGCGGAGGCCCTGGTATCTGGGATTTATTTATCTTCTATAATTGAAACTTTGTAGCCTTGAGCGGAGACCAAGGCAGGCCAAGGCTGGGGAAGCTTGGCTTCCTCCATCGCCGGGGGCAACTCAAGCCTCCTGCTCTCTACAGCTCCGTGGCTACCGCCATTTTTGTTGGGATTTATTTATCTTCTATAATTGAAACTTTGTAGCCTTGAGTGGAGGCCTGGGCCCGCCAGGGTGTGCGGAAAGCTTGGCTTCCTCCATTGCCGGGGAAACCCAAGCCTCCTGCTCACTCCGTGGCCGTAGCCATCTTGGTTGGGTTAATTTGCATGCTCACTCCTGATTGGCTGTTGGGCGTGGCTTGTGGGTGTAGTGGGGTATGGTCAATTTGCATATTACTCTTTTATTAGATAGGACTAGTGGCCCTGTACATAATCCGTGCACAAGTAGCTCGCTGCCGCTTTCCTCAGCTGCTGCCCCACCCACCGCAGCTTGTAGCTCTCCGCCACACATAGCTCTCCACCGCTGTCCTGCCCTTCTGTAGCTTTCCTCCACTTGTAGCTCACTGCCCTGCCCTCCTGCTGTTCAGTCATTACGTGACGGTGTCCCAACCAATTTGTATATTACCCTATTATAAGTATAGATAATTGGTTACTAGATAGTTAGAAAATTAAGTAAATTCAATAAGCAACATAAGTCATTTTGATATGTGGTACATCAACTTACTATTATATGATCAATTTTGGCAAAATTGAATGACTCCAACTCAAAGCTTCTTTTAATAACTATAATGTAACAATAGATATAGTGGAAATATGTAGTGTTATAGGAATACAAATGGAGTGAACCATATATTTCTAGAATAAGCTTGCATTATAAGTAGTATGCACATATTTAAATAAACAAGATGTACTATTTAATTTTACCAAAGAATTTAAGCATATCTATCCATAAGGGAGATGACAATGAATTAAAAGAATGTGTTTAGCACATTGAACTTCTAATTCAAAGGTTCTAACTTTGAGTCCTGGCAGAATAACAGTCTTTGAATTGTGCACCTGAAACCTGTATAATTTTGTTAACCGTTGTCACCCCAATTTAAAAAAGGAAAAAAAAGAATGTGTTTTTTTAAATAATCATTCAGGAAATGCACATGCAAAAGTATTCTTTTCTAGCAGCAATCATTTTTGGGAGCCCAATAATACAAACATTTCTTTAAAAAGACCTTGGAACAACATTTTTAGGATTGTTCTCAGATTTCGTATTTAAATTACAAAAGATAACCATTCTCATGTTTCATACTTTACATTTTTTCATGTTATTTATTTATTTATTTTTTTTACCTCAGACAAATACAAATTGAAAAAGATAAAAAGTGATTTTCTCTGGTGCAAAAAGGGAAAAAGGACTCCCATTCCCTTTTCTCAAAGCATTCTCTTTAGAAAACTTGTAAATATTTATAAAATTTCTCTACAACCTGTTAAGGAGTTATCTTTTATTTGGGGAAAGATAATATATATTTAACATCAAATTTAAATTTTTCTTACAAAACCATTTGAAAGAAGCACCAGTAGAAATTGTGACAAATCATTTCCCTTTAGTTCTATTTTCTTAGCCATTAATTAATAATTTTATAAGTCAAAGATCACCTCAAATTACGATTTAGTTTTATATTGTGTAATTATGAATAACATGCTGCTTATATTGAAAAACATTTTCTGTCTAGCACAAAAGCTGGAATTTTCTAGAGTATTGTCACTCATCAGTTCTATTTTGATAATGAGGTAGTAAAGTGGTTTTTTGCAAATTCCTGTCTTTCTTACCTGCTATCAACTTCTCTGTATCAGGTAGTTGTGTGAACTGTCTTCTGTATTCCTCATTCCTGTCTTTATAGGTGGAACTTGAAATCTGTAACAATGAAAAGATTAAATTTTTGTTTAATTATACTCATTAAAGGAACTAAAATGTAGCATCTTAGAAATAAATTTTAAATGGACTTTAAAATAATATGCTTTTGATGCAACATTTTGTATGTCTTTATATGAAAAACCACATAAATAAACATTTCAAAAACACCAAAAGGAAGTAAAGGAAGTTACCAGTATGATGGAATGAAACATTTGGCAAATCCTCTCTGCAAAAGCAAATTGATAGCTGGGAAAAATATTGTCAAAAAACAATCACCTCAGTCCTGGCAGTGTGACTCGGTTGGAGCATCGCCCGTTGCACCAAAGGGTTGAGGGTTCAGTTTCCTGGACACACAACCAGGTTGTGTGTTCAATCCCTAATCAGGCATGCAGGAGGCAACCAACTGATATTTCTTTTACGTTGATCTCTCTCTCTCTCTCTCTCTCTCTCTCTCTCTCTCTCTCTCTCTCTTTCTCTCTCTCTCTCTCTCTAAAAATCAGTGGAAACATATCCCCCAGTGATGATTAAAAAATCAAAACAATCACCTCAAATTATTGCAGGTTGACCAAATGCATACAATAAGCTGAAAAATATTTGTTCATGAAAATCTACTGAACTTGGAAATACTAGTAGTAGAGGTCTGGGGCACTGTTTCCTTAGCCAGCTCCCATTACTCTTCCTACCCGATCAGTTAAGTCAGTGTGGTAATTCTCTGAGGGTAGAACAGGTCATGAAAACTAGCAGCTTTGCTGAGAGAGTGGACTGAGTTGATTCTGGGTGAAAAGCAGAAAACCTAGGCCCAAAAGTGCAAAGGAAAACTCTGAAGCTATCAAAGTGAATGTAGATTGTAGATCCAGATCCCAAACTATCTACACATTCCTGGCTAGAGTCATAATAAGCCTCAGGGGAACATAAAAAATTAGGCACACTTGAAAATGGTCTGAACTTGGAATGCTTTCCCCAATCTACATATAAATCTGTCAGCAGGAAAAAAAAAAAAAAACCTATTACTGGCTCTATGTATTTGAGCACAATTTTTGACCAATCATTGACTGGCATAAAGGGTGACTCCTGGGAAGTCATCTTTAAATAAAAACAACAATAATAAACAGGGCAGAGACATTTGTTGCCACATGCCACAGGACAAACTGATTTCACAGATATATTCTAGGTAAGTTATTAAATAAAAATCAGCAATGACAAGCTTAGGAGCAGAAAGGATGCAATCAAAATCCAGAGTTGCTACAATATATTATCTAAACTGTATAATTACTAAAAATAGTATAAAACATACAAAAGAAAACAGAAAAATGTGATTCATAATAAGGAAAGAAAAAAGCAAGCAATTGGCTCTTTTAGGGTCCCCATATACTAGATTTAGCAGACAAAGACATCAAAGCAGTTATTATAAATACTAGAGGCCCAGTGCATGATTGAATCATGCACGTGTAGGGTCCCCTACACGCTTTCGCTTTTCACGGTGGAGCTGGGTGCCTGTCCGCTGGTGCACCAGGCCTTTCAGAAGCCTCCGGCTCAGCGGAAGCTTCTGAAAGGTCTGGTGCCGGAGCAGACAGGCACCCAGCTCCCCCACTTTTGATGGTCCGCGGCCGCTGAGGGGGGCCATAAGAGAACGTAAGTGATTATATTACTATCCGCTGAAATAGACTTTAAGACAAAAATTAATAGACACTAAGATATTTCCTTAATAATTAAAAGATCAATATATGAGAAAGATACAATTTTAAATGTATACATAACAAACAGCAAAGCCCCCCAAAATAGGAAGCAAAAACTGACAACACAATTGGAAAACAGACCATTCAACATAAGTTACATATACTATTAAGCCATTCTCAATAACTGATAGAATGACTATACAGAAAGCCAGCACGGATATAAAAGACTTTAACAACAGTATCTAGCCATTTACAACAGCTACGTTGAAGGCGTTATGCTAAGTGAAATAAGCCACACAAAGAAAGACAAACACTAGGTAGTATCACTTTACTATGTAACTTAAATAAAAAGAGAAACCCATAGAAACAAAATAGAAAGTGGTTGTCAGGGGCTTGGGAGTAAAGATAATGAGAAATTGGTAAAGGGGTACAAAAGTTCATCATGAATAAGGTCTGAGGAACTAATGTAGGATATGATGACTATAGTTGATCACACTGTACTGTGTAACTGAAGTTGACATTTGCTAGGAAAGAACTTAAGAATGTCCCAAACAAAATTAATATGTAAGGTGATGCATGTGTTAATTAACTAAGTGGGAGGCATTCTTTCACAATGTGTGTGCATATCAAATCCTCACAACATACACTTTAAATAGTTTACAAGTTTGTCAATTATATTATCTATACTAATAAAAGGGTAATATGCTAATTGGACTGGGAGACCTTCCGAACGTCCTTCGGGACAAAGCCACGGTGGCGGTCCAAGGCAGAGTCGGTTAGGGGTGATCAGACCAGCAGGGGAGGGCAGTGGAGGCAATCAGGACGGCAGGGGGCAGCAGCTGGGGGCGAGCAGTTGGGGTTGAGCAGGCCGGCGGGGGGGGGGGCAGTTGGGGCGATCATACTGGCAGGGGGAGAGTTGGGGGCAATCACGCTGGCAGGGGGGGCAGTTGGGGGCGATCAGGACAGCAGGGGGGCCAGTTGGGAGCGAGAAGGCCGGCAGAGGGGGCAGTTGGGTGTGAGCAGGCCAGCGGGGGTGGGGGGCAGTTGGGGGCAAGCAGGGCAGCAGGGGGTGGTCAGTTGGGGGTGAGCAGACCGACAGGGAGGGCAGTTGGGGGCAAGCAGGCCAACGGGGGGGGCAGTTGGGGGCAAGCAGGCTGGCAGGGGGTGGCAGTTGGGGGTGAGCAGGCCAGTGGGGGGCAGTTGGGGGCAATCAGGCCGGCAGGGGGGGTAATTGGGGGCTATCAGGACAGCAGGGGGACTGTTGGGGGTGATCAGGTCAGCAGGGGGGGCAGTTAGGGGTGATCAGGCAAGCAGGCAGGTGATTGGTTAGGAGACAGCAGTCCTGGATTATGAGAGGGATGTCCCAGATTAGTGAGGGTGCAGGCCAGGCTGAGGGACACCCCCACCCCATGCACGAATTTCGTGCACCAGGCCACTACTCTCTATATATAAAAGACTAATATGCAAAGTGTCCCCTCAGGAGTTTAACTGTGAGACTGGGAGTTCGATCACTTACACTGAACACCAGGGGGAGGCACAGAACATGGCGACCAGCGGCGATGGCAGCGGGGCTCTGAGGGAGTGAGGGAAGGAAGAAGTGGGGAAGCAGGGAGACAGGGAGGCAAGGAACCTGAATGGCCCTGATCACCGGCCAGGCCTAGGGACCCTACCCATGCACAAATTTCATGCACCGGGCCTTTAATATGTCAATAAAACTGAGAGGAGGGGAAGAAACATTATCTACCAACTATACCTGCTACTTATAAAACACTTCACTCAACCACTGTGAAATCTGCACTTTTTTCAAGTACACACAGAACATTCTCCAAAATATACAATATGCTAGGTCACAAAACAAGTTTCAATTAATTTAAAAGGATTGAAAGCATACAAAGTATGTTTTCTATCAAAATAGCCTGGTAATATCACTAGAATAGGCATAGAGAACAATGGAGCAAAACAGAGACCCCAGAAATTGACTCACACCATTATGGTCAATTAATATTTGACAAAGGAGGCAAGAACATACAATAGAGTAAATACAATCTCTTCAAGAAATGATTTTGGGCTGAAACCAGTTTGGCTCAGTGGATAGAGCATCGGCCTGCGGACTGGAAGGTCCCAGGTTCGATTCCGGTCAAGGGCATATACCTTGGTTGTGGGCACATCCCCAGTAGGGGGTGTGCAGGAGGCAGCTGGTCGATGTTTCTCTCTCATCGACGTTTCTATCTCTCTATCCCTCTCCCTTCCTCCCTGTAAAAATCAATAAAATATATTTTTTTAAAAATTAAAAAAAAAAGAAATGGTTTTGGAAAAATTGGATACATGCTAAAAAAATGAAACTAGACCACCAACTTACACCATACACAAGAATAAATTCAAAATGGATAAAGGACTTAAATGCAAGCCATGAAACCATAAAAATCCTAGAAGAAACATAGGCAGTAAAATCTCAGACATCTCACAGATACATCCCCTCTAGGGCAAGGGAAACAAAGGAAAAAATAAACAAATGGGAGTACATCAAACCGAAAAGCTTCTGCACCGCAAAAGAAACCATCAACAAAATGAAAAGGAAACCCCTACATGGGAGAACATATTCGCCAGTGATATATATGATAAGCAGTTAATTTCCAAAATACATAAAGAACTTATACAACTCAACACCAGGAAGACAAACAATCCAATTAAAAAACAGGCAAAGAACCTGAACAGACACTTCTCCAAAGAGGACATACAGATGGCCAATAGACATATGAAAAAATGCTCAGCATCACTAGTCCATCAGAGAGATGCAAATTAAAATGTCAATGAGATATTACCTCACACCTGCTAGAATGGCTACTATCAGTAAGTCAACAAACAAGTGCTGGCGAGGATGTGGCGGAAAAGGAACCCTAGTACATTGCTGTTGGGAATGCAGCCTGGTGCAGCCACTGTGAAAAATAGTATGGAGTTCCTTCAAAAAATTAATAATGGAACTTCCTTTTGACCCAGTGATCCCACTTCTGGATATACACCCTAAGATTCCCAAAACACCAATCAGAAACAATACATGCACCCCTATGTTCATACCAGTAGCTGCGTTATTTACAACAGCCAAGATCTGGAAACATTTCAAGTGCCTATGAGTAGATGAGTGGATAAAAAACTGTGGTACATTTACACAATGGAATACTATGCAGCTATAAAAAATAAGAATATCTTACCCTTTGCAACAGCATGGATGGACCTGGAAATTATAATGCTAAGCAAAATAAGCCAGTCAGAGAAAGATAAATACCATATGATCTCACTTACATGGGGAATCTAATGAACAAAATAAACTGACAAACAAAACAGAAACAGAGGTATGGATACATGGAACAGACTGACAGCTGTTAGTGGGGGTGCAGGGGAATGACTGGATGAAAGAAGGTGAAGGGATTAGCCAAAGAACATATATGCATAATGCACAGACACAGACAACAGTGTGGTGATGGCCAGAGGGAAGGGGGTGCAGGGCAGGCAAAAGGGGGAGGAAATGGGGACATATGTAATAGTATAACAATAAAAATAAAGTTATTCCACCAAATCCAGACACAAAAGAAGAGATGGTAGAAAAAGAATTTCTGGAAGGGGTGATAAACTCTTGAGCACCTTCCATTAAGTTTAAGTGTAAATATAATCATTTAAAACAAACATTACTCTGAGTTGTATAATTTCTTTTATATATATATATGTAACAAAACACATTTCAGGTTGTATTGAATTTAAATATTTTTTAAATAAGAGCAAATGTCTTAATGTGGCCTGGATCATGTTTAAATAGTTTGGTTCATATTGATTATGGTGCCTAAGATTATATGTATATAGTTTTTTTAAAAAGAAAAGAAAAAGGTATACTTTCCTTTGCCACTTTTATTACAATGTCTCTGCTCATACATTCTTTTAATTAATCCTGTGATTCACTGTACTTCCTTATTCTAAAGTCTTTTATCAAAAATAGAAAATTTTTGTATATATTTCATATATATCCTCTTTGAATATTGCCTCTTGCTCATTCTCTATGTTCACCTCTGAAATTCCTATTAGATTCATAATGAACTTCTCTACTTTTGTTCTTGTATCTAAAACCATTCTCTTTCAAATATTCCATCTTTATCTCTCAGGGTACAATATCAATCATTTCTTCATATATATCTTTCAATTTACTGATTTTCTCTTTAGCTGCTTTTTCCCATGTCCACTGTATTTTTAAATTATTATTTCAACACCATATTATTCCTTTCTAGAAGTTGTATTAGTTTGTTTTCCAAATCTGCCTAGTATTTTTGAGAATATCTTACCCATGCATCATATTTTAATGCCTTCTATTAAGTCTTTAATAATATCAACTGATTGTTTTATGTCTTTATCTCATAGTTTATCTGAAGTTTTGGAGGGTCTAATGTGCTATTTATTTAATCTCCTTCTGCTTCCTCATAAAGTGTTAATTACAAGTCCCAAAACTTCATGAGAGATGAACTACAGGTTATGTGCTCTGAGGAAAATTTCCCACCACCCACCACCCTAAACCCAAGTTTAACAGATAAGCTTCCTTGTCTTCAACCTGCATGTGTAGGAGGGTTTTTTTCCTAGTCTACCTTTCCCAGAGCGTATAATTCTTCACAAGTCGTGGCTTTATAAACAGTTCTCAGTTCCAACTCATACAAGTCCCAGGCACCATCTCCTATCCCAGTGTGGCCATTAAAGCTGGGTTACTGAGGCTAATACACTCCTCAGGGCTGCTTCAGCATTGAGTTTATGGGCTAGCATCTCTGGAAATCAGTTCCTTCTTTTCTTTTAGCCCTTAGGTGTTTCTCTTGCTATTTTATGAGCCCAGACATGCATTTCAAGATGTTTATAACATTTCATCCAGCATTTCTAAGGATTTAGGAGCAGAAGAGCTTTTAAGTTAAAAAGTCCTGTCTTCATATTCTAAAAATGTTAGTTGCTATTCCCTCCTAATTATTTCTTAAAGTATTAAAAGATATCTGGGCTTTCAAACAATATTTACTTACTAGAGGCCCGATGCATGAAGATTCATGCAAGAATGGGCCTTCCTTCCCCTGGCTGCTGGCACCTCCTTCGCTCTGGCTGGAGCCGCCTTTCTGCCTTCCCACGCTACCCAGAGGCCCAGGGCAGATGGTGTGAAACACCTGCATCATCGCCATGGCGACAACGCACGCATCCTACCCCACCCCCGGCCACTTGGCGCCTGCATATGCAAATCAACCCGCCATCTTTGTTGGGTTAATTTGCATACTCACTCCTGATTGGCTGGTGTATGTCACGAAGGTATGGTCAATTAGCATATTACTCTTTTATTAATGTAGATATTAAAAATTTTAATTGGATAAAATGTTTTCTTTTTAATTCAACAGACATTAGAAAATGAGTTTATTCTTTTTTTTTTTTTTATCAGTTACCAAAGTGAAAATCTGAAATATCCTTTTTAGGTTGAATAAATTCAAGATATGTTGTGGAGGACAACAAATGATTCATGAAAGCGTCTTCTCCAAAGTTGCCAAAGTATGTTACAAACATACTAATTAATCCTCTTGGGAAATTTTTTAATTTAACAGTGCAACATGAATTAACCTTTTGCACTCGGATGTCGAGTGTGACTCGACATGGTTAGCATCGGTAGCAGCTCATATGTCGAATTGTATTGAATGTATCAATAATTTGAAATATAAAAAAATCCAAATAAATAAGTTTGTATAAAAAGAAACTCCAGTTTTTTATTCTACTGCCGTGCTTTGTAAAATCTGGGGTATTTAAAAAATTAAATCCCGAGTAGAATAAAGGAATCGAGAAAAAAGAAAGCGATTGCAAAGGGTTAATCCTCATGATGTACCTCTAAATCAGGTTTGTGGCAGGTTTTATCCCCACTTCTATAATAATAAAAGCATAATATGCAAATCGACCGAACAGCAGAACGACCATCGGGACGACATTCCAGACGACCACGCTATGACATGCACTGGCGCCAGGCCAGCCAAGGCAGGTGCTATGTGATTGGTCGGGGAGTGCCTACCATCGCCCCACGATTGCCCCAAAGAGGGAGAGGCCCAGACCACCCTCTGCGCAGCCCCAAGATCAATCACCTCAAAGAGGGAGGCCCAGGCCACCCGGCTGGCAGCAATCCAGGACCCCTCCGGTAGGGTCCCTAGGCCTGGCTGGTGATCAGGGCCTATCAATATAACTGAATGTTTAATATAAGTACCTGACCCAAAGCACTTTACTTTTGTGAAATATATAGATAAGTATGTCATCTTTTAAACATACACAACAGAAAATCTCAAAGGCTTTTTCTCTTCCCAACAGTTGCTAGAGAAGTTACACTTAAACAAATGTGTCTGCCACAGATCTCTGCAAGCTTTTCCTCTGGGACCTTAATCCACCAGGAATATACCATTATTTTAATTGGGAAAACAAAAGTTTGGCTTGGAGTTGTTGTTGTTTTTTTCTTTTGCCATGTATTTTTACTAACAGTTAAAGGGCAAAAGCATGAATAGTTATTTGCCATGAACTTCATTTTAAATGTCACTTCTTCATTTCAAAAAGTTTTTATTGTGACATTAGGATTTAAAAATTCATAATGAAACTCATTTCCCACACACTAGGATTCAACATTTTCACTTTTAAATAAAAAAGAAAACAAATATAACAATTAATATTCCTATCTTTATATTATAGGATTGAAATAGAAAATCTGCAGCTGTGAGTCTCACTATCAATTGCTATGGAAAGTTAATCATATTCCTTTAAATGAAAGTCCTACTGTCAGAAAGACAAGATGGAGACACTTGTGCTCCATCAATCTGTTAAGTAGCACAAAGTTAAATGGACAGAGTCTAAAAGATATCAACCTCTGCAAAAAAAAAAAACAGAACTTTAATAAACTTTGGTTCACTTTCTTATATCCTCTTTAGTTTTCACAATTTTTTAATTATGAGGAATCATGAAAACACATTTTCCAATATTACAAATAAAAGTGTTCTTATTCAGCACTTTTCAACCTTTTCATCACTGGACAGTCTTAAGGAAAGATGTTGCCATGTAACATCTTCCTGTTGAGTGTGCTCAGAAGTTTTTATTGTAAAGTCAGTGGTAGATGGATTTAAAATGATAGAGAAAAGAGAGAAATAAGAAAATAAAGTGGCAGAGAAGTGCATTATTTTGCAGACTTCTTAACCATCATTTTTAGCAGTTACAGTTGTGCTATATTAGAGCCACTTGTCTACACAGACCTCTGTCCTCCACATTAAGAGGCTAAGGCTGCTACAGCTTTTGAGCTTCTGCTGTCATTTCTTGCTAGTGTCTATGTATTATCCCAAAGTAATTCCCTTATTTCCAACATTCTATTCAACTAAAAAAAGGGACCAACTTATTTATTAGGTGTATAAAAATATGTCAAAAATACATTAAAGAAATTCCAAATGAAGACTTGAGGAATTCTCCTCTTGCAATATATACCAGCATGAGCTTGGATTTAGCTGTTCAGGTTTTTGTTTTTGTTTTTGTTTGCTTCTGAGTTCTGATAGTTCCGGTTTCTGTGTAAGTGGCCTCTGGAAAAGTCAGTAAAAGTTCTGAGATGCTTTTTTCCGTCTGGCCGCAGCCATCAGGTAAACCAAGATGGGCGCTTACAAGTACATCCAGGAGCTATGGAGGAAGAAGCAGTCCGATGTAATGCGCTTCCTCCTCCGGGTGCGCTGCTGGCAGTACCGCCAGCTCTCTGCGCTCCACAGGGCCCCCCGCCCCACCCGGCCCGATAAAGCGCGCAGGCTGGGCTACAAGGCCAAGCAAGGTTATGTCATCTATCGGATTCGTGTTCGCCGTGGTGGCCGCAAACGCCCTGTTCCTAAGGGTGCGACCTACGGCAAGCCTGTCCATCACGGCGTTAACCAACTGAAGTTTGCTCGAAGTCTTCAGTCTGTTGCCGAAGAGCGAGCTGGACGCCACTGTGGGGCTCTGAGAGTCCTGAATTCTTACTGGGTTGGTGAAGATTCCACGTACAAATTCTTTGAGGTTATCCTCATTGATCCATTCCATAAAGCTATCAGAAGAAATCCTGACACTCAATGGATCACCAAACCAGTCCACAAGCACAGGGAGATGCGAGGGCTGACATCTGCGGGCCACAAGAGCCGTGGCCTTGGGAAGGGCCACAAATTCCACCACACTATTGGTGGTTCTCGCCGTGCAGCTTGGAGAAGGCGCAATACTCTCCAGCTCCACCGTTACCGCTAATATAAGTAATGTTTGTAAAATTCTTACCTAATAAACAATTTAGGACAGTCAAAAAAAAAAAAAAAAAGTTCTGAGATGTTGTATTTGTCTTTAAGTCTATTTCATGTGAATCCATATAAAAATTCCTCGAGCCTGGCTGGTGTGGCTCAGTGTCTGAGCAATAACCTATGAACCAGGAGGTCAAGGTTCAATTCCAGGTCAGGGCACATGCCCATGTTGCAGGCTTGATCCCCACTAGGGGATGTGCAGGAGACAGTTGATCAATGATTCTCTCTCATCATTAATGTTTCTATCTCTCTCCCCCTCTCCCTTCCTCTCTAAAAATCAATAAAAATATATATTTCTTTTTTTTTTTATTGATTTCAGAGAGGAAGGGAGAGGGATAGAGAGATAGAAACATCAATGATGAGAGAGAACCATTGATCGGCTGCCTCCTGCATGCCCCCCACTGCGGGGATTGAGCCCGCAACCCCAGCATGTGCCCTTGGCCGGAATAGAACCCGGGACCCCCAGTCCACAGGCCGACGCTCTATCCACTGAGCCAAACCAGCTAGGGCAAAAATATATATTTCTTAAAAATTGCTCAAAACAAAGTGCTTGCCATCATCAAAGAAAACTAAAACTGAGCCAAATAAACGTTCAACGTTCTAAACCAGTGCTTCTCCAACTTGAATGTGCATACAAATCCCTTGGAAATCTTGTGAAAATGAAGATTCTGACTCAGCAGGTCTGAGGTTGGGCCCAGGATTCTGCATTTTTAATCAACTGACATGTGATGCCAAATCTTCTAGCTCCACACTACATACCTCTTTTCCCCCCCCCCTCCTTCTATCTCTAAATCCTTATTCCTATGCCTTTTCATTTTCTTACTTTATCCTTTTTCTTGCATCAAATCTGCCAAGAGTAACCACAGTAATTCTTTAGCCCTATACATAGCCCTTGGAACTATAAAGGTTCCCAATCTGTAACAAATATAAAAAGCAGAGTGCAGAAGGGTCAAAACACAACAGTCATAAACTTTCTCAAAATGTGTCCAAAAATAATATAATCAAATGTAGATGATATAATTTTTAGGGTATGTAGTTATTTTGATATATTTCTTAGCAATAAAGTATTTTCCTTCTTAATAGGAAGTAAGAACCTGTTATTAATCTGAAGATTTGATAACATTCAATAACTGAGCTGCTAATTATGAACAGAATGATGGTACTTGTACTAATCCTTATAACCTGTTAATAATATGTCTTTTTTTTTTTTTTTTGGTCTACTCTAAAATTATTAGAAATTCTGCTACCACATACATATACCTAATCCTCAAGAGATCAGCTTTCTAATAAATTAATATTGGAACTATATATGCCTTATGCTCTTATGTAAAATTCACTTATTGCTGCATTATTCTACCAAATGACTCATAATTCTCACAGGAATTGTTAGATTCAGAATGAGCCCTTTAATATAATACATGTAAGCATTCATATGGTACAGAAATGTTCTTACCACAAGACTCTGTGCACCTGAGCAAGGAGCCGTAGTCTCACTTTACAGTGGGGAAACCTGAAGCATATCCAGGTGATGCAATCAAGCGATCACAGTGCAAACAGACTATGAAACTTTAAAGCCAATCTCAAGATCATTATTCACTACAGGTCACACATAGTTCCATTTCCTTTTAGGTACAGGAACTAATTATTTAAATAAAAATGAAGTAAAATAGCTGGCTTCTCGGTAACATTTAGAAATACGATTTCTGTATAATGTTAGACTCTTGCCAATACAGTGAGCGGGATCCAATTCTGTGGTGTAGTTTTCTCCCAAGAAAACTGAAGCAGATAATTCCACTCCATCAAACCAGACGACAGTGCATTCTAGTGGCCAAAGGAGGGCATACTCGGAATTGGTTTTGGGACTCAAAGGCTAAGGACAAATATCTAAAATCTAGAAGCGAATAAAAAAATATTACAAATAATATATGAATTGCTGTAAACGTACAAAATTTTGCATTTAAGATTAAAATGAAGATATAAGAAAAAAATATTACCCAAAAGCTCCAGTCACCACTCCAGTTATGTCCATGTGGCCCCTGTTTTTTAGCTGACACTGTATTATTCTCATCTACAACTGGACTAGGATTTTCCTCTAATTCTTCCGGGGACTCGGTGGCAATGCTTGACTCTCCTTCGTTTATTACCTGGAAATAAGTATCAGCCAATTTTAATTATTTATTGAGACATGTCCATTTTAAAAAGAAAAGAGTTAATGTTCAAAATATGTCAATTAACTTGAAAAGGATAATATTTAAGCTCTTAAAAAACAGCAAGTAATATGTTTTTTTGCTTCCATAGTTCATACATTTACATGTACAACAAATATTTTCCAACTTCTACTATTCGCTAGGTAGTTTAGTTGGCACTAGGGATTCAAAAGTGAATAAAACAAAGTCCTTCGTCTCCAGCACTTCAGTCAACTAGAGGAAGAGTTAAACAGTAGAAGAAGAAAAAAGTAATGGGAATGACAATTGGTCCAACCTCTTGGGAGAATAATGTTCAATGCCTAGTAGAGACTAAGATGGGTATATACTAACAACCCAGCAACGTAATGTGCGCATGGAGTCAACCATGTTTGTAACACTAAAAAAGTGCAAATGACTTACTGTCCACTGATAAGGAAATTGGTAAATGAGTTCTGGTTTATTCAAACGATGGAGTTAAAATAAATGGATCAGATGTCTCCACCAGGCATTGGCCCCCGATCTATAAAGCACTCAGGGGAAAGGTTATACCCTATGCAAGATATGGGCCTATCGGGTGGGTCACTCATGAAAGAGCAGTCATTGCGGAGAAGAGAGAAAGAGGAGGTGTGGAGGGGGAGGGGGAGCAGCCGTTATAAGAGCACACAGCTCTTAAATACCTCTGCTGCTGCTGCCACCCATGTCTCTGTTTAACAAAAACCCTCAGGGTTCCAGGGGAAAGCTCCCCATGGCACCTGAGTGGCCCAGCAAAGGGTTAAATCAGGCTCAACTTAATCTTGGGCTCCTTAAACTCTACAAAGTGACCATAATGTCCACAAGTTGTCCTCAGGCTTCTGATGCAAGAAACTATCCCCATACGATAGGCCATTCGAGCAGCAATTACTGCCAGCATACTGGACCCTCTGCCAAATAGAACCTGTGACTGTCCATCCCCAAGCTGCCAGTTATGCCTTGGGTCCTAGAAGAAACACCTTGCAAGCTCAGCACAGCCGCCAAGACTTCCTTTCTGTAGAAGAGAACCAAATCTGGGCCCTCTGGCACAGCACGCCCGCAGGAGGACCTGGCCTCCCCAGCCCTCGCTCTTTTGTCAGATGTCATGGTTTCGGAAGAGGTCACCTCTCTTCGAAGCCCTTTGAATACCTGGGTAGCAACTTGGGTCCGACTGAGTGAACAGCAATAGGAGTTTGGGTTCTTCAAACTCCCGTTGGAAGTTTGATGGACAAACTAGCTGTTAGGTGGACGGCGTCACCACCACTGCACATGCTGAGGCTCCCTGGAGACCGACCGCTTTGTACCCCTTACCCAAGGTGTCCCTGACAAAGGAAAGGACCCTACGATCAGAACTGGCTGAACTTCCCACAAGTCGTCTTAACAGTGAATGCTCCGGTCAGCGATTGGAGCCGTCTGCACGTGTTTACCTCCGCCTGGGCCCCTGCCTAAGAGTTGTGCCCTTTGGGGTAAAGAACTCTGACACTCTCTTGCTTCCCAGATACTCAAAATATAAATTAAGGTCACACATGTCTCAACATATACTAAAGCCATAATAATAGCCCTTGCCAAGACACTCCTTATTCCCACCAGGGTTCCAAACATCACTCATAGTGACCAAGGCGCTCATTTTATTTCTCGAAACACACTTCATTGGGGTCTTGAACAAGGTATTCAACAAGAACCTTCATCTTCCTTCCCAGAGAGAGGATAGTGTTCAGAAATACAGGTACTCCTGCAACAAAAGTGGGCTTTCACTCTTAAAATTAATCAGCAGGTTCTTCCATTTACCAAAGAAGGTTCTAAACAAAACTAGTTGAAACCAAAGAAAAAAAAAAAGTGATTTAAACTCTCCAGTCTGAGCCCCTAAATCTGGAGCTGGCAGTTAAGGGAAGGGGGTGAGGCTGGTCACCGTGACAGCGGGTCAGAATCCTGACCATGGGGCCGGAGCCCACGGGCCTGGGCCGGACATCTGGAATGGGACGGTTCAGGGCCAAATCCCTGCACTCCCGCCCACAGAGAAGCAGACCTGCCACCGTGACCGGAGGGGCCCGGCTCGCAGGAAGCACAGGAAACCCTCTCCTTGGAAACAACTTTCCACTCTTCTCTAAAAAGCACCAAGAAGGGGGAGGCAGGAACTAAGGATCTTAATGTGAGCGGGTTCAAACAACCACCGCGAAGAAAGCTGGTAAGCCGCCTTCTGGGAGCCCGACCCCGCGAGGAGCCACTTACCGGGCGGACAGCCGGAGGAGCCTCCATCGCGGCTCCCTCTGCCGCCGGCCGCGGAACCGCGCACGCGCCCCGCGCGTGGAGGGGGCGCCAACCGTGCGCCCCGCGCCCACCCCGCGCCCCGCCCGCCACCCCGGCCCCCGCTTGCGCTGCGCGCCCTCTGGCGGCAGCAGAGGAGCCCTGCCTCTGGCCCGCTCCTAACGATGGAAGGTTGATTTGTTAGCCTGGGAGTCGGTCTTGACCAGGGATCCGGATCCGGATGAGCCTGGTCCTACCTGCCTGCCAACCTCAAACGCCTGTGCCCCCCCTGAAATGGCTTCCAGGAACCAAGTCACCACAGAGCCCTCCTCCGCTCCAAGGCATACCCCGCTCCGACGTGCACTAAAGTGAATTGCAGGGCCAAGACTTGGTCCTTCAAGGAAGGGATCGGAGTTACTGACTTGAGTATTGCGAATCCTGGTTTCCAGAAATGAAGCTATAAAAAACATTCTAGAACAATTTAGGAAGATTGAACATGAAATGTATGTTAGAGTTGGTTTGATGGAATAATTAATGATTTGTGGATACATTTATTGATATTCATTTGTGAATCATTAATACTTTGCGGTTATGTTGGAAAATATTTTTATTATTAGAAAGTTTGTGCTCAAGTATTTAGGAATGAAGTGTTATGATGTCTGCAACTTGATTTCAAATGCTTCAACAAAGATAGATGCCATAAACTGAATGTGCTTGCCCACGCGCACGGGCATGCACACACACGGAAATTTATATGTTGACACCCTTTCTCCCTGTGAGGAAATACGGATGCATTCTACCAATACCACGTGGCCTCTCAGCAGACACCGAATCTGCTGGTGTCTTAATCTCAGACCTCCAGACTCCAGAATCCTGAGAAATAAATGTTTGACGTTTACACCACCCAGTCTATGGTATTTTTGGTATAGCAGCCTGAATAGACTAAGATAGATAGATAGATAGATAGATAGATAGATAGATAGATAGATAACAAAATATTAACAATTATTGCATTTATATGGAGGGTATACCACTGTTCAATGATTCTTTTTCTACTTTTTTGTTTGAAAATAATCATAATGTAAAGATGGGGAGGGAGAAAGTCAAATCCAGTTCCACAGAAAATTGGATATGGAGTATATTTTTATAATGTATATTACATGCTAAAGGACAAATTACCCAATAAGATATTCAAGAAAAGATAGGGTCTTGTCCTGCAAAACTTAGCATAAGCTGCGTTTTTCTTCATTATCATGTACAAGAATATCCTGAAGAAAAAATAACTACCTATTCTTTGAATTGGAAGCCACACCAAGAATTCTACTTTGGGTTGAAGGAGTTTAATATTGCCAGTATCTTTTCAATGCTTCAAGATGAATGTGGTCATTATGTAAAGTATTTTTAACATATTTCAAAAGAATATTTTAAAATTTGAATCAAATTCAAACTTACAGAAAAGTTGCAAATATGTTACAACAATCTTTTCCCTGAACCATTTGAAAGCCAACTATCAACATCGTCCCCTATCAATTCTGAATACCTTAGTGAATATTTCCTACATACATAGACATTCTCCTAATATATAAATCAATTAAAACATATTTAAAACCATATGACCAACAAAACTGGGAAATTAACATCGTATCACTGCCTTCTAGTTATCACACCCCTTTAAAGTTCCACCGATTGTCCCAATAATATCCTTTATAGAAGAGAATCTAGCCCCAAATCACAGTATAATAAGTTGCCCTGTCTTCTTCAGTGTGCAGTGTTAAACTCTGCCCCCTGCACAGACTCCCTCCTCATCCACCCCACCTTAACACCCTTGCCCAGACATCGCAGTCCCTGCATTCTACACCCTCTTCACTCTGCTCAGGTTCTAAAACCTTTCCGAGTGCCACCCATACTGGGATAAGGAGGTTGTAGACAGAGGGGTGTCCTTTCCCCTTACAGACAGTACAAGGGTGTTTGACCTAACATCCAGATAAGAAAGATCCTGCCTTGAACTATTTTTGAGGGCTCTATTCTGGGCCTCCTCTGGCCACAACCTCCCTTTCAAGATCACACTCCAAATAGTGAGAACCCTGGAATTCCTTGCCCAACCTGTCCCAAATCCACTTCCAGGAACTTCAAAGTCCTCCTCCACGGGTTTGTTCTTCCAAGAGTGGATAACATCACTGGTGTGCACATGCTCAGGCTGTGGAGTTTCCAACAGATGGCTGTTTGTAAGGGTGAGGATGAAGCTTGGACATGTGGACTGGGGTGTCCATATACGTGAACACAGCGCTCCTTGCAGTGGGAAGTGGAACCAGAGCTGGGAATAGAAGAAGAGCAGGTTGCAGGCTAGTGGTCAGGAAAGTTATCTCTACATCACTTACTTCCTGTCATAGAACACTGCGAAGCCCAAGAATTCTAAATTTATACTGGTCTCTCAGGTCTTTGTAGAGGTATATTTGCCAAGATAGGAAAGTAGCAGATATTTAAATTTGTTATTTATAATTTTTTAAAATGTATGCAAACATGGGCATCCATTTGTATTCTTGGCCCACGCTCCACAAATGCTAGAAGCAGGGCTTATGAAGTGGAAATAATAAAATCAAAGAGACCAATTCAAAGCCTACTGCAATAACTCATAGACGGGGTGATGATTTGGACTGGTGTGGTAGTAATAATGGTGAGAAGTGGTCAGATTCTGCATGTATTTTGAAAGAAGAATAAAAATGATTTCCTGGTGGATTGGTTGTGCAGTATGAGAGAGTAGAGTTAAGGACAACTCTAAAGCTATTGGCCTGGACAACTGAAAGGATAGAACAGCTATTTACTGTGATAAGAAAGCTTCAGAGAAGAATAATTAGGAGAACTATGAGTTTTAAATATGTTAAGTTTGAAATTCCAATTAGACATTGAAGTGGAAATGTGGAGTGGGAAGTTGTATATATAAGCCTGAAAATCAGAGGTTGTAAATTTGGGAATTATCATAATAACAATGGTTTTTAAAGCTATGAAAATGGGTGAGGTCACCAGGTGACTAAAGGTAGGTAGTAAAAACATCCGATGAGCCCTAACCGGTTTTGCTCAGTGGATAGAGCATCGGCCTGCAGACTCAAGGGTTCCAGGTTCGATTCCGGTCAAGGGCATGTACAGTTGTTGCGGGCACATCCCCAGTAGGAGGTGTGCAGGAGGCAGCTGATTGATGTTTCTTTCTCATCAATGTTTCTAACTCTCTATCCTTCTCCCTTCCTCTCTGTAAAAAATCAATAAAATATATTTTAAAAAAAAAATCTGATGACTTGTCCCAGGGACACTCCAAGGTATAGAAGTTGAGGGGATGAAAAGGAAACAGCAAAGACTCTGAGAAGGAATGGTCAATGAGATAGAGGACTTTACCCTAAAGCCAAAGAAAATATTTGAAGGAGGCTGGAAAATCAAAGTTAATTAAGATGCTAATCCTATATAATAAAGAGGTAATATGCAAATTGACCATCACTCCAACCACAAGATGGCCGCCTCCATGTGATCAAAGATGGCCACCCCCATGTAGACACAAGATGGCCACCACAAGATGGCCAGCAGGGGAGGGCAGTTGTGGGTGATCAGGCCAGCAGGGGAGGGCAGTTGTGAGGGACCAGGCCTGCAAGGGAGGGCAGTTGGGGGCGACCAAGCCTTCAGGGGAGGACAGTTGGGGGGGACCCAGGCCTGCAGAGGAGGGCAATTGGGGGGGACCAGGCCTGCAGGGAAGGGCAGTTGTGAGGGACTAGGCCTGCAAGGGAGGACAGTTGGGAGCGACCAGGCCAGCAGGGGAGGGCAGTTAGGGGTGACCAGACCAACATGGGAGGGCAGTTAGGGACAACCAAGTCGGCAGGGGAGGGCAGTTAGGCGTTGATCAGGCTGGCAGGTGAGTGGTTAGGGGGTGATCAGGCTGGCAGGCAGAAGTGGTTAGGAGCAATCAGGCAGAGGCAGCAGAGTGGTTGGGAGCCAGCAGTCCTGGATTGTGAGAGGGATGTCCGACCACCTGTTTAGGCCCGATCCCGGTGGTCTGACATCCCTCAAGGGGTCCCAGATTGGAGAGGGTGCAAGCTGGGCTGAGGGACACCCCCCCCCCATGCACAAATTTCATGCACCAGGCCTCTAGTAGATCAAGTAAGGTAAGAACTGAGAATAGTTCTGTGTTGCTCTGCATTTAGCAATCTGGATGTCATTAATGACCTGGACATAACAATTTCAATAGAGAGTAGATTCAAGAGAAAGGAAAAGGACTATAAGGCAGCATGTAGAAACAATTAAGTTTTGCTCTAAATGAGGAAGTGAAATAGACTAGAGGGAGAAGTAAAATCAAAACAGGATTTGTTGTTTTGCTTTGTTGTTGTTTTTGCTGTTGTTATTTTATAAGAGAAAGTTTATTTACAAAGTCACAGAGGTATAAGTGAGCCGTAGAGAGAATGGGCTCAGGAAACGAGTTACAGAGGCAAAAGGGCCCTTGGAACTTAGTAGAGAGGAAGGTAAAGGTAATGTGGGGGCGGGGGGTAGAAAAGAAAGACGATTAAGATGCAGGCTGAGTCCTTTGTCCTCTGTTTCGCTTTGTTTCAAAATCTTTGTGTGTTTTTTAAGATGGGAACAATAATAGCATGTTTGAATACACATGGGAGTACTCATGAGAGGTAAAATTACTGATATAGGAGAGAGAGGACTGAAGAGCTTGAGTAGGAAAAGGGGTAGGATGTCATATGCAATTGGATAGGCTGGCCTCGGAAAGGAACATGAATTGTTCATCCTTAGTATCAAGAAACAAAATATGGGCACTAGTGCATGTACTTGAATGGATGTGGTGAGGTGAGGTGAGTCTGTGGAAGTTCTCTTCTGGTTGCTTCAAAGCAGACCTTGACAGCCAAGAGATGCCTGGCACTCACAGCCAGACCATGGTGTTCTGTCACACATACAAAATTTCACACAACACCAATGTTAAAACGGAAAAAAAAAAAAAACACTCTGTAACCATGATAGAGCAAGACAAAAACCAAGGCTACTCCATAATCATGTCTACTAGTAAACAGAGACAAAAATGTGGATATAGTTCAAAGCGTGCAAGTGACCACATATCTCCCACACACACACACACACTCTGCTGGCTAATATGCGTGACTTCTCTTCTTCCCCAGTCACAACGTTAGCATCACTTTGTCCCTCCCACCCTTTAAATAAGATTAATTTATTAACACACCCAATCATAGAATTACTGCAACTTTTTGACAACATATAATCCAGAAGAAAGCCCCACTTCTTGAATCCTCCCCCAAATTAGCTAACACAAACCCAAATCCTACAGTAAATCCTTTTTAAAGCCCTTTAACTGAGGTGTCTGCGTGATTCTCTGTGGTGTGCTTTCACCCTCATTGCAGTGACTCAACAAACCCAATGTTGTTTAGCTACAGATGTGTTGCGGGTGGTCTTGGCTGAAGGGCATTGATATTTCTTAGAGAAATATAATAGAGCCTGAAAGTGAATATGTAGGATAAGTGGCTGGAAGTTTGAGGAGAAACGAGAAATTATGAAGTACTTACTTGGGACCATAGGAAAAATGAAAGGATGAATGTATCAGGGAAACAGTGGGGTTGCTGGGCAACAGCAATTCCTGAGATTCATGACGGTGTATCTAAAGTGAGATCACACTAATACATAAAGAACTCCTGGAAATTGCTATGGAAAAACTACAATCAAGTAAAAAAAATTGGTAAAGTATGTGTCAGAAAGTTCACAGAAAATGAAATACAAATGTCTCTTAGAAAAACATAAAAAGATGCTCAGTTTTACAATGAATATAATAGAAATTGAAACTAGTCTGCACAGATGTGTGTTTTTCTGCAGTTGCACAAGTGCAAGCACAGAGTGGACAATGTTGGAAAGAGGAAGAGGTCTAAGATAAAGCAGTAACATTTCTTGGGAGAACAGGATGAGATCCAGTGGCTAGAATAACTGTAGACTCATCAAAGCTAAGGATACATGTGAAGCAGGAGCTGGTGATGGGGTAAAAAGAGAGAGGCGCAAGCTGAGAGAGTCCCCATGTCATTTGCTAAAGGTATTGTGTTTCTAGATTTCATTTCATTAAACTGTGAATTATTTAAATTCACCCTGAGCCAATTTCTGAAATGGAATGCCTTATATTATCTAATGCAGCACTATAACCTATGGTGTTAAATAAATAAACATACCCAAATTTGACCCCTCTCCACCCCTTTGCTTTAATGATATCTATTAACCTCAGAATTTGAGCATTGCTATTTTAAGTAGAAATGCTTTGTTTTTACAAAGATATAAGCCAATGTTTTCTAATAGACTGTTGATAGTGTAATTAAATTCAGAGATCATTGAACATGTTGAGACAATGTTTTTCTTTATGTAATACTCTTTCTGGAAATTAGACTTATTTAGAAATGACTTATCTATTTTATTGAATCTAACAGGCCACAAGAGTATTTTTTTTTTAAATCTCTAGTGAGGTCATTTACAATTTAGCCATTATAATTCATGGGTAAGTGCTTTAATTCTGCCTTCTAAGAATAGAAATTGTGCTCAATGTGAGTAGAACTCAATGCTAAATATGTATAAATTGTAAAATCTGTAGTATTTTTTATGTAGCTATGTTTGTTGGAAACAGAGAAGAAAATACTACTCTCGGTGAGTATCTTGCGCTGGACCGCCCAACAGTGCATTTTTAAAAAGTACACCCCCTGGAGAAGAGCATCTACATCTGATTCGGATCCTAGAACAGAAGAAAGGCATAGAAGAAAACATGTGGACTTGAATTTTCAATTCTCTCAAGATGCAGGCTACAATTTTTGAAGACCTTCTTTTAGTGAAAACTTCTCAGTACAAGATGCTTGTCTGACCCTATTCAACATGGCTGGAAAAATCAAGAGTAGTTCTTTCTACTCAGTGAGGGTTTCTGTGGAAGAGAAAATGGTACAGAGGGAGGAAGTGGAAGGTAATGTATTCAGTTCCCTCTAAGGTCAGCCTGAGAAAGAGATTCCCGTGCAAGTGACTTACTGGGGGAGCATGTTCAGGTGAAACTTATAAGGGAGTGAGGGAAGAAGGAGAGCAGTAGATGCTGATGTGAAGGCAGCTGAAGTCTGTCCTCAGCCTGATTCCACCGGGAGCTCAGCATGAATGTCATCACAGACTGTCTCATCCGGAGGCAAGAGGATTGGTCATGGAAACTCTCAGAATGTCCTGTGACCACTGCCCGGTGTGGGGGCAGACACAGCGCTTAACCTTCCAGGCATTGCCGGGGGTGGCACCTCCTGTCGGTTTAGGTCAAGTTTCAGTGTGAATGTGCTGCTCTGAGCTCTTATCCAACACTCACCTGGAGGCTGGATGAGCCGGACAGGCTAGGGACTACAGGCAGTTCACCAACAGGGTCAAACACAGGTAATATTTTTCTTTGTGGTCTCTTTTACTTTATCCTAACACCTCATCATTTACTTCAATTGCATATTTTTGTATTGAATTTATTGGGGGTAATACTGGTTAATTTCATATTTTAACTCCAGGACATTTTTGGTAGTAGCCATTAAAAAATAAAACTGGCCCTGACTGGTTTGGCTCAGTGGATAGAGCATTGGCCTGCAGACTCAAGGGTCCCAGGTTCGATTCGGGTCAAGGGCATGTACCTTGGTTGTGGGCACATCCCCAGTAGAAGGTGTGCAGGAGGCAGCTGATCGATGTTTCTCTCTCATCAATGTTTCCAACTCTCTCTCCCTATCCCTTCCTCTCTGTAAAAAATCAATAAAATATATTTTAAAATAAAATAAAAATTATTCACGAGAAAATATTTACTAGTTTGGCCTCCTCTCCAAGCAAGTCCATGAAATCTTGGATTTCACATACTAAATCTTGCTTCTATACATTAAAATGTTTACTATTGAGAAACTAAGATGGCGACATAGGTAAACACCTGAACTTGCTGCCTCGCACAACCACTTCAAAACTACAACTAAAAGATAAAGTGGACATCATCCAGAACCACAGGAAGGCTGGCTGAGTGGAAATTCTACAACTAGAAGGAAAGAGAAAAGCACACTGAGACTCAGAGGAACTGTGGAAGGCAGAGTTACCGAGGCACGCACAGAGAGGGCGGGCAACTGAGTACGCGGCTGGCTTTCTCAATCAGGAGGGAGACAAAAGCTCTCGACTGCTCTGAACTCCAGTTCCGGGTGAGACTCTGGGGACCCAGACTCATACGGGGAGAAACTGGACTATCTAGCAGTGGGTGGAACTCGAGGGCGGGTCCATCAGCCCAGTTTGCACCCTCTAGCAGTCCGGGAGCCCTCGGGGGATGTTCGACTGCCGCTGAGGCAGGAGAGGCTCCCACTACTGCTGCTGCGCTTGCCAGCCATGAGCCCAGCTCAGGGCTTCTGACTGAGCAGCACTCCCCCTGTGGGAGCACACTGACCACCAGGGGCAATGCCTGTGTTGAGCGTCTGCCGCTTGGTGGTCAGTACGCATAATAGTGACTGGTGTTCCACAGTTCGGTCAATTTGCATAGTTGCCTTTTATTATATAGGATTGTGCAAAAATTAGTTAATGTTCAGAGAATGCTTATTTAAATTTACACTGAGTGGCCAGATTATTATGATCTCTGAACGCATAATAATCTGGCCACTCAGTGTATTTGTATCTCAAATGGGTACCAAAAGTATTCTAGACTTTTGCTGGAGATCAACCACCTATTTGCCCTTAGCTTTCTATCAGCCAGTGCAAACGGGAAAACTGATCAGGTGCACAATTTATAGTATCTTTGATATCAAATAAATGAGGTACTCAAGAGAAGTACACTGAGTGGCCAGATTATTATGCGTTCAGAGATCATAATAATCTGGCTACTCAGTGTGTATCTCCTGTGTTACCTTTCATTATCTAAGCATTCAGTAAAAATACTTGTTTCTCCAAACTTGCCCATAGTAAGAATTACCTGGGCTGTTTGTTAAATTGACTCCTATATCCTTCCTCCAGAATAGATGCCAATTCAGTTTGGTTTGGTGCACGCCTGAGAACCTGTATAATTCATATAGTCCCCATATGTTCTTAGATTCAGAAAAATTTGAGGAACAGCTAATTAAGACATGTATAATTATTTAAAACATCAAACCTTCTTTTGACAGTTGTCCATTGCTGCTTTGAGGACTGTGGTATGTGACACCTGACTCCATGTTTGTATGCAACTGGCTACAGCATAGCTAATGAGCCAAGGCAGTCTATGACTGTGTGGTTCAGCTAGCTTTGCTCTGTTTCAAGAACAGACTATTTCCCAAATCCTGATCACCTGCCTGACAAGGTGAATTATTGGTTGCAAAGAGAACTTAGAGTTCCTGAACTGAAAAATTCAAATAGAAGGGGATCCAAGATGGTGACGAAGTAGGTAGAAGTTATACTCACCTCCTCCCAGGAGCAATCTAGAAGTACAACTAAGATATAGAACAATCAACCTGAATAACCAACTGAAGACAAGCTGAACAGAAGTCCTATAACCAAGGATATATAGAAGAGGCGACATCAAGACTGGTAGGAAGGATGGAGATGTGAAAAGGGCTGGCCCTGCACGTGCTGCAGCTGAGAATCCAAAGGGTTATTCCAGCTACAAAGGGCCCCCCTCAGGACCTCAATAGACACTTCTTGAAGAGGACATACAGAAGGCCAAGAGACATATGAAAACATGATGCAAATAAAAACGACAATGAGGTGCCATCTCACACCTGTCAGAATGATTATCATCAACAAATCAACAAATGACAAGTGCTGGCGAGGATGTGGAGAAAAAGAAACCCTTGTGCACTGCTGGTGGGAATGCAGACTGGTGCAGCCACTGTGGAAGACAGTATGGAGTTTCCTCAAAAAACTAAAAATGGAATTCCCATTTGACCCAGTGATCCCACTTCTAGGAATATATCCCAAGGAATCAGAAACACCAATCAAAAAGGATATATGCACCCCTATTTCATAGCAGTATAATTTACAATAGCTAAGATTTGGAAACAGCCTAAGTGCCCATCAGCAAATGAGTGGATTAAAAAATGGTGGTACAACTATCTACACAACGGAATACTATGTTACTATAAAAAAGAAGGAATTCTTACCATTTGCAATAGCATGGATGGACCTGGAGAGCATTATGCTAAGCGAAATAAGCCAGTGGAAGAAAGATAAATATCACATGATCTCACTCATTTGTGGAATATAATGAACAACATAAACTGATGAACAAAAATAGATCCAGAGACATAGAAGCATCGAAGAGACTGTCCAACCTCAGAGGGAAGGCGGGGGAGGGGGGTTGGGGGATGGGAGTGAGAGCAACCAAAGGACTTGTATACATGCATATAAGCATAACCCATGGACACAAACAGTAGGGGGGTGAGGGCATGTGCTGGGGGGGTGGAAATGGCCAGTGAGAGGTCAATGGGGGGGAGGGGAGGAGACACATGTAATACTTTAAACAATAAAGAATTTTTAAAAATGAGGATAATTGACGAGACGTTTGGGACAACATGAAGTGTAATAACATCCACATCATAGGGATATCAGAAGAAGAGAGAGAGAGAGCAGGAGATTGAGAACCTATTTGAAGAAATGATTGAAAACCTCCTTAACCTGGTGAAAGCAAAGTACACACAAGTGCAAACAAGATGAACTCAAAGGGAATCCATGCCAAGACATCATAATTAAAATGGCAAAGGTTAAAACAAAGAATATTAAAAGCAGCAAAAGAAAGTTACATACAAATGAAACTTCCATAAGATTATCAGTTGACTTCTCAACAAAAAAATTCCAGGCCAGAAGGAAATGGCACAAAATATTCAGTGATGAAAAGCAAGGACCTACAACCAAGACTACTCTACCCAGCAAGGCCATTATTTAAAACTGACGGAGATTGCAATTGCAAAATGAATTGTTTTTGGGTTTTTTTTTCCCCATTTCTTGCCTATGTTCATTGCAGCATTATTCACAGTTGCCAAATATTGTTGCAAAGAGAACTGAGAGTGCCTGAACTGAAAAATTCAAATAGAAGGGGATCCAAGATGGTGAAGTGTCCTTTGATAGATGATTAGAAAAAGAAGATGTGGTACATATATACAACAGAATACTACTCAGCCAGAAGAAAAGATGAAATATTGGCATTTGCAACAACATGGATGGATCTGGAGAAGATCATGCTATGCAAAATAAGTCAGACATAGAAAGTTAAGAACCATATGATTTCACTCACATGTAGGATATAAAACTAAAATCAACAAATGAACAAACAAGAAATACAAACAAATAAAAACTCATAGACACAGACAACAGAATGGTGGTAACCAGAGAGGGAAAGGAGGTGGGGGAATAAATGGTAAAGGGGGTCAAATATATGGTGACAGGTTTGATTCTGGGTGGTGGACACACAATGCAATATATGATCCTATATAATAAAGAGGAAATATGCAAATTGACCCTCACACCCTTGCATCACAAGATGGCTGCCCCACATTGTCACAAGATGGCTGGCAGGGGAGGGCAGTTGGGGGTGACCAGGCCAACAGGGGAGGGCAGTTGGGGGGACCAGGCCTTCAGGGGAGGGCAGTTGGGGGTGACCAGGCCTATAGGGGAGGGCAGTTGTGAGCGACCATGCCTGTAGGGGAGGACAGTTAGGGGTGATTGGGCAGGCAGGGGAGCAGTTAGGTGTCAATCATGCCAGCAGGGGAGTGGTTAGGTGTCAATCAGGCAGGCAGGGGAGCAGTTAGGGGGCTATCAGGCTGGCAGGCAGAGTGGTTAGGAACCAGCAGTCCTGGATTGTGAGAAGGATGTCCGACTGCCGGTTTAAGCCCAATCCCTGTGTGATCGGGCCTAAACCGGCAGTCGGAGATCCCCCGAGGGGTCCCAGATTGGAGAGGGTGGAGGCTGGGCTGAGGGACACTCCCCCCCCACACACACACACACACAGTGCACAAATTTCGTGCACCAGGCCTCTAGTGATATTTAATAGAACTAGAAGCCCAGTGCACAAAATTCGTGCATGGGTGGGGGTCCCTCAGCCCAACCTGCACCCTCTCACAATCCGGGACTGCTGGCTCCTAACTGTTGGCCTGCCTGCCTGATCACCCCTAACAAATCTGCCTGCCTGCCTGATCACCCTTAACCCCTCTGCCTTCCTGCCTGATTGCCCCTAACCACTCGCCTGCCTGCCTGATCATCCCTAACCACTCTGCCTACCTGCCTGATCACCCCTAACCACTCTGCATGCCTTCCTCATCACCCCTAACTACTCACCTGCCTGCCTGATCGCCCCTAACCGCCTCTGCCTCAGCCCCCGCTGCCACAGCTTCGCCCGCAAGGATGTCCAGAATGACGTACAAAAAGTGTTCAGCTGTCTGGTTTAATTAGCATATTACTCTTTTATTATTATAGATTGTTCATCTGAAATCTATATAATTTTCTTAACAAACTAGAGGCTCAGTGCATGGATTCGTGCACTGGTGGGGTCCCTCAGCATGGCCTGCAGGGATCAGGCCGAAATTGGCAGTCCAATGCCACTTGCCACTCCTGCCTGATGCTCCCACTCATCCCAGCCCCACTGTGCCTGCCACGGGCTCGCGCCCAGTCAGTTTGGATCTGGAGAAGTTCGCCAGCTGTGAGCTCTGCATCTGGCGCCCGTCGGTCAGCTGAGAGCTGTGGGAGCGTACTGACCACCGGGGGCAGTTCCTGTGGTGAGCGTATGCCCTCTGGTGTTCAGTGCATGTCATAGCGACTGGTCATTCGGTTGCTTAGGCTTTTATATATATAGACTAGTAGCCCGGTGCACGAAATTCGTGCACATTGAAAGGGAATTAATTAGATGAAATATTTTAATATTGCTATTTGCCCTTTCTCTATAATAAAAGTGTGAGAGATAAAAGGAAATGAGTACAATGTATATGAAAATAATACATAAATTTATTAATAAGTAAACAATAACAAACTGATATAACAATAACAAACTGATATAACAATAACAAACTCGTAATATAAAAACAACATTGATGCAAATAATGATTGATAAAGTGATTAAACTTATTCTAATATCTCCCTGTATACCACATTAAGAGTAAAAACACTTTCAGAGTGCTTGACTAATTTCCCTTGAGATAAAGTATTTACAGCTTTAACTTTAACGTAACATGCTCTTTGAACTCAAGAGAAAGCAACAGCCGTAACTGGTTTGGCTCAGTGGATAGAGCATCGCCCTGTGGACTGAAAGATTCCAGATTCGATTCCGGTCAAGAGCATGTACCTTAGTTGCGGGCACATCCCCCGTAGGAGGTGTGCAGGAGGCAGCTGATCGATATTTCTCTCTCATCGATGTCCCTAACTATATATCCCTCTCCCTTCTTCTCTGTAAAAAAAATCAATAAAATATTTTTAAAAAATACTTTTAGAAAAAGCGAGAGAGAAAGCAACATATAACTGACCATGTCCAAAAATGGGTTCAGGTAGGAATATTCCTACTCTGTCTAGAGTTTGTCCTTGTGATTTATTAATAGTCATCACAAATGCTGGCATAACAGGAAAATATCTTCGAATTAATTTAAATGGGTGGCCAGTGTCAGATGGGGACAAATCAATTCTTGGAATCAGAACAATCTCTCCCTCTGCAGATCCTGTTAATATTTCAGCTTTGATAATGTTAGGTTGCAATCTTTTGATAATAAATCTGGTACCATTACAAAGACCCCATTTACTATTAAGATTTCTCAATAGCATGATGATTGCACCCACTTTCAATTTTAATTTATGACACGGCATTCCAGAAGGAGTAATACTATTAAGAAATTCAATAGGAAAATTTTCCTTTTCAGCATCTGTTGAGTCAATGGAATCATCACTCAAATAGGCATGAAAATCTCCATCAAGTATATCCAAAATTTCTTCATTTAATTTTTGAACGTGCTCATTTTTTGAACAAAGAATTGCATGTTTAGATATATTTCCAAAGATGGCTTAAATAATAGATCCATTAAAAATCATTTCATGGGGAATTTCAATAATATCCATTCCTAAATGAAAACTGCTATCAAGTTTGCCATCTCCAAGTTTTACTAACCATTCACTATAAGCAGAATCCTCTGATCTCATATTTGTTTTAAGAGACAACTGTCTGAAACATCCCCAAACACTACAATACTTTAAAACTTATTTGTACTATGGCCAATCGTATAGCATGGCAACACAAAAATTCCCTCTGAAAAGAACTTTCCCACCAAATGCAACATTCAAATTAGCGCCAGCGAGAGCTTTATATGTATGGCACATGTGCGAGTCAAAGCTTATTTTTATATTTCCAGTGCGTCATATGTACCAGTTGGTCAGACGGATGGACAAATGTCGGTCACTTAGCCTTTTATCTATACAGATTATAAGTCATGATTTTAACTTTTTAAAAAATTATCCTTTAATACCTCCAAAGCACAATGAGTAAGAATCTGAAGGTTTATGTGGCTTCTATTTGGTTTCTAGGACAAAGTTCTTTCCTTTACCCACCACTCACTTCTCTCCTTTTACTCTTGAATGTTAATTCCAACATAATTTTTGTAACGCCTCTTGAAAAGAATCCCACCAAGTTTTTGATAGTCCACATGATAAAACTTACAGAAAAATACAGCATGAGACTTTCATTCTCTCACTAAGTTCTTCATATAACTGTAATTCCTCAGCCTCTAAAGAATGAAAAAGGAAAATAAAAGTGCCTTCTCTCATTCCAAGGCCTTTCTCAGTCAGGCAACCACAAAAAGAAAGAATGAGCCTACAATTCATGCCACGTAATCTCTATCAGGCATAATTCAAATCAAATCCCATCAGGCAAAGTCTGGGATAATTAAAATGTGTAAGAGAACAGTGGTGACCTGGGGGAGAACTTATGAAACCTTGTCTCCTGCTTTTGCTGACTATTCTTTTCGTTATGCTAGACTCCAAGTCCCTATAGGGGACCTGTCAGATGGCTGTGGGTGCTAACCCATGCCGTCTGCCCTGGTCCGTGATCCGTGATCGTGGACCTGGTCAGATGGCTGTGGGTGGTAACCCACGCCACCTGGATCTGTGATCGGGGACCTGGGCAGCCTGCTGCAGGCCTTAACCCACGCCGCCTGCCCTGGTCCATGATCCCTGATAGGGGCTTCGAGTCAGCCTCTGTCAGCAGCAGCTGAATGGAAGCCCTTATCCAGGACCTGGTCAGGCGGAAGCAGGCACTAACCCATGCCAACTGCCCTGGTCCGAGATCGGTGATGGCGGACCTGGGCAGGCAGCTGCCCTTTCGGCCCCGGTGGGCAGGTGGCTGCGGGCCCCCACGCCGCCTGCCCAGGTCCGCGATCGGTGATGGCGGACCTGGGCAGGCGGCTGCCCTTTCGGCCCCGGTCCGTCGGTGATGGCGGACCTGGGCAGGCCGCTGCGGGCGTTAACCCGCGCCGCCTGCCCAGGTCCGCGATCGGTGATCGTGGACCTGGGCAGGCGGCTGCCCTTTCGGCCCCGGTCCGCGATCGGTGATCATGGACCTGGGCAGGTGGCTGCGGGCGTTAACCCGCGCCGCCTGCCCCGGTCCGCGATCGGTGATGGCGGACCTGGGCAGGCGGCTGCCCTTTCGGCCCCGGTCCGCCATCGGTGATCGTGGACCTGGGCAGATCGGTGATTGGTGATCGTTGACCTGGGCAGATCCGTGATTGTGGACCAGGGCAGCCGGCTGCGGGGTTAACCGCCTGCCCCAGTCCACCATCATGGCTTGGATCTCACAGGAATAGGTGCTGCCCTCTCCCCCCGCCATCTTTGCTGGTTTAACGTGTATATTTGCTTCTGATTGGCTGGTGGGCGTGGCTTATGGGTGTAGCGGAGGTGCGGTCAATTTGCATACTACTGTTTTATTAGGTAAGATGTTACCCCAATAGGGTTAATATTAAAAAATTGTAAGAGAAATAAAGAGCTTTCCAGACAAGAAAAAGCTATAGTTTATTATGAACAAACCAGTATTATAAGAAATGTTAAGGGATCTTTTCTAAAAAGAAGAAAAATAAAGAGCAACATAGTTACAAATAATAAAATGTCAACAAATATGTACCTATCAATAATCACTTTAGGCCCAGCTGGTGTGGGCTCAGTGGTTGAGCATTGACCTATGAACCAGGAGGTCATGATTCGATTTCCTGTCAGGGCTTATGACTGGGTTGTGGGCTCGATCCCCAGTGTGGGGCATGCAGGAGGCCACCAGTCAATGATTCTCTCTCATCATTAATGTTTCTCTCTCTCTCTCCCTCCCCCTCTTCCTTCCTCTCTGAAATCAATAATAAATAAATAAATAAATAAATAAATCACTTAAGCCCCACCTGGGTGGTTCAGTTAGTTGGAGTGTTGCCCTGTATACCAAAAAGGTTGTGGGTTCGATTCTGGGTCAGTGCACATACCTAGGTTGTAGGTTCCATACTGGGTTGGGATATATATAGGAGGCAATTGGTGCATGTATAGGAGGCAACCAATTGATGCTTCTCTCTTACATGGATGTTTTTTTCTTTCTTCTCTCTCTAAGAATCAATCAAAAAAATTTTAACCCTCTTTAAAGAGATTCTCTTTAAAAAATAAGCAAACTTCTTTTCAGAGTATCCTGATCCTTTTAGAGAGTGCTTCCTAATTTTGCAGAACAATGGCTTTTCTTTTTTAAAAAATACAGTATACTTTTTATTGGTTTCGGAGAGGAAGGGAATGGGAGAGAATCTTCAATGATGAGACAGAACCATTGATCATCTGACCCCTGTATATTCCCTACTGGGGATGGAACCCACAACCTGGGCATGTGCCCTGATCGGGAATCAAACCATGGCCTCCTAGTTCACAGATTGATGCTCAACCCCTGAGCCACACTAGCCAGGCAACAATGGCTTTTCAGTTACTTAAGCCATCTTGCTTAAGGAACCTGAAGCAGTTGCTAGTAGTGCCCTATATAAATCTCTTTGACTGTCACTACCATTTCAGTGCACACCAATTTGCACCTGTTTACAGAGGGCTTTCTGTGGCCACCAGTGTCTGATCTTCCTATATGCCTGTGCTGGGCATTGACTCTCCTTGTCTTTATGGGAACAGCCTTCCATGAATGATTGACAGGAGCTGGCTGTCAATAACTGATTAAAGTACTCGGGCCCCCATGCACCCCAGGTGGGAAAATTGAGGTTCACATTCTTCACTTGCTCCTAGAACTCCATGGAATTGTTCTCAATAGTCTAAAGTATTGACTAGCTTGATAATGAACACTTTTATTGGCTTCCTTCAATTATTTCAATTCTCTACTAGTCTAATAGTGTTTCCTATGGTCACCTTCCAAGTAAACTGCCTGCAGTCAAATACTAAGTGTCTGAGTCAACTTCTGGGAAACTCAAACTATAAGAAGCCCTTAGAACAACTTCAGGGGAATTTTATCACACCCCACTTGGGGAAGTTGGTTCCCTTCTTTGTGCTTATACTGTAGCAATACATTAAAACTAAGAAGATATTGGGATATTACCAATTAGACTAAAAATTGTCCAAACAGCCCTATCCAGTTTGGCTCAGTGGATAGAGGGCCAGCACATGGATTGAAGGGTCCCGGGTTCGATTCCAGTCAAGGGCACGTACCTGGTGGGGGCGCAGGTGGGAGGCAATCAATGTGTCTCTCTCACATCAATGCTTTTCTTTCTCTCTGTATCTCCCCCTCCCTTCCACTGTCTCTAAAAAAATGAGTGGAAAAATATCCTTTGGTGAGGATTAACAACAAAAAAATTACTCAAACATCTTATCTAATAATCTTATTAATAAAGAGGGAATATGCAAATTGACCATCACTCCATAATGGACAAGTTGGCTGCACCCACAGCGGAGGCTGAGTTCCCATAACTAGCCTTAATGAGCAATCAGCAGGGACCTGAGGCTGCGTGGCGCTGGGCTGAGGCAGGGGACCTGAGGCTGCACCCCCTGCCTGGTGGGGCTTGACAGGGGACCTCAGGCCATGCCCCCTGCCCGGCAGGACTTGATGGGGGACCTCAGGCCGTGTCCCCTGCCTAGCAGAGCTTGATGCCTGGGCCACGGGACCTCAAGCTGTGCCCCCCGCCCAGTGGGTCTTGACGGGGGACCTCAGGGTGCACTCCCCACCCCGGCGCCGGGCCGGAGGACCTGAGGCCGCGCCCCCACCCTGGCACCAGGCCGGGGGACCTCAGGCCATGCCCCATGGGGCTTGACGGGGAACCTCAAGGCATGCCCCCCGCACCGGCCCAGGCCAGGGGAACTCAGGCCACGTCCCTCCTCCCCCAGTGAGTCTTGACGGGGACGAGGCGTACTCCCTGCCCCAGCCTAAGGGACCTCAGACCGTGCACCCCACTCCGGGCCGGGGGACCTGAGGTTGTGCCCCCTGCCTTGCAGGGCTTAACGAGGGACCTCAGGCCGCACCCCTCCATCCCGGTGCTGGGCCAGGCGACCTGAGGCCATGCACCCCACCTGGTGGGGTTTGACAGGGTGGGGCTGGCTGGGCTGGATCTAGCCCAATGGGGATGGGGCCAGCCAGGTCTAGGTCTTGCACGATTTTGAGGCGCACGTGGGTGGGCAGAGACTTGACACTGGTTCCCATGGCACAACCCAGACTCTGACAGGAGGAAGATTTTCATATTCATTTTACTAATTTTTTTCATCTCTGGCACTTCTATTATAGAGAAAGGACAAATAGCAATATTAAAATATTTCCTCTAATTCCCCTTTTTTTTTTTTTTTTTTTTTAAATATTTTATTGATTTTTTACAGAGAGGAAGGGAGAGGGATAGAGAGCCAGAAACATCGATGAGAGAGAAACATCGATCAGCTGCCTCCTGCACACCCCCTACTGGGGATGTGCCCGCAACCAAGGTACATGCCCTTGACCGGAATCGAACCCGGGACCCTTGAGTTCACAGGCCGATGCTCTATCCACTGAGCCAAACCAGCCAGGGCATCCTCTAATTCCCTTTTAATGTGCACCAGGTCACTAGTTCTAGTATAAGCTTTCTCAAGAATTTTTAAATATTTCTCTTTACATAACCTTGGCATTCAATAGTAATAGAATTGTTCACTTCACACTGCTTTTTTACTTCCTTGAGAATTGTTAAAAATATATGTAAGGAGTCCGGCCAGTGTGGTTGAGCTGTTGACTCAGGAACCCAGAAGTCAAAGTTCGATTCCCAGTCAGGGCACATGCCTGGGTTGTGGGCTTGATCCCCAGTAAAGGGCATGCAGGAGATAGCCAATCAATGATTCTCTCTCATCATTGATGTTTCTGTCTCTCTTTCCCTCTCCTTTCCTCTCTCTGAAATTAACAAAAACATATTTTTTAAAAATACATGTAAGGAAATAAAATATGTACCAAGTAACATGTTTCTAGACTGAATCTTAAATAATTTGGCTTGCAAAATTTGAATTACAAGCTTTAGTTCATTTACCAAAAACAGAAATAAGTACCACTATCTCCTTTAATTTATAAGTGTATTTTATAAACCATTTACTTCTTCAATTTAAAACAATATTCAGAATGGCATGGGATTTTGTGTACTACATTGACAAATCATAGTGTATATAATTATAGGACTTTTTGCAGTCTATAGTAAGAGCACCAATTCAATTTCATTATCTTAAGTAACAATCTATAAAAATAGGGAGAAATAAAAAATTTAAAAATTATACTGAAAACATCATCAAAATACAAGGTGGCATGTTTTCTAGCAGTTCTTGCCACACACACACACACAGAAAAAAAATGTTAATTTAATTTCACTTTTATTCATAGATTTTAACAATTATGCACAACTTTTCACATAAAGAGAGGGAAATCTCAAGGATGAGAAGGCAATATATATATATATGGTCTCTTCTATTCATTCTTTAGAATGGAAGGAAATTTCCAAAGGGTACAATGTGTGAGATTTAACACTGGAAAAATACGTAAGAAACTTGTTTAACTGGCTCCAGTTAGGACCAGGCACAGCACAATAAATACAGAACTGCATCATTTTTAAAAGATTGTTGCAATTTTAACACATTCTTACTAAAGAAATATGATCAGTGACCAATCTGAATTCTACAACTTATAGGTGAAGGGACACTTAAAGTGAATATCTGAGCGTAGTTTCTCTAGCATTTTCAAACCCACACATCAACATTCTTAAAAAGTAGTAAGAATGTACACTGCAAATTCAGAACTAAAAAAAAAAAAACAAAAAAAAAACCCCCACAAAACGAAAAACTAGGCCAAACTTTCTTCATTATATCATTCATTCCCATGACAATCCTAGTTTGCTGGTAAGTTTAAGGTAGAAAAGAAAGTTTTTGAAATTATTTTAATTTCCACTGGTCTTAGGGCTTCTGGGTAGGAGGCCACATTGGAAGCCAACTGATTAAGCAGCACCATTAGGTTCACACCTCAACAAACCATTGCAAAATTTTTATCTTCCAGTATTCTGAAAGGTTACAAAAAGTTGTACGGAAAAACACCTGTCCTGAACTGTAAAAACATGCAATTTGCAAGGATTTAAACAAACTACAGCTGAATTCTCTACTGCCTGCATCTTTCCTTACCAGACCAAAAGAACTACATTACCTAAAAATTTAAATAACAACATATTAAGGCATAAAATAAATACTTTATTTATGCTATTACATTGGGGTATTTGAGATTGTTAGACACGTTCACATGCCCTTTCCTCTCCTAAAGAGGAAGGAATGAGCCAGCACTGTTGGTCAGAGGAGTTACTGTTGCTCTCAGCTGTTCTGTGGTGTGCCTTATTGTACAAACACAGAAACCTTATTTTAGAACAAATACTTAAAAGACAGACAGAAATGACCTTTTTTCACTTGACTCAGATTCTGCTATCAGCAGATATGAGAAGCAATTTCATCCCTATTAAACCAAATGGAAACTGTTATGCTGCTAGCGCTACAGATATTCTGAGAACTCTTGTGAGCAAATGAATCAAACCCCATATGAAAGAAAGTATTAATTTCTATAATTAATAAACTGGTTGTTCAAAAATGCAATAAGCAAACAAACATGCAAACATGTGACACACACCATTATCTAGAAAAAACATAATGCCACTCTGGTCCCAAGGATGACGATAGCCCAGCTGGTCTTTAAATGTGCAAACAGCCTTTAACTACTACTAAATATCTTCTTTGTGACATTTTAGTGTCCTCACACTGTCACATGATTCTTAGAAGCTCAGGCTTCTAAGATGTTTGAGGAAAAGAAAAAGGGTGTAATGGGGATCACGTTCTTGGTGATCGTTCTAAATGTAATTTTAAAAAGACTTTGCCAGTAATGCAGAATAGTCCTTGATACTGAATTTTTCCTAGTGAAACAAAATAAGCTTTAACAAAATGATGTTAATCTAAATTTGACCATTTGGCTCCTTTTTCACTTTTTTAGAGGGTACTGATCCATACATTATGCTGAGCCCCCAAAATGCCCGTTTTAAAAACAACATAGTTCCTAACAGTTCTCCATAAATATTCCTGATTTATGCTGGGGAAGCAATGCAAAATTGAAACATTAATCATTTATTTAAAAAGCAAATATGCCCTGCAAAGCAGTTACTTAGCAAAATGCTAAGCTGCAAATAACCTTGCCATGTAGATAGATACCAAATCATTTCACAAAGTACCTGTCACAATGTAAAGAAATCTGACCTTTCATCCTCAATTCACTGCAGAGACAGTACATGCAGTAGTCTTGGTTAAATTTAGTGGCGATGAGGAAAGGGCAAACCTAGGATAAGGAGGGACGTCAGCCTACATACAAATTTACAGTAGTGTAGCCATTGTATATAATATTTTCTACATTCACCACTTCAGAGAAAGGAACACTGGAACAAAGGAATGTTTTGTATAAGACCTACAAAATAAACAGGAAAACAAATGATAACAGGCATAAAGCTGCACTAGTCTCAAAGTTGCACAATAAAGCAGCAAAAGGTTTGAGATGGGGAATTTAGGAAAATATACACATATGAGAGCTTGCTGAGGAAAAGGAGGGAAGAAATCACAGTTCTAATCTTCAAGGCTACGGAATGCATTCTGCATGTCTTCAAGAAGCTGTGCATAGTCGGCCTTGATCTTTGCCTCACCATCTTTCACTGGATCCTGAAAAAAAAAAAAATGAGAGAATTCAATTTACATTTGGGAAATAACTTTCAGAACATGTAGTAAGTTACTTATATTTAATATGTTGTGAGTACTAGGTTAATTGCGGTATCCTGGTAAACAACAGGCAGGAGTGAAAATTATCCTTATTTCCCTTTTTTCTTTTAAGGGTAGAAATGTATAAATGGTGTAATATACCAACCAAACAGAAATAGGACAAAATTTCAATACTGTATTTTGCCTACTAACTGTACTCAATGACCAATGAATTTATCCTCAACATGCAAAATATTGGAAAATTATGCATCACATATTAAATGCATTTTACTGCATATATGACAGTTGAAATTAATTTAGTCAAACTAGAAATGTACTATTCAACGTCTGATAGAATTACATTGAGACAGGAAAGTAAGATTTCTAAAATAATCTTAAAATGCACCACAGTTACAATCCTTATGGAAAGCAACTTAATTGAGTAACATGTATACAAAGACTTTAAAATGTTTAAGCTCTCTGACACAATCATTCCACTTCAATCATTCCACTTCTGGGAATCTATACTAGGAAAATTCACAAAGCTAACTGCATGAACAAAGTTGCTATACCAACAACTGGAAATTTCCTAAGTGCCTAAAAATAGGAGAATATTACTCTCCAGCAACAAAATAATGCTACAGAAGAAATTCAATGACATTAAAAAGCAACTGTGATGTTGCCCTGGCCAGTGTGGCTTAGTTGGTTGAGCATCATCCCATAAACCAAAAGGTCACCGGTTCAATTCCCGATCAGGGCACATGCCCAGGTTGCGGGTTTGGTCCTGATAGGGGTGTGTACAAGAGGCAACCGATCAATGTTTCTCTCCCTCTCCCTCCTCTCTTTCTAAAAATCAATAAAAAATATTTTAAAAAAGGCAACTGTGATGTTAATTTGATACAATGTGCATGTAAATTTAAAAAAGATATTATCTTTAATCACACTACCAGAAATCATTGCTATTATTATATACATATTTTTATCTTGTTCCTATAAATATTTAATTTTTGAAAAAAAAATTTGACTCAAATTATATATAGAATTTCTTTGCAACCTGATTTCCCCCTTCATTAACCCATAAGCATTTCCCCATGTCTTTGAATATTCTTTCAAAAGAAACATGTAATGACTTGAAAATATTCTTTTTTTTTTTTTTAATTTTTTTACAGAGAGGAAGGGAGAGGGATAGAGAGCTAGAAACATCGATGAGAGAGAAACATCGATCAGCTGCCTCCTGCACACCCCCTACTGGGGATGTGCCCGCAACCAAGGTACATGCCCTTGACCGGAATCGAACCTGGGACCTTTCAGTCCGCAGGCCGACGCTCTATCCGCTGAGCCAAACCAGCCAGGGCATGACTTGAAAATATTCTTATAATGCACATGCCGTGTTGACTTATCCACTCTTGGATGACACTTAAGAAGTTTAATAAACAACCTTGGACATAAATCCATATGAAAATCTGATTATTTCCTTTGGTTATATGCTTTGAAGTAGAATGACAGGACTCAAGGGTATGAATATTTTAAAATTCTTGGTACAGTGAGTATCTATTGTACACATTTACTTTCAACCTTTCGTGCAAACAACACTATATATATTCATATATATATATATATATACACATACATATATATATATATCACATCACATTCAGAGAGTCATTCTCAATTTCTCAATAGTGATTAGTAAATATACTTGGATATTGTAACTCAGAAATAAATATAATCCAATTGATAAAATAATTATAAACAATTTTATACATTTGAGTTTCTACTAATAATTTCATTTAATTATCTATTTATATCTGTATACTTCCAAAAAAATTATAGTCCACTTAAAAGTTAAAAATAGCCTTGACCATTTTGGCTCAGTGGATAGAGTGTCGGCCTGTAGACTGAAGGATCCCAGGTTCGATTCCAGTCAAGGGCATGTACCTTGGTTGAGGGCACATCCCCAGTGGGGGGTGTGCGGGAAGCAGCTGATCAATGTTTCTCTCTCATCGATGTTTCTAAACCTCTATTCCTCTCCCTTCCTCTCTGTAAAAATCAATAAAAAATATATATATTTTTTTAAAAAGTTAAAAATATTATGTAATTTTTAACTACATTACATTTAGTTATTTGAATGCACATAGGATTGGATGTGAATAGGCAGATAAGGTAATGTAATTGCTGCTCAGCAATGACTTTAGCACTAAATTGCCTGAAAGTTAAAACAAAAGATGTATCCGCATTTATTTTAGACATGACATACTTTAATTTTTAGCACTAGAATTCCTATTTGAAAATAACTTTGAGGTCTGTCCTGGTTTTCCATAACCCGAGCATGCGTGAAAATGATAAATGTAAGTTTTATACACCAGGTTCGGGACTCAAATAGTTTAAAAAATAAAAAGAAACATTTCCTACTAAAAAAAAGTTACAGCAGACACTAAATATACCTTAAATTTCATGGAGGAAAGTTTATAGAGGATCTCCCCCATATGCTCACGGATAATGGACCATGTGATTTTACTGTCACTCTGGGCAGTGGTTTCAACAGCTCTACGGGCCATATCATAAAATGCGATCATGTTGGACAGCATCCCGACTGTCTTGTAGAAGGGGCAGAACCTAAGGTGAAAACAGCCAAAATAATTAACAAAACAAAATTCAAAGCAGGTTTATTCTTTATGTAAAACTTTATAAAATATGAGAGCATTAGTTTCTTTACTTAAATATGCAGATTACTTATAATAATTGGATGATATATAATGAATGAAAAATAATAGTGGAAAAGACCAGTTTTTGAACAAAGATGTCTCAGAATAGGGAATGAATAGTAAATGGAGAAATACATTTTTTTTAATGTAAAAAGTGATGTTTATTTTTTAAGAACAGTAACAGTACTACTACAATCTAACCTCTTTGAGGATTTGTTTTTGTACAATGCCATTAAAGGAATACCCCAAATGGTAAAATAACTGAGTTTGTAAAGATTCCCTTGTGATAAGCAGGTTAAGGTATAATGAATAAGAAACAGGGAACGGCAATTTACTGAAGTTAATAGTAAGCCCTCTTCCACATTAAGGAGTTCATTTAACCATATCTTTTAATAATGAAGACATGCAAGCAAATATTCAACTGTATTCACACACACTCTTATCAACTTTCTAACGCATTTAAACACATTTGCATACATAATTTCATGAATACTTTCTATCACTCTCTTTCCAAAGAACTGTCCCCTTATTGAGTTATGTTTGTGTAGGTAGTTGCTAGAGCTTCTTAAGTTTCTGTGATAGATTTTTGAGCCTTACTGATTATATTGTCATATTTTCTGCTGGTCCTACATTTTGAAAACCCTATTTGTTAAGTTCCCTCTTCAGTCTTACATAAGGCCAAATATGATTTGAGGAGGGAAAAGCCAGCCTGTGGTGAATGGGTCAAATTACCAAAGTTTAAAGGAAATAAGAACTTAAATGAGCCATGTTATAGCAGACACAAAAGTAAAAAAAAAACAAAAAAAAAAAACAAGCACTGAGCAGGAGCTGGCAGGGCACCTATTTGGAACTTTGGTAGGAAAAAAAAGAATAGACACTTGTGAAATAAGGCAGGGAAGCAGAAATTATTTAGGGAAAGAGTAGAGGAGGCACGGGCAGTGGAAAGATATAGTGGGAAACGTTTCTGAAAGAGGTAATGCTCTGCACATTAAGTCACAATTTAATCTAATTAAAGGTGGTTTTGCTTATCTCTCTATATAAACCCTAATATGCAAATAGACCGAACAACTGTGCGCTGACCACCAAGGGGCGCATGCAGAACATGGTGGGCGTCAGCCGCAGCGGGACAGTGGAGCAGGTGAGCAGGGGCGCCAGACTAAGGCGGGGTGCCAGTCGCTGTCATCAGGGCGAGCCTCTGGAGGTTACTGAAAATTCTTTGCTCCCACAAGTTGGGGTCCTGGCTGGCGCTTGCACCTGCTACCGGCACCCGGCACTGGCCCCAATGACTCGGTGCCATCAGTGGTGTGAGTGGCGGCTGATGGCCCGATCGCCCCTCAGAGCTTCTCCACCTCCCCCTGATCCTGAGGGGTGATTGGGGCCGGCAGCCGCCTCTTGCACTCTCTGATGGTGCCAACCTCGCTCACACCCGCTGCTGGCACTGGCCCCAATAGCTCCACGCCGAAAGTGGGTGTGAGCAGAGCTGGCGCTGTCAGCATGTGGGAGCAGCGGCAGTGGGAGCGGAGCTACCAGCAGACAGGGGACCAGGGGCTGCGGCGGGAGGGGCTGGGCAGGGGTGCAGAGGATGGGCCGAGACAACCCCCCCCCCCCCCCCCCCCCCCCCCCCGGGCCCACCGCAGCCTTGCAGCCCACAGTTCCTTTCAAGGTGCACGAATTTGTGCACTGGGCCCCTAGTTTGTCATAATTGGACAAATGAGCAAAATCAAGACAAGGGGACTTATTAGGTTGTTAGATGTCTGCCATGAAAATAAAAGTGGATTTTAATGTAGGCAGCTTCTTCTTCAAAACTCAATAGAGCCCTGGCTCAGTTGGTTAGAGTGTTGTCCCAATATGCTAAGGTTGCAAGTCTGACCTCTGATCAAGAATCAACCAATGAATACATAAATAAGTGGAACAAATTGATATATATCTCTCTCAAATCAATCAATAAAATTTTTTTAAAAATCTAAAAAAAACAAAAAAACCTCGATAGAAAATCCTCAAATAAAAAAGGAATAGTGGTGCTTCCAATCAATTTGACAGTGTAGGTAAATGTGGCACACACATCCAACTACTTGAAATCTAGCTGAACAGAAGTCCTATATTCTTTATAAGGATATAAAGAAGCCATGTGGACTGGTGGGAGTGATGGAGACTCCAAACAACCTGGTCCCGCACCCATGTGTCAGATGAAAGTCAGAGTTATTTCTGTTGCTTAGGTCCTCCCAGAGGAGCAAGGGGTCCCATCCCCATACTAGGCCCTCCCAGCCCAGGGATCCAGTGCTGGGAAGAATAGTCCCCATAACTTTTGGCTATAAAAACCAGCAAGGATTGTGACTGAGTGAGACAGAGGATTCTGGAGTCCCAGGCAGTTCCTTACTCAGACTGACCCACACTGAGCTCCAGCACTGGGGCTGCATCATGAAAGGTGCCTAGGACATACAGGGAGGCACTGAATTCTCTGTATTCACAGTGAGAGTGGGAGGGGCAGCTTTCTCCCAGACATAAGTGCTGGCAAGAGGCCACTGTGCCTTTGCTGAGCCCTTTCTCCACACAGAGTGGGCAGGTGGGAGCCATATTTGAGTCTTCATCAACCTGGTTAACACTGTTCGGCCAACTTGATAATTCCCTGAGATGCTGCCCCACCCCAACTTGCCATTTCCAGTGACTTTTACATATAAATGGCCTGGCTGGGCTCATAAAGCAAACTTAGCAAAATGGCTCAAAGGTTCACAAATCCCAAAACAAGCAGTCTCTAGTTTCAGCATGCTTGTACCTTTAGCTAAGTGGGCCTAGGCCTGACACAAGCAGCAGTTCCTAGTTTAGCCTATCCCAAGCACCTTCAAGCTTAGCACAAATAGCAGCCATCTGCAAATCACTTTGTAGCTCCTGCCAGGTGGCCCCAGGCAGGGCACAGGCAATAGCTAACCTTAGTCTGCACCTCCTGGAAGGCCCTAGAGCCAACACACCCAGTGGACAGCTTCAGACCACACTGAGCACCACCAAACCACCTCCACGAGCTACACACTCAAGTGGCAAAGTCATTGAGGGCCAGATCCCCGCTGAAGCAATTCCTGCAACATGGGGTAGGCCCCTGCATAGCAGCTCCTCCACTATAATCATAGCCATTCCTTGCAGCCAACAGGCCTGGGCGTAAATCTCTCCCAGTGATGTGTCAACAGCAATCAAGGCTCAACTGCAACAGAAGGATGCCCATAGCCCACAAGTGGGCAGGGGGCACCGGAAGTGCACAGCTCGGGTTACTAAAGACGCTATGCCACTGGGCCCTACAAGTCACCTACTACATAGGGTCACTCTACCAGGACCAGGAGATGTAGCCGCTCTACCTAATACAGAAAAACAAATACAGGGAAAGAGCCAAAGTGAGACAAAGAAATATGTCCCAAGTAAAAGAACAGAACAAAACTCTAGTAAAAGAACTAAACAAAATGGAGACAAGCAATCTACCAGATACAGAGTTTAAAACACTGGTTATATGCATATGAGCATAACAATGAACACAGATGGGGGTAGGGTGGGGGGTGAGGGCATGTGCTGAGGGGTGGGGGCAGCTGGGGAGAGATCAATGGGGATAAAAGGAGACTTATGTAAAAATTAAATAATAAAGAATTTAAATTTAAAAAAAAGCAACACTGGTTATAAGGATGCTCAATGAACTTAGTGAGAACTTCAACAAAGAGATAGAAAACATAAAAATGAAGATAGGAAAAATAAAAAAGAACCAGTCAGAAATGAAGGCTACACTAACTGAAATGAAGAATACATTACAGGATACGTGATGCAGAAGATCAAATCAGAGATTTGGAAGATAAGGAAGCAGAAAACACTGAATTAGAACGCAAAAAGAAAAAATAATCCAGAAAAATGAGGATAGTTTAAGGAAACTGAGAGGCAACTTCAAGCATACTAACATTTGCATGCATCATGGGGGTACCAGAAGGAAGAGAGGAAGGAATTGAAAAGGTATTTGAAAAAATAATGACAAAAATATTTCCTCACTTGGTGAATAAATAGACATACAAGTCCAGGAAGCACAGAGAGTCCCACACCAAGATACATCATAATTAAAATGCCAAACGTTAAAGACAGAAAAAAATCTTAAAAGCAGCAGGAAAAAAGCAGTTAGTTTCTCCACTAGAAAGCTCCCATAAGACTGTCAACTGATTTCTCAACAGAAACTTTGCAGACTAGAAGGGATTGGCCTAAAATATTCAGTCATAAAAAGCAAAGACCTACAAGCAACATTACACTACTCAGCAAGTTATCATTAAGAAATGAAGGAGAGCCCTAACCAGTTTGGCTCAGTGGATAGAGCGCTGGCCTGCAGACTGAAGGTTCCGGGTTCGATTCCGGTCAAGGGCACATGCCTAGGTTGCAGGCTCAATCCCCAGTAGGGGGCGTGCAGGAGGCAGCCGATCAATGGTTCTCTTTCATCATTGATGTTTCTATATCTCTCTCCCTTCCTTTATGATATCAATAAAAATATATTTTAAAAAAAAGAACTAAAAGAGAAATAAAAAGTTTTCCAGACAAGAAAAAGCTAAAGGAGTTCATTACCACCAAATCAGTATTATGGCAATAAATATGTATCTATCAGCAAATACTTTAAATGCAAATTGATCAAATGTTCCAATCAAAAGGCATATGGAGGCTGAGTGGATAACAAAACGAGACCCCTATATATGCTGTCTATAAGATATTTATTTCAGATTGAAAGACACACACACACTGAAAGGAAATGGATGGAAAAAGGTATTTCATAAAAATAAGAAAAAAAAATCTGGGGCAGCAATATTTATATGAATCAAAATACTTAAAAACAAAGGCTATAATAAGAGACTACAAAGGACCCAGCAATTCCACTTCTACATATTTATTAGAAGACATCCAAAACACTAAATCAAAAAGATATATACATCCATATATTCACTGTAGCATTATTTACAATAGCCATGATAAGAAGCAACCTAAGTGTCCATCGAGAGATGAATGGATAAATTAGTGGTGTATACCAACAATGGAATATGACTCAGTTATAAAAAGAATGGAATCTTGCCATCTGGAAAAACATGGTTCAACACAGAGGGTATCGTGCTGAGTGAAATAAGTCAGAGAAAGACAAATGTTGTATAACTTCACTCAGATGGGGAATCTAAAATAATAAATAAGCCGACCAGAAAAAGACTCATAAATACAGAAAACATTTTGAAAGTTATCAGATGGGGCGGGGGGTTAAGGGTTGTGGGTTGGGGGAAAAAGGTGAAGGAATTAAGAAGTACAAATTGGTAGTTACAGAATAGTCATGGGGACGTAATATACGGCCTAAGAAATATAGTCAATAGTACTGTAATAACTATGTATGGTGTCAGATGGGTACTAGAATTACCAAGGTGATCACTTTGTAAGCCATATAAACATCTAATCACTAGTTGTACACTTGAAGCTAATATAATATTGTACATCAACTGTAATTAAAAAATAAAAATTATATATAAAAAAAGAAGAAATAGCAGGATAGGTTACCTGTCATAAGGAGTATATCCATTTTGTTGTAGGAAATCATCTTTGATAAGTTTGGCTACCTCCAGAGTGATTTTATCTGTTTCTGCTAGAGAAGCCTAGAAGAGGAAAATACTTCATTTTAGAAATTTACTTCCATAATGTGGGACCATGGTTGTAATCAATGAGCAAGCAGAAACTATCTGAGCACACACAATCACCTACCATTTATAAATTCACTTCATAACTATTTTTTATTGATGTTCTTTTTTATTGTGGTAAAAAACATAATGCAAAATTATCATCTTTACCATTTTTAAGTGTTGTTCGGTAGTGTACAATATATTTACACTATTGTGAAACAGATTTTCAAAACATTTTTTTAAATACGTTTTTTATTTATTTCAGAGAGGAAGGAGAGTGAGAGATAGAAACATCAATGATGAGAGAGAATCACTGATCAGCTGCCTCCTGCACGCCCCTTTCTAGGGGTTGAGCTCGCAACCTGGGCCTGTGCCCTTGACTGGAATTGAACCCGGGACCCTTTAGTCCACTGAGCCAAACTAGCTAGGGCAGATTTTCGTAACTTCATTTTGCAAATCTGAAACTATACCCATTAGAGTTTACATAACAACTCTCTTTTTCCTCTTACCCCCACCCCCTCCCCCTCAGTCTCTGGTAAACACCATTCTACTTTCTTTTTTCTACAAATTTCACTACTTTAGATACCTTATATAAGTGGAATCATATAGTATTTGTATTTTTGTGACAAATACGTGTGGATAAAAAAGGGGGTATATACATGTTCAGTGATCAAAAGTAACCTCACAGGGTGATCTGATAATAGATTTCTTTTTTTTTCTTTCTTTCTTTCTTTCTTTCTTTCTTTCTTTCTTTCTTTCTTTCTTTCTTTCTTTTTTAAATATATTTTATTGATTTTTTTACAGAGAGGAAGGGAGAGAGATAGAGAGTTAGAACCACTGATGAGAGAGAAACATCGATCAACTGCCTCCTGCACACCCCCTACTGGGGATGTGCCCGAAACCAAGGTACATGCCCTTGACTGGAATCGAACCTGGGACCCTTCAGTCCACAGGCCGACACTCTATCCACTAAGCCAAACCGGTCAGGGCTTTCTTTTTTTTATATAACCACACATCAGAGCCTTGAGCTTTTTTTTTTAATACAGAGAAGCCTGAATTTACTTTAAAAAATGTATACAAGGACAATGAAAGTTGAAAGATACTGAAACATTTTAAATGAGCTTAAAAATGCAAAAACAATTAAAAATTTACATTGAAGTAATAAAGAACAGTTCTGATATTGGTTAAATTCAACCAGTGATATGTAGGTAACTTTTTTTTTAATCCAACAACTTTCATTGTTTAAAGTATTACATATCTTCTTTTTTACCCCAATTAACACCCCACCTGAACTTTTTCTTTTTTAAAAAAAATGTATTTTTATAGATTTCAGAGAGAGAAAGAGAGAGAGAGAGAGAGAGAGAGAGAGAGAGAGAGAGAGAGAGAAACATCAATGATTAGAGAGAATCATTGATTGGCTGCTGCCTACACGCCTCTACAGGGATGGCACCTGCAACCTGGGCATGTGCCCTGACCAGAATCACACTGTGACCTCCTGGTTCATAGGTTGATGCTCAACCACCAAGCCACACTGTCCAGGCAAGATTTCTAACTGGGCAGGTCATGGTGGGTCAAATCCAATCTTTCTTAGTCATAGTGCTCCTGAAAAAATGTATTTTAATAGATCCTACTTCTACCCCCTCTAATTTGGTTGGTGATAGGTACAGGCTATTTCAAGAAATAAAAGTAAATCAAGCCCTGGTTGGGTAACTCTGATGCTTGGAGCATCATCCCATATACCAAAAGGTCAGGGCACATACCTAGGTTGCGGGTTCAGGTTGGGGCGCAACCAACCGATGTTTCTTCTTTCCCTCTCTCTCCTCCTCCTCTCTCTATATAATCAATAAACATCTCCTCGGATGAAGAATAAAAAATAAAAGTAAATCAAGAGTTTTTTCTCACCTACAATAAAACCAGGACCATGTTAAGTGCTATAAATGACTGAAAAGAATATAAAGGTTCTAACAATTTAGTTACTTCTCTGATCACTCTGAAGTGAGAGCCCCTCCCCTTGCATGTGGGCAAGCTCTATAAACTGCTTTGACCAAATTAATAAGACAGAAATCACATTATATTAGTTTTGGGGCCCTGGCTTAAGAGGCTGGTGGCTTCTACTTCCTTTCTTTTTTTATACTCACTTTGAGAGCCCTGAACATACTACATAGAGACAGAAATGCCCAGGCAACCCTTAATTATCCCAGCCATCCCAGCCCCAGCACAAGACATGTGAAGGAAGAAACTTTCAAATAACTCCAGCCTGAGCCATCATATGACCACAACTGTATGTGGATCCCAAGCAAGAACACCCAACTGAAGCCATCAAACCCAAAACCATGAGTAATAAAACACTTTTAAGTCACTAAGTGTGAGAGTGATTTGCTACTCATCAACAGAAAATCAAAGCAATAATCACTATTTTACCTTTCACAACACAAGTAGGTCTCTCAAATATCTGCCAAAATAAAGAAATAATCTATAAATGCTATTAGTTTAAAAATATTTCATAAGTACTCATTTTGCTAAGCAGAATCTGCATATCCAATGTTCTAGCTGCCTTACAACACTCCAGTGGGATTTTATAACTCACCTTTCCCACAAGCTGTACAATTTCTGCTAGATCTTCTTCTTCCTGCAGAATCTCCTTAGCTTTGGTCCTCAGAGGAACAAACTCTGTGAAGTGCTTGTCATAGTACTCATCCAAGGCACGCATATACTTGCTGTAGCTGATTAGCCAGTTGACAGAGGGGAAATGCTTACGTTGAGCTAGTTTCTTATCTAAGCCCCAGAACACCTGATTTAAAAACAAAACAAACTTTCAATCATTTTAAGAATGATTTTTCTTAAAAAATAAAAATTTAAAAAAATGTATTGAGGTATATTTTGCCTTAATATGTAATTACATATATTTTGGAGGAGCGGGGGCAAATAATGTATCTTTTTAGTATTAACAAGTATAATTGAAATAGAATGAAACTTGCAATTAAAAAATATATTCCTTTCAATTTCAGGATGGATAGTACATATAAATCAAAATTTATCTGAAGTTCCTTAACCTTTTGCACTCGGATGTCGAGTGTGACTTGACACGGTTAGCATTAGAATAAAGGAATCGAGAAAAAAGCAAGCGAGTGCAAAATCGAGAAAAAAGCAAGGTTAATAGTGTGTCAAATCAAGTAGAAAAAAGAATAATTTATTGTTTTGAAGATTATTATCGTGTAATATAAACAGATGAACCAGAAAATGCCCAAGAATACACACTCCTTTTGATTAAAAAAACCTCTAAATGTTCTGGTTAAATTTAGTTCCCTATCATGAAGGGCCAGTCCAGTAAGACCTAACAGTTATTTTTCTGAGGCCAAACATTCACGTGTATTTTATACATCCCTAACTTGTTCCCCCTTTCCCTACAATTTAAAACTCAAACTTTTAGCAAAAGTTAAGGTCCTTGAGAGTTGTAAATTTAGCCTCTGCCATTTCCTTTAATATAATGCTACAAAAAACATAAGCAAATATTTTATTTTTCCCACATGAATAATACATATACTTACGAGTACATCAACTTTTTTTTCCACCATAGCCCTATTTGTACACATCTTTCATTTAGGCTTCTTTTAATGGCTATGTTGGCTAGTTACCCACTAACATTTAAGCCTTGTCACTGGGAAGCATCTGCCTAGGCAGAAGCTACATTTTTCCAGCTTTGCTTTTGTCTGGTTTGGCTAACAGAATGAGTGGAGTACCAGGTCTAAGCCAAAGGTTCAGAAAATAGATGTGCCTTCTCTAGGTTCCCTTTGTGCCGGCCAGATGCAGACAATTATCAGGCTAGGACACTGGTCGGCAAACCGCGGCTCGCGAGCCACATGCGGCTTGAGAGCCGCGGTTTGCTGCTCTGTTGACTAATGAGTTTGCCGACCACTGGACTAGACTAAATGTTACCGTGAGGTTGGAAGCTGTGAGGATTAGGCAATTGTGGCATATTGTGTGCAAAGAGGTAAAGGGTAGTATATGACAGTGTTCGGCAAACTCATTAGTCAACAGAACGGCAAACCATGGCTCGCGAGGTGGCTCAAGAGCCGCGGTTTGCCGACCACTGGGCTAGGAGATAGTAGAGCCACAGGATGGAAGGAGCCCTGAATTACTACCAGTAGAAGAAAAAAACTGCCACAGAGTTTTTATCATTACACATTTTGGGGCTCATTTGTTTCCACATCTAAACTTATTCTAACTCGCCCTGGTCAGTGTGGCTCAGTTGGTTGGAGCATCCTCATGTACACCAAAAGGTGTCGGGTTTGATTCTCAATCAGGGCAACCGATTAATCCTTATCTCTCACATCAATGTTTCTCTCTCCCTTCCTCTCTCTAAAATCAACTAAAATATACTTTAAAATTGCTTTAAAATACTTTAAAATTACGCTAACTTAAAGGTTAGTATTACTCTAACACTAATAAAACTTTGCTACCTTGGAAATATTTCCCACTTATAGATATTATAAACCCTAGGTAAAGAGCTAAGAAGGAACAGACAGCATTAACCCTTTGCACTCGCTTGCTTTTTTCTCGATTCCTTTATTTTAATGCTAACCGTATCAAGTCACATTCGACATCTGAGTGCAAAAGGTTAAAGGCTTTCAGTGATAAGAATGTTCATAAAACACTAAAACAGACTTTACCATCACGTATTCTTTAGTGATTAAATTAAATACTTCATGATGATTTGGAAAACATTAGAACAGCCCATGGGGATAGGGGGGAGGGGGCTGTGCCCAGCTCGGAAGTTGACTACACTAGAAAAGATATACCTGAACAATACCAAGAGTAGCAGATGTAACTGGGTCAGAAAAATCACCACCAGGTGGAGAAACTCTAAATTTAAAAGAAAAAATATAGTCATTAGGAATGCTTATGAAAAATAACTTGTATATGCAAGTCAATTTTAACGTAAATGGCTTTTTAATATAAATAACTTTAGTAATGACCTTTGGAAAGAAAATTCTACATAAAAATCTTAAATAGAAACCAGAACAAATAAGAATAATTAAATACCTTTCTAGTATGAGAAATGAGACAGATATTACAAGCAGTTGCATTATTCTAATCACACAGATGAAGCAGGAAGAAAAGACAAGCTCTAAAAACAAAGTGTGCTTTAAATAGTGATCGTGAATCTGCCCTTTGTTTTTATCATAATACTAGTGGCCCAGTGTACAGATTCGTGCACACTGAAAGGAAATTAATTAGGAGAAAGATTCGTGTGGTGATTACGTTACTGAAAAAACTTACATGTCAAAATAATATATATAATATCCTATCTAATAAAATGGTAATATGCAAATTGACCATCACTCCAACACACAAGATGGCTGCCACCATGTGGTCAAAGATGGCTGTCCCCATGTGGACATAAGATGTCCACCACAAGATGGCCAGCAGGGAGGGCAGTTGTGGGTGATCAGGCCAGCAGGAGAGGGCAGTTAGGGGTGACCGGGCTGACATAGGAGGGCAGTTGGGTGTGACCAGGCTTCTGGGGAGGACAGTTGGGGGGAACCAGGCCTGCAGGGGAGGGCAGTTGGGGGCGAACCAGGCCTGCAGAGGAGGGCAGTTAGGGGTGACCAGGCCGGAAAGGGAGGGCAGTTGGGAGGCACAAGGCCTGCAGGGAAGGGCAGTTGGGGGGGACCAGGCCAGCAGGGGAGGGTAGTTAGGGGCAATTGGGCTGGCAGGGGAGCAGTTAGGTGTCAATCAGGCTGGCAGAGGAGTGGTAAGGGGGTGATCAGGCTGACAGGCAGAAGCAGTTAGGAGCAATCAGGCAGGAAGCCAGGACTGTTGGGAGCCAGCAGTCCTGGATTGTGAGAGGGATCCCAGATTGGAGAGGGTGCAGGCTGGCCTGAGGGACACACACCCCGCCCCGTGCACGAATTTTGTGCACCAGGCCTCTAGTAGTATCTATCATAAAACTAAAACACACACGTGATTGGTGCCAGTGAGAGCTTTATATGTAGTGCATATGCGCGAGCCAACGTTTATTTTTCAATTGCCAGTGCGCATCCTATGTACCGGTCAGCCAGTTGGTTGGATGGTCGATGACTAAATCGTGCTATGGTTCACATTGAATGTCAACAAAAACAACCAAATTCACAGTTGACAATGACAGATCGAAACACATGTGTGCGATTGGTGCCAGTTAGAGCTTTACATGTATTGTGCAAGTGCTAATCAACATTTATTTTTAAATTGCCAGTGCATGTCATATGTACCGGCCGGTTGGTCGGTTGGATGGGCAGTCGGTCACTTCGCCTTTTATATATATAATCTTACCTTAACATGTCTAAAATTTTCTAAGTTGTTCCTAGGATATTGTGACTTAAATGTAATAATCAGCCAAGTAACATTTGTGGAACCAGAACATAAAGAAATGACCTAGAGAGCTTGTTGGGTGACTTTGATGTGCAACCTGGGTAAGAATCACTGCTCCCCGAGTGGCTAAGTATTTTCTCTTCAAAATAAATGACCCTTTTTCTCCTTTGAAAAGTAAATAGTTTAGGTGCTTACGCTCCTACAATGCTGACACTCCCTTCTCTTTCAGGGTTTCCAAGACATTTCACCCTGCCTGCTCGCTCATAGAAAGAGGCCAGACGGGCACCAAGATATGCAGGATATCCACTATCTGAAAAATGAAAAAAAAATTTTTTTAAAGAGGTACTAGGGCAGTCCCCCGAAACCTATCTGTTTTGCTTACATAATAAGTGATACACAGACTTACCTGCAGGCATTTCAGCTAAGCGGCCAGAGATTTCTCTAAGGGCCTCAGCCCATCTAGAGGTGGAGTCAGCCATCATACTGACGTTATAGCCCATGTCACGGAAATATTCTGACAATGTAATTCCTAAATTGGGAAGAATACTGTAAGTTATAACGCTATAATGTATAATCCTGACTTTTTCACCCTTGAGAACACTTTAAAGCAAGAAGTACATGAGACAATCTTCTGTTTCACCAAAATTGATTCTTCTTCTTTTGGACACACAGACGAATTGTATTTCCTATAACCTCCTTTGCATTTAGATATGGCCGTGTAAACTGACTTCTAGCTAATCAAATTAATGTGTTTCACTGCCAGGCAAGCCACATCTTCCTTCTGGCTTACTCAGAGGAAGGGAGCTTCAGGAGCTCTGGAGGGCCTGGGTTGAAATGAGAGTTCTTTTCAGTCTGGGTCCCAACCCAGAATGCCAGAGTAAAGAGTCCCCTAACCACCTTAAATAAACATCTATTATATTGAGAAATTGTATTAAGGTATATTTGTTGCCACAGCCTAGTCTACCTTAATATGATATACACTAGAGGCCCAGTGCACGAAATTCGTGCACGGGGCGGGGGGGAGGGTGGTCCCTTAGGCCAGCCTGCACCCTCTCCAATCTGAGACCCCTCGAGGGATGTCCGACTGCCCGTTTAGGCCCGATGGGATCAGGCCTAAACGGGCAGTCGGACATCCCTCTCACAATCCAGGACTGCTGGCTCCCAACTGCTCGCCTGCCTGCCTTCCTAATTGCCCCTAACTGCTTCTGCCTGCCAGCCTGATCACACCCTAACCACTCCTCTGCCAGCCTGATTGATGCCTAACTGCTCCCCTACCAGCATGTTTGCCCCTAACTGCCCTCCCCTTTAGGCCTGGTCACCCCTAACTGCCCTCCCCTTTAGGCCTGGTCACCCCTAACTGCCCTCCCCTGCAGACCCGGTCACCCCCAACTTCCCTCCTCTGCTGGCCTGGTCACCCCTAACTGCCCTCCCCTGCAGGCTTGATTGCCCTCAACTGCCCTCCCTTACAGGCCTGGTCCCTCCCAACAGCCCTCCCCTGCTGGCCATCTTGTGCAGGCCATCTTGTGTCCACATGGGGGCAGGATCTTTGACCACATGGGGGCAGCCATCTTGTGTGTTGGAGTGATGGTCAATCTGCATATTACTCTTTTATTAGATAGGATAGAGGCCTGGTGCATGGGTGGGGGCCAGCTGGTTTGCCCTGAAGGGTGTCCCGGATCAGGGTGGAGGTTCCCTTGGGGTGTGGGGCGGCCTGGGTGAAGGGCCTGTGGTGGTTTGCAGGCTGGCCACGTCCCCTGGCGATCCAAGCAGATGCCCTGGTATCTGGGATTTATGTATCTTCTACAATTGAAACTTTGTAGCCTGGAGCGTAGCCAAGCCTCCTGCTCGCTCCATGGCCGGCAGCCATTTCTTTTGGGGTTTGTGTACCTTCTATAATTGAAATTTTGTAGCCTGGAGCAGAGGCCTAGGCCAGCCAGGACTGCAGAAGCTTTGCTTCCTCCATTGCCGGGGGCAACCCTCGCCTCCTGCTCTTTCCAGCTCAGTGGCTGCTGCCATTTCTGTTTGGATTTGTTTACCTTCTATAATTGAAACTTTGTAGCCTTGAGTGGAGGCTTAGGCCTGCAACAGCAGGCAGAAAGCTTGGCTTCCTTTGTTACCGGGGAAACCCAAGCCTTCCTCCTGCTCTCTGTGGCTGTAGCCATCTTGGTTGGGTTTATTTGCATATTTGCTCCTGATTGACTGGTGGGCGTGGCTTGTGGGTGTAGTGGAGCTAGGGTCAATTTGCATATTACTCTTTTATTAGGTAGGATTCTAACAGGTAGAAAAAGGCTTTTTCTCTATTCTTTTCCCTATTAATATAATTAAGTTTGAAATTAATTTCCAATATAGTTTTTGCCTATGTGTCACATATATACATACCAAAAAACCCTCAACCAATTAGCTTATTATTTTTCAAAAGTAGCATGTTATTAACATGAGTAATATCTTAATTATCCAGATCATTCTGCTATGCAGATCAAGTCCTGCCTGTAAAGTCATACATATAGTAAACCCATTTGAAGAAGCTAACCTATAGGAATTAGTGTTGGATTCTTGTTTCTGTTCTGTCATTGACCTTAGCTAAGTAACTACATTTCCCAGTATGGTTTCCTAATATGTTAAAATAATAAAGCTCTTGCCCTATCTACCTATATGCATCAGATTAAATGACACATATAAATGCCCTCTAAGAATTACAAAGAACTATGCAACTCTAAGCTATTAGAAATGTACAGTGTTTGCTACATTGTAAGAGTCTCAAAATCTATGGCTCCAGTTCCTTTATTTTACTAGTAGAGAAACAGAGGCTTATAGTAGGTAAAACAAAATAGTTGCTGGAAAATTCAGCACTTAACTATTTATCATAGTACTTATTTCAGAATAAAAAGTACTGATTTATGAGGCTTCTAAAAAATAGTTCCATGAACAAAGTCTTTAACAAATATTACTTATTATTATTAAGGCTTAAAAAACACAATAATTATTATATATTTCAATCTGATGATAGGACCAGATCCACTCTTATATAAGCACGGCTATGTTTTTTAGTTTCCCTGATGACATTCACTAATAATTATGTGTATATATTAGAAAGACTTGGTAGAAGAGACATATACACGAGTAAACCTCAAAGAAGTTTCACTGACCTAAAGACTGGTGCCTACAAGGGGGGAAAAAACAAAAACCTCAGACAAAACTAAAAGATGAACTGGGAAAACATTTGCAACTCATAACAGATAAGACTAATTTCAAAAAGCTTTTACAAATCAGTAGGAAAAACGACTACTATCCAAAACTGAGTTCCTTGGACCCGATTATGGCAGTTTTCAAATGATTAATATACACAGGAAAGACGATATATAGCTCAGTTAAGAAAAACAGACTAAATAGGCATCTAATAAAGCAGGAATTGTAATATGTTAATTGATAATTCTAGGTGCTGGATGTATGGGTGTTCACTATAACATTCTTTAAACTTTTCTTTATGTTTATTATCTACTAGAGGCCTGGTGCATGAAATTCGTACAGGGCTAGGGTCCCTAAGCCTGGCCAGCGATCAGAGCCGACCTGCGGGGCGACTGACGGGGCGATCGGGGGGACCCCGCTAGCACCCACCTTGGCTGACCTGGGGCCTGCAGGCTGGGGGCAGCTCCTGCATTGAGCGTCTGCCCCCTGGTGGTCAGTGCGTGTCATAGCAACCGGTCATTCTGCTGTTCAGTCAATTTGCATATTAGGCTTTTATTATATAGGATTATAAGAAAACATTGAAAAAACTAGCATTGGTGAGGATGTGGGGAAATACACTCTTGTTTGTTGTTACTCCTTTTGAAAGGTTACCATAATCTAAAATCTACACTAATAGTTGTATTTTTAGCAATTTTGCTCCTAAGAACTTACCTTACAAAAATGTACCAAAAATGTACACACAAAACATGCAAAGAAACAGTGTAAAAAATATACACAAGAATGTTTTAGTGAGAGCATTTAAAATCTTACTTCCCAGCATTGTCATCAATTTGGTTCAAATAAAGTCTTATAAAAATTCTGAAGAAAAAAAAAATTTTAGTGATGTGAACTATCAAACAAAAAAACAACAACAAAAAACAATAACTCAAGAGTCCACCAAAGGATGCTGGTTAGATAGATTCTGATATATCCATACAAAGGTATATACTATGTAGCCATTTATAGACTTACTGTCTTAAAATAATAGATGAATGGCATTTTCACCTTTTCCTCATAAAAATAATCACTAAACAAGGATAATAAGAAATATAATAACACAACTCCATCATCAAAAATTAGGGGACATATTTAGCTCCACAACAAAATAATGTGGAAAGCCATCTAAATGAGATTAAAAAAAAAACAAAAACAGTAAGAGTGTGGGAAGGCAAAAAGAATTTACTTGAGGTTGCACATCTCAGATCAAGCTTCTGCAAACTAGGAGACACCTCTTGAGAGACAAAACCAAGAACTGTTTGGGACACTGCAAAAGGGATTCAAGGGTAGTGGCAGGAGTTCCTTGGACCCAATTATGGCATCAAGGAGAAGGAAGATGGGTACAAAAATAAAACACCGCTAGGCACTCCTACTTTTCAGTAAGTAAAAGATGGGTATGAAGCAGGGTGGAAGAGAAAGAAATCTTGTGACATTGCTGCTACAAATTTTATTGGCAAGAGAGGAAAAGAGAAAAATGACTTACTTATACTATTCCAGGCTATAACCAAGTTCACAGATTACCATGAAGAATTCCTACTACTCTAGACCAGTGGTCGGCAAACTGCGGCTCGCGAGCCACATGCGGCTCTTTGGCCCCTTGAGTGTGGCTCTTCCACAAAATACCATGTGCGGGCGCGCACGTGCAGTGCGATTGAAACTTCGTGGCCCATGCACAGAAGTCGGTTTGGCTCTGTTGACTAATGAGTTTGCCGACCGCTGCTCTAGACCATAACAAAAGCCACACCCTCCTATCTCCTACAAAGATGAATAATAGTATTAATAAACATCAGTATAAGAACAAAAACAATAAAAATAGAAGAAAATAAAAGAATAAAATACAATGATGGCAAAGGAACAGGTAAAACTCTGACTACAATTAATTAATAAAAGAAAATCTTAATTCATCCTAATGCAAAGTAAAATCTCAAGGAATATACAGTAAGATCAGAAAAGATGTTTCATGAACCAGCAGAACTCAACAAAGAGCTGGAAGAAAATGAAGGTTTCATTAGGAGCAACATAAAAAATAAACATCATAGAACTTATAGACAAAAGGCTAAATAAAAAGGATCACAGGAAATTATGCATATGGAAATAGATAAAGGAGATTCAGTATGTCTACTTTGAAGAAGATAACCATAATGGAAGAGAAAAAGTTTCAGAAACAATCCTTGAAATTTTTCCAAAATAAGAAACATATTCATAGATGCTAGAATAAGAATTGTCAAGGAATGAAATATAATCCAAAAAATTTTATACTCAGTCAAACTATTGTTAAAATATAAAGGCAAGAGAAAAAAAAAAACAACTTATAAAGAAAGAATTCAGGAAATATAGTTTCCGTAGCCTTTCTTAAAGAAACTTCTTAAAATTTTAGCCAACCACAAAACAAATAGAGAAACTATAGCCAAAGGACTGCCAGTGAGCACTGACTCCATTTTACTATAGGTCTAAGTCTAATACAGATATTGGATTTATGGTCACAAAACAGAAGGTAAAAATTATAAATCCTGAAAATGTAGAAATAAAAGTACCTAAAGCCTGGCCAGTTTGGCTCAGTGGATAGAGCGTCGGCCTGCGGACTAAAAGGTCCCGGGTTCGATTCCAGTCAAGGGCATGTACCTTAGTTGCGAGCACATCCCCAGTAGAAGGTGTGCAGGAGGCAGCTGATCGATGTTTCTCTCTCATCAATGTTTCTAACTCTCTATCCCTCTCCCTTCCTCTCTGTAAAAAAAATCAATAAAATATATTAAAAAAAAAAAAAAGAAATAAATGTACCTAAAGCTGGGATGGATGTAGGAGCATAGATTGAAGGTACTATATAAACACAATGATATTCTTATCTTTCATATCCAGGAGTCAAAATATAATAATTCAAAGCTGATGATTCATGTTATAGAGATACAGGTTTATTCAGAGATAGATTAATGGTCAAAAGTGTATGGAAAAAAAAACAGTAATAGAAGATACATCATTTTATAGTCATTAAAAAGATTGGGGCAGCTTTATAAATGTCTTTTATTGTTATATTCTCAAGATATAAGTAAAATATTTTTTAAAAACTAGGGATACGGTTATATAAACAGAGGTACTTTAGAATGAAAGAAAAGTTCTTTGGAAAAGAAAAAGTTTGGTGTTAGCTCTAAACTTAAGAATGAATGATAACTGCTTTTATTCTAATTCATATACTCACCAGTATAAATAGAGGCTTCCCTGGCAGCCACAGGCATGTTGGAGGTATTGGCTACCAAAGCTGTCCTCTTCATAATTGACTCTACCTTACCATCAACTTCCATTGTGAGCTAGAGGCAAACAATCTATTAGTGATCTTCTCATTTCTAAATAGAACATTTTAGTCTCTTTTTTACAAACTGTCTATATTTAACCTCTCTTCTAATCAGTGTTGCCAAAATAATATTCTCCATCACTCCAACCTCATCTCCCTGTCCAACTGTGCTGTAAAAATGACAGCCATTATTTCCATTTCCTAAGTGAAATCCATTATTTTATAGAAAAAGGACTATTATTACTACAGTAACCTAGAAAATCATATAAAGCCTATTGTCTATTTTATATTCTCCCAATAACTGAAAACCACCAGACTACAAAAAGAAACTTTCAAGCGTCTGTCTGGCTGAAACAAATTCCTTTCCTTAAATATATAAATTGAATCACAAGTATAATTAGAAAATTCCTTAAAAGATCCTTGATAAATAAGAGTAATGCTCCAGATAAAACACAAAGCTTTATTAAATGCTAATGAAAGTTGATTAGTAGTATTTTCTCTAAAATATTCTTTGAAACTATAGATACAGACCTCTGGGAAGTCACGGAGGACTTCAGACATCTCATTTCCTCTTTCACCACATCCTACATAGATGATTACATCACTGTTGGAATACTTGGACAGAGACTGCGAAATCACTGTCTTTCCACAGCCAAAAGCCCCCGGAATTGCAGTAGTTCCTCCCTGCACACATCTAAACAAAGAAAACAAAGTGTAAATTACTTTACTTGCTAATAAATGCCAGTAAATAAAATAGGTATAAGTTAAAGAAAGAAAGAACTTTGAAATATTTTCATGTGTATCTATGTATACACTCACAAAAAGCAATTATAGGTATAATTGCTACCCTAGTTAGTACCTATAATAGTACTGTTTGTTAATCACTGATCATCTCTATCAACTTTAATAGCCGAAAAGTGAAAGTAGATTCCATAAGGTACCTTAGGAAAATGGATACACACAAAAAGAGACAAATAAAATAGTATTAATGATATTCTGAATGCTTATTGAAATTAGTTCATGAAAGGACAACCTATGAATTAGAGCTACAATCTAATCTAATAATAGACAAATATGCAAATTGACCGCACCTTCGCTACACCTAAGCCACGCCCACCAGCCAAGCCACGCCCACCAACCAATCAGGACGAGTATGCAAATTGCCCCAACAAAGATGGCGGCTGATTTGCATATCAAGACAGTGTCGAAAGAAGCCAAGAGCTGCAAAGGGGAGTAAAGCTTCGAAGAAGCAAGCAAGCCAGGGGGGGGCGGGGGGAGGAGAAGGGAGGAGCGAAGTCAGAGCCGTGGGCGAAGGGAAACGAAGGCGGGCTGGAGGAGAAGGCGGGGCCGGCGGCAAGGGCGGAGCGGAGGCGGGGCCGGGGGCGAAGGGAAACGCGGGCGGGCTGGAGGAGAAGGTGAGGCGGGTGATAAAGGCGGGGCGGAGGCGGGGCCGGGGGCGAAGGGAAACGCGGGCGGGCTGGAGGAGAAGGTGAGGCGGGTGATAAAGGCGGGGCGGAGGCGGGGCCGGGGGCGAAGGGAAACGCGGGCGGGCTGGAGGAGAAGGCGAGGGCGGGGCGGAGGCGGGGCCGGGGGCGAAGGGAAACACGGGCGGTCTGGAGGAGAAGGCGGGGCCGGTGACAAGGGCGGGGCGGAGGCGGGGCCGGGGACGAAGGGAAACACGGGCGGGCTGGAGAAGGCGAGGCGGGCGGCAAGGGCGGGGCGGAGGCGGGCGACAATGGCGGAGCAAAGGGAAATGCGGGCGGGCTGGAGGAGAAGGTGAGGCGGGTGATAAAGGCGGAGCGGAGGCGGGGCCGGGGGCGAAGGGAAATGCGGGAGGGCCGGAGGAGAAGGCGAGGCGGGCGGCAAGGGAGGAACGGAGGCGGGGTAGAGTGCAGCAGGAAATCCCATTGCAGGAATTTTCCTGCAACGGGAAAGCTAGTAAAAATATAAAAGACTATTGAAAGTTGTCTCCTGAGGTAAAAAGTAAGACCTTAAATTCACAACTTGCTGTGGGAATGAACAAAAACTTTTGATAAGGTATTCAGTCAACCCCTTTTATCCATCCAATAACTATTTACAAAGTACTTCCAGAACATTAAAAAATGTGCGCGGAGGGGTCCGGGTGAGACCATGTGTCCCTGGATCCGGGTGAGGCCTCGCGCACCTAGGCCCGGGTGAGGCCACGTGCCCCTGGGTCTGGGAGAGGCCAAGCGTCCCCGGGTCCGGGTGAGACCATGTGTCCCTGGATCCGGGTGAGGCCTCGTGCACCTAGGCCCGGGTGAGGCCACGTGCCCCTGGGTCTGGGAGAGGCCAAGCGTCCCCGGGTCCGGGTGAGACCATGTGTCCCTGGATCCGGGTGAGGCCTCGTGCACCTAGGCCCGGGTGAGGCCACGTGCCCCTGGGTCTGTGAGAGGCCAAGCGTCCCTGGGTCCGGGTGAGACCATGTGTCCCTGGATCCGGGTGAGGCCTCGTGCACCTAGGCCTGGGTGAGGCCACGTGCCCCTGGGTCTGGGAGAGGTCAAGCGTCCCTGGGTCCGGGTGAGACCATGTGTCCCTGGATCCGGGTGAGGCCTCGTGCACCTAGGCCCGGGTGAGGCCACGTGCCCCTGGGTCTGTGAGAGGCCAAGCGTCCCTGGGTCTGGGAGAGACCATGTGTCCCTGGATCCGGGTGAGGCCTTGTGCACCTAGGCCCGGGTGAGGCCACGTGCCCCTGGGTCTGGGAGAGGCCAAACGTCCCTGGGTACGGGTGAAGCCGGATCCTGGGTCCGGGTGAGGCCGTGTGCCCCTGGATCCATCCGGGTGAGGCTGGGTCTCAGGCCCGGGTGAGGCCACGCGCCCCTTGGGTATGGGTGTGGCCACGTGCCCCTTAATCCGGGTGACGCCGTGCCCCTGGGTCCGGCCGAGACCAAACCAGAGGGAGTCGGACCTCCGTTACCACCATTTGTCCACCATCCAGAACTGAGGGGTCAGTGCTGACATGTACACATAAGGAACTGCTGGACATTGAAATTGGGTCTCAAAAGAACTGTTGGTCCAGGGGGAAGCTCGCTACAGACTGATTCATTTGCCTGTCAGCATAACTATTATTGCTCGTCTCACATTCAGTTCTTATAAGTATATATCTAGTGACATATGATCTCGCTCATCTAGGGGAAATGATGAACAACATAGACTGAGGAACAAGAACAGAACCAGAAGAAAGGAGGCATTGATCGGACTATCGGGCCTCAGAGGGAGGATAGGGGAGGGTGGGAGGAGGGGGAGAGTTCAACCAAAGGACCTGTATGCAAGCATATGAGCCTATCCAACGGTTAAGTTCAACAGGGGGTTGGGGCATGTGTGGGGAGAGGGGTGGGATGGGAATGGGGGGATGAGGACAAATATGTGACACCTTAATCAATAAAGAAATTTAAAAAATAAATAAATTAAAAAAAATAAAACCTCAAAAAAAAAAAAAATGTGCGCGGAGATGCTAGAAAGACAACAGGTAATAAGATAGCCATGTTTGCCTTGGCCGGGTGGATCAATTGGATTCGATTTCCAAAAGTTGTGGGTTTGATTTCTGGTCAGGGCACATACCAAGGTTGCAAGTTCCATCCACGGTCAGGGCATGTATGGGAAGAAACAGATGTTTCTCTCTCACACTGATGTTTCTCTTTCTTTACCTCTCCTTCTCCCTCCCATTTTTCTCTGTCCTCCCTTCCCTCTAAAAATCAATAAAAAACATCCTCAAATGAGGATTTTTAAAAAAAAGATAGCCATGTTTCTGTATTCAGAGTGCTTACATGCCAGGGGGATAAACTGTAGTCAATTGGTGATTGCAGTACTACTTAGCAGCCACTTCCACACTTTCCCTAAAATGTGGCAGTGGAGAGCGAAATCTTAAGGGCAGAGGAAAGAGAATGTTGTGAGGGTGTGTGTGTGTGTGTGTGTGTGTGTGTGTGTGTGTTGGGAAGGTCTGGACTGGAGAAATGAGATGTGACAATAAGGAAAATTTCTTTATAATATTGTGTTTTATCATAAAAATTCACTAAAACACCGCATCCTTAATAATAATTGACTTTTTTCAATATAAAACTAACATGCATTAAAATCTTTTCTCCTCCAAATCTTTCAGTGACTGATAAATTCAGAAGGCATGCCCATTCATCCTATGGCTTTACATACCTCTTTCAAATCACTATTAACCTAGGGAGGGGAGGCACGGCTGGGTGTACCCCAGTTTGGAAGTTCAGCAATGCAACCCAATGTGAAAAGTGCTATCACAGAAAACAACCAAGGTGTTGTGGGAATACACAGGAACCGGTGCACAGTCTAACACTGGATTGGAGTGGGGTTAGGAAAGTCTCCCTGAAAGAAGGTAAGACCAGAAAGGAAAGAGAAATTAGTCAGATAAAGGGAAGTAACATTTTCAGCAGAAGGAACAGCATGGCCAAGACCCAAGAGGGAGCACTGCTTGAGAAATTAACAGTCCTCAATTTGCCTAGAAGATGGTATGTAAGGAAGTACCTAGGCAATTAAGTGCCTGAAACAAAATTGAAAGGTAAGCAATGCCCAGATCATGGGTAGCTTTGTAAAGAGTTAAGGAGTGTGTATTTGTATTTGTTTTAAAAACAATGAAGAGCACTGAAGGTTTTCAAGAAAACAGTGAGGAACAGACGTGTTTTAAATGGATCACTATGTAATAAGGACAACCACTTCGAAGGCAAGACTGGAGATAGCAAGTCTGATTAAATGTGATTACTGCAGGAATTAGGGTAAGAGCCTTAATTAGGGTCATGAAGCAGGGATGAAAGATACAGACAAGAAATATTTAGGGAAAAGAATAAAAGCACTTGTTCAATAATGAGATGTGGAAGGGTAAAAATGATCCTTGAGAGAAGTAACAGATTTTAAATTAGGCATTCACTGCAGGGATGGATGAATGATAATGACATTTGCTGAGAGAGGCAACAAAGAAAAATGAGCAAGTTGTAAGGAAGGAAGTGGTGATTAAGATAATTACTTTAGTTTTGAACATACTGACTTTGAGGCACCTGTAGGACATTGAAAAGAAGAGGTATAATCAGAAGTGTTTTATATATGAGTCTGGAATGCAGAAGAAATTTGGGATGAAGAAACAGATATTGGAGTCCACATATATATATACATACATATACATATATACATACATATACATATACATACACATACATACATATATAAATACATGAATATTTAAGGGATGAGAGTGGATGAAGTTATCCTCAGAGGGTAAGATATCTAATGATGAGAAAAAAGGCCCTAAAAGAGGAAAAACACTAAGAAATAACAAAATTAAGGAGAATAAACCTGCAATGAAGAATTAGAACTTGTGGACAAAAGCTAACAGGAAGAACAAAGAAAGAAGGTGTTTCAAAGAGGAAGGAGTAGAACGAAATAAAACGTACTTACTGAATAACTATGGGAGTGACTGACTATGTTAGTGAGAGTAGTTTCAGTTGAGTGGTGGAGCCAAGGGCAGAGTAGTATTGGTGAATTAGAGGGAAAGGTGAAAAGAACTATTTTCCAGGGGTGTGGCTGTGAAAATGAGAACAGTGGAAGGTAGAAAGGGAAAAGAAAACTGGGACACAACTCAAACTTACGGAAAGAGGGCATCAAGGATTCTCTGGCCAGTCAACAAAGGATGATTGGCAGGCAACTTCTCAGTGACAGGCCGAACTTGACGTACAGGCCATACCTGGACCATGCTGAACTTATCCTTTATACCTTCAAATTCCAGCTCCAAGACAACATCCTATAAAAATATATCAGGATTTGAAGCACAGTCAAATTTATAAACATCTATTCCTCTAAATCAAAGTAACCTCAGATTCTTTTTGGTGGTAGGAAGGTGTTTTGTAGGGAAGTGGGGAGGTAGATTTACACTTTTTATTGTAAATCTTTATATTCAGTTCTATTACTGTTCAGCATTTATTACTGTTTTTATGATTAAAAACAGCTTAGGAGTTTTTGAGAAAGAGATATCTCAAGTAATAGAGGAACAGTTAACTAAGTTATGAGGATATAAATAGGGAGAAGTCTGGAAGGATACAGGAGATACTCCTGGGACTGAGGGAGAGGAAAAATGAATGTTTTCATAAATTACTTTCCATTTGTTGTTTTATTTACTTTATTATAATGCTCCTATAACTGCTTTAATGAAAAACACATCTATTAAATAACCCTAAAATATTTAATAAGGTTAAATATTTTAAAATATTTGCTAAAGCCAAAAAATAATTAGTAAGATTTATGAACATTGACATGATTTCAACTATTCACAAACAATTCCAAAGTCCAAAGACCTATAAAATCTGTAATTCTGTTGATACATGAACCACTTTAGGGTGGTTTTCCACGTAAAAGTGAATGAGTCTCTAAGCTAGTGAGTTAAGGCTAGCTGTATGCCCAGAACTCCAATCTTAACTCTTGTTCTCTACATATTATATAGCACAGACTTATTCTTGTGAAATAACTAGAAAATTATCTTTTATTACATTAGGAAAAAATGATATGCTACACTTATCTTCACAATAGTTATCTTTATACCCACAAAGACTACTAGGGATTTGATATGATATGACTATCAATAACATTAAAGAACTAAGTTTTAAATGATTCACCCAAGAATTCATATAATCTATTATGTAACTAATTATGTGACTACAGATTGACAATTAAAACCAAAGTCTCTTATAGGTCTAAAGAATCAGGACTTTAAATAATGTAGCATAAATTCACAAGGTAGGAAAACATTATACTAGACTAGAGGCCCAGTGCACAGTTTCCTAAACTGGTGGGATCCCTCAGCGTGGCCTGCAGGGATTGGGCCGAAACCGGCAGCCCAATTCCGCCTACCGCTCCTGCCTGCCACTCCCGCTAATCCTGGCCCCGCTGCGCCTGCCCCAGGCTCCCGCCCAGTCAGTCTATATTGGGAAGCTCACGCCACTACAGCGATGCTTGCCAGCTATGAACCCTGCGCCTGGTGCCCGTCGGTCAGTTGAGCAGCACTCCTGCTGGGGGAGTGCACTGACTACCAGGGGACAGCTCCCATGTTGAGCATCTGCCCCCTGGTGGTCAGTGCGCATCATAGCAACTGGTCAGTTGGTTGTTTAGGCTTTTATATATATAGACTAGTGGTCTGGTGCACGAAATTCATGCATGGGGGGGGGTTCCCTCAGCCCAGCCTGCACCCTCTCCAATCAGGGACCTGTTGGGGATGTCCGACTGCCGGTTTAGGCCGGATCCCTGTAGGATAGGGCCTAAACTAGCAGTCGGACATCCCGCTTACAATCTGGGACCGCTGGCTCCTAAGCACTAACCTGCCTGCCTGCCTGATCGCCCCTAACTGCCTCTGCCTGCCTGCCTGATTGCCCCCAACCCCTCTGCCTGCCTGCCTGATCACCCCTAACCTCTATGCCTGCTTGCCTGATCGCCCGTAACTGCCCCTGCCTGCCTGATCACTCCTAACTGCCCTCCCCTGCCAGCCTAATCTCGCCCCCAACTGCCCTCCCCTGCCAGCCTGGTTGCCCCCAATTGCCCTGCCCTGCCAGCCTGATCTCACCCCCAATGGCCCTCCCCTGCCAGCCTGATCTTGCCCACAACTGCTCTCCCCTGCTGGCCTGATTTCGCCCCTAACTGCCTCTGCCTGCCTGATCGCTCCTAACTGCCCTCCCCTGCCGGCCTGATCTCACCCCCAACTGCCCTCCCCTGCTGGCCTGGTCGCCCCCAACTGCTTTCCCCTGCCAGCCTTACCGCCCCTAACCACCTCTGCATCGGCCCCCACCACCGTGGCTTTGTCTGGAAGGATGTCCAGAAGATGTCTAATCTAATTAGCATATTACCCTTTTATTAGTATAGACTAGAGGCCTGGTGCAGGAAATTCGTGCACGGGGGGGAGGGTGTTGTCCCTCAGCCCAGCCTGCACCCTCTCCAATCTGGGACCCCTCGAGGTATGTCCGACTGCCCGTTTAGGCCCGATCCTACAGGACTGTTAGCTCCCAACTGCTCGCCTGCCTGCCTTCCTGATTGCCCCTAACCACTTCTGCCTGCCAGCCTGATCACCCCTAACCACTCCCCTAACAGCCTGATTGATGCCTAACTGCTCCCCTGCCAGCCTGATCACTTCTAACTGCCCTCCCCTGAAGGCCTGGTCACCCCTAACTGCCTTCCCCTGCAGGCATGGTCACCCTTAACTGCCCTCCCCTGCAGGCTTGGCCCCCCCCCCCAACTGCTCTCCCCTGCAGGCCTGGGTCCCCGCCAACTGCCCTTCCCTGCAGGCCCTGTCGCCCCCAACTTCCCTCCTCTGCCAGCCTGGTCACCCCTAACTGCCCTCCCCTGCAGGCTTGATCGCCCCCAACTGCCCTCCCTTGCAGGCCTGGTCCCCCTCAACTGCTCTCCCCTCCTGGCCTGATCGCCCACAACTGCCCTCCCTTGCAGGCCTGGACCCTCTCAACTGCCCTCCCCTGCTGGCCATCTTGTGGCGGCTATCTTGGGTCCACATGGGGGCAGCCATCTTTGACCACATGGGGGCAGCCACCTTGTGTGTTGGAGTGATGGTCAATTTGCATATTACTCTTTTATTAGATAGGATAGAGGCCTGGTGCACAGGTGGGGGCTGGCTGGTTAGCCCTGAAGGGTGTCCTGGATCAGGGTGGGAGTTCCCTTGGTGTTTAGGGCGGCCTGGGCGAGGGGCCTGTGGTGGTTTGCAGGCTGGCCACGCTCCCCGGTGACCCAAGCAGAGGCCCTGGTATCTGGGATTTATTTATCTTCTTTAATTGAAACTTTGTAGCCTTGAGCGGAGGCCAAGGCAGGCCAGGGTGGGCGGAAAGCTTGGCTTCCTCCATCGCCAGGGAAACCCAAGCCTCCAGCTGGCTCCAGCTCCGTGGCTGCCACCATTTTTGTTGGGATTTATTTATCTTCTATAATTGAAACTTTGTAGCCTTGAGCGGAGGCCAGGGCAGGCCAGGGCGGGCGGAAAGCTTGGCTTCCTCCATCGCTGGGTACAACCCAAGCCTCCTGCTCTCTCCAGCTCTGTGGCCTCTGCCATATTTGTTGGGTTAATTTGCATACTCACTCCTAACTGGCTGGTGGGCATGGCTTGTGGGCGTAGCAGAGGTATGGTCAATTTGCATGTTTCTCTTTTATTAGATAGGACTAGAGGCCCAGTGCACGAAATTAATGCACGGGGGATGTGTCCCTCAGTCCGGCCTGTGCCCTCTCGCAATCCAGGACCCCTCAGTTAGGGTTCCTAGGCCTAGCCAGCAATCAGGGCCTATCGGGGCTTGCCTTCCCCTGGCGGCTGGCAGCTAGCCCCACCCCCGCCACTGCTTGCCACATCTGTGCAGCGCTGCCTCCCCTTCCCCACCACTGGTCACCTCCCTCTGTGGGTGACAGGTGTGGGGTGCGATCGATTGGCTGGCCTGGGCCTCCCTCTGTGGGGCGATCGCTGGCCAGCCCCGCATACCCACCACAGTGTTGCTGGCCAGTAGCCTGTGCCTCCCTCTGTGGGGCTCCACAATTGATCACCCAGCAGAGGGAGGCCCCGCCCACCCCGCCAGGGCTCCGTGATCTATCACTTCACAGAGGGAGGCCCTGCCCACTGGCCACAGCGCCACCAGCCCAGTAGCCTGGGCCTACCTCTGCAGGGCAATCATGGGGCGATGGTGGGCCCCCCACCGCCGACCAATCACATCGCACCCGCCTTGGCTGGCCTGGCACCAGTGCGTGTCATAGCGTGGTGGTCTGGGAGGTCGTCTGGATGGTCGTTCTGCTGTTCAGTCATTCAGTCAATTTGCATGATATGCTTTTATTATTATAGATAGTTCTCTCTCAAAAAAGAAACACTATGGCCTGGCCAGCATGGCTCAGTGGTTGAATGTCAACTATGTAACCAGGAAGTGATGGTTCGGATCCTGGTCAGTGCACATGCCTGGGCTGTGGTCTTGATCCCCTGTGGGGGGCGGGCAGGAGGCAGCCAATGATTCTTTCTCATCATTGATGTTTCTCTCTCTCTTTCCCTCTCCCTTCCTCTCTAAAGTCAATAAAAATATTAAGAAAAAAAAAAAAGAAGAAGAAGAAACACTGTGTTCTCTTATTCCCTTTACCTAATAAGCACCTGGATATAACATATAGCACAGGGAATATGTCAAGAATATATAGTAACTTTGCTTGATAACAGATAGTTACTAGGCTTACTATGGTGATCACATTATAGGTTACATAAATGTCAAATAACTATGTTGTTCACCTGAACCTAACATAATATTGTATGGCAACTAGACTTTAACAAAAAAAAATTTTTTTAAACTTGTTTTTGTATTCCCAAGCCCATGTTAAAAGAAAAAAGTTGAATAAAAAAATAATGATGGGAATTACTTAAAACCTACACATTAAATAACAACTCTATAACTATTTAGGGCACTAAAACTGGGCAACTAGCATATATAAGTAGGGCCACTCTGTGAGATAAAGTTTATGTGATACTTACAGAGGTATCGTAATTTCCAGGTGGAGCAATGTAAGTTACAGTTCCTCTGCTTCGTGGGGGTAACATGATTTTGTGTTTGATGAGCGAATTTTCATTGACAATTCCATAAATATCTCCACCAGTGATGTGACTACCAACCTACAGAACAAATGCATTTGTTGTTTAATGTTCAAATAAACATCAAGTAGACTGACCCCTGATATTCTTTAAATCATTTGCCTCACTTATCAATAAAACGTATTAGTTCTATAATCCTAGTGGATTTAAAGAAAAATTTATACTATTGCTTCTGTGGTCTATTTTTATTTGAATGAAGAGTACAAAATAATTCACTAAATATCCATTTCACATTCTTTCACCAACTTTAGAAATCTTGATTACAAAGACATACCCGTAGGTTTTTGCAAGGTGTAAAATCCCATTTGATATCTCTGCTAAGAGCAGACACATTTACTCCTCGAGGAATGTAGATACTTTGGGTCTGATTGCTGATGTCCGACAAAGGTCTTTGAATACCATCAAATATGGCTCCCATAATGCCAGGACCAAGTTCTACAGAGAGGGGTTTACCAGTGCGGAGTACAGGATCTCCAACAGACACACCAGCTAGAAACAGTAGTTGAGGAAAAATCCCTAAGAAAGTTTAGAGATACTATAAAAAGGAAATACCACAGTTTAGTGGGAAATGATACTTAAGGAGCTAAAACAGAGATTGTCAAACTTTCTCAGTTTACAACATTCTTAGTGTTTTAGTAACATTTTCACAGTGACCTATGACAAAACTCCTATCTAATAATTCAATTTATTAAATAGTCATCTCCAAACAACTTAATATATATATGTTCAAACAACCAAGCAGCACTTTGAAATATACATAAATAGAAAAATATATTTTAATTTCATTCTTAAATAAACTCAATTCTTACAAATGGAATATAGGTGACTGTTAGGCATTTTACAATTTTCAAACCTTGGAATCAGACTGAATACCTGATCCATATTCAGCTGCACAGAGTGCTTGCTTTTTAGTTTAGCAATCACCAAAAACACAGCTTTGTGAATATATGACATCATCGGCAAGAATATAGTGCAGCCAAGTAACGAAACTGCTTATTATCTCAAACTACTAGGTCACATGGTGTCTGACAAGATGTCTAATATTCTTGTGTTAACCTCAAAAATTTAAAACATCCTGGGAGCTGAAGTTGCCCAGAGTGTCTTGGTGCAGTTTGAGATACCATAGAACTAAAAATAGAAAGAAAAGTTTCTCTTTAATACACTGTTTCAACTATACAACTTAAGAACATCAGTCCCCTAAAAAGGATATTAGTTCCTAACAAAAAATTAAAATCTTAAGAATTACTAAGTTGTTTTAAAAAGGAAAATAATAAAGCCTGCAAATAAGCACATTGAGTCCTGCTTGCTCTCGTTTACTTGTTCATAGGCGTAAAAGCAGTACAACTTTTACTGACACTAATTTAGCAATATCAAAACTAAAATGCATAAAGTTTGACCCAAAAATCTAACTTCTGTGAATTCATACTATAGTTACATTATAAATGACTAGAAACAACTAAAATTTCTATCATTAAGATATTGATTAATATACCATATGAATTATGGTATATTCATATGATGAAAACTATGTAGCTGTAAAAAAGGAATAGGAGCTTCTATGAATTACTCTAGAAAGATCTCCAAGGTATCTTTTCATTTCTAATAATTAGTTATGAACATTTTTAAGCCTATTGCAAAGATGAATTTTACAGTGAACTCCATCTACTATTTCTACAGGCTAGATTCTACCATTAACATTTTACTATATTTATCACATATCTATCTATCTTACACAATACATTTCTTTTTAAGGGGAGAAAAGTACATATTGATATTGGTTCATAAATGCAATTAACAAACTAAAAAGAACTAATTAAAATGGCTGCATGCATGTGTGTGTATTCTAAAAACTGGCCAGATACAAGATGACAAAAGTGGGAAGAATTGTCACCATATACATGTCCATTTGTTTATTTTAAAACTGCAAACCATGTAAAACAATAAATAAAAGATAACAGTAACAACAGAAAAAATTCTTTGATTAGTCACGATTTCATAGCCATAAAGATTTCTCATTTTATTTCAAATTTTCAGATGACTTTTTTTTTAAATTAACACACAGAAGTTACTGGCACCATGTATTTTAGTATGACAAAAAAAAAGTTGCTCCAAATAAATCTTAAATAGCTAAAGAATTAATGCTGATCCTGAGAACCAATCTAAGTAAAATACACATGAAGTCCCTCACCCCAACCCCTGAAAAAATTTTTAAAAAACTGCTTTCTCTTCACAAGGCTTAACCCTTTATCTCTTTATTTCTTATAGAAAATTGAAAATAAATTCTATGTTTAAAAGCCAAAATTATAGTAGCCAAACTAGCCAAATAGTAAATATTTCCCAGTACTAAAGTTATCATGTAACACATCACCCAGCATTATTTATTAGAATAAAGATAGAATGGTGACTGGTTTACTATTATAAACAGAAATGATTGGAGACTTTTAACCATACAAATTGATGATGCCATTCTGTTTATGGTTTCTTCTACAATTTGTCTCCCTTTAATTGATTCCCCCTAAAGTTTGTGAACTACTGAAATATTAAGAGTAATTCAGAAGATAATACTCATTTATTAAGAAGAGCACTAATTCCTAGTACCTTTCTTCAATATACTCCTGTATAAATCAGATTTCTAATACCAACATTTCATGCTTCTGATACCACTGGTTGTTCTGCTTCTACCTTTGCCATAGATCCTTAAAATATGCCTTGTAGAAAGTGGCAAAAAATTTAACCAAAAGGCCCAACCAGCATGGCTCAGTGATTGAGCACTGACCCATGAACCAGGAGGTTAGGGCACATGCACGGGTTGCAGGCTTGATTCCCAGTGTGGGACGTGCAGGAGGCAGCCAATCAATGATTCTCTCTCATCATTGATGTTTCTATCTCTCTCTCTCTCTCCCTCTCGCTTCCTCTCTGAAATCAATAAAAAAATATTTTTTTTAAAAAGAAATTGAACCAAAAAGGATACAAGTTTCTTCATACACCTGGATAGTGGCCATGTCACCTTCCAATCGGATAATCTCTCCAACCAACTCGCTGTGGCCCACTCTCACCAGCTCATACATGGCTGCACCTGACATTTCAGAGGCTGTAACCACTGAAAAGAAAAAAATGCATATTTTGATGACTTAAGACTCTGTGAATAGTTATAGATAATTAAAATATCCAGTAAATCCAATGAAACAGCTCTCTCAGATATTCATAAGGAAAATAAAACACCCACTATGGAACATAGTTTCACAGAAAGATGCATTTTTAGCATATGATATATAGGGACACAAAATAAATTTGTTAGGCTAAAGATTACACATTTATAGAATACTAGAGGCCCCATGCACGAAATTTGTGCACAGGGGAGGTGTACCTAAGCCCAGCCTGCACCCTCCCCAATCTGGGACATCCTTCTCACAATCCAGGACTGCTGGCTCCCAACCGCTCGACTGCCTGCCTGCTTGATTGCCCCTAACCGCTTCTACCTGCCACACATATCACCCCTAACCACTCCCCTGCCAGCCTGATTGATGCCTAACTGCTCCCCTGCCGGCCCGACTGCCCTAATTGCCCTCTCCTGCCGGCCTGGTCACCCCTAACTGTCCTCCCCTGCAGTCCTGGTCGCCCTCAACTGTCCTCCCCTGCAGGCCTGGTCCCCCCACAAATACTCTGCCCTGCAGGACTGGTCCCCCCCAACTGGTCTCCCCTGCAGGCCTGGTACCCCCCAACTGCCCTCCCCTGCTGGCCTGGTCACCTCTAACTGCTCTCCCCTGCAGGCCTGGTCCCCCCGCAACTGCCCTCCCCTTCAGGCCTGGTACCCCCCAACTGCTCTCCGCTGTAGGCCTGGTCCCCCACAACTGCTCTCCCCTGCAGGCCTGTGTCCCGCCCAACTGTCCTCCCCTGCCGACCATCTTGTGGTGGCCATCTTGTGTCCTCATGGGGGGGAGCCATCTTTGACCACATGGGGGCAGCCATCTTGTGTGTTGGAGTGATGGTCAATTTGCATATTACAGCTTTATTATATATTATATTCATAATAATCCACAATAACTCATAATGTAAATAAGGATTTTGATCAACCTAGGTTGCTATAACACATGAAAGAGTGGGTTTGGTAAAATAAAAATAAAAACTGTAAAATTGGAACAGAAACGTTAGCTAGTAGCGTGGTAGAATGCCACACAATTATCAGTTTACTGGGTTCTCAACATTCCTTTGAAAGATAATATCGAGAGAAACCAAGATGGCAGCATAGGTAAACACCTGAAATTGCTGCCTCGCACAACCACTTCAAAACTACAACTAAAAGACAAAACGGACACCATCCAGAACCACAGGAAGGCTGGCTGAGTGGAAATTCTACAACTAGAAGGAAAGAGAAAAGCACACTGAAACTCATAGGAGGTGCAGAAGTAAAGTGCAGAGGTACGGAGGCGTGCAGAAAGGGATGGCAACTGAGGACGCGGCTGTCTTTTCCAATCGGGAGGGAGAAACAAGCTCCCAACTGCTCTGAATTCCAGTTCTGGGCGAGACTCTGGGGACCCAGACTCATACGGGGTCTAACCCTAACCCTAACCCTAACCCTAACCCTATTATATGAATCTCTATTTTTTATAAGTACTGTAACAGAATTTGTACTTACTATTTTGGACTATATATATTGTATAGTAAGAAAAGATTACTTTTCTGGCAGGAAGGGAAGGTTGCATATTTTCATAGGGATAGGAATAAATCTATTTTTAATATTTAGCCTTCTGATAAAATTGATTAGAACTATATATTAGGCAATATTCAAATAAAAACTATTAAAGTATTAAAATGTATTAACTTGTATTAGAACAATGTAGATTTTATTAATTTCATAAATATTTACCTCTATACCTACTATATAAGAATTAAGATGCATTGAAATATCAGAGATAACTAAAATTTTAAATCATATTTCATCAACCAAATGTATGCCATTTCTTTATCTTATTAAGTACTAAAGAATTAGAGATAGGTTCAGGAATTTACTACAAGCTTTAGAAGAATATTTTTACCTAAACTCTTTTGATGGTGTTCTTTTGTCCTTTCCCTAGAAGTTCTTGTGTGTACCCTTTCCTAAAAACTCTTTTGATCATCAAGGGGAAACTGTTTCTCTGAATGGCAATAGAGATTAGAAACAGTGAAATGCATTGTTTGCCAATGAATTAAAGCTCAAACAGAAAGTTCTAAGTGATAAAAGCTTCCAGGGGAGAAGTAAGAGGCACAGTGACTGACAGTTTTCATTTGCATAAAGACTGAGATATAAGAAAAAATGGATTTCCACTAAGGATTATAAATCAATGAACAGGTTTATTTCTGGAAACTGTGAATCAGGTTTTGCAGTAGGAGTGTGGAATAACAAAATTAATACTAGAATGAGATTAAAATACAGCAATACCCCAAGTTTTAGAAAAATGAACATAAACTTTAAAACTGCTCTCCAGCCCTAGCTGGTTTGGCTCAGGGGATAGAGCATCGGCCTGCAGACTGAAAGGTCCCAGGTTTGATTCTGGTCAAGGGCACATGCCTGGGTTGCGGGCTCTATCCCCAGTAGGGGGCGTGCAGGAGGCAGCCGATCAATGTTTCTCTTTGATCATTGATGTTTCTCTCTCTTCCTCTCTCTTCCTCTCTAAAACCAGTAAAAAAATATTAAATAAATAAATAAAACTGCTCTCCATTATCAGTGTCATGTCATGAGGCTTCTTTTCCACAGCTAGCTAGTTATGTGATTTTGAAATAGCCACTTAGAAGGATTTATGTATGTAAAGAGTTAAGGTTGACATGACTGAGAAATGCTCTGGAAACATTACTAAAGCTCAAACCAAATTAACATATTTATTGAATGCTTATAATTTGCAAGGTATCACATACTAAAATCTATAGCTTTTCCATCTCAGATTTAACACCAGTGGGGTCCCTCGGCCTGGCCTGTGCCCTCTCGCAATCTGGGACCCCTCAGGGGATATCGGAGAGCCGGTTTCAGCCTCTCTCTGACATCCCCTGAGGGGTTCCTGGTCCGCAGGCCAGGCCGAGGGACCCGACTGGTGCACAAATTCGTGCACCGGGCCTCTAGTAGCAGTTATAAAATCTTTTGAGGACAGAATTTATGTTGGTGAACAGAAACTTCTGCATTTCCATCTGAAACACCTTGAAAATTCATTAATTGAAATTAGGAATCTTTACCATTTAGATTGTTATGTATTACTTACCAGGTCCTGAGACCCCATGCACATAACCAAATGTGCTTTCTTTATCTTCATCACGTATTTTTGGTAGCTTGGAGAAATCCATTGTGTTAATTTACCTAAGGGAAAAAATTAAGTCATAATTACAAACCCTAAAGCAAAAGAACCAATATAGGTAGTCAACTCTAATTGATGGAGTATTTTGAGTTATTACCACTTCTTCAAAGTAAAATAAATTCTTAAAATGTGATTAAAAGTACCTCATTCCTGGATGCTCTATAATTATTAAAATTCAGAATTATATATTCCTATGAAAAGTATTCCATAAAAAATACTGAGTAAAACAATGTGAAGTCTTCTCAATGGTTTATCCAGCCCTACATCTTGCCCTCTCCCCATTATCTTTCTGACCATCTCTCCAATTACTTCTACCCTTAATAATTCTGCATATACAGGAGTGGGCAAAATTAAGTTTACAGTTATAATAATAAGTAATAAAATAATGTACTCACAACTGTAAATCTACTTTTGTCCACCCCTGTATACACTGAATTCCTTGCCATTTCTCAAAGACATTCCTTGCCATTTCTGCCTCAGGGTCTTAGTATATGTTGCGCCCTCTAACTAGAGTACTTTTCTTGCAGATATCTGCTTCTATATTTCCTTCAGGTCTTTACTCAACTGTCCCCTACTCCAAGAGGCTTCTCTGCCCATCTATTTAAATCACAACATAGCCCCCTCCTTCACTGCTTTATTTTTCACCATCTTATATCTTACATTTATTTTTATTTTTTTTAATCCTCTCTTGAGAATATTTCTCCATTGTTTTGCTTGTTTTTTAGAGAGAGTGAAAGGAAAGGGGAGAGACAGAGAGAGAGAAACATTGATGTGAGACACATCGATTGGTTGCCTCCCATGTGCACCCCAACCAGGATCAGGAATCAAACCTGCAACTGAGGTATGTGCCCTTGATCAGAATCAAACCCAGCACGCTTCAGTCCACAGGGTGATGCTCTATCCACTGAGCCAAACCAGCTAGAGCACATTTAATTTTTTAAATGTATTATCCATCTTTAAAATTTTTCTGAAAGCACTTTTCTTTTTTTAGCAGAACATGGAACAGTTTAAGTAATTCAGTTTAATCTCTGTTCTTTATGGATGTGCAAACTGAAAAATCTAAAGAATGAACTATTCAAGTCCAAATAGAAAATTGGTGGCAGATCCCAAAGCAGAAAGTTTATTTTTGACCACTGGTCTAAGTTAAAAATTACTGATGCTTAATAATGGAGATAAAATACATGTACATATAAAAAGCTAAATTATGCCCCCAAAACAACCATAAAGTAAAGGTCACAGATCAATTACTAATAAAGTGCCAAATCATATAACTTATCTACTAAAAGTTCAATGATTAGAATGTTTAGGGAACAGAGGTTGAAGGTCAGGTAAAATTTGGATAAAATAGAAAGGGAAAAAAAAAGGTAGCAAAGGCATTTCAGTTGGGGAAATAATAAAAACAAAAGAATAGAGAAATTTATAAGAAGTTAACAGACTACAAAAAAAAGGTTATATTAGGACAACAATGAGAAATAAAGATACAAAGGTAAAGACACTTCTTTGTGGGTCTTGAAATGAAATGCCACGTAGACTTGATTCTACAAACAATCTCTATAATAAAGAGCCAGGGTGTAAGGACCGATCACAACCAAAGGCTGACCCTTGGGTTGCCATGGCAACCCAGCACAGACTACTGCCTCTGCAGGCTGGTGACCCAGCAGTGCCTGTTGAGGGGCTTTGAATCAGGCCTGGAAAGAGACCTGAAGAGAGAAGCAGGGGCTGAGCTGTAGTGTCTGAGGCAGCTTTTGACCAGCACTTGCCTCTCTCTTTCCCTCAGATCCTGGCCAGCAGCCCTGCCTCCATTTCTCTTCTAGCCTCTACCTGGGCTGCTGATCAGTCCTGCCTTTCTGATCAGGCCCTGTTGATAGGCCCAGAGACGCTGACTGGCACAGAAACTGGCCAATCAGAACCAAATCTGGGTCAACTGTGAGGAGGCAGTGGCTGCCCAGGAGACAGAGCTTTTGACGCTGACTGGCATAGAAACTGACCAATCAGAACCAAATCTAGGTCAACTGTGAGGAGCCAATAGCTGCCTAGGAGGTGGAGCTTTTGACACTGACTGCCATAGAAACTGACCAATTAGAACCAAATTGGCCAGCAGGGGAGGGCAGTTGGGGGCAACCAGGCTAGCAGGTGAGTGCAGTTGGGGGTGAGATCAGATCGGCAAGGGAGGGCAGTTAGGGGTGATCAGGCAGGCAGAGGCAGTTAGGGATGATCAGGCAGGCAGGCAGGTGAGCGGTTAGGAGCCAGTGGTCCCAGATTGCAAGAAGGATGTCCAACTGGAGAGGGTGCAGGCTGGGCTGAGAGAACTGCCCACTGCCCCCTCCGTGCACAAATTTCGTGCACCAGGCCACTAGTCTATAATAATAAAAGTGTAATATACTAATTAGACCAGACGTCCTTCCGGACGACCTTCTGGATGAAGTGGGGCTGCAAGGAAAGCCTAGATCCCAGGTGTCAGAGGGAAGCCAGTGCCAGCAGCTGGGGGAAGAAAGACCTACTCTTACCCGAATTTTGTGTATCAGGACTCTAGTCCTATATAATAAAAAGATAGTATGCTAATTAGACCAGATGGCAGAATGACCCCCGCCCCCCTCCCAGGCCTCTAGTCCTAATATATAAAAGGAGAGGCAGCCAGGGCGGCTGAGAGGGCCAAGGCAGCTGGGGATGCAAGGGCCAAGCCCCTTGCACCAATTTCGTGCATCGGGCCTCTAGTAGGAAATAACCGAAGTTGGAGTGAGAACTTTAATGGGGGAAAGGATGTTTAGTTAATTTAACAGGTTAGATTGAAAAGCTCTAGAAATACTTACAACTTGAGTGTCAATGGAATTCAATTTATTAAATGTTTATTGAGCTCCTACCAAGGAATAGGAGAACTGTGTTAAAAGTAGTGAATAAGGATTGTGAATAAAAGGAGCTTTCACTGGCTTTAAACAACTATACATATAAAGCACAATGACTTACTAGCAAGTGTTCAAAACAACCACACAATGAAAGCCAGGGAGAAACCTTGAATGTGGAAGAAGTGTTAGCCAATGTGAATGAAGTAGAGGGAACAGGCAGCTGAAAAGTAAGTTTTGAGGCTGGCTGAGTCCAGATATAAAGAATACCCTAAGAGAGGAAAACCAAACCCTGAGCCTTGGGGGTTAATTCTGGTAGGATGGGAAAGTTTTTTTAGTCTTTCAAGAGCTATTGAAGGATCATCATGAGAAGCATATATTCCATAGAATACAACGTGTAACCCATTAATCAAGATATCAAGGATTGGGGAGGGGAGAATAACAATGAAGTCATTAACAGAGGAGTTCTTGTTTGAAATACTAGTGCCATCAGAAAGGAGATGGAGGACAGGGCTAGAATTGAGTGATTAAAGAAACGGGCAAGCCCTAACTGGTTTGGCTCAGTAGATAGAGCAGCAGCCTGCGGACTGAAAGGTCCCAGGTTCAATTCCAGTCAAGGGCATGTACCTTGGTACTGGGCATATCCCCAGTAGAGGTTGTGCAGGAGGCAGCTGATCGATATTTCTCTCTCATTGATGTTTCTAACTCTCTATCCCCTCCCTTCCTCTCTGTAAAAAAAAATCAATAAAATATATATTTTTAAAAAAGAAACAGGCAAGAGTGAAAACAAAGATTAAAACCATATGGAGATATGGGAGACATTAAAGTGAGTCAAATATGATATAAGGAGCAAGAAAAGTGCCAAGGACTTGAAGATGATATCAGTGATAAGAAAGAGACAGACAATCATGAAGTAGGTAGTTTACTGATAAAGGCAGGGTGAAAGTCATCAGAAATAATGGAACTGAATTAGAAAGAAAAAATAAACCAGACATTATAGTCACAAATACCACAATAAAAATCACAAGGATTTTGGGGTTCTCAGTAGGAAAATTAATTGGAAGAAGGGCATTTGAGGAAGGAAATAAGGAAAAGGGGAAACTGGTTTATCAGGATTCTCAGCTTTCTAAAGACAAGGCTATTGATTAAGCATGCATGGGACTGCAAATACTGGAATACAAAGAGATGGAACAAGTTTTTCTAGAAACTACTTAGGTAATAGGGGGGGAAACAAAGTTTAAAGACAAACACTTATTTGGGAAATGGGTTGGGCAAAGTTTTCAAAAAAGTAATGAATGAGCAAATGAGGTCAAATTTTAAAATCAAAGATTTTCAAAGTCAGAAGGAAACTTGATAATCATATAGTCTAACTTCCTCCCCAAATATGGGTATTTCCTCCAAGGCATTCATGATACAGAGTCATCTGTCTATTAAAGTGGAAATGGCACAAGATCTTGAGTCAGCAGACTCAGGACTCAGGAGGATTCTGTCAGTGACATGCTATAAGTCAAAATCTCTTAGTATGTTCATTTGTAAAACAGGAATAATGCTACCATCCACCCTAGAGCTGACAGCCCTTCAGGGTAGGCTTCAGAAACATAGTCTGCATTCACACCCTTCAGAGGCCAACCTGCGCCTGGTGACTGAGCAAAGTGAAGATATAAAAGCCCAGTCACATCAGCCCAAGGTGAGACACTGTCACAAGCAATACTTCATTCCAGATTTCCACACCAGTTTGGTTGAGGTTTTGTTGGACTTACATTGCATTTCAAGTTCTTCCTCTGCCCAACTCTGCTTCAGCCCCCTCCCTTTCACACAGGTTGATCCCTAACAAACATCTTATCCACCAAACAGTTTCTTGATATCTGCTTCCAGAGAACCCAAAATATTCAAGTAATAAAATACTGAACAATTACTCCCAGGACAACTAAAACTAAGACTCACATTTAAACCCCTATAATTTTTGGCCTGTTTTCCGTCTTAGTTATCTTGTAGTTATATTGTAAAATGGGAAAAGAAATACAAAAGTGGCGTTAGGAAGCAGGGCATTTAGAACAATACAAGCAACTGACATAGAGGTTAAGTCCCCATAAAACCAAAGCCTTAGTTTCTATAAGGAACTTGCTCCTCGTCCTTCAAATCTTAGATGAAGCCCCATCATCAGTAGTTACAGGAAAAGAAGTCCCAACTCATAAGAGTTTATTTAACTTCTAAAGTACTGTATTCTTATAGAATTGGAAACTAGGTTTGCCTAGGTCCAGGATTTCAGGCTCCAACCTCTTAACAGTTAAACAGTTAGAGAAACGCCCAAGGATCGGTCATAGGTAATAGGCTCTCTGAACATTAAAATCTGCAATTCCCACAGCACTCAAATAAGGGTTCCTATTGTACTTCTAAAGCTTTTCCACCAAAATACCTCAACCGCCGAAAAACAAGTAAACACTTAAGTGAATAAATAACCTCCCCCCACCCTTCTTCTACCCAGAATCTTCACTGAGAATAGCATAACAGTCATCTGTAAGCAGAGAAATTTCTTTGCATGCTCTTGTATATTTTTTCCAATAAAAAATGTAAATTTTATTAAGTACTAGCCATTACTCCTAATGCCAGTGTTTCAACAGCATTCCACTGAATATGGACAAGCAATGCTTTTGGTATGTTTCATGCTCTCTACTTCATCACATACAATATCTGTTTTACAGAAAAAAATATGAAAGTGCTTCCTCCCCTAGCCTTAACTGGTTTGGCTCAGTGGATAGAGCGTTGGCCTGTGGACTGAAAGGTCGCAGGATAGATTCCGGTCAGGGGCGTGTACCTTGGTTGCGGGCACATCCCCAGTAAGGGGTGTACAGGAGGCAGCTGATCGATGTTTCTAACTCTCTATTCTATCCCTCTCCCTTCCTCTCTGTAAAAAATCAATAAAAAATATATTTGGGAAAAAAAAAGAAAGTGCTTTCTCCCCACAAATAAAAATGATTTCTATTATGTTGACTTCACCACTGAATTGGGCTAAGCATATAGCACATAACAGTTAAAACAAAAATACCCCACTAAAATCTTCTTTTTTTTTTTAAATAAATCTTTATTGTTCAGATTATTACAATTGTTCCTCTTTTTTTCCCATCATAGCTCCCCTCCACCCGGTTCCCACCCCACCCTCTACCCTTAACCCCCCGCCACTGTCCTCATCCATAGGTGTACGATTTTTGTCCAGTCTCTTCTCGCACCCCCCACAGCCCTTTCCCCCAAAGAATTGTCAGTCCACTCCCTTTCTATGCCCCTGATTCTATTATATTCACGTTTATTCTGTTAATCAGATTTTTTTATTCACTTGATTTTTAGATTCACTTGTTGATAGATATGTATTTGTTGTTCATAATTTTTATCTTTACCTATTTCTTCTTCTTCCTCTTCTTAAAGAATACCTTTCAGCATTTCATATAATACTGGTTTGGCGGTGATGAACTCCTTTAGCTTTTTCTTATCTGTGAAGCTCTTTGTCTGCCCTTTAATTCTGAATGATAGCTTTGCTGGGTAGAGTAATCTTGGTTGTAGGTTCTTGCTATTCATCATTTAGAATATTTCTTGCCACTCCCTTCTGGCCTGCATAGTTTCTGTTGAGAAATCAACTGACAATCATATGGGTGCTCCTTTGTAGGTAACTAACTGTTTTTCTCTTGCTGCTTTTAATATTCTCTCTTTGTCTTTTGCTCTTGGCATTTTAATTATGATGTGTCTTGGTGTGGTCCTCTTTGGATTCCTTTTGTTTGGGGTTCTCTGCGCTTCCTGGACTTGTAAGCCTATATCTTTCACTAGGTGAGGGAAGTTTTCTGTCATTATTTCTTCAAATACGTTTTCAGTATCTTGCTCTCTCTCTTCTTCTGGCAACCCCATAATTCGGATGTTGGTACGCTTGAAGTTGTCCCAGAGGCTCCTTACACTATCTTCATATTTTTTATTCTTTTTTCTTTTTCTTTTCCAGTTGGGTGTTTTTTGCTTTTTCGTATTTCAGATCTTTAACTTGATTCTTGTGATCCTCTAGTCTGCTGTTGGATCTCTGTACATTATTCTTTATTTCAGTCAGTATATGCTTAATTTCTAGTTGGTCCTTTTTCATATCCTTGAGGGTCTCACTAAATTTATCGGCGGTTTCTAGAAAATTCTTGAAAAACCATATAACTGTGGTTATGAACTCTATATCCAGTAGTTTGCTTTCCTCCATTTCTTTCATTTGTGACCTGTTTCTTTGTCTCCGCATTTTGGCTGCTTCCCTGAGTTGACAGAGTGGCTTTGTGTGCTAGGTATCCTATAGGGCCCAATGGCTCAGCCTCCCCAATTACCTGAGGTGGACACTCTTGGTGCACCCCTCTGTGGGCTATGTGCACAGTCTTGTTGTAGTTAAGCCTTGATTGTTGTTGGTATCACCGGGAGGAATTGACCTTCAGGCCAATTGGCTGTGAGGATCAGCTGTGTCTACGATGGCAGAACTTCTGTGCTGGAGACACCCTTATGAGACAAGACTTGCTTCAGTAGGGCTTTGGTGCTCACTGAGCCTGCCCCCTGAGTGTGTCCCTTCTGGATCTGAGGAGTTGTAATCTGGATGGTCCTTCTCTGACCCCTGGGTACACTGGCTCTTGGATCTCCAAGAAGGTGCCAATTTAGCCTCTGCCTGAGGCCATCCAGCAGGAGCTACGGAGAGATCTGCAGATTCCTCTTCTTTGTTTGGGTTTTGGAGGTGCCCAGATGAGGCCCAGCTGTGAAGCAATGCAAGCTGCTGTGGGGCATTGGGCCTTCTTTTGGATGTTCTGGGTTTCTCTGACCCAGCTGCAGTTTGTTAGGTAAGTTTAGATTTCAAAGGACCAGGCCATTAATATGCAAAAGCCTCTGTGCTCAGCTTGGATGGGGTGGAGTCTCAGGGCGGAGCAAACAGCAATGGCTTCCCGTCAGCCCTGCCCTAAGAGGCCCCTGGGTCTCAGTGTCCCGCGGTAATCGCTGCAAGCACCTCTGAGAGAAAGCTGCCCTCGAGTTCCGCCCACTGCCAGACAGTCCAGGTTCTCCCCGTATGAGTCTGGGTCCGCAGAGTCTCGCCCGGAACTGGAGTTCAGAGCAGTCAGGAGCTTTTGTCTCCCTCCTGATTGAGAAAGCCAGACGCGTACTCAGCTGCCAGCCCTCTCTGCACATGCACCTCCGTACCTCTGCCTTCCATAGCTCCTGTGAGTCTCAGTGTGCTTTTCTCTTTTCTTCTAGTTGTAGAATTTCCACTCAGCCAGCCTTCCGGTGGTTCTGGATGATGTCCGTTTTGTCTTTTAGTTGTAGTTTTGAAGTGGTTGTGCAAGGCAGCAGTTCAGGTGTTTACCTATGTTGCCATCTTGGTTTCTCCTCCCCACTAAAATCTTCTGCTTCTCTTTTAAATGCTTATTTCCCTACTAGAGGCCCATTGCAGGAAGATTCCTGCAATAGGGCTTCCTGCGGCGGTCTCCACTGCCCCACCTGCTTCCCTCCCTTCTCCGCCACCCCGCTTGCTTGCTTCTCCGCAGCTTTGCTCCCTTCTGCAGAGTTTGGCTTCCTTCTACGCTGTCTTTAGTCTTCGCTCCACACCTGGATATGCAAATAAACCGCCATCTTGGTTGGGTTAATTTGCATACTTGCTCCTGATTGGCTGGTGGGCGTAGCGGAGGTGCAGTTTCTCTTTTATTAGATAAGGATGCCAGCAATTTTTAACCTTTTTCATCTCATGGCACACAAACACTAATTACTAAAATTCTGTGGCACACCAAAACATACATTATATTTTTATACTAGAAGCCCGTTGCACGAAGTTTCGTGCAATAGACCTTCCTTCACCTGGCTGCCAGCACCAGTTTTCTGCCAGCAGCAGTTTTCCTCTGGCCACCCGCCAATCAGAGCGCCTCCCGCCAGTGCGATCGGCCACCCCGAGAGGAACTCTGATCGGAGCGGGTGGCCAGAGGAAAACTGCTGCTGGCGGAAAACTGGTGTTGGCAGCCATGTAATCGGCCACCCCGAGTTCTACCACCAGCGCCTTCCGCCGGCTCCATTGGTCCTCCCGCAGTGCCGGCCGTTGGGGCCTGCGGGAGGAACGGGGGGCGGGGACTCGAGTCCCCACCCCCCGCTCATCCTGTCAGTCCAATTGGCCACCCCAAGTCCCGCCCCCAGCCTGCCGCTGGCCCAATCGTGGGCATAGCGGAGTGATGGTTATTTGCATACTTCCCTTTTATTAGGTAGGATATTGTCAATCTGACAAAAACTATAGGTACAATTTTGATTAATTCACACCAGACACATATGTGTTGGCTGTTGTCATTTTTATTATTTGACAATCTATGGGAAAAGAGGTCAGTGCCCCACACTAAATAGTTATTGTATGTTTTAAATATTCTTGTGGTACACCAGTATGTGAAAAAGCAAAGGCTATGAAAGATATTAAGGAAGCAACTCCCAAAACATTTTAACTTGCAAAGAGCAAATTATAGTGTAGGTTAGAAAATATTGAAAGTTAATCTTATCCTAAGTCTCCACAAGGTCCAAACCATCATGATTTAATGCTCAAGTCTTATATGCTATTTAATTATTCCTTCCCAATATAATACACAGCTATTCTCAATCATTTTAAAAATAAAAGCATAACACCTACTTCAAAAACAGTAGCTTTCATGAAAACAGTGTGGTATACACAACTGCTCTCATAGATTACAACTCAATAACTACAAAAAAATTTGCCTTACGCTGAAATCTTACTTTGATAAGAATTGTAATTTACAACTAAGATTCCTACAGTCACAAATTGAAGGGTTCCTGCCCCCATATTTGTGAAAGATTAAAAAAACAACCAAACCCTGCTTTAGAAGAGGAAAAATCCAGAAGTTTAGCACAGGCAACTATCTGATCTAATGAGTCATCAGTCTCTCCCATACACACTGCAGAACACCGCAGGGGCAAATCACACCACCAGAGGCCCACTTTTTTTCCCTTCCATCCTACAAGGTCCTCTCCAAATTGCTACTGGTTAATGTACTATACATGGTAATCTCATCCCAGAAATAATTATTTTAAATATAAGTCTTGGATGATATGGCTGTTGGGGGCAAGGGTGAGGTGTTATATGAAAGCTAAGTACCAAGGTTCTAAGATAATATTTATTTACATACAAATTCCTGGGACACTTCATTGACATTGAATATTATTTTAATGTAACACTTGAAAAAGTACATTCTATCCAACTGATTAAAAACGACCTTTGGAAGTAATAGTAAAAAATGAAGAAAAGTCTAGTTGATTATAATCAAATAATTATTTGCATATACAGTTTACCTTCTTAGAGAAAGGCATCATGAATCTGTTTAATATTCTTATGCTTGGTCAAAAAAGTTATAGGACAGGTAGAATTCCAGCTAACAACATTACCTTATATAGACAGAGTATAGTATTAAATCATTTTGTGAAGTATTTTTCTATTCATTTCATTTAACCTACCTACTCAGTAACCCCATTAAGGAAGGCTTATGTGGCAGATTACTGACTATGCATAACTAGTTCCCCAGTTTTCCTTGTCAACAAAACCCTAACTTGGTTCAATCCTGATTAGCCCATCAAAGTAATTCCAATTCCCTTGCCAGTGACTGGTTTGGAAATGAGAATAACTTTTAGACCAATAAGAGGTAAGGCAACGTTTGTTGGAGAGGTTCTGGAAATTTCTTTGCTTTTTTAAACAGTCTGCTACTCCAAGTTCATCGGGAAAAGGACTGTCCTTAGCATATTCTCTTCTGAGAGGATCCTTAACTTTCATGGCCTCTGAATCCTGCAATGGTGGTTAGGCTTTTGGATAGATTTTCTCAGTCAGCTATGAAGTGAATTTCCCAATTTCAAAAAATGTTAGCAGTCATGCATGATTATTATATCCCCTTCCAAAGTAGTCAACCTAGAAATTTTATGACTACCAAAAGAAAAAAAAAAAGGTCATTGCTCAAGATACTTAGAAACTTCTCTTGAAAACTGCTTACAAATACCATAACACTCTTTTGAATATTACTGAGAACTTTTCTTGATTGCTTTGCCAAGAAAACACTATGAGCAGTCAAACTGGCCAAATATAAGCAATGCATGTATTTAAGATGGATTACATACAAGAGTCAGCACTGACAGTGTTGCAGTAAAAATGCTATTATATTTGTATTATAAAATAATATTTATATATTCAAATAGATTGTTCTGTCATTTATTTCATGGATGGAATAGAAGAGAAAGAAGGTTCACAAACTGTGCAAAGGCATATTAACCCTATGTTAAAATGAAGCATCACCACAAATAAGTCCACCTCCAACTCAGGAATCCAAAAAATCTCTGCAATGAAAATATGCCTAATATCCTGTATAATAAAAGTGTAATATGCTAATTAGACTGGACGTCCTTCCAGACGACCTTCCAGACGAAGCCGGGAGGCAGAGGCAGCCACCGTGGCGGCTGGGGCAGAGCTCCTTGCATGAATTTCATGCTTCGGGCCTCTAGTAGGTGATAAAACACTTCACAATGTATATTTAAAAGTAGTACTTTAATCAAAAGTCTACCGATATTTTCAATTCAGAGGGCAAGAATTCTGCATTTCTAACAATTTGCCTCGTATTCTATGATTAATAATAGCCAGGGTTTATTTAACTAAATTGGCTGTGGGGAGAAGGATAATCACTGAAGAAGGTTTTCTTTTTAAAATATATATATTTTTAAATGATTTCAGAGAGGAAAGGAGAGGGAGAGAGATAGAAACATCAATGATGAGAGAGAATCATTGACGGGCTGCCTACTGCACATCCTACACTGGGGGGTCGAGCCCACAACCTGGGCATGTGCCCTGACCAGCAATTGAACCCTGACTTCCTGGTTCATAGGTTGGTGCTCAATCACTGAGCCACTCCGGTTGGGCTGAAGAAGGTTTTCAATAGCACGGTTTGTTAGGTACTAACTTCTAGTTCTTCTGGTATGTTCATAGTCTTCAATATTGCTCCTTTGTAGTACTTGCCACTATTGTAATGAAAAACCTGTCAATGGAGTTTTTCAAAGTCTGTCTCCATTGCTAAACTGTTTAAGTGCCAGGAAAAAGGGACTACGTCTCCTTTGTTTATGGAGTATCCCAATTATATGTAAAGCACTGATACACAGTAGGCAATTACTGAATAGTGCCCAATGACAGTAATGGCAAAGGTATGTGGGAAATAGGCAGGGTGATTCATTGAGTGAAAACACTGTAGATACAACCCCTTTGAAGTGCACACAATGAATATTTCTGTGGACCAGCCCATGTAACGGTACGTAAGAAATGTTTTAATAAAAATTTTGTAACTTAATTTTTACAATATCCTGTTATACATAATTAATAACGAACTACAACGTTTGCTAATGACTGATTACAATAATCATGATGCATCCATTTCCCTTATGTGCCTTACACGCAGGCGCAACATTTCTCTTCACTAATACTAGCAGTGAATATTTTAGCAGCCCATTGTCACATCATTAGTCTTGTACTGATTTATTTGGTGTGCGCAACAGGAAATATTTCACTTTCAGAGAACAAGAAAAGTAGGTTTATTTGCATTATGCTTATTAACTTGTGCAATTATTCATGTCTGGTAAGTTAATGTTCAAGAAAAAATATTAATTTTTATTAAAATGTCCTATTATTTTATATTAATGATTACTCATTTATTTCAGCCCTTTGTATTCAGCATGTCTCACTGAAATAAACCTACGTTTCTATGAAAATTGAAGCTTTTGTTTTTTTGCAGTCCACGTAAACTTAAACCTTGTTTATCTGGCCCATGTTAGCCTTTGAGTTTGACATGCTTGCAGTAGGGCCATAATGCTTATACAAAATACATCATATTCACTTTTGTTTTTACTTGTCAGCTAACAGTTACAAGACTACAGGCCTAAAAGAGGACCTTAACCCTAGAAGGACTGTAGGGGAAACAGCTGAAAACAACCAAACAGGTTTCTTTCTGTTCGGAATGAATTTATGTGGTTCTTGATAAGGCTTTGTGGGCACCCTCTTGTCCTGTCAAGTTCAGCAAATCCTGGGAATTTCCACTCCCTTAACAGCTCAGGAGTACATAAGTTAGATATGCAACTAAAGTACTTACTCATCTATGTTTGCAGAACAGGGCTTACTGGTAGTATTCTGGTTGAGGATTTAGGAAAATCTTAACCCTATCTTAAATAAATTTTTGAGCCATGAGGAATAGAAGAGTTTGTCTTCCAAGACTCAGGCTAATATTTTGGATATTAAAGTTGCTATAGAGTTCAATGATTCATTTGGAGGGTGGAGGTAGTGGAAGAGTTATTTACTGTTGTATACTGCTTTGATTTGAGGTAGAAATAATTCACAATAAAGAATCAATAGTCTGTTTATCTCTGTCTATTCATAGGTACTTTCCCCACCCTCCTTATCAAACAGTATCTTTGGATAAGGATGAGATCATATTTAAAACACACACATACACCTACCCCACTGAACAATAGCAGGTACTATTAATCTATATTCAAGCACTGTAGCTACACTAAGCTGGGTTCTGAACAAATTTCTGTAGTTTAAGTGTCTGCTTTGGATCACGTTAAAGAGGTTGGTATCAATCAGCCTGCTTTGTGTTTTAACAAGAAGAGATATTATTTTTCCTTCAAACAAATGAAATAGAAGACACAGAGTAGAAGAATGAAGAATTTGTGGATGTTGTAACACATCTGAATAAAGCCCCTTACAGCCTAATTCTGCATTACCTAAGACTAGTACCTATAGATCAGGCGTCCTCAAACTACGGCCCGCGGGCGGGTGTTTTTGCCGTTTTGTTTTTTTTACTTCAAAATAAGATATGTGCCGTGTGCATAGGAATTTGTTCATAGTTTTTTTTAAACTATAGTCCGGCCCTCCAACGGTCTGAGGGACAGTGAACTGGCCCCCTGTTTAAAAAGTTTGAGGACCCCTGCTATAGATTATTAAAAACCAATTTTTCATAAGAAAGGATACAGCTTTGCCTACATTCAGCTAGCTATTACACTCAGTGTTTATAATAATTGGCAATCTGACTCTGTTTTAACTGTATATCAACGCCCCACCACTGCGTGGTTCCCCACCTCCCCCCCCCCCCCCCCGTGCTCCTTCCCTCACCACCACACCCCACACCCCTGGGGAAGGGAGAGGATGGGAGCGAGACAAACCCTTGTGTTGAGAGCTAACTTTCAATAGATCACAGCGAGGGAGCTGCTCACTTAATCTTAATCACAATGGAAGTCCTTTTAGGATGTATTTGGAAATCTTTTTAACTCAACAGTACATATTTAACTTTTAATTGATCTAAAAACATCCTATAATATGCCTGTGTCATTACCTATGTATATAGATAGATATATAGGTATCTCAATACCCTTATTGACAAGCATTCCCTTTTTTTTTTAGGTTTTTGCTACTACAAACACTGCTGCAATCAACATTCATGTAAAAACTTGCTTACTAACTGTTGCTTTTATGTCTAACAAAAAAAAATTCTACAGAGTGGGATTGCTGGATGGTAGAATATGTATTTTCAATAACGGCTATTGCCTGATTGATTACTAAAACCGCTGTAACAATTTACATCTCCACCGGTATCAAATGAGAAAATCCTTTGCCACACATCCCTGTGAGCAGCAGGTTTACCACTTGATTTGTGTTAGTCAGAAAACAATATTATATTGTTACTATACTAATTACTAGTGAGGTTATACAACTTTTCATAAGTTTGTTGAATTTTGATTTCTCTTCTGGGAAGTTCTGGTCATATGTTTTATCCATGTTTCTATTGTGTGAACTTTTTCTTAACAGCAATAGTTCTTAAAAATGTTAATTTTTTAATCTGTTATATGTATTTCAAACATTTTTTTCAGTCTGTCTTGTCTTTTATTTTTGATATTAAAAAATTGTTCATTATATTATCTATGTTTGCTTTTATAACTTTTAAGTTTCCAATCTTGTATATATAAAAAAAAATCAGGGAGTTTAATATTTTAAGTATTTCACTATTTATATTTAAGCTTTTAATCATCTGAAATTTTATTTTGCAAATACTGCAAAGTCCTGGCTCAATTTTATTTTCTTCTAGACAGACAAGTTATGTCAGTTACATTTACTATATATGTGCCCTTATTTCCCATTCGATTGAAATATACTGTCTCATGTATTAAATTCCTTTATATGAGGACTTCTGGTCAACATTCCAGAGTGGGTAGTAAATGCCCACTCACATCCTCCCACAATCACATCAAAATTACAACTAAGTTACAGAACAACCATCATTCAGAACTGCCTGACATCTACCTGAACAGAAGTCGTATAACAAAGGATATAAAGAAGAAGCCACACTGATTACTATGTACAGAATATATATACTATATGTATTAGAGAATACACTTATTAAGCCAAAGTCACTTTCATTTCATAATATAAAAAAGAAAATAGTAAGACTCTTAAAGTTTTACTACTAATCTCTTAAAAAAATTTTTCCTCAGAACAAATGAGTAATAATTTTTTTCAAGAGTAAGGTGAAACATAAACTCATGATAGCTATACTTCAATTATTATTTAATTTACTGATATTTTCCAATGCAAACCCACTAATCCTTGTGAATCATCTCAATCTAGGAAGGGAAAAATTTTATTCTACTTCATTTCTCCATTATGTTTTTTACATGCCTATGTCTATTTCACATGAGGGTAAAAATAAGATATAAAAACACTTAAAATAAAAGGCAAAAATTTTAAACATAAGTATAAACTCATGTTTTCTATAGGTCTGTACAATTTTAATATATTTCTATAATCCATGATAGGGATAATAATTTAGAAATAGGAGAACTACCTCCTTAAATTGATTCCACATACTAATGATCATATGCTTTGGAAAATCTTAAGTCACTGTAGTTGCCAAAATAATGGTCTTTATGTTGATATTTTCCGATCCTATTAATAAATCTGCTTTATAATATTTGCTAAAAGTATATTTTTCTTTCTCCTCTATTTTTCTGAATGGCCTCATTACAATTCCTAGCTTTTCCTCAATACCACCAATCCTCATTTCAAATTCTACTCCTTTCTCCAAACCTGTTACTCAATTTTATAAAATGTCTTTAGTCTTCTTTATAGTGTACAGGATGGGGCAAAAATAGGTTTACAGTTATTAATAAGGAAATTAATACAATCATTAATAAATAATAATACAAGAATAAACTCTGTTTCGTGTACTCACAACTGTAAATCTACTTTCCCCCCACCCTAGGGGGACTAGGCCCTCTTCGTTTAAGATCTAACAGTACCTATGGACAGATTTAAACATGAGGGAATTGAAGCTTAGATTAAGTAAACTGTCCAAGGTCACAAAGCTTAGGAAATCTATTCTAGTAAAGTCTGTACTATTTTGCTTTACAGTTCAATACCACTTAGGTTAGCCCTGGGCAGTGTGGCTCAGTGGTTAGAGAGTCGGCCCACAGACCGAAAGGTGAGAGATTTGATTCCTGATCAAAGGCACATACCTGGGTTGCAGGTTTGATCCCTTGCCCCATTAGGGGTGTGTGCACTGATGTCTCTCTCTCAGGTTGATGTCTCTTTCTCTTCCTCCTCCTCCCTCCCTCCCTTTCACTCACTCTAAAAATCAATGGAAAAATATATCCTAGGGTGAGGATTTAAAAAAAAACAAAAAACCCACTTAGGTTTTAAATATTTTCACATAGGTTATCTATAGTTTAATCTCACTTAAACTCACAGTAACCTTGACAGGAAGGTTGCTAAGTATAAAAACCTTAATTCACACCCCCAACTTTACTTAAAAGAGCATGTAACTAAAATGGCAGAGTTGAATGATGATCTTGACTTTTAGTTGAGTGCTATATCACTTGTCTGTACAACCCACTTTTTCATTAAGTAGAACTCATTCTCATCCCCTTCCTTTCACTTTCATCCAAATGTGTTGTGAAAATAAACTGGTCACTGTATTAATAAAGTCCATCTGAGGTTTATATCTACTGTACTGACCATGACTTGGATGGTTATTAGCAATTTATATTTGAAAACTAATAGTGCACAACCTCAGAAGGAACTACGATCTGCAAGAGCTTTGAAAGTAGTTTAATTTCCTTGTCCAGTTGTCAAAAACTCATTCAATAAACAATTTACTGTGTACCTATCAGGTACATCAGCATCCTAGTGCTGAAGACACAACAGTAGAGACACTGTCCTGTCCTTGAACTGCTAGGAGCTTTATGGTTTACTAAGTAACAGCCCAGAAAACAGTACTTAAATGTGCTAAAAGGGAAAACTGAGGAATAGAAAACATTGTGTAGTAATATGTGGCCTACAGGCTCTCTGCCCATAGGGAAAGAAAGCATTGTTGATGGTGGCGATAATCTATAAAGGCAATGAAATATTAAACCTCAGAGTAAGCACGTAAGAGGTATTAGGAATCCTAACACAAAAATCCTTGTGTGCCATTTAATATTGGACTATAGCACAATTCCCTAATATATGGTAAGATTTTTTATATGTAATACTAATTAACTGATAAAGCTAGTCTAATGACTTCCAAGCTTCAAATTACCTGTTGGTGTGTGTAAACTGTGTATTATATCAGAGGTCTTTTTCAACTTAAACTTTAATAGCAATTTAGTATCAATTCCTGCTGCTAATCTTTCTGATTTCATTCGTGGTCTAAGTTATTACTTTAATAAGCTCCCTAAAATTGGGGGAATTGTGAAGTAAAACTGCAGAGTCATTCAGCCTCTTTCATACTGACATTCCCCCAACTAGTACTCATTGCTTTTTAGCTGGTTTTCTTCCCCATTTTGGTCTTATCCAGACAGGACTGGTTTGAACCTCTAGGAAACTTCAGGAATTTGTCTAATTTGGTGGACTGTCACTGAAGGAGGGGAAGTCTTGTTAAATCACTATTACTCTAGAATTTAACTTTTGTTTTCCTTGGCAAAATCAGACCAGTTAATTGTGGAGAAGTTGGAAGATGCAGAAAACCAAAAACAAGTCAGTCACACTCACCATTCAAAGATGACTCCATCTTTCTCATTTTCCAGCTCTTTTTAATGGGTTCTTCAATTATATTGGTTAAAAAATTAAAAGGTTTAACTGAGAATATTATTTTTCAGATTAAAAATTTACATTTTAAAATCAAAATTATAATTTCTGCTAGGCCTTTCAATTTAAAAGAACCAAGGGACTTTCTTTGTTTGCAGTATAAATAAAAGAGTTTAAACCCCAAACTGAAAAACACTCTTCCCTAAATCACAATGTTTGGGGTCAAAACATTGGTTACTACACTGCAAATGAAATGGGAGTACACTGGGTTGGGCAAAAACCTCAGCAAAACAAACTTCTATATTTTCACAAAATACTATTCATCAAAATCTGAAGAGGTCACCTGGAGTTTTACAAATGGGGAAAGCTAAGGAGGGGCGTAAGTGCTACTTAAAATGGATTTACTGCTGGTCAAGGAACTGCTTGGGAGTGGCAAGTAAGTGCGATATTAGGGAGACATGGCAGGAGAAAACGTCAAAGGCTTAACATACGAAGTCAGCAGACTTCACCGCCTTTCCTTTCAGTTTATGGTGAAACACACTTGATTCAACAATATTCCAGCCCAATTAGTGTTCTGAAGAACTAGTTCCCTTTTAGTGAAACCTAGTAACTTTCCCATAAACCAGCCAGTCTCGAATCGCGACACCCGAAATACCATCTTTCAACGCCTCCCCATTCAATCGAGACTGTCGTTACTTACACCTCCTGTTTATTCTTTCAACTACCCTCTCCCTTACTGCACCATAAAATCACAGAACAGAAAGCTAAAAGGCTTGCTTTTACCTTCCAAAGCATTGTGGACAAGGCCATCAGCTAAAAACTCAAAATTACTGAGAAAGCACGTTCGGAAGCAGGCTTTACAGTGACTCTGCAGTCAGGGCCACCTCAGTGTCCTCCCCTCCCAAGCCAGTCTCACCGGAGACGCCCCTGCCTCCAGGGCTTTTCATACTTGCCCGCTCCCCAGCCGCAGGATGAAGGGGAAGACGGTCAGGGCCCCTCCCAAAGCATGGGCTTTGGGGATTGGAAACGACAGGCTACTGCAGACCCCCAAGGATGGCTGAATCCATCCCACTACCCGAAGCCCCAAAGACTCCGAACAGGGAACCATAATGGCCGCACTCACCCCCAAAGCCGAGAAAAGTGGACGTCTCAACCCGCGGGGGCGAAAACAGTGGGGGAGCGGGGGTGAGGAGAACTGGCGAAATGAGCCCCTCGTCCGCGCAGGATGACAGCGGGAAGGAAGCCCCGAACAGCTGAGGCCGCCGTCCACACTCTCCCTTCTCCCACCCCTTCCCTGATCCCCACCTGCCGCCGGTTACAGGTCGCCGCTCACCCGACACTGCGCGAGAAGCAGGAACAGCACAGACCCCGGACCTCCAGGCTCGGCCACTGAGGGAGGGGAAGTCTTCAGCTGCAGAAGGCGGGGGGGCGGGTCTAGACAGTCACGTGACCCTGAGCTCCGCCCCGCCGTCACCAGGCTGGCGCCTTACATCTTAGGGGCCTGTATTTTTGCGGATTGTTTGAACGTTAATTTTGTTGCGATTAAAATTCTAAGAAAAAACAAAAGCTAAAAACTCCCATAAAGATTATGTTGTAAAGTGCAACCTGGAAGGCACGGGTGGAATGGGTTAAAGTATATACCGGACTGCTAAGGAAGTGACGCTACCCCACGATCTACAGACCGGAAATGGCGATAGAGTTCCCTCCCCGCGGCGCCGGACTGCAACACCTCAGGCTGGGAGGTTTGGAGCAATCACGTGATCTCAAAGCTTGCTGGGCTGAAGCCAAGTTACCCGGCCAATTACGTTTCCTGGTCTTTAAAACAAAACAACCACCTCATTTACGTTGAATATTCCACAGACTTCTTTACTTTTAGAGGAACCTACTTTATAAAATCGTATTACGAGAAAAGGGCATTTGAAAGTCATCAGGGAGACTATCAACTGGGAAGAGGCGGTTCGGGAAAGGCTGATCTTCCTGAAGTAGGGGAGGTGAGAGAGGGGCGGAAAAACCCGGATTTTACCGCCACGGCGTACCGGGCAAGCCTCACGAGTAGTGTCGTAAGGGATGGGAGGAGGAAGATGACGCAAAGAGCACAGCCCACTAGAAAGATGGAGGTCCCAGAGTGGGGGAGGGGAGAAGGGTACGCGGAGACCAGCAGTGCGGCTGCGCGGGAGGCGGCCTACGCGCCGGCGCGCAGAGGGGGCGGGGTGAAAGGTCACAACGCGGCGGCGGGTCGGGCTGGCGGCGGCGGCGGGCGGGAGCCGAGTGCCCCGTGTGCACGTGTGGAGAAGCGGCGGTAACAGCGCGGCGGCGGGAGGCACTCCGCCCCCTCCCGGGACGCAGGGCCGTGCTCCACTCTCGCGGCCTCCGTCACCCGCTCAGCTCCGTGCCTGAGGCGAGGAGGCCGGCTGGTGGAGTTGAGTGGCCCGAGCGGAGGGCGCCGAGAGCTGAGGTCGGCGGCGACGACGGCGTTGATATCGGTGGTAACTACGGCCTCAGCAGGCGGGGAAGATGAAAGGGTGAGGAAGGGCAGCCGGGCCGGGCTGGGTCGGCGGGGCAGGATTGCGAAGGAGGGGAGAGACTAGGTGAAGACCTGGCGGAGGGAGATTTCTGGGTTTCTCTGCTCACGGAGGGGGCGGAGGCTCGGCTCCGGCTGTTGGCGCGCTGAGGGGCCAACAGTGGCAAGACCCAGTCAACCCAGGATCTCGGCCTAGAGCACGAAGTGTGTTGACTGGAGAATAGCAACCGAGTGTGACCACAGGGTAATGCTCTTGTGAGGTGCCTGGGGTCTCCCACCCGGAAACGGAGGGCCGAGACACCTCCGGCCCGCCACTCCAAGTGGAGTGGTCTGGTTGTCCTCTTCAGTCCAGGCTCCACACTGGGAACCTTGGCGTTGGCCATCTTTCCGTTTTATTCGCACTTGAGAGCTGTGCAGGACCTTCTGGAAGAAGAAGGAATTGGAATAAAAAGCAGGGAGTATTAAGAGGTAGTGACTCAACTGGATTTGGGTTGGGTCTGACCGAGTGGAGGGGGGCGGAGAGAGCGTGAGCTCTGTAGTCTTGGGGTGCCAACATGTTTAAGGAAGAAGTATTGTTGATCAGTAGGTGGAGCTCTTGCTCCAGGAGTTTAGTATTGCCCCCGTACTGTGGGGGTCCTTAGTTACTATGAAGCTTTCTTCAGGTAATTGGCAAGAGTTAATATTCTTTCATAGTTTTCCTCTTGGATAAAATTAGGGATTATTTTGGTTCGAATATTTCCATTTGGATAAGCTGTCACCTTACTATTAAATTACATACTGTTAAAATATTAATTACATAACACGGTATTTTAAAATATTGGCTGTTTGAGAGCTTGCCTTTACCCTCCTTAGAGGACGAAGTGTAATCTTATCAGAGTTAAAAGCTTTCTGAGATGCCTGAGTTTTCTTGTGTTTTTTTTTTCATTAAAGATTCTTTGAAAGTATTTTTATTGATGTAATTTTCTAGTAATGCATATATCAGACTATTTTCAATTTATTTAATCATGCCTTTGTTATTTGATATGTGGATAATTTTAAGATATTCACTATACTCTTGTAAATGTATCTTTAAAAATAATTTTAATTAAAATTTTTTAATTAAAATTTTTTATTGTTGACACTGTTGCAGTGTGTCCCATCTCCCCCCTTTTGCCCTCCTCCATCCAGTCACCGCCCCCCCTTGCCCTTACTGCACTATTGTCTGTGTCCAAGGGCTGTGCATATATGTTCTTTGGCTAATCCTTCACCTTCCTTTATCCAGTCCTCTTCCCCTCCCCTCTGACAGCTGTCAGTCTGTTCCTTGTATCCATGCCTCTGGTTCTATTTTGTCAATTTATTTTGCTCATTAGAATCCACTTATTAGTGATATCATTTGGCATTTGTCTTTCTCTGATTGGCTTATTTCTGCTTAGCATAATGATCTCCAGGTCCATCTATTCTATTGCAAAGGGTGAGAGTTTCTTCTTTTTTACTGCCTGGGTTTTTTTTTATTATTGCAAGTCCGTTAAAGAATTGTAACTGTGTTTTGAGTTAATGAAGCCTTTCCAACTATTCAACAACCCTTTTGAGGGTGAAATAAAAGTCAGTCTTCTAAGTAATCTCATACTGCTGAAAATATTATCTTGGTGTGTTTATGTGTTTGAGGTCGCAGAAGTCCAAAAGTGTAATTTGGCTTTAGCTCTGTAATGTGATTCTTTACTCTGATTTTGTTTTATCTACTGTTGAATCATATGTCTTATAATTAAAATTTCAAAATCATGAAGAAATGTTTCCTTTATTTCACATCAGATTCTAAAGAGTTCCAAACAAGATTTCAATTGAGAAATATGAGAAGTGTTCACTACACTTGAATTATGGTCTAGGAAGTTTGGCTATTTTATATATGAACAGATGTAATTTGGTGAGTTTTTCTTGAGTATAGGTGCTGGTTTTTTACTCAATTTTGTAGTCTCTTGGACATTCAATATTTATTTGTCTTGTTCTGTCAATGTAATAAAAATGAGGCTGAAGAAGAGTTCCCATTGAGACCGTGTGCATGGGTTTATAAAGGAGGGCCTCCAATAAATTATTCTGTATGCTTGGTTCCAAAATCTTTGGTTTAACTCAATCTTGCTACGGTAATGTTCTGGTAACTATGTTGGCAATAGAAATGAGACAAACAGTGGTAGTAATCACAGTCTACCTTCATAAGGCAATTATCTTTTATTTAAAATAGTTATTCTTGTATATCAACCTAGTGGAGACAAATCCCCATAAATGAGTGAAATTTAGGGAAACTGACTAAATTTAGAGGAAATTTTTATTGAGTCTGTACCTTATACCATCAGCTATGCCTGAAATGAAGAGTCCTTAAATCTAGTTCCTATTATTGGGAGCTTAAAATTGTGTTATTAGAGGTAAACTTTTAAGATGATTTCATAGGAATAGTGCCTTTAACTTCACATATGAACTAACTCCCAGGTAAGATGGGACTTAAAATTTTTTTTTTTTTATTTCTGAGTCTTGTATTTAAAAGCCTGAACAAATGAAGACAGTAGACATTATTTAAAATATCTTACGATCCTTGAGTTCAAAGACTTCTATCAACATGCACAATGTGGTTAGTGTTAAAAGACCTGTGAAAATGATTATATGGTTTTCGTATGAAATTTTATTTGCTTAAGTGTCTTATTGTCTATTGAAGCTAGCTGAACTGTAAGTTGAATAGAAATATCTAAAAATTGGGAACAAATGCAGAACTTACAGTCTAAATCAGTCTGCTATTTAAATATTTTATATCATTGCCTATATTATCATTTAAAAACTTTAGTTACTATTTTACCTGCTTTTCTTCCTATATTACTTAGTTTTTATTATTAGCAGTAGGACATTTCATTATATTGGCATGTATTTGTCTTTTCTCCATTATAGATAAATTTGCAGTTAATTACTGCATGTATGTGTTTATTTTTTAAAGGGTTTTTATTTTTAGAGAGAAAGGGAGATGTATATATCAATGTGAGAGTGAAACATCCATCAGCTACCTCCTGCACACCCCCAATGGGGATTGAGCCCACAATCCTGGCATGTGTCCTGACCTAGCTGGTGTAGCTTAGTTGATTGGGCATCGTCCCAGGTACCAAAGGGGTTTATACTCTCGTTTCTCTTCAGATCATATAAATCTTTCATCTTTTACTGTGTGTATTTATATGCATGGTCTAGAAATCTGAGGTATGTTAGCTGTTACTTCCTTTTGTACTAAAGTTGCTTGTTTTGAACCAGGAACATTGTAGGTTGAATTTGTGGTTGGTAAGCTGATTTTTTTTTTAATCTATTGTTCCACTTAGGGAAAGTGATCTTCAAGTATGAAGTTATGCCATACATAGCCATGACTGAGATGGCAATGTAATTAATCAGTATAATAGAAAATAAAACTGAATTCATTTATTCTTTATCTGTAGTTGAGGTGTAGTAAAAATTAGTTCTAATAAAAATGTCTAACAAGATGTGAATGCATGTGCACAAAGATGGAAAAATAGCAAAAATCTATCTACACTAATAAAAGAGAAATATGCAAATTGACTGTACCTCCATGACGCCCATCAGCATGAGTATGCAAATTGACCCAACAAAGATGGCGGGTTAATTGGCATACGCAGGCGCGGAGCGGCCGGGCAGGACGCCTGCTAGGAGTGGGAGGGCGGGGAGGTGGAGGGAGCTACAGGAGCTGCGCTCCGGCTTGGAGGGAAGACTTGTAGGCTCCCGGGTGGCCCGGAGTGAGGACCTGCAGGCTCCCGGGCAGCCGGGAGCAAAGCCATGGGAAGGAAGGCCTATTCTTGAACGAATCTTCATGCAACGGGCCTGTAGTCTCTCTTTCTCTCTCTCTCTCCCCTCTCTCTCTCTCTCTCTATATATCTATCTATCTCTCTCTCTCTCTCTCTCTCTCTCTCTCTCTCTCTCTATATATATATATATATATATATATAGAAGCCTAAGCAACCAGGCAACTGGCTGGTCACTATGACGCACACTGATCACCAGGGAGCAGACACTCAATGCAAGGAGCTGCCCTCTGGTGGTCAGTGCATTCCCACAGCCAACCTCCCATGTTCCCTCCCCCTGGCTGGCTGGCCCCGATCAGCCCTGATTGCTGGCCAGGTCGAGGGACCCCACCCATGCACAAATTCGTGCACTGAGCCTCTAGTATAAACATAATATGTGGAATGGTGTAGTTTAGTAATTGAAATGTTAAAATATAAAATTCTGGAATCAGAAATCCTATATAATAAAGCCTATGTAGTGTTATGCTCTCGTGCAATGCCATCACAAGATGGCCACCACAAGATGGCTGGCAGGGGAGGGCAGTTGTGGGTGAACAGGCCGGCAGGAGAGGGCAGTTGGGTGGGACCAGGCCAGCGGGGGCGGGGGGCAGTTGGGGGTGACTGGGCCTGCAAGGGAGGACAGTTGGGGGTGATCGGGCCGGCAGGGGAGCAGTTAGGCATCAATCAGGCCAGCAGGGGAGCGGTTAGGGAGCGATCAGGCTGGCAGGCAGAAGCGATTAGGAGCCAGCAGTCCCGGATTGTGAGAGGGATGTCCAGATTGGAGAGGGTGCAGGCCAGGCTGAGGGACACCCCCCTCCCTCTTGTGCATGAATTTCATGCACCGGGCCTCTAGTAAATTTATATTGAAGAACTCAGTACAGTTGTTGCCTCTGACAGCTTATTGGCTAGGAAGGGGCACAAATGGAGTTTGTTGTTGTTGTTGTTGTTTTAATTTCAGAGAGGAAGGGAGGAGAGAGAGAGAAATATCAATGATGAGAGAGAATTATTGATCGGCTGCCTCCTGCACATCTCCTACTGGGGATCAAGCCCACAATCTGGGCATCTGACCTCCTAGTTCATAGGTCGATGCTGAACCACGGAGCCACACCGGCTGGGCACAAATGGAATTTCTGAAGTGCTATAAATATTCTGTATCTTTACCTTGGATGTTGATTACATAGGTGTGTACATATGTAAAAACAAATCAGTAAACAAGATATGCTTCAATAAAACAGTTTTTAAGGTCTTATTGCTAATTTTGTAAGAAAAAACACACACACAACAACGAACAGAAAAAGCCAGCCAGGCTGAAGTAGAATTCGGGAACTTTTGTAAACCTTCAATTTATACCTCTTGCTTCTATGAAGCCGATAACTTGTGGGCTGTTGATTGAGATACTGGATTTTAACAAATACTTTGTAATGTCCCCTTGCTATGTTAAGATAAATTCATATATAACCCACCTGTACCACATTTATTTTAAAAGTCAATATAATGTCCTAACTGATATAAAGGAGAAATAAAGGAAAGTAAACTATATTTCAGTCTAAATGATCAGGTACAGCTATACCATAAATCATAAGACCAGATGTTTGCATCTCTCTGTAAATAGAATCATTGTGTAATTTAGAAAGTATACCTGCTACCAGTATAGATAAGTACATTAGTGACTAATGCTGTGTTGCTATCAGTGTTATGATTTCTTTCCAAAATTGTGGACAACTGTTTGATAAAGTTCTGAACAAAACAAAGAATAATCAAAAGTTTTTGGGTTGTAAAATACTTATAGTGGCCATTCATATGAAACATTATTTTTCACAGCCAGTGCTTTTGCCAGACCAAACTAATATCTTTATTAAATTTCACTGTGCTACGTCCTCTATGTTTGTTGGCTTGTTGGAAATCCTTTTGACTCTTCATTTTATTTTGCAGTTGTTAGCTATTGCTTCCAGTTTTGTATACCACCTGAAAGATACACCTTCTAGATTAATTTTTTTTTTAAAGCACAGTCTACATCAGTGTTTCTCAACCTTCCTAATGCCGCGACCCTTTAATACAGTTCCTCATGTTGTGGTGACCCCCAACCATAAAATTATTTTCGTTGCTACTTCATAACTGTAATTTTGCTACTGTTATGAATCGTAATGTAAATATCTGTGTTTTCCGATGGTCTTAGGCCCTACAGCAGCGGTTCTCAACCTGTGTGTCACGAAGTTAGCCAGGTGGCCTAAGACCATCGGAAAACACAGATATTTACATTACCTGGCTAGCGGTTCTCACCTGGCTAGCGGTTTTCACCTGTGGGTCGTGACCCACAGGTTGAGAACCGCTAGCCAGGTGGCCTAAGACCATCGGAAAACACAGATATTTACATTACCTGGCTAGCGGTTCTCACCTGGCTAGCGGTTTTCACCTGTGGGTCGTGACCCACAGGGTGAGAACCGCTGCTGTAGGGCCTAAGACCATCGGAAAACACAGATATTTACATTACGATTCATAACAGTAGCAAAATTACAGTTATGAAGTAGCAACGAAAATAATTTTATGGTTGGGGGTCACCACAACATGAGGAACTGTATTAAAGAGTCGCGGCATTAGGAAGGTAGAGAACCACTGGTCTACATACTAGTACTCCATTAGAATACTAGTAGTGACCAATAGAAACTCCTTTCCATCATAGCAATGAAATTGTATGAATTGTAGTTTAATAATTATATAATTGTTCTATCACGGAACACTGCTTTCTCTTTACCTATTCTCTTCCATCATCTATTTACATTCACTCATTGGCACAATTTAGTCCTCTCCTGTCCAATATAGTAGTGACTAGTTATAATTGAGCAGTTGAAATGTGGCTTGAAGAAATTGGATTTTAAATTTTAACTTTAAAAACTGATACTCAAAGTTGGTTGTTGGACAATTTTTAAAAATATATATTTATTGATTTCAGAGAGGAAGGAAGAGGTAGAGAGAGATAAAAACGTCAATGATGAGAGAGAATCATTGATCGGCTGCCTCCTGCACGCCCCACACTGGGGATCGAGCCTGCAACCCAGGCATGTGCCCTTCGCTAGAATTGAACCTGGGACCCTTCAGTCCACAGGCTGACGCTCTATACACTGAGCCAAACTGGCTAGGGCAATATGTTTGGAACAACTTGGATATGTAGATCTGTAAATTTTATGAAATGTAAATATAGACCAGATCTTTCCAATGAAAATGTGTGAATTGAGATGTGCTAGAAATGTAATATTCACTGGATTTTAAGACTTGGTATGAAAAAAGATTTAAGAAAAAATAAAATAATAATTAATAGTTGTTATTTTGATTACATGTTGAAATGATTTCACCTGCGTCTTTTTGGTTTGTTAATGTAGATATTAGTAAGTTATAAATTACATGTGTGATTCATTATATTCCTACTAGAGGCCTGGCGGATGGGAAAGGGATAATGGAAGTATATATTTACCTTTGTGGATCTAGTACAACCTATGTTCTGCCTCTGTCATTGTTGAAGCTGATATTAGGTAGGTGGGGTGGAGGAACAGCCCTGTTTTCAAGTCCAAAGTCTTCTCAGTTGTTAGTCCTCGAAAGTGCTGGAGTGAATACTTTTTTTATAAAACTACTTGACTCACATCCTTAATTATTTCTTTTGGATAATTCCCTAGGAATGATTTTTTTGGATCAGAAGGTACTGGCATTTTAAAATTTCTGATATTTGTTGCCAAGTTAACTTCAGAAAGATAATGGCAAAACCATCAACAAAACAACAAGAAAGCCCACTGCATGGGAAAACATATTTGCAAATGCTATCACTGATAAAGGTTTAATCTCCAACATCTACAAGCAGCTTATGCAACTCAATAAGAGGAAGATAAATGATCCAATAAAAAAATGGGCAACAGACCTAAACAGAATATTTTCAAAAGAAGACAGAAGGAAGGCCAAGAGACACATGAAAACATGTTCAAAGTCACTTATTATCCGAGAGATGCAAATCAAAACAACAATGAGGTACCATCTCACACCTGTCAGAATGGCTATCATCAACAAATCAACAAACAACAAGTGTTGGCGAGGATGCGGAGAAAAAGGAACCCTCGTGCACTGCTGGTGGGTATGCAGACTGGTGCAGCCACTGTGGAGAACAGTATGGAGTTTCCTCAAAAAACTGAAAATGGAACTCCCATTTGACCCAGTAATCCCACTCCTGGGAATATATCCGAAGAAACTAGAAAAACCAATCAGAAAGGATATATGCACCCCTATGTTCATAGCAGCACAATTTACAATAGCTAAGATTTGGAAACAGCCTAGGTGCCCGTCAGCAGATGAGTGGATCGGAAAACTGTGGTACATCTACACAATGGAATACTATGCTGCCATAAAAAAGAAGGAATTCTCATCATTTGCAGCAACCTGGATGGAATTGGAGAACATTATGCTAAGTGAAATAAGCCAGTCAATGAAAGAAAAATACCACATGATCTCACTCATTTAGGGATAGTAAAGAACATTATAAAGTGGTGAACAAAAAGATAGATACAGAGACAGTAAAGCATCAAACAGACTTTCAAAGTACAGGGGGAAAGTTTGGGAAAGGTGGGGGAGTTATGAAATCAAACGAAGGACTTGTATGCATGCATATAAGCATAAACAATGGACGCAAAACTCTGGGGGGGGGAGGGCATGTGTGGGTGTGGGGTGAGGGGGGTAATAGTAAGATATGTACACATATAATACCTCAATAAAAATATTTAAAAAAAAAAAAAGAAAGATAATGGCAGTTTATACTGCCAGCAATGTATGAGCATTCCCTTCTGTTCTCCAAGAGCTGATGGAGAAGTTGAGGGGCTCTCGGAAAAACTTTAAAGAAATGGAGGAAGATGTTGTGGCTGCCATTTCAGCCATGGAGTGGTATAAAATACCCTTATCTGAGATGATAGAAATAACTAATAGTTTTTCTTTTTTTACTAATAGTTTCTAAAAGTTGATTTTGAGGGTATCCTATATAATAAAAGCCTAATATGCTAAGTGTCTGGTCCTCCGTTCAACCAATCAAAGCATAATATGTTAATGATATGCTAAAGCCGCTCAACTGCTCACTATGCTGTGCACTGACCACCAGGGGGCAGATGGTTGACCAGTCGCTATGACGTGCACTGACCACCAGGGGGCAGACACTCCACCTGGTAGGTTAGCTTGCTGCTGGGGTCCAGCCAATCGGGACTGAGCAAGACAGGCTGGACACACCCTGGAGCCCTCCCGAGATCCCTCCCTGGCTGGCCAACCTCCTGCTTCCCTCCCTGGCCCCAATCATGCACAGGTGGGGTCCCTCGGCCTGGCTTGTGCCCTCTTGCAATCCAGGATCCCTCGGGGTATGTCAGAGAGCTGGTTTCGGCCGATCCCACAGGCCAGAGCAAGGGGCCCCACTAGTGCACAAATTCATGTACTGGGTCTCTAGTATTCACATAAAAGCCTTAACTGTAGTTTTGCTTTGCTGATTAGGTGATAAATGGTATGTATGTTTTTCTAGTTAAGTTGAACATTTCCCACTTGTACTGACCATTTCTTACCTTTGTGACTTACCTGTTACTTACCAAGTTTTTAATTTGGATATTGATTACTTTTTTACATCAGATTACAAAACAGAGATAATGTTCTTTAGGAAATGGGTTGAAACATTCAAATTAGTAAATATTGTTTTGTAATCTGATGTTAAAAAGTATGCCAGTTTATGACACACATCATTAGAAAAATATTTTTTTGCAGTGTAACTTAAGTTTAAGCTATGATAAGCAAGGAAAATATTTTTTACTTAGGGACATTTTAAACATTTTTTATTTCTCTTTCCAGAAAACTAAAGTATATGTAAAGATATATTTGAAATCCTGGCCAATATGGATGGCTCAGTCGGTTGGAGCGTCATCCTGTGCACCAAGAGGTGCAGGTACACCAAGAAAGAGATTGCTGGTTGGATTCCTGATCAAAGCACAAGCCTGGGTTTCGGGTTCTGGGTTCCATCCCCAATAGGGGGCGTGCAGGAGGCAGCTGATTGATGTTCCTCATCCATATTTCTCTCTTCCTCTCCCTTTCTCTCTCTCAAAAAAAAAAAAATCAATATTAAACTTTTTTTTAAAATAGCTGAACAAAAATGATATATTTGGCCAAAACCGGTTTGGCTCAGTGGATGGAGCGTCGGCCTGCGGACTCAAGGGTCCCAGGTTCGATTCCGGTCAAGGGCATGTGCCTTGGTTGCGGGCACATCCCCAGTGAGGGGGTGTGCAGGAGGCAGCTGATCGATGATTCTCTCTCATCGATGTTTCTAACTCTCTATCCCGCTCTCTTCCTCTCTATAAAAAATCAATAGAATATATTTTTAAAAAATGATATATTTGGATTTTCCCCTCTCTAGTCTGGGTAGTTTATTACTTTTGTAGCTTCCATTATCTTCAAAAAGGAAACTTACTGTAATCCAAAAGCATCGAATATAAAGCAATCATGTTTTGTAGTTCAGTGTGGCGCTAATCACTAATGATAGTTCACATTGGGGTCACTAGTAAGTTTTTTGACCTGGGCCTTGGTTTCTTTATCTTTAAAGAGAGTAGCTTGAACCTGAACAAAAATGGCTAACTATTCTATTTCATATGATAGTTCTGATCTGTTGGTAGTATCTTAATCAATGTTTAATAAGTCAATAGCTTTTATAAGTGCTTAGATTACCAAAAAAAGGTGATGTCATTGGTTAATACCTACTATGACTGCTGTGGAATGTATGTCCCATGTTTGCCATTCCTGATCTCTATCATCTCTAACTTTCTAACAAGAAACAGAACTTTGGAATCATATTTGAATTGTTATCTTTCTTTATTTTGCTCTTGTGTCTTCTTGAGACTTGCTTTCTCATACTTCCCCCCCAATGGCACTTTTATTTTTATTTTTTATAGCTATTAACATGTCCTCCCCTGTTAAGCACAGAAACAGAGGTGAGCCAAGAAGGAAAGAGATGGACTCTGGGATTTTTGAATATTTTTTATGGCCAAAAATATAATGAGGGAGGGAGGGAAGACTAGGCCAGTAGCCACAATTAGGTGATGAAGAGTTTTATATGTAGTATTATTTTAATTTTATTTGCTAGGTTATTTTTAATTGATTTTTTAGAGATCAGACAGACAGACATTGATTTGTTGTTCCAGTAATCTATTCACCCATTGGTTGATTCTTGTATATGCCTTAACCAGATCCCCGCAACCTTGGTGTATTGGGACAATGCTCTAACCAATTGAGCTACTCTGCCAGGGCCATAGCTGTTGAAAATGTTTAAGCAGAGAAGTAAAATGATTGGATTTGTATTTTATATTATTCTGACTGCTTTTGATGGCTTTGTCTCCTTTCCTCTAGTCTTACTTCCTTTCATTAGGCTAGAGGTTTTGGATTCAAATGATGGCTGAACCACACTCCCAAAAAACTATAGGAAAAGATTATGAAGATATTTGGGAAGCAGAATTAACGGGGATTAAAATAGGACATAAGACTACATCTAAAACTACATTTCTGTATTTTATGAGTGGGTGGGCTATTGATAAAGATAGCAAATAAAGGTAGATCCTTTAATTTCCTATAGAGAATGATTCCTTCGGTTTTCAATGTGTTGAATTTGATATTCCTATAGAGATAACTAACTGGTAAGCAGTTAGAAATATATGTTTGTTCTGGTCAAGGGCATGTACCTTGGTTGTGGGCACATCCCCGGAAGGGGGTGTGCAAGAGGCAGCTGGTCGATGTTTCTCTCTCATTGATGTTTCTAGCTCTCTGTCCCTCTCCTTTCCTCTCTGTAAAAAATCAATAAAAATATATTTAAAATAGAAATATATGTTTGGATTCAGAGATTTCGCAGTATAACAATATCAACATTTAGGTAGTCGTAAGAAAAAAGCCAGAGCTGGGAAGGAGCTCTCCTAGTTGAACATAGGGATTCTTTTTAGATTATAGCCTTGAGTAGACTGTGTCCATGTGTGGTTAGCACTTCTAGTACCCAGCTAAATAATTACTGGTTTTATACACATGATACTTGCAGTCACACAGCTTGGAGAGCTGATCCACCCATCACCACTTTTTTGATACCTGCTAAACCTATCTAGAATAGTGACTCTCTACCAGGGTTACACCTCCTGCCCACCCCAGAAATCTGGGTAGTGTCTGGAGACATTTTTGGTTGTCACAATGGAGCAGGATGGAAGAGACTAGAGATGGTAGCTGATCTTGCACTGAAATGGGAATTTTTAGACAGATCAAAAACACTCTGCGCATGAAGTGACCAAGCAGTTAAAATTTTGTGCCAAGGTGCAGTTAATACCTATCTAAAATATAAACAGGCTTTAACAGCTTTCTCTGTACTTCATTTTCTCTTTTTGCTTTGTGACTTTAAAAGTCAGAATTTGTAGAAGAGGACCCACTATCGTGTAGTCATGTCTCCATCTTGTGGCCTTGCAGAATATTGCCACTGAGTTTTGTTCTTACAATTATAGACATAATTGAGATTACCTTTAATAAAAGCTAAACATTTGAGTGCTTATTATCTGATGTTGGTGTGCTACATACTTAAGCAATATCTCATTTTATCACACTGGTCTTTTATAAGCCAAGAGTAAAGGTTTCCTACTACCATTTTCTAAGTTCAAAGGTTATGTATTTGACTGAATAATAGAGTGATCTTGTGGTGCTGGCACAAAATAATATCTAATGGGTTCTAGAAAGTAAAAGGCAAGTAGCTATGTTTTCCCAGATCTAAGGACTTGGTACACTTTTTTTTTATCCTCACCTGAGGATATGTTTTTATTGCGTTTATAGAGAGAGAGAGAAACATTGATCAGTTGCCTGCCATATGCGCTCTGACCGAGGATTGAACCTAAAACCCAGGCATGTGCCCTGATGGAATCAAACCCGAGATCCTTTGATGCATGGGATGACACTCCACAACCAACTGAGCTACACTGGCCAGTGCTTAGTACACATTTCTGTGAGCACTTCTGTTCCATCAGTCTGTCTCCCCTTTTAGATCCTTAGTCTAAAAACTTTGGTATGAAGATGCATTGGGGTTTGTTATGAATTTGAAAAACAAGAAAAAAATAACATGTCACATGAATTTACTTGAGCTAAGAGAATCATTTTGTGTCTTTAATAACTACTGTCCTCAAATGGGTTTTTTAAAAATATATTTTATTGATTTTTTACAGAGAGGAAGGGGAGAGGGATAGAGAGTTAGAAACATCGATCAGCTGCCTCCTGCACACCTTCTGGGGAAGTGCCTGCAACCAAGGTACATGCCCTTGACTGGAATCAAACCTGGGACCCTTCAGTCCGCAGGCCGATGCTCTATCCACTGAGCCAAACCGGTTAGGGCTGTCCTCAGGTTTTTATAGTTACGGTTTTAAGCTCCAGTGGCAATAGGAACCTGGGACAGAACAGATAAAGTAAATGAGTAAAACAAAAGAAATGTAAGCTTTGTGCCCACCAGTGTGGTTTAGTGGCTGAGCATTGACCTATAAACCAGGAGGTCACGGTTTGATTCCTGGTCAGGGCACATGCCCAGTAGGGGGCCATTCAAGAGGCAGCCGATCAATAATTCTTTCCTCGTTGCTGTATCTCTTTCTCTCTCCTTCCCTTCCTTTCTGAAATCAATATTAAAACCAAAAAAATGTAAGCTTTGTGTAAAATAATTTAAATATTAGCAACCAGCTTAATTTTTTTTTAAACCACATGGCTGATTTAACTTTTAGGCCAAGAATTAAGGGGTTACCTACAGAGTAGAGGTCTTAAACTGGTAAATTAAGATAGTCTACATTATTAAATTATATTAAGATTTTTTTCTGAAGTAAGCAGTCAGTGCAGTGATTAACTCAGGTTTTGAGTTGGACCATTTTGAATTTGAGGCACAGCTCTTCAACACTAGCTAGGTCACACACATAGCTATAGTAAAACATTCTGTGTTATAGAGGAAATGATTAACATTTTATGTGAAATCCATTCTAATCAGAAAGCATATTTTTTCCACTGATGTATTCCACTTCTCTGCCCACTTTAATTTAGAAATTTACACATGCAGTGAGAAGTTTATTAATTTAGATGGATGCTAATTTTGTAGGGTTAACATAAGCTTAACTACAAAAATAAATATTTTAAGGTGAAATGTGGGAATCTGAATTTTTAACAGGCAAGGTGATTCTGGTGTATAGCTGCGTTTGAAATCCATTCCTGGATTTTGTGACACTGCTTCTCCAGATATTTTCCCTACTCATGTGAAAATTATTTCTCAAACATCTTTATGGGTTCTCATTCTTTTTACCCCTAAAATATAAGTGTTACTTTTGGTAATTCTGTGTTTAAATATTCTCACTATGGACATTCCTTGGTAATGTGATCTTTTCCCATAATCAGAGGATGTACATTATGCATTTTTTAAAAAATATATTTTTATTGATTTCAGAGAGGAAGGGAGAGAGAGAGAGAGACAGAAACATCAGTTATGAGAGAGAATAATTGATTGGCTGTCTCCTAGATGCCCCCTACTGGGGGTCGAGACTGCAACCCAGGCATGTGCCCTCGACCAGAACCAAACCCGGGACCCTTCAGTCCATGGGCTGATGCTCTATCCACTGAGCCAAACCAGCTAGGGCCATTATGCATTTTTCATATTCCAGGAAATAATTCTCAAAAGGGAATTCTTTTCTTATGAGTTAAATTAATGTAAAAAGTCTAGGTACATTGCTTCTATCTAATTTATTTATCTACTGAACACCCACATTGCTCCCAACATTAGGCATCGTTTAAAAGTCAGGACATGTAACTATTCACACTATGATAGGCTATCCTGAGACTGCTGAATGTAGAAGTGGGGGAGGTCTGTACCAGAATGGAAGACTCATTGTCATCCAGCTCTCATTCATCTCTTGTATAAACTGAGAATTTGGTATAGCTAGAAATTGAGGAGATGTGGTTTGTTAAAGGTTTGAAGTTGTTACCTCCTTTTACTTTTTCAAATAGTAAAGAATAAGTAAGGCTTCAAGTATTTCCTACCATGAGTTTTAATATCAAAAATAACATCTTTGTTCTTTCCTAGACAAAGTTGCTGTAAAAGTTAACAAAATACTCCAGCTTTATGTAATATTTGCCTGTTTTGTTTTTTGTTATGGAAATTTTCAAACACATACAAAAGTAAATTGTGCAGTAAGCCCTCATGCATCTAATTCTAGTAAGTAGAATTCCCTTGTTATTTGATCTTTGCCTGACCCATATGTTTCTGTTTCCCCTTTTTGCTGGAGTACTTCAAAGGAAATCCTTGTTATGCAGGCATATCCGGTTTTATTGTGCTTCACAGATACTGCATTTTTACAAATTGAAAGTTTGTGACAACCCTGGTTGAACAAGTCCATTGACACCATCTTTCCAATACACTTGCTCACTTTGTGTCTCTGTGTTACCTTTTGATAATTCTTGCAATATTTCAAAGTTTTTCATTATTGTTTTATTTGTTATGGTGATCTGTGATTTTTTTATGTTACTATTATAATTATTTGGGGGTGCCCTGAACCACACCACTATAAGATGGCGTACTTAATAAATGTTATGCATACTCTGACTGCTCCACTGATTGGCCAACCCCTTCCCTGCCTCTCTCCCTCTTCTCCAGCCTCCCTATTCCTTGAGACACAACGATATTGAAATTAGGCCAGTTAATCAACCTACAAGCGCCTCTAAGTGTTTGAGTGAAAGGAAGATTACATGTCTCTCACTCTAAATCAAAAGCTAGAAATGATTAAGCTTAGTAAGAAGACATGTCAAAAGCTGAGAAAGGACCAAAGTTAGGCCTCTTGCACCATTTAGGTTGTTGAATGCAAAGGAAAACTTTTAGAAAATTTAAAATTGCTAATCTACTAAACACATGAATGGTAAGAATGTGAAACAGCCTTATTGCTGATAAGGAAAATTTTTAGTTGTCTGGATTAAAAATCAAACTGGCTACAACATTTTCTTAGGCCAAAGCCTAATCCAGAGCAAGGCACTAACTCTCTTCAATTGTTTGAAGGCTAAGAGAGGTGAGGAAGCTGCAGAAGGAAAGATTGAAGCTAGCAGATGTTGGTTCATGCAGTTCAAGAAAAGAAGCCGTCTCTATAACATAAAAGTGCAAAGTGAAACAGCAAATTATCCAGATCTAGCTAAAATAATTAATGAAGGTGGCTACACTATAAACAACAGATTTTCATTATTAATGAAACAGTCATATTGGAAGAAGATACCATCCACCACTTTAATAGCTAGAGAGAAGTCAATGCCTGGATTCAAATGACTCTCTTGTTAGGTGACTTTTAAGTTGATGCCAGTGCTTATTTACTATTCTGAAAATCTTAGGACCCTTAAGAATTATACTAAATCTAGTCTCTTTATGCTCTAGAAATAGAACAATAAAACCTGAATGACAGCACATCTGTTTGCAACATGGCTTACTGAGTATATTTTAAGCCCACTGTTGAGATCTGCTCAGACAAAGATTTTTAAAATATTACTCGTTGACAGTGCACCTGGTCACCCAAGAACTCTGCTGGAGATGTACAAGATTAATTTTTTTTTGCCCGCTAACAATATCCATTCTGCAGGGCATGGATCAAGGAGTAATTTGGACATTGAGTCTTATTATTTAAGAAATACAGTTTGTAAGGCTTATAGCTGCCATAGATAGTGATGACTGATAAATTTGGGCAAAGTAAATTGAAAATCTCCTGGAAAGGATTCACCATTCTAGATACCATTAAGAACATTTGTGATTCGTGGGAAGAGGTAAAATAAATCAGCATTAACAGGAGTTTGGGAGAAGTTGATTCCAACCTCATGAACGACTTTGAAGACGTTAGTAGAGGAAGTAACTGCAGATGTGGAAATAGCAAGAGAACTAGAATTAGAAGAGGAATTGCTTCTTATGATTGAGCAAAGAAAGTGGTTTCTTGAGATGGAATCTTCTTCTGATTAAGATGCTGTGAAGATTGTTGAAATGACAAAATAGGATTTAGAATATTATATAAACTCAATTGAGAAAGCAGCTGCAGGGTTTGAGAGGATTGACTCCAATTTTGAAAGAAGTACTACTATGTGTCAAATGCTATCATACAGCATTGCATTTTACAAAGAAATAGTGAAAGGAAAAGTCATTCAATGCGGCAGACTTCATTGTCTTATTTTAAGATATTGCCACAGCAACCCCAGCCTTTAGCAACCACAATTCTGATCAGTGAGCAGCCATCAACATCAAGGCCAGACCCTCTACCAGCAAAAATCATGTCTCAACTCGCTGAAGGCTATAATGATGGTTTGCATTTTTAGTAGTACTTTTAAATTAAGGTATGTACTTTTTTAAAGACATAATGCTATTGCACTCTTACTAAACTACTTACAGTGGAAACATAGCTTTTAAATGCACTAGGAAACCAAAAATGCATGTGACTCACTTTATTGCAGTATTTGCTTTCTTGTGGTGATCTGGAACCAAACACAATATCTCCAAGCTATCCCACTTTATATCTGTAAATCTTCAGTATGAGTCTTTAACATACAAGGACTTTAAAAAAAACAACAACAACAATACTTTTATACCTAATATCATATGATCTAATACCCAGTCTATATTTGTTTTTTCTCATAAGTCCTGTAAAAGTCTTTTAAAGATAGGTTTGTTCAAAGCAGAATCCAAAAAGGTCCACACATTGCAGTTGGCTATAATGTCTCATGATCTCTCTTTTAAAAAAAAATGTTTTTATTGATTTTCAGAGAGAGAGGAAGGGAGAAGGATAGAGAGAGAGAAACATCATTGAACAGTTGCCTCCTGCACATTGCCTACCAGGGTTCAAGCCCTAAACCCCAGGCATGGTGCCCTGACTGGTAATCAAACTGGTGACCTCTTGATTCATGGGTCAGTGCTCAACCACTGACCACATTGACTGTCTCATGTTCTCTTTTATTTCATTTTAATTCTTTATTGTTTAAAGTATTATATAAGTCTCCTTTTCCCCCCATTGACCTCTCCCCGGCCACCCCCACCCCCCAGCACATACCCTCAACCCCCTACTGTCTGTGTCCATTGGTTATGCTCATATGCATGCATACAAGTCCTTTGGTTGATCTCTCACCCCCTTACCCCCTGCCTTTCCTCATAGGTTGGACAGTCTGTTCAATGCTTCTATGACTCTGGTTCTGTTTTTGTATATTCCACAAATGAGTGAGATCACGTGATACTTACCTTTCTCTGACTGGCTTATTTCGCTTAGCATAATGCTCTCCAGGTCCATCCATGCTGTAGCAAATGGTAAGGATTCCTTTTTTACAGCAGTGTAGTATTCCATTGTGTAGATATACCAGTTTTCTAATCCACTCATCTGCTGATGGGTACTTAGGCTATTTCCAAATCTTAGCCATTGTAAATTATGCTGTTATGAACATAGGGGAGCATATATCCTTTCTGGTTGGTGTTTTGGTTTCTTGGAATATATTCCTGTAAGTGGGATTACTGGGTCAAATGGCAGTTCCATTTTTAAATTTTTGAGGAAACACCATACTGTTTTCCACAATGGTTGCACCCGTCTGCATTCCCACCAGCAGTGCAAGAGGGTTCCTTTTTCTCTGCATCCTCGCCAGCAGTTTTCATTTGTTGATTTGTTGATGATAGCCATTCTGACAGTTGTGAGATGGTACCTCATTGTTGTTTTGATTTGCATCTCTCAGGTGATTAGTGACTTGGAGCATGTTTTCATATGTCCTCTTTGGAAAAGTGTCTATTTAGATCCTTTGCCCATTTTTTGATTGGATTGTTTATCTTCCTTTTGTTAAGTTGTATGAGTTCCCTATAAATTTTGAAAATTAACCCTTTGCACTCGCTTGCTTTTTTCTCGATTCCTTTATTCTAATGCTAACCATGTCGAGTCACACTCGACATCCGAGTGCAAAAGGTTAAACCCTTATCAGAAATAACATTGGCAAATTGTCTCATGTTCTCTTAATCTGACAGTTCCTTCTCCTTTTAAAACAAAACACACAAAAAGCTTACTTTAGAATAGTTTGAGTTATAGTTTTAGATGTACATTTGTGAAGATGGTAGAGAGTGGTTCCAAGTTTTCCTATATGTAAAGAACTCTTACAATGCAATAAGATAAGCAGTCTAATATAAAAATGGGAATTCTTAGAATTAATGTAAAAATTACAAGTTTATTTACAGGCCTAGACCATGGACAAGAGATTTAAATAGACATTTCACCAGGTAAAATGTACAAATGGCGAATAACCATACAGAAAAATACTCAGCATCATTAGTCACTAGAGAAATACAAATCTAGTAAGATATGACTTCACATCACTTAGAATGGCTATAAACAGAAAGGCAGTAAAAAATGTTGGCAAAGATGTGCAGAAACAGGAATTATAGGTGGAAAATTAAATGATGCAGGTGCTTTGGAAAACAGTTTAGTAACTTATTAATTTTCCATTACTGCTGTAACAAATTACTACAAACTTAATGGCTTAAAAAACACATATCTGTTACCTTAGTTCTTAAGACAAAACTCTGAAATGGGCTTCACTGGACTAAAATCAAGGTATTGGGAGGTATAGTGATGTTTGAGTAGTATCCTTCCCAGACTCCTGGAATCTCAGTGTGTGATCTTTAGAAATAGGGTCTTTACAGGTGTAATTAAGATGAGTTCATATTCGCTCTGAGTAACTCAGTTGCTTAGAGCATTGTCCTGATATGCCAACATTGTCAGTCAATCCCCAGTTAGTGCAGACACAGGAATCAACCAATGAATGCTTAAGTAAGTGGGACAGCAAGTCAATGTTTCTGTCCCCCACCCCCTTCCTCCTTTCTTTTCTCAAACCAATAAATAAAAAAAATTTTTAAAAATAGTGAACTTGCCCTAACCAGTTTGGCTTAGTGGATAGAGCTTCAGCCTGCGGACTGAAGTGTCCCAGGTTCAATTCCAATCAAGGGCATATAACTTGGTTGAGGGCACATCCCCAATAGGGAGTGTGCAGGAGGCAGCTGAATTGATGTTTTTCTCTCATCGATGTTTCTAACTCTCTATCCCTCTTCCTCTCCCTCTCCCTTCTTCTCTGTAAAAAATCAATAAAATATATATATTTTAAAAATAGTGAACTTGTTTTTTTTTAAAAAAAAAAAAAAAGAGGCATACTCAATCAGGGTGGACCCTAAATCTAATGACTAGTGTCCTTATAAAAAGAGGACACACACCCACAGAAGACTATGAAGATGGAGGCAGACAGTAGAGTTGTGCTGCCATAAGCCAAGAAATACCTGAGACAACTACAAGCTGGCAAAGGCAAGGAAGGATTCTACTCCGGAGCCTAAGAGCCTTGACTGAGATAGCATGAGAGTATGGTTCTGCTGACATCCTGATTTTGAACTTCTAGTCTCCAGAACTTAGAATAAAATTTGTTTTTCAAGCCACTTTTGTGCTAAATTTTTTAAGGCAGCTCTAGGAAATTAATACAATAGGATTATGTTTCTTCTAGAGGCTTTAGATGAGATTGTGTTTTCTTGCCTTTTTAGCTTCAACAGGCCACCTACATCCCTTCATCTTCCAAAATAATAGCATAGCATCTTCAATTCTCCTATCTGCTTTTGTTATTACATCTACTCTAACTCTTAAGGACCTCTGTGGTTAATCTTCCCATCTCAGATTCTTAATTACATCTGTAAAGTTCATTTTCCTTGTGAAATATTAAAGATTTCTGGGATTAGAACATGGACATTCCTAGGGTGCCATTATTCTCCCTATTTGGGGCAGTTTCTTTTAAAAGGTAAGCATATTTGCCATAACCCAACATAGCCTATTATAGGTATCTACCAAAAAAAATTAAAACATGTTCACACACAAGACTTGTATGTAATACTAATAGCATTATTTATACATGGAGGCCCGATGCACGAAATTGTGCAAGAGTAGGCCTTCCTTCCCCCGGCTGCCAGCTCCGGCTTCCCTCTGGCACCCGGGACCTGGCTTTTCTCCGGGACCCGGGCTTCCTTCGCAGCCCCAGCTTCATCCGGAAGGACATCCGGCCTCATTAGCATATTATGCTTTTATTATATAGATAGCCACATCAGGTGGTAAATGGGTTTTAAAAATGTGCCATAGTAATACAATGGAATACTATTCAACTGCTGACATAGTATAACATGGATGAAACTCAAAAAATTATGCTGTATGAGAGACGTTGCAAAAAAAAAATCACATCATTCTATTTGTATGAAATGTTCAGAAAAGACAAATCTATAGAAAATAAATTTAGAGGTTGGCTTTGGTTTTACATCAGATAATGCATATGGGAATTTTGGGGTGTAATGTGAATGTTCTAAAGCTGAAGTGAGATGATGGTTGCACGACTTTGTAAAGTCTAAAAATCATTAAATCGTGTACTTAAAACAGGTGTATTTTCTGGTATAATAAATTAAACCTCAAGAAGGCTGTTTAGAAAGAAAAGTGAGTGAGGATGTAAAGGAGTGGGAATGGACTTCATGCACCTAGAAATCTTTGTGACATTGACTTAGGCAAAGATTTCTTCTGACACTAAAAAGCATGACTCACAAAGGAAATTCATCAAAATGTAAAATTTCTGATATGTGAAAAACTATTAAGAAAATTTAGAAAGCCATAGACTGGGAGAAATCATTTACAATATACATAGCTTACAAAGGACATCCTATATAATAAAAGACTAATATGCAAATCGACCAAACGGCAGAATGACTGGCGGAACAACCGGTCTCTGTTTTGCACACTGACCACCAGGGGGCAGTTGCTCAATGTAGGAGCTGCCCCCAGCCTGCTGGTCCTGACCAGCTGTGGCAGTGGATGGCGGGTCGGGCCCAGGCCAGGCCAGCTAAGGTGGGTGCCATTGGGCCGCCCCCCCCCCCCCCCATTCTCCTTGCTGGTCGCCCCACAGATTGGCCCTGATCGCTGGCCAGACCTAGAGACCCTACCCATGCACGAATGTCATGCACTGGGCCTCTAGTGCAGTGGTCGGCAAGCTCATCAGTCAACAGAACCAAATATCAACAGTACGATTGAAATTTCTTTTGAGAGCCAAATTTTTTAAACTTAAACTTCTTCTAATGCCACTTCTTCAAAATAGACTCGCCCAGGCCGTGGTATTTTGTGGAAGAGCCACACTCAAGAGGCCAAAGAGCCGCATGTGGCTCGCGAGCCGCAGTTTGCCGACCACGGTTCTAGTGTGTTCTCTTACATCTTTTGTCAAATATTATTTGACCATAATGGTGTGGGTCAATTTCTGGGATCTTTGTTCTGTCCCATTGCTCTCTATGCTTGTTCTTGTGTCAGTACCAGGCTGTTTTGATTATAATGGCTTTGTTAGTATAGTTTGATATCTGGTATTGTAATCCCTCCAACTTTGCTCTTTTTCAAGATTTCTGAGGCTATTTGGGGTCTTTTTTTTGGTTCCATATAAATTTTTTGAATAGTTATTCTAGATCTGTGAAATATGCCATTGGTATTTTAATAGGGATTGCATTGCATTTATAGATTGCTTTGGGTGGTATGGACATTTTAATGATGTTAATTCTTCCAATCCATGAACACAGTATATACTTCCACTTGTTTGTATCTTCCTTTATTACCTCTTATTAGTGTCCTATAGTTTTCTGAGTACAGTTCTCTTACCTTCTTGGTTAAATTTATTTAAGTATCTTATTCTTTGTTCATTTTTGCAGTGGTAAATGGGATTTTTTTGTTTGTTTCTCTTTCTCAGAGTTCATTATTATTGTATAAAAATGCCATCTATTTCTGGATGTTAAATTTGTATCCTGCTACTTTGCCGAATTCATTGATTAAATATAGCAGTTTTTTGGTGGAATCTTTAGGGTTTTTTCATGTATAATATCATGTCATCTGTGAATAATAATAGCTTTCTTTCCTCCTTTCCAATTTGGATACACTAACTGAAATGAAGAATAATTTACATGGAATTAATAGTGGAGTAGATGAAGCTGAGAAACCAAGCAGCAATTTAGAATGTAAGGATGCAAAAAATACCCAATTGGAACAGCAAAAATTAAAAAGAACCCCCCAAAATGAGGATTGTAATTGGAGCCTCTAAGACAACTTTAAGCATACCAACATTCACATCATGGGGGTGCCAGGGAGAAGAGAGAGTGCAAGAAATTTGAAAACCCATTTTAAAAAATAATGACAGAAAACTTCCCTAACCTGATGAAGGAAATATACATATTTATCCAGGAAGTGCAGAGAGTCCCAAACAAGGTGAACCCACACAGGCTCACACCAAGACACAGCATAATTAAAATGCCAAAGGTTAAAGACAAAGAGAGAATGTTAAAAGCAGCAAAAGAAAAGCAGTTCGTTACCTACAAGGGATCTCCCATAAGACTGTCAGCTGACTTATCAACAGAAAATTTGCAGGCCAGTAGTGTTTGGCAAGAAATATTCAAAGTGATGAAAATCAAGGACCTACAACCAAGATCACCCAGCAAAGCTGTTATTTAGAATGGAAGGCCATATATAGTGCTTCCCAGACAAGAAAAAGCTAAAGGATTCAATCACCACCAAACCCTTATTATATGAAATGTTAAAAGGTCTTTAAGAAGAGGAAAAAAAGATTAAAAATCTGAACAGTAAAATGACAATAAATACATATCTGTCAACAATTGAGTCTAAAAGAAACCAAAACAAAATGAAGGAACAATCAGAACCAAAACAGACTCGTAGATACAGAGAACATATTTTTGTTGCCAGGTGGGAGGGGAGTTGGGGGTTGGATGAAAAAAGTAAAGGGATTAAAATGTAAAAATTGGTAGTAACAGAATAGTCATGGTGATGTAAAGTACAGCATAGGGAATCTGTATATATAAAAGCCTAAGTGACCACACGACCGTTCACTATGACACACACTGACCACCAGGGGGCAGACGCTCAACGCAGGAGCTGTCCCCTAGTGGTCAGTGTGCTCCAACAGCAGGAGCGCCACTCAGCTGACTGATAGGCGCCAGATGCTGGGCTCATGGCTGGCAAGCGCAGCGGCAGCAGGCATAGGGGCCAGGATGAGTAGGAGCGGCGTGGCGCCCGACCCCGGCTCCTCCCTGGTCGCCTGCTGCTTTGTGCACTACTACATCTCTCGGGGGATGCCTGATGGCTGGTTTCGGCCTGAAACTGCCAGTCCAACATCCCCCGAGGGGTCCTGGATTGTGAGAGGGCACAGGCAAGACTGAGGGACCCACCGGTGCACAAATCCATGCACTGGGCCTCTAGTATAGTCAATAATAATCTAATAACTATGTATGGTGTCAGATTGATACAAGATTTATCAGGATGATCACTTAGTTATATAATGTTTACTCACTGAGGTGTACACCTGAAACTGATGATGTCAACTGTAATTGGAAAATATAACATGATTTTAAAAATAAATAAAAGCTAAGAAAATTGATCCCCTAAAGGCTGAAAAATCGAGGGACAGCTAATAGTTGATAGAAATAGAAAATTGCTGATGGATTTGAATAGACCTCATTAACAATTACCTTAAATCTAAACAGAGTAAATGCTCCAATTGTCAGATTAAAGGAATAAGACTCTTAAGTATATACTGTTTACAAAAGACATTTTCAATATAAGCACACAAAATAAGTTAAAAGGATGCTAAAAGATACACTATGGACATTGATTAAAAGAAAATCGTACCGAAACCGGTTTGGCTCAGTGGATAGAGCGTCAGCCTGTGGACTGAAGGGTCCCAGGTTCGATTCCGGTCAAGGGCATGTACCTTGGTTGCGGGCACACCCCCAGTGGGGGGTGTGCAGGAGGCAGCTGGTCAATGTTTCTCTCTCATCGATGTTTCTCTCTCCCTCTCCCTTCCTCTCTGTAAAAAAATCAATAAAATATATATATATTTTTTTAAAAATAATAAAAAAATAAAATAAAATAAATAAAAAATAAAAGAAAATCCTATGTTGGAGAGGGAGAGAGAGTTAGAAAAGAAACATCAGTGATGACAGAGAATCATTGATTAGCTGCCTCCCACACTCCCCACACTGAAGATCGAGCATGTAACCCAGCATGTGCCCTGACTGGGAATTGAACTGTGATCTGGTTCATAGGTCGGTGCTTAACCACTAAGGCATGCTAGCCAGGCCAAAGTAGGTTTTAAGACAAGGACTAGTACAGCAAAAATAGATAAGAGGATCAATTCATAACAGTCCTGAATGTTTATGCTCTTTAATAACATAACTTGAAAATACACGAAGCATACTATCTTGATGTGCAAGTCCTCATAAAATTTGTTCTCCTTCCTCTCCCACCCCAGCTTCCACATTTACACAAAGCACACTTTGTCTTACCGTATTACATTGCCTATAGTTTTGGGAATTCATAATTGCTGCTTTGTTCATGTTCTACCCTTTCCTTAGGATGCATTTTTGCCCTCCCACAAAACAAACTTCTAGTCATCCTTCACAACCTTTCTCAGGATCACTTCTAGTATTATTTTTATACTTTGTGTGCCTATGCTATTACTAGCATTGTATTATATATACTTAAGTGTAAAGTCCTTTGCATTCCAGGTGTTAGCACATAGGTGTTCATATATTGATTTATGCTTTGAGTAAGCAACTTTGATGTTTGTGAGAACTCTAGAAAATTTTAGATCTAGTACCGTTAGAACTCTTTAAAGCTCTATTCAAGTGATGTTCTTGTTTTCTTAACATTTCTACATAGCCCTCTATGTTTATGCCTTTGATACTACACATTCTTTGCTAAATTATGTAAGTTGATAATATTACTCTGCTATATTTAGAATAGCCACTTCTTAAAATAATTCAGAGCTAAGTGATCAAGATTACAGAAGTATTCCATTTCAATCAAAGTTAAACTGTATTTGAAGGTGAGTTTGCTGACAGTTACATTTAATAACCACTTTAAAATTCTGTTCATAGCATATTCTTACAGTCTATTAATAATCAAACTTGCTTAATTCCTTTCTTAAATAACTACCAGACAATTCTATTATAGTTTTAAAATTCTGTTTTAAAATATGTAGGTATCTGCCTGTTTGTCCATAGAAAATACTGAAAGACTCTATATGTCAGTTATTTATGGTCTTAGTCTTATAGGATATTTTCATTTCCTAAGTAATTTATATGGTAATGGCCTGTTTTTTTCTGTTTTGTTTAGTAAATCAGCACATGTGTATTTTAAAATTATGCAAGGAAAGATCAAACTGCCTCTTCCCTAATGATTCAATATTGTGTTCTATATTTAGGCTTGATTTGTCTACCCCAGTGGAAACTTTTTTTAGTAGTTAACTTTTATTAGATTCAGCCTAGCACACTGCACTTTAACCACCTTTTCCTTCTGTATAAAGACAAGAAAGACCTGATTTTGATCCTTTTAAAAATTATAAATATACGTGAATCCTGGTAATTACCCAGAAATCATTCTTAATTTTTTTTTTAATTAAAGTTCTTTCACTTATAATTTAGAAGCTTGACTTCTGTGTTGTGTTTGTTTGTTTTGTTTTGTTTTTCTTTATTATTGTTTAGTATTGGGCTTCATAATGTATTTTTCAATTGCTTGTTGTTGTTAATCATCACCCAATGATAATTTTTCCATTAATTTTTGGAGAAAGTGGAAAAGAAGGAGGGGTGAGGAGAGAGAGGAACATCAGTGTGAGAGAGACACATTGATTGGGGCCCCTTCACCTTGCAGGCTGACACTCGAAACACAGCATACCGGCCAGGGCTTAAAAACTTTTTAAAAAATATATATTTTTTAAATTGATTTCAGAGAGGAAGGGAGAAAGAGAGACAGAAACATCAAAGATGAGAGAGAATCACCGATAGGCTGCCTCCTACATGCCCCCCAACTGGGAATGGAACCACAACCTCCTGGTTCATAAGTCGATGCTCAGTCACTAAGCCGCTGGCCAAGCTCAGTCACTTTTAAAATACAGAAGCTAAGTTTTTTTTGTGTGTTGTTGTTAATCGTCACCTGAGAATATGTTTATTGATTTGAGAGAGAGAGTAAGGGGGAGACAGAGAGAAACATCAATTAAGTAGTTGCCTCCTGTATGTGCCCTGACTGGGGATCGAACCCACAACCTTTCGGTAATGCTCCAACCAACTGAGCCACCCAGCCAGGGCCAGAAACTAAAATTTTTTAAGTGCAATGGGGTGATTTTTAGGTAGTGTGCTGTAAATCTAACTGATAAAACTATAATATACTAGGTGTACCAGTTAATAATGCGGATTTTTTCAATAGATGGAGTTACATATATGTTGATATATATGCGATTTGATATGTATGCTATTTTGTTGTATTGACAGCAAGCTTCAAAACTTCATATGTCAAATTTTCAGATTACCACTTGTTCCGATCGATGGCACACGCACTTTCTGAGCAGCACTTCAAAACATACAAAGAAGTGGAAAATTGGGTCTCTGAATGGTCTGCCTCAAAACAAGAAAAGTTCGATTGGGACGGTATCGACAAATTACCTGAAAGATGGGAGGAATGTGTAGCTAGTGATGGACATTACTTTGAATAAAGAAAGCACTTTTGATGTTTCTCTTGAAGTTATGTTTTCTTTGATTACAAAATCCGCATTATTAACCGGTACACTTGGTAGTTAAAAGAAATTACTGCACCCAGTTTGTGGTGCTATATACTAAGTTGAAGAGTAGCATTATGTTGCCTGGTATCACTTGTATGTGGAATCTTATAAAAAGACAGAAAGGCAAGTATTGCATGGTATCACTTACATATGGAATCTAAGAAAAACCTCAGAAACAGTACAAAAGTGGTTGCCAGAGTAGGGAAGAAGGGAGAGATTGGTACAAGGGTACAAACTTTTAGCTACAAAATGCATAATGTTTGAGGATCTAATGTAAAATATGGTGACTATAGTTAACATTGTATTGTATAATTGAAATTTGCTAAGAGAGTAGAACTTAAATGTTCCCACACACCAAAAATGGTAACAATGTGAGGTGATGGATGTGTTAATTAAATGGGAGAAATTCTTTTAAAAAATAATCGATCTATATATATATAAAAGCCTAAGAGACCGTTCAACCAGTAGCTGTGATGCACAATGACCACCAGGGGGCAGACGCTCAGACCGGTAAGTCAGGTTGCTGCTGGGGCCCTAGCCCCAAATCTGGTTCACCTGCACCAGATTCCCTTTCAGTGTGCATGAATCCATGCACCGTGCCACTAGTATTTATGTAAGATGTGATCCTGTATTTTAAGGAATCCTGTATTTTATAACATATCAGTATCTGCCAATACAAAAAGCTGTGGGCGGTAAATGATAGGTATGTGAGCCCACTACATTTTAATAATGAAAAGGTTTGGGGTACAATGTTCAGATTTTAAGAAGACATACAAGATGTTCAAGGGTAGTTGCTCGCAATTAAATGAAAAACGAAATAAAAATGAAGGAGAATTGAGGCAGGAAGGCTAAAGTTCCAAATGAACATAATGGTCTGTAATCGGGGAGGAGGGGAGAGTTGTTTGGTTTTTTTTAAGAACTGTAATACATTTTACTGTTTTCTAATTATCTAAATTTTAATATTTCAGAGATGTTGTGTTAAAAATTACCTACAATTTTGACCACGTTTTTTGGAATATGCTTTTAAATTTTTTTATTCATTGACTGATATTAGGAAGTGAGAAACCTCTATTTGTTGTTCCCACTTGTTTATGTATTCAATGGTTGCTTCTTGTATGTGCCCTGATTGGAGATCTAACCTGTAACCTTGATGCTTGCTAACCTACTGAACTACCCGGCCAGGGTCTTTTGAAATACGCTTTAAATATTTTTTGTATATATTAACATTTTTTTGTATATATTAACAATTTTTGTATCTATTATATCTATAATAATAAAAGCGTAATATGCTAATTATACCGGACAACCTTTTGAATAAAGCCGGGGCTGCGAGGGAAGCCCAGGTGCCAGAGGGAGCAGCCAGGGGAAGGAAGGCCTACTCTTGCACGAATTTCGTGCATCGAGCTTCTAGTATACATATATATATGTATATGTAGTTGGAATATGCTTTTCACCCTATAAAACAATATATCAACACTGTCTTTCTGTGCTAATAATATATATTAATGTTCATGCTTTATTTAGCCAGTTCCCTTTTGATGGACACTCTGTTTTGTTTTGTTTAGTTTAGTTTTGTTTGCTGTTATAAAAGTGTAATGAGCAACATTTTTGTTTAGCCATTTCTCCAACAGTTTTAAAAACCTATGTGCCTGTATTGCAAATGATTATTTAGGGCAGCGGTCGCCAACTGGTGATCCGCGGACCACTGGTGTCCCTGAATTCCGAAAGGTTGGTGACCGCTGAATTAGGATGTATTGTTTGTATTTCCTGCTGTTGACCAATGCCATTGTGATATGGAATTAGCACTGAAAGAGTAGGTAGGACCTACAAGGTTTTCTAGCTGCTTGTTTGGTATCAGATTGTTTTATTTTTTAACTCATTTTTATTTGATGTTTTCTTTGAATGTTTTTATCACCTGTTAAAAATTTTAAGAAGACAATGTATATAAGCAGCTCTACTAATGATATTGCTAGTGATAGCAGGAAGAAAAATTATGTAGATGCTGTTCAGGTTTGTCTTGTCACATTTGATCAACCTTTATGGTAGTAAAATTGACTTGATCTATTAAAAAAATTTTTTTGTTGGCAGCTCTGTTACTATAATTTGGATTATATTCTTAGAATAAATTTCTAGAGTGGAATTACTTGGAGAAAGGAGATGCCTTTTTAGGCTTTTTGCTATACGTGCTAGATTGTCTTCCAAAGATATAGCCACTGACAGTCCCACCGGCCAAGTATAAGAATCCCATTTGCTACCACCTTGCCAATATTAGGTATCATCATTCTTTTTAATCAGTAAGAGATGTTTTATATTTTCTGAACCAGAGACAACAAGGAAAACTTTGACATTTATATAGCATATTATTCTGAACTTTTTAATATTTGTTGTTTACTGTATTTGTCTCTAAATGTATACAAGTGTGTAAAAACTAGGAATTGAATCTTAATGTAATGACTGGCAAAATCTGCTTATAAATAGTATTAATCTTAATAGGAATAAAAAGTTACTATAAAAAGATTAAAATTTTTAATCATGTAAAAAAGATTTGGTACCTTTTTAATATGTTCATTTTAACAAATGTAGCTAATTATATTTTATTGAGTACATTTTGGTTTGTTCCAGTAGCCGGATCGAGCTGGGAGATGTGACACCACACAATATTAAGCAGCTGAAGAGATTAAACCAGGTCATCTTTCCAGTCAGCTACAATGACAAGTTCTACAAGGATGTGCTGGAGGTTGGCGAGCTAGCAAAACTTGGTATAATGTTTTTTTTCTTCATTTGTTTATGCATGTTCTTGACCCTTAGTTTTTAATAGTAGAGCAGGAAGGTTTAATCTCCTATTTTACAAGTGAAGAAATGGGAGTGCTCCAGATTCTGAGAAAAATCTCAGAGAAATCAAGGCAGAATATTTGAAATTTAAAAGGAAATGCTACATCTTTTATTTAGTGTGTGCCTGTGTGATTTCCCATATTTTGCTTTAATCTAGATGAGAATTAAATTTCTAAGACGGTATAAGAGGTTTTTGAAGCTGTTGAAATTCAAAGTAGCTGATAAAACTTAAAGCTGATAGCAACAGTTTAGTCCTTATAAATTGTGTTGTTTTTAAATTGTTGCTGAATTTATTAAAGTAAATGACTGCCAAATGCTGTACTTCATTCCTGACATTTAACTATGCAACTTGCCCTGGAGTGAAGTCCAGGTGGGAAGGGAATGTCCCTTGTCTCTGTGGGCAGGGTTCCAAGGGCCTCATGCACCTTCCCTGGGCACCAGACCAGTTAGTTAACATGGGGCTCTGGGCATTCCAGTCACAGCCACCTGTGGACATTTGGGGCTGCGGGGAGCGGGGGAGCAGAGCCACTATGGCAGACGTTGGCCACTGTCATCAGCAGAGGAAATGGCCTTTCTGATCCATCCTGTTCCTTCTACCTGCATGGAGCTATACCTACTACTCCTTTCAAGAATCCACAGCAAACTTTATGCAGGACTCATGTACTTAAAACAAAAATGCCCAACAGGAAAAAGCATGTCCATTGAGTTTTAAAATAACAAAAATCACCAACTCTTAAGTCCTCTGGGACAATTTTCTCAGCTTTTGGGGAAATGGAAACATGTATTCCTACTTGTAGAAACACATGCAAGGCAAGCCGTTGTGGAATGGACACACGGAAAATTTCCCAGTGCTTAATTTTCAAGGTACTTCATTGTTAAAACAGGTCACAACACTAATCCTCTGGCCTGTGTGCCAGTGTATAAGCTACAAATGCTTGCCTGGCAGCTGAGGGCCATTCTGTAGTAGCATGTTTGAAAATTGAATAAAAATCCATTAAAAAAATATTTAAATAGTTTCCATAGGAACACAGATAACTGTGACCCCGTCGCCTAGGCCTTCCACATTATTCCATCTGTGCCAACTCCACTTACAAAGACATTTCAAAACTAACAATAATTAAGTTAATGGTCCCCCCAAATCCCTTAATTCAAGCTACACCCCCATAACAGCTACAAGAATGATTGAAGTATAGGCTGCTGAGAGGCGTTTCATCCCACTCTCCCAGGTACAAGACACAGGCAGAGCACTGGCGTCCTGCTCTTCCACTTCGAGTGAGAAGTCGTGGTTCTGGACTTTCTGCATCAGTTGCCATGTCGGCCCTAACAGCACATAGTAAATAGTCGTCCTCTGGAATTCATTGAAAGTAGAAGCAGCAGCAAGGGTGTAAGCACCCATGTTTTCAAAGAGCATTCAGTCTCCAACATGCATCTTAGGCAAGCCACAGCGCTCTACTATGTGATGGAGGCTGTCACATGCTGGCCCCCAGATGCTGGATGGATAATACTTCTCATCTGGTTGGGCCTCTTCTGCAGAAGGGACTTCACGTGCACATGATCATAGAGGATGCAATTAAATGATCCATATACTCCATTATTCACATAATATATAAAGGTTTTTTCACCTGACTCCTCTTCATCATCAGAGCCTGTTTGTTCCTTTAATACCAGTTTTTTGGCAGTGATGTTAACTGCAAGTGTGAAAGCTGATGCAACATAGTATCTGCCTGGCTCAGCTATGAGTATCACTCCCAAGTCTGATGGAAAATACTTGTCCAGGGCTGGGTTGATTACACTGACGATCTCAAATTTAAGCTTTGCATCCTCAGGTCCAGGAAAGCCACCACCAATATCCAGCAGATATACCAACCTTAGCTCCCATGTCAAAGACAACAGCGGGCATCAGAGATGGCCAGCATGAAGGTCTCAGGGTCAATACAGCCACTTCCATGTGGAAGCTGACACTGATGGCATCAATGTTTAGCTCCTTTGTTCTAAAAGAAGCCTGCTGCTGGTTTTGAGTAGGGCATCAAATTTAACACTGAGGTGACAGACAGCTTTGGAATCATTAGTAGCAATCCACAAAACCAACTTTGCCTTTGGATGTGCTCTAGCAACTTCCATCAACTTGACCTTACTATGGAAAGTGATCATCTGGACTCCTTTATTGGCAGCATATTTAATCTGAGATACTTGTTTACAAGGATTTGCATAGATAATCCTCTGGAGGCACCGCAAAACTCTGCATCAATTGTATTTCAGTTTTGCTGGCACAGTCAAATCCTGTCCCAATGGCAGCAAAGGGTCTTCACTATCGTTCTATTGTCATTGCAGTTCTACTGTCGGTGACCCCGAGGAAGAGCTTTTAACCATTTCAGAAGTTTCTTTAGAATGTCTCCCAGGTCCACAACATACAAGGCATCCTTATCATCGGAAGAAGAGACTTCATTAATTTTTTGGTCCAGAATGTCCATGGCAGTAAAGCCTTCATCAAGGAAATGGCAATCAAACTCTTCATTTACTAATGTTGTTTATGTTCATGGTTTCTGGATGTTCTGAAATGCAACACAAAGGAAAACGAAGATATGGGAGTTAGAAACTATTGCCAGCTGTTCACAAATGCAGCTCTCCAGGAATTCCAAGTCCAGCGGAAGATGGGTGTCCTCTTAGTGTAGCAGTGGGAATGCCCTTAGGCAGAGAGCCTCAAGCCACCGCCTGAGCACACAGAATGGCCATTCCCAGTCAGCCACCCAGCCGCCCACCACCTGGCTCCCTCCCTCTGAGGACTGCTGGAGCTTGGGAATCTAAGGGACTGACTTTTTTAATGTTTATTTTTGAAAGTATTACATATGTCCCCTTTTTCCCCAATTGACTTCTTCTAGCCCCTCCGGCTCCCCAGGCTTTCACCACCCTATTGTCTGTGTCCATGGGTTATGCATATATGCATACAAGTTCTTTGGCTGATCTCTTCCCATCCACCTCCTCTCCCCCACCTCCCCTCTGAGGTTCTACAGTCGGTTCCACATGTCTGTGTCTCTGGATCTATTTGTTCAGCAGTTTATTTTGTTTATTGGATTCCACATATGAGTGAGATCATGTAATATTTAACCTTTCTCTGACTGCCTTATTTCGTTTAACATAATAAAATGTGTTATTCTGTCTGTTGAAAGTTATATCTTTATGTTTTCCATGGCAGCCTATTTCAATGATATTGCCGTCGGTGCGGTATGCTGTAGGGTGGATCATTCACAGAATCAGAAGAGACTTTACATCATGACACTAGGATGTCTGGCACCATACCGAAGGCTAGGAATAGGTAAAATTACTGTTTTTTATTATTATTTCTTCAAAGAAACATAAACACATTGTTAATTCTTCCTGACCCAGTAAGTCAAAGCATTTTTTTAGGAATACTGGGAAGTGGTTACAGAATTATATAAGGTGAAGAATATTTAGCCCTAGCCGGGTTTGGCTCAGTGGATAGAGTGTCGGCCTGCGGACTAAAGGGTTCCGGGTTTGATTCCGATCAAGGGCACATATCCGGGTTGTGGTCTCAATCCCCAGTGTGGGGCATGCAGGAGGAATGATTCTCTCTCATCAATGATGTTTCTATCTCTCTCCCTCTCCCTTCTCTGAAATCAATAAAAATATTTTTTTTAAAAAGAATATTTATTTATTAACATAATTCAATTGAAAGTCCTATATAGATTTATTGTCAATGTCCCTTTTGTTTTTTCTTTTTTCCTTGTACCTGGGATGTCTTGTATATAAAGGTTGCTTTTCTGCTAGCAGTTTTAAACATACATAGTATAGAAAGAGAACAGATATTTGGAAAATCAGGATGTCTAGTGTTTGCTTCAAATTCTATAAGGACTCAGTAAGTGTTATAGTCATATGTAATTTAAAGATTGATCTTTATGAGATTACTTATTTGTTTGTCTTGTTAATAGGAACTAAAATGTTAAATCATGTCTTAAACATCTGTGAAAAAGATGGCACTTTTGACAACATCTATCTGTAAGTACAATGATATTTAATATAATTATCTAAAGAGTTTAATAAATTGGCAATAGAAATCTTTACAGAAATTTTAAATTCTGGTCACTTATTTCATTGTCTTTTTGGAAACACCATGGACGTAGTGGTTAATAATAGATTAAGAAATCTGAGGTAGCCCTGACCGGTTTGGCTCAGTGGATAGAGCGTCAGCCTGCGGACTGAAGGGTTCCAGGTTCGATTCCGGTCAAGGACATATACCTTGGTTGCGGGTGCATCCCCAGTAGGAGGTGTGCGGGAGGCAGCTGATCGATGTTTCTCTCTCATCGATGTTTCTAACTCTCTGTCCCTCTCCCTTCCTCTCTGTTAAAAAAAAAAAAAAAATCAGTGAAATATATTTAAAAAAAAAAAAAGAAAGAAAGAAACCTGAGGTAAAACATTCTTGTTTTGCTTTAGTATATTGGGGTGGGAGCTTCAAAGTCACAAGGACAAAATAATTTAAAATTTAAATTGTTAAATTTAAGAATCCATTAATATTTTCTTTAACCCTCAATTTGCACTCTGTTTTGGTTAAAGTCTCTTAGTTATGTGCTCATTAGCAGCAGAGTTTAATTATAAAAATCAGAGAGTACCTGGCTGATACTATGCTTAGATCTTAAGAGACCTCTGATTAAGAGCCAGGGATAGGTCATAATAATGGATTATTTCTGAAGATTCTCATTTTTACTTTGACAGTGGGAGAGATTAAGTTATAATGCTATTTGAGGAGTAATTGAGAAAGCTCAAATTATTTTCAAAAAATAGCATGTTTTTATATCAGTCACAAAGGATATATTCAGGCATTCGAGACCTAATATTTTACTTTTTTTTAATCTTTTTTTTCTGTGTATGTTAATATGGTCTTTGAATCTTCTCTCATTGTAATAGAAAATGTTATCATAGCTAGCCCTTTGTTGATTTTAAGAATAATCACTATTCCTTGAGTCACTAATCTCAGCCAACTGTCTTATAAATGTAAAAACTAGCCGAAACCAGTTTGGCTCAGTGGATAGAGCGTCAGCCTTCGGACTGAAAGGTCCCAGGTTCGATTCTGGTCAAGGGCATGTACCTTGGTTTCGGGCACATCCCCAGTGGGGGGTGTGCAGGAGGTGGCTGATCGATGTTTCTCTCTGGTCGATGTTTCTAGCTCTATCTCTCTCCCTTCCTCTCTGTAAAAAATCAATAAAATATATATATTTTTAAAAAAACTAGGTTAAAAGTGTAAGTCTGTTATCAGAAGGTTTTCTGAAATGAATACCTAATCTTTGTTGATTACTAGTAATTTCAAAGAAAGTCTAACAAATGTCAGCAGTATTCCACCTCCAACCAATTTGAAGCTATCTGTGGGGAACAGGTAAAAGCTTATGAAATCATAATATTTTTTTTCTGATACCTTCTTATATCTCAGGCATGTCCAGATCAGCAACGAATCAGCAATTGACTTCTACAGGAAGTTTGGCTTTGAGATTATTGAGACCAAGAAGAACTACTATAAGAGAATAGAGCCCGCAGATGCTCATGTGCTGCAAAAAAACCTCAAAGTTCCTTCTGGCCAGAATGCAGACGCGCAAAAGACCGACAACTGAACAAATTACAAATGAACTTTCTTGCACTTGCTTGTCGCCAAATAAAAGAGAGGCCCATTGATTCTCCCCCCCACCCCCCTTTGTTTTGAAGCTTTTCCCACTTGTTCTTGTTTTTCCTCATTTCTTTCCTTCACTTTCCTCTAAAAGTTTTAATACTTTCCAAGGACTTTCAAAATTAATCATGTTTAGGTTGTTTTTGTTTTCTTGTTTTTGTGAGCTGGGTTGATTGTAGGAAGGAGAGGTATAGATCTGTTTATTTCACAGTTTAAGATATATGGTCCCGAGAATTTGGGTATCAATTTAAATTTATTTTTAACTTTTTTTAATGTCCTGCTTTCACATTGAAGGGCAGAGCCTACAAAATATTATATATTTCAAAAGACAAAAAGAAGCAGTAGCAATATCTTGTTCTCTAATTATAGACAAGTTTAGTGTGTTTGTGGTACTTTGGGTTTTTCAAGACTGTTTGTGGGATACTAATCCCTAGACATTGCCTTCAACTCCACCTTTTGTCCTTCTAAGTACTATCTCAGGAGTTGGACTATTGTTATCCTTGTAAGAAATACTAAGCTTATTTTGTGTGTGTGTGTGTGTGGTTTTTTTTAAGCAATTATTTCTTCCTTCCTCATTGGTGGCTGAGGGTGGGTGGGATAGTTTGGGTAGGTAGTGTTAGACTTTGGTCTCAGTATTTGAGTTAAACTGCTTTTTGCTAATGAGTTGGTTGGTTGTTAGCAGGTTTATTTTCCTGCTGTTGATTGTTATTAGTGGCGTTAACTTTTTAGAGTGTGAGCTGAGCTGGTGAAATTAATTTTTTTTCTAATATCCCAGCTAAAAATATGGCCTTTAACACTGACCTAAAGAGGTTTGTTGTGACTTTTTTTTTCCTCCTGTCCCCTTTCTTCAGTAAACCCATAGTAGTTAGTATAACCTTAAAAATGGAGTTGGTGTCCTTATAGGTCAATACCCCTAAAGAATCCTGAAGTAGGTGTTGTCTGTTGGACATATTAAAACATACTTAAAGGTAAGCTTAGATGGACTTGTGGCACAATAAGTGCATTTAATGTCAGCTAATGCAGGCTGTTAAAAGTATGGCCACTGAGCATTTGGTTATGTAGGAAAGAATATCTAGACAGTATTTTTGAGAATGACATAGCTGTCCTACTATCTGTTGGAGAACATCCCAGATTTGCTTACATTCTGTGCCTATGATATTGAGTTTAAGGATTTGGGGGAGGAAGAATTGTTAAACATATTACTTCTATTCTTGGAAAAGTAAAAGTTCAGAAGTGTTACCAATGCAAATGTCACTGTGACCTCTACTGACAGAAACTGGTTTATGCCAGATCATTTTCTGGTGCATAAGGAGTGGTTTTGACAGATTGATAATTTTGTAAGACAAGAGACATCTGAAATTTTCTTGTTTTCCTCCATAGTCCCATCTCCAATATTTAAATTTTTATGATTGCCAATATTGGTGGCCCAACAAATTATCTCATTAGACTTTAAAATAGTGCATAGAGTTTGAAGTTTCTGTCATTTGACTTTAAAAGGAAGGTTGTTTCATAATATTTATCCTCTTATGTAAATTCTGCTGTGAAAGTCTCATCTCTCCAAATACGTTAAATGACAAAATTATTTTACACAGTGTTTATACACACTTTATAATCTTCAGTTCTTATTTGAGAATGTGAAAGTACAATAGACTTCAGCAGTCTTAATTGAGTGCCAACAATAATACAGAAAAGGAAGATAGTTGATGAATGAGTTTATAGGGTTCTAATCTTAAGATAGTAAAAATGTAGAAAGACCATGCTGGTTTCTTGGGTATCAGTTACTTCAGCAGTATAAATCTAAGCTTAGAATAAAAGTTTAGCATTAAGCACCTTTACCTTATGGATAAGCTTCCGCTTGCTCTTGCCAAGAAAAGAGTGCTTGAGTTACAGAAGGCATAATTAGTTTGAAGAATTCAGCCTTTTTGTAAACTTCCAGATATCAAAATAGATTTTGATATATAAATGAGTTTTCTGAGATGACACTGCCTCTATTTCTATAACCATTTCACCTGGACTATCAGTCCTATGAATGTATCCCTAAATGTTGTTATTGAAAACCGAATAGCTGCCTCATGACAATTCAGTACATGTTATTTAAGGAGGAAAAAATATAAATTTTGAATTGAGTGTGTAGGCTCCCTATCATTATAGTGTTTCTTTTTCCTCACTAGTCAGTATCTTAAACCTAAATTGTAAATGTTTGTAAAGGGTTAATTATCCTACATCAGACTTGTATTAAATATTTCCATCCACTTATGGAGGAGGAGGATATAGAAGAGGTAGAAGCTGGGCACTAGTTCATATGCTTATGAGTCAGTAAAGCCTGAAATAAGGCCCCATGTTGAGTTGGTTATTTTGAAATACGATAAAAATTATTGAGGTAAAACAATTCTATCAACTGGATGATTGGATTACAGGATATAACCACCATATTTTTCAGGACAGACAGTTTTTACCGTGGGATGAATAGATAAAAGTTATACTGGGTGGCAATTGTATTTGAGTTCTAAAGAAAAAAATCTGCAGTGAAATCTATGCAATATATAATTTGTCCAGATTAGTTTTATATGGGAAAGAAGTTCTGAAATATCCCCAAAGCAGTTTACTCATCAATTGAAAGTCCTCCAAAAACAGAACTATTGGGAAACCATGGTATGTAGGGTGGAAAAGAAAGCTCCCTCAGTTTTTTGGAGGGAATAACTTTAAAAGTACTTAAATGGCTAAGTTTACTTGGTGCAGTTAAGAATTAAATTTGTTGATTTTAACATTGCTGTTACATCTGAAATAAACTTAATGTGATGTTCTGGTAGTAATCTGTGATGTTTGTATATGTCCAAAAAAACCCCACACATCCTACTTTGTGTTGAATTTTGAGATCAGTTATAGGTAGTCATTGTTTACTATTTCCCAATTTGATTTTTGAAATACTTTTACATTTCTTTGAAAACTAACTAAAATAGCCAAAGTCTAATTAAAGCCTCCTGATTCAGACCTTTTAGAACTTGCTAGAAACACTGCCCGGTATCTGCAGTTTAGTCTCAATCAGAGAAAAAGTCTCAAGGAGTTGTCTTCTTTCTGCTGCTATATTTTGAATGTAATTGTTAAAGACACCTGACACTTTAGGCTGTGATCTCATTAGTGATATGCATTCACTACAGATGATATATAATGTATTCAAAATTTTTTCTTTTTGTTAGTAGTGAGGAAGGAATTTTAGTAGTTAAATGAGTTAGGAGTTGCTTTTTAAGTTTTTTTTACTGAATATCAAAGATGGATTTAAAATTTTGTCTTTAACAAAATTAACTCAGTGTTTACTATCTTAGTCAAAAGTGTTACAATTTGAATTTTATTTATTCCATTCAAGGAACAGTGGGTGATCTTTGCCTGATGTCTTAGTTATCCCTGTGTAGCACATTATCCCAAAATTTAGCGGCTTAAAACTTATATTACCACCCACAATTTCTGAGTCAGGAATCCAGGAACAATTCAGCTGGGTTCTGGCTTGAGGTTGCAATGAAACTGTCAGCCAGGGTTACATCATCTTGAAAGCTTGACTAGGGCTGCAGGAGCCATTTCAAAGATGGCTCATTCATTCACTTGGCTATTGGAGGAATTTAGTACCTTCCTGTCACCTGGCTTTCTCCAGAACGAGTGATTCAAGAAAGTGAGCAGAAGCCATGCTTTTGTATGAGCTATCTTAAGAAGTGACATGCTAATAACTTCGGCCAAGTTCTGCTGGTCACAGAGACCAACCGTTGTACTAACTAGGTACAATGGGGAGTACCCAAGGACATTAATACTAGGAAGTGGAGATCAATGGATGTGACGCCACATTATACTTGGAGAAAATTTTAGGCTCTGTTGACAATAACGGCAGGTTTAATGGAAAGATTCTATTACCTTACTCTCTAGAGGGCTTAGTTTCCTACATAAGGGTTAGAAAGCTCTGCACTTTATTGTTATTCAGAATGTAAAAGAAATAGGGAGTGGGTCTAAAAGTTTTGCTGTTGAGTTTTATGCCTGGGTATATACTGTAATAATCTGTCTCCCAGATTAGTGCATTTCTAGCTGTGTGAATTGAATATTCCTGGGAATTGGGTACAGTAGTGAGTAGAAGTGATGAGCCTAAGAATTTTTCAGGGAATAAAAGTGTCCCAAATTGGACTTCCCTTATAAAGCTGTACCACAGGAATTTAGTCCTAGTTAACAGCCATATGGGAAAAAGAGCTTGAGTAAGATTTTTAAATGTAGGTATAGTTATCTTGATAGAACACAAATGTAAAGTCAGAATAATCTTACTGGGGCAGAAATTCTCAACCTTTCCAATTATAAATTTAGAACATTCTGTTTCTTAGGTAAAAGTGTTTATCTTGAATCAAAGTCTGCTCCAGAAATAGTTGGGAGCATCTCTATACTAATAAAAGGGTAATATGCTAATTAGACTGGGTCGACCAGACATCTGGTTGTCCAGTTCTTCCGGACAAAGCCATGGTGGTGGGTGCTGAGGCAGAGGTGGTTAGGGGCAATCAGGCAAGCGGGCAGGTGAGTGGTTAGGAGCCAGCGGTCCCAGGTTATGAGAGGATGTCCGAATGCCAGTTTTTCCCTGCGGGATCAGGCCTAAACCAGCAGTTGGACATCCCTTGAGGGGTCCTGGATTGGAGAGAGTGCAGGCCGGGCTGAGGGCCCCCCTACACACGAATTTTGTGCACCGGGCCTCTAATAAAGTTAATATGCGGCAATCATTACTTAGCCTCAAATTTAAATCTTGAATTATGGCTTCCTTTATAATAGTGATGAAAGCTTAAATCTAACATTTGGGAAGATATACTAATTGGGAGAGAATATTCTAAAATTTTTGAACTTTGAATTAGGTATTTCTGATTTGTTAAATTTAATCCGTTTTATTCTATTTACTGTCCTGAAAAAATCAAGGCATCTTGCCTGGCTGGTTTGGCTCAGTGGATTAAGTGTCGGCCTGCGGACTGAAGGGTCCCGGGTTTGATTCCTGTCAGGGGCACATGCCTGGGTTGCAGTCTCGATCCCCACTAGGGGGTGTGCAGGAGGCAGCCGATCCATGATTCTCATCAATGATGTTTCTAGCTCTCTCCCTCTCCCTTCCTCCCTGAAATCAATAAAAATACATTTTTTAAAAGATCAAAGACATATGTGTTTATAAAGGAACTAAGTAGTATAAGTGAAGTCCACATGTTAAATGGTTGAAGTTTCAACAGGATATCTGACTATAAGGTTTTTCTTTGTTTTCTTGACCAAACTTCTGGAACTCATCTACTTAGTTCATCTTTTAGAAATTGTATTGGCAGTATCAAAAGTTCTCCATAAAAAGATTTGGACAATCTTAAATCCTATTTGTCACTAGCAATCCTACACCAGTGATTTTTCAACTGGAGTGCCACAGCACACTGTTGTGCCACAAGCATTTTTAAAACATGCAATACCTGACTAGTCCAGGGCAGTGACCTCTTTTCCCTTAGAATGTCAAATTTAAAAATGACAACAGCCCAGCCAGTTTTGCTCAGTGGTTGAGCATTGACCTATGAACCAGGAGGTCATGGTTCGGTTCCAGGTCCAGGGGTGTGGGAGGCAGCTGATTAATTATTTTCTCTTCATTGATGTTGCTGTCTCCATCTTCCTCTCTAAAATCAATAAAAATATATATTTTTAAAAATTTTAATGACAGCCAACACAATAGCCATCCAGTGTGACTGAATCAAAATTATACCCTTGTTTTCAGATTATCAAAAATTTTTTGGTGTGCTGCAGAAATTTAGTAATTAGTTTATGTATGCCATGAGATGAAATTAGTTGAAAATTGCTTTCCTACACTAAAGTATAATAAAACTGTCAGGTACCACATCCTCTCTAATAAAAGAGTAATATGCAAATTAACCAGCATTCCACTACATAAGCCACACCCACCATCCAATCAGGGCGAGTATGCAAATTAACCCCAACCAAGATGGCTACCAGAAGGGAGGCTTGGATTTCCCTGGCAACAGGAAGCCAAGCTTTCCACACACTGGCGCCCAGGCCTCCACTAAAGGATACAAAGTTTCAATTATAGAAGGTAAACAAATCCAAACAGAAATGGCAGCAGCCATGGATTAAGCAGGAGGCTTGGCTCTGCTCCAGGCTACAAAGTTTCAATTGTAGAAGGTAAATAAATTCCAGATACCAGGGCCTCTGCTTGGGTCACCAGGGGCGTGGCTGGCCTGCAAACCACCATAGGCCCCTCGCCCAGGCCTCTCCATGCCCCAAGGGAACCCCACCCTGATCCAGGACACCCTTCAGGGCAAACCAGCTGGTCTCCACCCATGCACCAGGCCTCTATCCTATCTAATAAAAGAGTAATATGCAGATTGATCATCACTCCAACACACAAGATCAAGATAGCTGCCCCTATGTGGTCAAAGATCCTGCCCCCATTTGGACACGAGATGGCCACCACAAGATGGCCAGCAGGGGAGGGCAGTTGGGAGGGACCAGGCCTGCAAGGGAAGGCAGTTGAGAGGGACCAGGCCTGCAAGGGAGGGCAGTTGGAGGCGATCAACCCTGCAGAGGAGGGCAGTTAGGGGTGACCCGGCCGGCAGAGGAGGGAAGTTGGGGGCAAACAGGCTGGCATGGGAGTGGTTAGGGGGTGATCAGGCTGGCAGGCAGAAGCGGTTAGGGGCAATCAGGAAGGCAGGCAGGCGAGCAGTTGGGAGCCAGCAGTCCTGGATTGTCAGAGGGATGTCCGGTGGAATCGGGCCTAAACGGGCAGTCGGACATCCCTCGAGAGGTCCCAGATTGGAGAGGGTGCAAGCTGGGCTGAGGGACACCCCTCCCGCCCCCGTGCACAAATTTCGTGCACCGTGCCTCTAGTATATAATATAGCTTAAGCAAGTAAAATCTGAATATGAAACTTGAAATGATTAGTATAACAGTGAAAATTGGGTAAGATGGGGCCTTTATTATAATATCCTCAAAGCAGTTTCATGACTTTGTTTTTACCATCTTCCTATATGAGAATGTTATCTGCCTTTTGCTGATGTAGAAGTTAAAAATTGTTTCTACAGATTTATCAAGCACCTACTGTTTATAAGTTCTATGGCTATGTTAGCTACGTAAATGAATCGTGGCCTCCCTCTTTAAAAAATTTTTTTAATTGATTTTTAGAGAGAGAAACATCCATGTAAGAGCGGAGCATCGATTGCCTGCCTCTTGCATGCCCCCTACTGGGGATCAAGCCCACAACCCAGACATGTGCTCTGACCAGGAATCCAGCTGGCAACCTTTCGGTGCACCCAACTGAGCCACATCAGCCAGGGCACATGCAGGCCTCTTAAAGGGAAATAAAATTCTACTTTAAGTAGAATTCATGTCTAAGTAGAGGCCTGCTTCTTTATTAAAACTAGAGCCCCAGCCCTAACCGGTTTTGCTCAGTGGATAGAGCATTGGCCTGCAGACTGAAGGGTCCCAGGTTCAATTCCAGTCAAGGGCATGTACCTTGGTTGCGGGCACATCCCCAGGTGGGGGGTGTGCAGGAGGCAGCTAATCGATGTTTCTCTCTCATTGATGTTTCTAACTCTCTATCCCTCTCCCTTCCTCTCTGTAAAAAATCAATAAAATATATTTTTAAAAAAAACAAAAAAAACAACTAGAGCCTCAGTGCTCAAAATTCGTGCACAGGGGTGGGGGTGTCCCTCAGCCCGGCCTGCACCTTCTCCAATCTGGGACCCCTCGGGAGATGTCCAACTGCCACTTTAGGCCCAATCCTGACAATTGGACATCCCTCTCGCAATCCAGGATCACTGGCTCCTAACCATTCAACTGCCTGCCTGCCTAATGCCCCCAACTGCCCTCCCCTGCCGGTTTGGTCGCCCCCAACTGCCCTTCCTTGCAGGTCTGGTCGCCCCCAACTGCCCTCCCCTGCAGGCCAGTTTACCCCCAACTGCCCTCCCTTGCCAGCCTGATCATCCCCAACCCCCTGCCAGCCTGATCACTCCTAACTGTCTCTGCCTCGGCCCCCACCACCATGGCTTTGTCCAGAAGGAAGTTGGACATCTGGGAGATGGCCAGTTGACCCGGTCTAATTAGCATATTACCCTTTTATTAGTATAGAAGATAACAGCCTCCAAGAATCTTTCCATATTTTTATTGATTTTTTTTTTTTTTTTTTTTTTTTAGAAAGGGTGGAGGGAGAGAGAGAAACATCAATATGAGAGTGGGACATCATCAGCTGCTTCCTGCACGCTTCCTACTGGGAATGAAGCCCGAAACCAGGGCATGTGCCCTGACTGGGAATCGAACCAGAAACCTTTCAATGCATGGGAAGACACCCAACTAACTGAGCCACACCAGGCAGGGTGATCCTCTAAGAATCTTGACTTTACCTTTACTTTGTAAGAAACTTGGTGGAGAGGAATAACAAAATTAAGAGTGACCTTCCATACAATTTGACCTTTTGCATGAGAATCCAAAGAGTAAGCTGGTCTATCTCCCTAGGTATCTGAAATCCTTTGTTTACGCTTACCTGTGCAGGTTTCCTCATACCTTCTTATTTACTTGGTTGTGGTTAAAACACTGATAACTCCTGCAATCATAACTACCATACTACTCCATATTAGCTTCCCCTTCTCTTGCCACACCCTCTCCCTACATAAAATTGTCTAGGGCAGTGATGGCGAACCTATGACATGCATGTCAGCACTGACACGCGTAGCCATTTCTGATGACACGCGGCCGCATGCCAAGGATGAAACATTTGCTGCTCCTGAGGATGAAACATTTGTGACTAGAGTCTTGGAGTTAGTTTTTTCCTCAAAGTGACACACTACCCGAGTTATGCTCAGTTTTTTGGCGAAGTTTGACACACCAAGCTCAAAAGGTTGCCCATTGCCCTGGCTGGTTTGGCTCAATGGATAGAGCGTCGGGCTGTGGACTGAAGGGTCCCAGGTTCAATTCCAGTCAAGGGCACATGCCTGGGTTGCGGGCTAGATCCCCAATTGGGGGTGTGTGGGAGGCAGCCAATCAAAGATTCTCTCTCATCATTGATGTTTCTATCTCTCCCTCCCTCTCCCTTCCTCTCTGAAATCAATAAAAATATATTTAAAAACAAAAAAAAAAAGGTTGCCCATCACTGGTCTAGGGTCTCTTCGCTTCAAAGGTCAGCCAATAATAGGAAAAATTTAGAGCATGATTCCTGTATCATTGCCAGTCCTTAAAGTTAAAAAAAAAAAAAGTGTTTCTTGTAACCTCTAGGTACCCTCCCTTATATGAGATCTGGTCAAGGAGTGTACAATGGGTCAGGCACTGACAATACAGTAGTGAAAAAGATGGGCATGGCTCTGCCCCTGATGATCCTTAGCAGTCTGGTAGGGAGCAAATACACTATTTCAATTGCCATGAGGTACTATGTTGGAGTGGGAGGCATAATAAATTTTACAGGATTGTTGAGAAAATGTTTAAATCCATTTTGATTTTGGTTGTTGGGGAGCACAAGAGACTTGGTTGGAAAATTTGTAAGGAGGACATTCTGATAAAAGGGAAGTATGTGGAAGGCCGCCTGTCCTATTTATCGGAATTCTGACTTAGGGAGACATAGGGGAGTGCTGAAGGTGGCGCCCATGATTATTCCTTGACCTCCAAACAAGTCTGTGCATATGCAGACCCTTGGGTGTTTACTGGAATCCTTATGCTTAATCCCTGGATGTCCTTGAGAACAATGTAAACACATGTGTCCTCCCAAGATTACTCACCCTATTGATTGTACCAGTATCCTATATAATAAAAGCGTAGGTGGTGTTACATGATGTCATCACAAGATGGCCACCACAAGCTGGCCTGCAGGGGAGGGCAGTTGGGGGCCATCAGGCCAGCAGGGGAGGGCAGTTGGGGTGATCAGGCCGGCAGGATAACGGTTAGGGGGCGATCAGGCAGGAAGGCAGGCAAGCGGCTAGGAGCCAGCAGTCCTGGATTGTGAGAGGGATGTCCCAGATTGGAGAAGGTGTAGGTCATGGGCAACCTTTTGTTCACACCCCCCTCCTGTGGACAAATTTCGTGCTCTGGGCCTCTAGTCTAAGATAAAAATTCCAATAAAAGCCTAACGAGGCAGGCAATCAAGGCTGCTTGGCAGCTATCGGCCAGGCCGTCCCTTTGCCCTCTCCCCCACAGTGAAACTGTGTTGGAGTAATCTGTTCATCCGTCATTCAGGGGCTGCTGGTCAGCCCCGGCATTTGGTTATGAATACAAAATGAATAATTGAATGTTAATATTGTGGGGGTTTTTTGAAATATATTTTTATTGATTTTTAGAGAGGGAGGAAGGGAGAGCAAGAGAACATCAATCATTGTTTCCTGCATGCACCCCAACCAGGGATCGAACCAGCAGCCTTTCAGTGCACAGAATGACATTCAAACAAATGAGCCATACCAGCCAGGACAATATTGTTCTGGTTAAACCTAATTGTGAAAAAGTGGGAGATAATTACTATAAGACTTTAAAATTGAAAAACCCAAGATATATTAACAACATTTCAGTACAGAACCAACTAAGTTTAATAAAAGCTAGATACAAGTTTTCAGGAGCCTTCTGATAACACTCACCAGCTAGAAAGTGGAAAACTAACCCATTCACACGTTGCAAAGGAGAGAGTAATTTAGTAAAAATATGAGTTTATACAATAGTAGAGGTCTGGTGCATGAAATTCGTCCAAGAGTAGGCCTTCCTTCCGCCAGCTGCCAGCACCGGCTTCCCTCCGGCACCCAGGACCCGGGCTTCCCTCGAAGAGGTAGGCCCCAGGGAGGCCCCACCCACCGCAGCCCGCTGGCTGGTGGCCTGGGCCTCCCTCTGCGGAGCGATCATGGGGCGATGTCCGGGCCCCCAACCAATCTCATCACACCCACCTTGGCTGGCCTGGCGCCAGTGGGTGTCATAGCGTGGTCCTGGATGGTCGTCCGGATGGTTATCCCGCTGTTTGGCTGTTCAGTCGATTTGCATATTACACTTTTATTGTATAGGATTGTAAGTTCTTTTGAAACTTAGTGAATTCACAGAAGAGATAGTGATATACCACATTCATGGATGTAAAGAATATTAAATGCCTTAAAAATGTTTGCAAAACAGAAGTTTAACAATTCTAACAAGTATATTCTCCAGGAAAGTTGTAAAAATCAAAAAGTTTTGTAAAACAGGTCAGATTTAACAGAAGTACAATCATGTGTCTTATAATGGGGACTGCAAAATTTTGCATTAAGACAACTTAAAACTCTGTTTTAAAGAGCTCATATCTAAGGGAAACATTGTTTCTTTTAATAATGAAAGGACAAATCACAAAAAATACAAATAATTTAAAAAATTAAGTAGGCAATTTATAAAACTATGGCTTTATTTTTGCCTCATGATGAGAATTTGAAAATATTTGCATCCTGCCAAGCCTAACCCTGCTGCCTTGTACCAGATTCATTTTTTACTAGGTTACAGGTATTGAAAGTTTACCCCTGTATCAGGTACTATGGTAGATACTCTATACAAAGTTATCTCATTTAATTCGCACAACAATCTTGTGGTAGGAACTTTGATTAGCTCCATTTTAGATTCAGCAATAGGCTTAAAAGGATATAACTTTCAAGGTCACAACTAGTTAATGGGCTGAGCTGGGATGGTGTACATATTCTGTGACTCCAGTGCCCAAACTATAATCATTCCCTACTTTGTCTTGGAAAAACAAATCCTACTAATATAATCCAAGTTGAGGAAGCCACTTGTACAATAATGTTCACAATAAATAACTGGAGCCCTAGCTGGTTTGGCTCAGTGGATAGAGCATCAGCCTGCGGACCCAAAGGTTCCAGGTTCAATTCCGGTCAAGGGCACATGCCTGGGTTTCGGGCTCGGTCCAACGTGCAGGAGGCAACCAATCAGTGATTCCCACTCATCATTGATGTTTCTCTCTCTCTCTTCCTCTCCTTTCCTCTCTGAAATTAATAAAAATATATTTAAAAATAAATAAATAACTGGAAACAACCAAATGCTGAATAATAGGGGAAAGCTTAAAATATAGTGTCAATATTATCCAACTTTTGTTTTTGTTAATCCTCACTTGAGGACATTTTTTTCCCATTGATTCTTAGAAAGAATGGAAGGAAGGGAGAGAGAAACATCCATGTGTCTCAATGCCATCTGCACGCAGCCCCAGTAGGGTGCCTGGGATCAAACCTCCAACCCAGGTACATGCCCTTGAATGGGAATCGAACCCTGGACCCTTTGGTGCATAGGGCCAACACTAACCACTTAGGCTCACCAGCCAGGGCAATATTACCCAACTTTACAAAACTAAAATTAAAGTGGAAAAAGGCAATCTTCCACTCTCTTAAAAAAAAAATTTTTTAAAGTCAATGAAAAAATATCCTTGGGTGAGGATTAATAAAGTGGAAGAAGGCAAGATATAAAATTGTACACAACAAAGGATAGATAGGACCAATAGAAAACAAATAGCAAGATAGAAACTTTATATCTAACATACTGATCATGAAATTGAATGCAAATAGTCTGAACAATTAAAAGGAAGATTTTTCATACTGGTATTAAAGCATGCTACCTCTAAGAAACCCACTTTACATATAAGTGAATTAGTAGTTAAAAGAAAAAGGATGGAAAAGAAGCCATGTAACTGATCAAAGGAAAGCTGGAGTGGCTAACTTAATACCAAAGTAGATTTTGGAACAAAATACATTTCCAGGGACAAATAGTGATATTTATGATCAAAGAGTAAGTTCACCAAGAGAATAATCTTGAATGTGTATGAATCTAATAACAGCTTTAAAATATATGAAGCAAAAACTTACAGTAGAAACACAATTCCACAACTGGATATTTTAAATTCTTGGTAAATGATAAGTAGATAGAAAATAAGGCTATAGAAGATGTAATATTTTCAACCAGCTTGACCTAATAAACATATGTAGAATATATCACCCACCAACATAAGAATGTTGATGGGTGATAATATTATTTTCAAGTGCACAAAGATTATTCTCCAAAGTAAACTATATCCTGGTCCATTAGTAAGTCACAATACCATGTAAGAGAATTGATACAATGCAAATCATGTTCTTTAACCACACCAGAGCTAAATAAAAAATCAGTAACTACCTGGAAAGTCCCCCCAAATATTTGGAAACACATCGTGTTTCTAAATCACACGTCTAAGATAAGGTGACCAGACGTCCCGCTTTTGGCGGGACAGTCCCGATTTTTAACAATCTGTCCCGCATCCCGCGGCGTTTTTAAAAAGTCCCAATTTTTGGAAAGAATGCACGACAAGCTAGGGAACGGCGGGAGAACGGGAAGGGAATATACGGTTTTCAGCGGCCATGTGGCTATTTAGCCAGGATATGAGTTTTATATTATTTTTGTTAATTTTAAAATGTTAAACTTTTTTTTTAATATATCTTATTGATTTTTTACAGAGAGGAAGGGAGAGGGGATAGAGAGTTAGAAACATCAACGAGAGAGAAACATCGATCCGCTGCCTCCTGCACACCCCCTACTGGGTTTGTGCCCGCAACCAGGGTACATGCCCTTGACCGGAATCGAACCTGGGACCCTTCAGTCTGCAGGCCAACGCTCTATCCACTGAGCCAAACCGGTTAGGGCATATAATGTTAAACATTAATAATAACTAATAATTGTTGAGAACTGATTATTGAGAACTGCTTATCAAAGTTCGCATTGTTGATCAGTTGTTAGAATTAGACCACCATTGTTTGGACTTAATGAACAATGGCATTTTTTGGGATTGGCAATGATGAAAACATTTTGTAACTGTCTCTCAGACGATACACATCGTACTGCGTGCTAGTAAGCTAGTTAAACAAGTGATGTCATTACAAATCAGCTACTCAGATAATTTAGGTAAGTAATTTATTTATTTATTTCATAAATACATAAATTTTCTTGAATTTAGCAGACAGTACTCGTATTATTTACATTTTATAGTGGTGGCAAAAAGTCTAGCGCCGGCCTTGAAAGTGACACTTACGACTTACGTTACAGCAAATTCAGAGGAAAAATAATACAAGTTAGTATTCCTAGAAAGAAATATAGGATTAAAATAATTTTTAAAATAGTTACTTTATAACAATCAAATTAATTTAATTTATAAACTAACAATAAAATATGTTTATGTAGTTATGTGCCTACTTACTGTGTTTTTAAGCAATATGTATATAATAATTTATAATATAATTTTAAATTATTTTTTAAAGATTTTTAACATAATGAGTAAGAAAAGAGGATGCAAATTCAACAATGATCTAAGAAGTGAATTTCCTTTTATTAAAAAAACCAAAAGCGATTACAATATAGACCAAATTTTTAATCAAGAACCCTCCCCTCCTCCCCCGCCCCATCCCGAGCCGAAACCAGTTTGGCTCAGTGGATAGAGCGTCGGCCTGCGGAATCAAGGGTCCAGGTTTGATTCCGGTCAAGGGCATGTACCCTGGTTGCGGGCACAAACCCAGTAGGGGGTGTGCAGGAGGCAGCGGATCGATGTTTCTCTCTCGTTGATGTTTCTAACTCTCTATCCCTTCCTCTCTGTAAAAAATCAATAAAATATATTTTTAAAAATTTAAAAAAAATGAAATCAATAAAAATATATTTTAAAAAGGCACACTTACCATGTGAATCAGCCATTCCACTGGATATTTACCCAAGTACTAACCAAGGAAAATGAAAACAAACAAATGTCCATATAGGGGAGACTGGGGTGGGGGTGGGGTGAAGAGACAAAAGTAGGTTTACAGTTGTATGTGAAACAATTTATTCTTGTATTATTATTTATTAATTATTGTGTTATTTTCCATACAAACAACTGTAAACCTATTTATGCCCCACCATGTACAAGATTTGTACACAGATGTTCTAGCATTTCTATTTGTAATAGTCCAAAACTGCAAACAATCCACATGTCCACCAGTGTTGAATATATAATATATCCATACAATGGATACTAGTTAGCAACAAAAACTAATTATTGATACACACAAAAAAGTGAATTTTCCCCAAAAATGTATGCTAGATGAAAGAAGACAGACAAAAAAATGTACTGTATATACTGAAGGATTTCATTTATATAAAATTATAGAAAATGAAAAGGAACGTGTAATGACCTCAGATTAGTGGTTTCCTGAAGAACAGGATGAGGGCAAGAGGAAGAAATTAATAAGGAGCATCAGGAAATAAGAGGGCAGGATGGATATGTCCATTTCTTATTGTTAACGTAAAAAACCATTGAAACCTTTAAAGAATTTTTGTGAATTTCTTTGAGCCAAACTGTCGACATATGCCGGGAAGCGGAACCTCAATGAATTGAGATAATGCTCCGGAGAATGGTGGTTATATCTGTATTTATACATTGCAATCAAAGGAAAGGGAAGTAGGTGGATTACTTGAAATCCATTGGTGATAGACTAGAGAGGCGGGATAAAGCAAAGCAGGGAAACCCCTGGGATTGGATAAAAAGTAAAAGGATAGACACATACTTAGGTGGGTGCAGAAACAATTAACATGATAATGAAGGAATTTGTGGTATCTGTCCTGGCGCCCAGCACATTAGGTTGTGCCCCAAGGGGTCCAGAAAAAGGGAAGTTACAAGTTACCCAGACATTTCAAAGGGTATTTTGTTATAGATGCAAAAAGACAGATAAGCTCAGTTAAGGTAAAGGTTGACCTTGTCATTGAAGATACCGGCTTAGGATATACTGGTAACGTCCCCCCATAACTGCTTTTAGTTAAAGTTTAATTTCAGATCATCCTTTGTGGTTACTTTAGGTTTCTGAGTTTGCAAGACTGCCATGCAGGCCTCCCCTGAGTTTGTCATGTTAGCATGTGGCCCTTTCATCCACAGTATGATTTCACAGGTGTCCACATATGTCACAACTTATCACATTGTATATTTTAAGTATGTTCAGTTTCTTGTAGGTCAATCATACCTCAATAAAGCTATTTTGTTTTTTCAAGACACAGACTGGGTGAAAATATTTGCATGACATGTATCAGAGAAAAACCTTTTATTCAGAACCTACAAAGAACTTTTACCATTAAATAAGACAAGCATCCTGATTTGAAAATGGCCCAAGATTAGGACAAAGTTTACCAAAGAAGCAATGCAACTGGCCAATAAACAAACATGAAAAATATGCTCAACACCTCTAGTAGAGAAATTAAAATTATGGGAGTCCACGTTATACCCACTATAAAAGCTAGAATTAAAAAGACTGATAACATCAAGGTTTGATGATGATGTGTAATATCTGGAATCCGCATATATTGCTGTTGAAAATGTGAAACATTACAATCACTTTGAAAAACAACTGGAAAGTTTCTTTGGAAAATATGTAGATTTCAAAAAATTTTTTTAAAAAATATATTTTATTGATTTTTTTACAGAGAGGAAGAGAGAGGAATAGAGAGTTAGAAACATCGATGAGAGAGAAACATCCATCAGCTGCCTTCTGCAAAACCCCCCCCTCCCCCCCCCGCCCACTGGGGATGTCCGCAACCAAGGTACATGCCCTTGACCGGAATCGAACCTGGGACCCTTGAGTCCGAAGGCCGACGCTCTATCCACTGAGCCAAACCGGTCAGGGCTAGATTTCAAAATTTTTGTTTAATATATTTTATTGATTTTTTTACAGAGAGGAAGGGAGAAGGATAGAGAGTTAGAAACATGGATGAGAGAGAAACATCGATCAGCTGCCTCCTGCACACCCCCTACTAGGGATGTGCCCACAACCAAGGTACATGCCCTTGACCGGAATCAAACCCGGGACCCTTCAGTCCACAGGCCAACACTCTATCCACTGAGCCAAACCAGTCAGGGCTAGATTTCAAAATTTGACCATTCGCTTGTATCGCTGCCATTCATTTATGAGAGCTTCTAAAAAGAAAATGCAAGCCTGGAGCATCTCTCACCCTGCGCGCCTCGTAGGGCCAGAGCTCAGCGCCAGGGCCTGGCAAGAGGGGGCGCGGGCCTCCCAGATGTTGGGCAAAAGGGTGCACGCACTGCCCGCACTCTGAAAACGGAACCTCACCAGGCTCCGCAGGCAGTGGCCCCTCAGAAGAAGGCATTCTTTGCGCAGTCCTCGCTTCCAGGAGCAGGGAGAGGGTAGGTGGAGCAGAGCCTAGAGCTGCCCCCTATGCCTCCCCCACAACCCTGTTTGGTCAGCAGCTGGCCCCTCGTCATCCACCCCCAGATGTAGGCAAACAGAGATGTCACGAAATGAAACTAGGAATGCAAGGGGTTTGTAAGTCATGCAAATTGTCGTTTGGAGCCGTTGAAGGGTCTTAAATATGTGAGTGAAAGGCAGATTCACTGGAGCCCTGTGAAAAATGGATTTGGCCTGGAGGCAAGGAAACAGGTTTCACTTGGCCACCATATTGTATCATGAGTATAAGCAGTCGCCAGCTAGCCTGTAAATTGGACGGGGGCGCTGATTTGATGTCATCCTCTCATATCTATGAGGTTATACAGTAAACCATTGCTGAATGGGCACTGGGATTTGGGCTTCAGTCAGGGATGAGAGTTAAAATTAGAGCGAATATTGAGACCTTTCATTAAATGAAAATTTGTCTTATTAAACACTTCTAAATTGTGCCAGAAAGGTTTTAATGTGAATTTAATGGTGGTCCAACAAAACTCTTAAATCATATTTTCTGAGCCATCAAAATTATTTATTTTACTTCAGATTCCACGAAATATAGTTGCTTAGAAAATCACACATAACGCTGAAATAGTTTTTAAGCCAGAATACCTTATATTTTGATCACAATGAAATTATTTCCTACAGCTGGACATATGAGTACTATACAATTTCTGGGAGGTACTACTAGCATTATTATTAGGCTCTGAATCCTAGGGTCTTACTCATCTGCAACTTTGATTTGATTGTGCTAAGTTCATTCAGAGGCTAATTAGAACTTCATATGCCAAGATGCAAGAGTTAAAGAACATTTCCAGACTGTTTACAGTTCTGTAGTTTATAAGCAACTTTGCAGGCCTTCTGTTTCATCATAGATTTTAATTTTTAATTTACAGTGAAGCTTTTAACTTTTTAAAAATTGATTTTAGAGAGCCCTGACTTGTAATTAGAGTGTTGACCTGCCTACCGAAGGGTCGCAGGCTTGATTCCAGGTCAAGGGCACTTACCTGGGTTGCAGGTTGGGTCTCCCCCGTCCCCCACTCCCTGCAGGAGGCAACCAGTGGATGTGTCTCTTTCATATCCATGCTTCTCTCTCTCTCCCCCCTCCTCCCTCCCTTCCACCAATGGAAAAAATATCCTTGGGTGAGGATTAACAAGAACACCAACAAAATTGATTTTAGAGAGGAAGGGAGAGAGAGAGAGAAACATCCGTTTGTTGTTCCACTTATTTATGCATTCATTGGTTGATTCTTGTATGTGCCTCGACAAGATCGAACCTGCAACCTTGGCCTATCAGGAGAACGCTCTGACCAACTGAGCTACCCACCAGGGCTCACCATAGCTTTTAAACTGCTGCACAAACATCAGATGTGGTTACTGTTTAACTTTACACTTTTTCTCAATACAAGGTCGGCTTCCTCTGTGTACATACTCAAGTGATTCCCATTATGCCATGCCCCGTGCATCTTCTGGAAGTTACCTGGTCTAGCCCACGGACATCTCAGATCTGGGACATGACAAACCTGGTTGTGGAAGCACTTGGAAATCCTTGACCACCCCCACTAAATGGAGGACACCTGTTTCAGGAGGGGGGTGGGGTGGGGTTATGAAATATGAAGTGAAACCAGGAAACCGGAGTTGTGACCACGGTTCCAGGGCTCCAAACCCATCTTGGAATTAGGAGACCTCCAGGTCCTAATCCCATCACCCGCGGCTCTACACCTCCTGGATCTAGGTCTCTAGGACCCCGAGCTTGAGGTCCCAAACCCCATGCCCCCGTGCCACACATTCTCTTCTCCCAGCTGCGAAGCCCCCTCACCCCCACCCCGACATTTCTGAAAACGGTCGTCTCCAGTTGGCAGGAATCCGTGCTTTGTTGCAAAGGCAGGATGACGTGACCACAGCCTACATTTTCGAGCAGCATCAGGTCCGCGACGATCCTCCCGTGAAAGGGCCGTCGGGAGACCTCCGGATTCTCTTCCTGCTTTCTCACCTCCTGTTTCAGAGGTACCATCTCGCCTTCCCACCCTCAGCTCTCTAATCATTCTTGAAGCCTTCGATGCCCTCTTCCTTTTCAGTTTTTCCACTTACAAATTCCCATAGTGGAAGGTATAGCAGAGAACAGGATACAAAGAAGTTTCTTAAAACACCGCCTTTTACCGGTTCTCAAGGCGTCCCCTTTAAGGAACCAGGCCCACCTCTTTCCCATTCATCTAATGGCTTTCCTTCCTGCCCATCACTCTACCTTTAAGAATATTTCCTGTTCCTTCAACCCAACTTGCACACCTCCGCCCCACGGCCCTCCTCATTGGGCCGCCTGAGGCCCGTTCGCTCTCCGATTTTCCCTTCACCTCCTCCCGCCCTCTAGCCTAGCGCAACGGGATCCCCGGCCGTGATTGGCTATCACGGCAGCCTCCCTGGGGCCGGATTGGTAGGCTGAGGGGCAGGGGCGGGAGTGCGGCTCACCCAGGGTAGGCTGTTTGCTTGCCGAGCGGCCGCCGCGGAGGGGCGGGGAGGGGTGGGGGGAGGGGGGCTGGGAAAGTTGAGGCCGCGCTGCCGCCGGGTCGCCTGCCTAGAGGGCTCCGGCTCGCAGCGGCGGCGGCGGCCGCAGGAAGAGGCGGCGGGGCGGGGGGAGAGGAGGGCCTGGGCCCGCGCTCCCCCAGCCCCAGAGGAGCCGGCGGCGGCCGCGGAGGGAGAGGTTCGCCGGGGCGGTCGGACAGCCCTGCTTACCCGCCTGGGATCATGACCCGGGCGGGGGTCGCCGCTGCCGCCGCCGCGGCCGAGACCGCGCAGCCCGCGGGTGAGTGACTGCGGAGGGGGCTGCTGACAGCGGAGCGGGGGGCGGGGGCCGCGGCTGCGAGGGCGGCTCCGGGGGGCGGCTCCGGGCTCCGCTCCACCCACCCCTCCCTGCTCCCGGAGGCGAGGGCTGCGCAAAGTGTGCCTCTTTCGTGGGCATCCTGCTTGCGGAGGCTGTGGGGTGCGAGCGCGGGTGCTACGTGCACCCCTCTTCTGCCCGACCTCCGGGCGCCCCCTGGTGCCAGGCCCGCGGGGGGCTCTCGGTGCTCCCCGGCCCCAGAGGCGCGCGGGGCGAGAGGCTCCTCGCTGCCCTGGCGCATAAAGAGCTGGGCACCCAGGGTCACCCGGGCGGCCTCTGCCCGCCCCCGACACCTTTTCCTGTCTCGTTCACCCCCTCTGCTCTCCTCGCCCTCCGAATTTCCTTGGGAACTGCTGGTCCGACTCACGTGACCTGCTTTTTGACTCTCACCCCTGTGTCGCAGAGTTAGGCTTGCGTTTTCTTTTTAGAAGCTATTCTTTTCCTCTCCGAGTACGAGCGGTAGAAGCTAATGACCAACTCTGGGAATCTTGCTCCATGTTCCCGGGGAAATATTTCTGGACTCTTGTTCATGTTTAACATTGTGATTGTTGGGTTCGCCCATACTCACTGCCCCCTTTCCACCTTCCCCACTTACCCCCTACGGTTTCAGTGGGGGGTATAGTCCTTTGCATTTATTAACTTTATCTGGAAATAAGAGACTGCATAAACCCATGTGTGCAAATCTCAGCTACAGGCTTCCAACTTATGTTCTCATACCATTTTTTTTTTTTTTACCAGTTGTGGCTAACTTAAGTTTGCATAAAGAAGACAGTCGCTTACCTACGAACAAAGTATTCTTGAATAAACCCTTCAGTGAGTAACGTGGAACCTGAAGGATATTCATATCTATGCTTTTTCTTAAAAAAGCAAACAAGCAAAAGCACAGACCTGCTTTTTGAGGGATCAACAGGCTGTCCTACTCTCCAATCACCTTAATGACTTTTCCCTCCCACACAAGGACACTTGTTCAGTGTAGTACAGAGTTGCTGTATGGGGTACATTTGTTGTTTCCCTTTATTTGTGAAGTGCTCTGAAAGTATCTGTTGCAAAATACTTTGTAGTTATTGCACTGCTGAAACCAGGAACACAGGAATGAATACTTAACATCCCATTTTGCTTTAGTCTAAGCAGTGTGACTTTTGTATACATAGGTATTACATGCTCCCTGAATTTAAAAGAGAAATTTTATGAAATCCAGACATGGATGCAGCATAGAACATTCTTTAATATAAAAGCACTTCATTGCAGGGATCTAAGGGCAGTTTAGGATTGAAATAATTATTTTCTAAATTAGTTGTCGATGGGCCATCATGGAAATAAAATTCAAAAGATGCAGATTGTGCAGTCAGTGAAACAGTCATGTAAGAGAAATTTATAGGCTATTTTCCTATTTTCAGATCTTAGCATTGTCAACAAGGGAAAAGAAACACTAAAACAGAATGTTTCTCAGGTTAGAAGATAAGCTTCACCAGATAATCAACTCAAAATTGTTGCTTATAAACAGGGACTGAGATCAAGCGTGGGTCTTAACCATATCTGTCATGCTTTACCTTTCTTTTCTCTAGCCCTGTGGTTCTGAACCCAGACTGTTCTTTAGAATCACCTTGTGTACTTTTACATTTTAATGCTCAGGTCATGCTGCCCCCCCCCCCCCCCCTCACCCCGCCCGAGATTCTCTTACTTTTTATATGGGGTAGTCTCACCCATAGGTATATTTTTAGAACTCCCTAGGTGTTTCTATTCATCAGTCAGGGTTGAGAACTACTATAAGTCTAGAATAGTAATTTTCAACCTTTTTCACCTTGTGGCACACATAAGCTACGAAAATTCCACAGCGCACCAAAAAATAAATTTTTTGCTGATCTGACAAAAAAAAAATCTAGGTATAATTTTGATTCATTCACACCAGATGGCTATTGTGTTGGCTGTTGTCATTCGTAAAATTTTTATTTTGTTTTTTTCCATCACCATGTTGTCATTTTTAAAAAATAAATATATTTTTATTGATTTCAGAGAGGAAAGGAGAGGGAGAGAGAGAAACATCAATGATGAGAGAGAACCATTGACCAGCTGTCTCCTGCACGCCCCACATTGGGATAGAGCCCAGAACCTGGGCATGTGCCCTGATTGGGAATTGAACCGTTACCTCTTGGCTCATAGGTCAGCGCTCAGCCACTGAGCCAAGCCAGCTGGGCCATGTTGTCATTTTTTTATTTGACAATCTGAGGGAAAAGAGGTCAGTGTCCCTGACTAAATAGTCAGGTATTGCATGCTTTAAAAATTTTTGCGGCACACCAGTGTGCCTCTTGCAGCACACCAGTTGAAAATCACTGGTCTAGAACAGTGTTCAATCTGCTAGGCTTGTGTTCCAGACTCTTCTAAATTAGGCCTTCACTCATGTGTCTAACTTTTCCCCACTGCTTCCCAACAGGAATCTTGACCTCTTTGTGGTCCCACAGATAGGCAGGTAAAACCCCTGCTTTTGTTAATAACATTGGTCTTTCTCAGCATACCACCATCGTCTCAGGTTTGATCCCATCCCAGATGAGAAGTTCTGTCTTGGTAGCTTCCTCACACTTTAACTCCCATGGAATCATATATGGATGTCAGTTTCTTCCATATCTTTTCCTGACTTCTTCAGTAGGTTGACTGTTTTCTCAGTGGCCCCGTAACAGCTTGTACGTATTTCTGTGTTAACACTAATCACATTGCCTGAAGTATGTGTTGATCCACCTCCTTCACTAGACCACTAGTGAAGCAGCTCCAGGGAGGTACGATTCACATGGTATTCTTAAATACGGTTGCAGTATGGCAGAGCCAGAACATAGGACTGTGTTCTCTTCACCCTCGTGTTCCTGGGCCCTAACAGCACTTTTCATTAGTAGGCACTTAAATGGTTGTTGGCTGAGTAAACAACTGTTGTGCTATATATTGTGCAAAGATAACCATAGACATCTTTAAGGTAGATTGATTTGGCTTTAATTAATTTTGCTGTTAAGTATTCTTATCTTTTACTCCTGTTATGGATTTGTTAGGGGTTAGTGGAATTTAAGTAATTATGGTTGTGATAGACCCCTTTAGCATGTAATCTTCTTTGCAATATGCACAGGGATATAGACCTTGAGTTTCTTACTCTGAGCTCTAGAGGTTGACCCTTGTTATCCTTAAAATATTTGTGGAATTCTTACTAAGAAAGAAACTGTTAACTGTCCAATTGGATAATTTTTCTTTTTCTCATTAAATTCTCCATATGGGTACAATTGCACTACTTCAGAAGGCCAGATCTTTTAATTAGATCGGTAGAGCATGATAAGTTGCTTCCATTAAATGTGCTAATACTGTGTTTTTAATTCAGTTCATCAAGTATTTATCGAGTGCTTACCATGTGCCCAACACTCTTAGGTACTGAAGAGAATACAGAACTAGTAAATGGTGTGAACTCAGCTCTTAAGAAGTTTTTAAACTTATTAGGAGAATTGGGAAACATCATATCAAATAATTAAGGAACTGAACATAGTACTTATTAGATGCTAATTTAAACATAAGTACCCCAAATCTATTATGCAATGGTCAATACCATAGGAAATTAAGAGAGACCAGATACTCTTTCAATAGGCACTTATTACTCCCATACTGAGTAATTGTCGAGAATACAAATATGAAAGTTGTAGTTTCTACCATTTAGAAGCTTTTAGCCTTGCGGGAAAAACCAATGAGCATCTAGAGTGTATTTCATGTTAAGATATTATAAAGTAGTAAGTCAGGATATTTGGGACCACCCTCCAGAGATCAGAGAAAGTTTCAAAGAGGATAATTAGGAGTTCCCAGTTGGAAAGTTGATATGAGCATTCCAGACAAAATAACAGATACAAAGGAATGGAAATGAAAGAGGGAATTTCTTGATTAAAGAACTGCAAGTAGGTTGATATTAGTAGAAAGTGGTATGTTAAAGAGCTTGGATTCTAGAACCAGACAGACACAGGTGTTTTGCAAACTTGTATTCCTGAGAGGTCTGAGCTTTTGCAGATCTTGCCTGTGTGAGGTAGCAGTAGTCTACTTCCCTGCTAGTGTTAGTTCAAAGAGATGCCCCAGGATCCACACAATTCCCATCTATTCTCCTTGTAACTCCCTTTTGTCCGTTGCCTTATTGCATGAGGAGACCCTGATAGCCATACCTCCCAATTAATGAATCCATTATCAGGTCTCCTAGCAAAAGCATTCTCCCCTTAGCTATGATAATTTCCTAAACAACAGAAGCTGCAGCCAAGGGGACAGAGAGAAGAAATTTGTAGTGTAACCATGAGCGGTACCACTTCTATCTCTGCTTGCAGGACCACTTTCTCTTTGGTTATAAGCAACAGAAATTGCCTTTGGCTAAGTTAAGCAGAAAAGGGGATTTATGGATAGATACTGGGTAAGCTCACAGAATTGAAGAAAGATGGACTAATGAGGCCTTGGGAAGGCCAGGGCACAGCGGCTTCTAGGATCACATGTGTCTCTGAGGCTAACTCAGTCTCAGCCAGTTTTCCTTCTTGGACAGATTCTGATTGGTCAGCCCCTTGCCCACCCCAGAGGTGAGCCCATGTTTTATGGTCCCATCAGACCTCAGGAATGAGGAAGAGAAGCTCTCCAAAGAACAAGTGAGGAGTTGCCAGAAGGCCAAACATAAGGTATTTCCTATAAAGTTCATTGAAGTTGGCAGTGTGGAGATCTTTTGGTGAGTTTGATATAAGCAGTTTTAGGAATAAAAGCCAGGTATCAGCAAGATGAAGAGTGAATGGGAAGTGAGGAAGAAAAGACAGTGAAGGAACCTGATGGTTGGGTGGGAGAAAGGGAACATCTAAAAGCTGTGGAAAGATGAGAAAAAAAACATTTTTGCCTTTCTAATGGGAAAAAAAAAAGGATATGTTTGATGAAAAAGCACTAGTAGGAAAGGAGAGATTAATAATATATGAGAGAAAAGGTATATTTTGTAACAAGATTACTGAGAAATCGGAGAGCTAGAGTCCAGAACAAAGGTAGAGGGTATAGTGTTAGCTAGAAATATTAAGGACAGTTTTATAGAGGAAGATAGACTTGCACTGGGCTTTAAGAAGTCAATAGGATTTAGATAAGCAGAACGAAGTGGAAAGTCATTTCAGTGAAAAAGTAGCATAGATTTAGCTAAAAATGCACTAGCTGATAAGGAGCACAGGGAAGAACCTATCTGAATTGGAGAGGAGGGAAGAGTAGATGCCGTGATTAGTTCTCTTACCCTGCTCCTTCCTGGGTTGTACCAGGTGTAAGTGGATGAGTGAGACTGGTCAGTGAAGAAGGGAGTGTTAGGTAAGCCATGGAAGGTCGGACCCAAGAGTGGGTTTGATGCAGTAGATGCTGGGAAACACAGTATTGTAGAGTTTGGACCAGGAGGGGTACATGCTGGAATACAGTGAGTTGGCTAGATTACTAAGACATTGAGTTATAAAACCATTGAAGAATACTAGTGGGAAAAAGACTGGGAGCAAAAGAGTATTAAGAGCCAGGTATATGTAAAACAGGGCCTCGTCTAAGGTGGTAGTAACAAGCAGGAGAAAAAGATTGTGAAAATAATTGATAGGATTTGGTGATAAGATTTGAAGATTATTTTGGAGTTTAGAGCCAGATTAAAATTTTGATGTCATTGATAAAATGGAGAAATTTTAAGTAGGTCTCTTAGGAGGCAAAGCAGATTAATATGTTGCAAACAGACTTGTTAACTGGCTTTGAAATGAAATGTTCTGAAGAAGGCTTTTCCTAACCAAAGATTTGGAGCATGATCAGTGTTGAAAGGTAGCTTTATTATAAAAACATAATGACTTTTACACAGAAACAATTTGAAACTTTGTAGGGGGAAAGCAAGCAGAAAACAACCATTGAGCTTTGGAAGTCCAAGTAAGAGAAAGACAAGGATTCATATTAGAGAAAGATGATGCCTAATTGGAAAAGAGGAGAGAGAATTTCCAGGAAAAGGAGAGTTCAGCAGCCCAAATCTTGCAGAGAGGAGAAGGAAGACAAAGAAAGGCCTTTTGATTTGGTGGAAAATAGTCCCTGACCTCTAAGAAAGCAGTTTCGGTTGGCAGAACAGCCAGAAGGCATAATGCCATGGGTTTAAGAAGGACTGGCCAATGAAAGAAAGGTGAGAAATTTCACAGGAATACTAGGAGAGAAATGGAATGACAGAAAGAAAAGGCAGTAAATTCTTGTTTGATATGAGGAAACCTTTTGTATTTTGGAAGCAAAAGAGGATTAAGGAGGAAATAAAGTGCTAAAGAGGAAAGAATCAGGTGTAGAGTCCCTCTCCGCAGATGGTGGAGTTGGCTTTAGGATGGTCTGGTGGGCTGAAAGGATAGATGTATAGACAGAGGTCTAATATGATAAATGTATGATCTGGTTAAGGAACTTGTAGCAGATGACCTCTAACTTCCCAGTGAATTAGTGGAGGGTAGGAGGGGGCGGAATGGAAAAAGACAACTAATGTTTACAGAGCTCTTGCTATGTACCAGACACTTTGCTTGACCTATTAAATGTGTTATCATGTAAACTCACAACAGTCCTCTGAGGGGTTGGCGATAATCTCCAAATTTTAAATGTGAAGATCTAAGACTTCAAGGAATACTTATTTAAAAACCAAATAGCTAGTAAATGTCAGCTTTGAGATTTGATCCTAGGTCTGATATCAAAGGCTGTTCCCATTCCACTCATTAATCTGAAGAAAAGAATATGTAGGGACTTAGAGGATCTATTAGTGATTACAGCGGCTGTGCCTCAAAATCACTTTAGGAGCTTTAACAATTTCTTGCACCCTACCCAGTCATTCATTTCTTCATCAGCATCCCCATTGTTTACCTCCTACAGTAGTCAGGGTACTCCAGAGAAACACGACCAATACGACATACATCACAAGATGGGCCTGGAGCATCTTACAGGGCCCAAAAGTAAGAAAGTACTAAAATGCAGGGGTAGGGGGGAGGAGCGGGGCAGTGTTAAAAGGACAAGGACCCAACCTGAAAGAGTGCCCAGTGGCCAAAGCTTGAACAATTTGAATAATAAAATAACGATAACATTAAATTTTGAACCAAAGGATAAAATATACTTAGGTGTATCGGCTAATAATGCAGATTTTGTAATCAAAGAAAACACGATAATTTCAAGAGAAACATCAAAAGTGCTTTATTCAAAGTGATGTCCATTGATAACTACACATTTCCCTGATCTTTCAGGTAATTTGTGGATACCGTCCCAATAGAACTTTCTTGTTTTGAGGCAAACCATTCAGAGACCCAATTTTCCACTTCCTCGTATGTTTTGAAGTGCTGCTTAGAAAGTGCGTGTGCCATCGATCGGAACAAGTGGTAATCTGAAGGAGCAAGGTCTGGTGAATACAGCGGGTGGGTTAATACTTCCCAGGCAAGATCTTTTAATGTGTCTTTAACTGGTTTTGAAGTGTGTGATGGTGCGTTATCATGAAGCAGAATTACTTTGCTGTGTCTTCTGGCCCATTCTGGTCGTTTTATGATCAAATCGTGATTCAAATTGATTATTTGCTTTTGGTAGCGATCAGTATTAACAGTTTCATCTGGTTTTAGAAGCTCATGATACATCACACCCTCCTGATCCCACCAAACGCAGAGCATTGTCTTCTTTCCGAAGCGATTTGGCCTTGTATTCGATGTTGATGGTTGACCTGGATCAACCCATCATTTTGGGATTCTCAAAATAAATCCACTTTTCATCGCCAGTCACAATTCCATGCAAAAAAGACTTTCTTTCGTGCCGTTGAAGCAACATTTTACTGATGACTTTTCAGTTTTCCATTTGTCTTTCATTCAGTTGATGTGGCACCCATTTTTCTTCCTTTAAAATCTTTCCCGTTGCTTGTAAAAGATGGGAAATTGTTTGCTGAGCAACGTTTAACTTTTCTGCAGGTTGTTTTTTGAGTTTGACACGCATCTTCATCCAATAATACTTGTAATTGTTGGTCTTTAAACTTTCTCGATTGACCTGGACGTTCTTTGTCTTTCACATAGAAATCATCACTTTTAAAGCGTTTAAACCAGTGTTCACAAGTATCTTAAGATGAAGAATGTTTACCATAAGCTTCCCAAAGTATATGATAACTTTCAGCAGCACTTTTCTTCAAAATAATGAATGAAAACTTCCCGCAAATGCTCTTTTTTTTTGGCATGAAATAGGATTCGACATTTTTAAGCATAAAAATATCTATGATGTTAACACCTTCAGCAAATTTGATATATGAACTTTTGAAGCTTGTTGTCAATACAACAAAATAGCATACATATCAAATCACATATATATCAACATATGTGTAACTCCACCTATTGAAAAAATCCGCATTATTAACTGGTACACCTAGTAATGTGATATGTCAATTATATCTCAAAAATAATTTTTATATAGAACAGGTTACTTGTATGGTTTAAATATAAAAATTTAAAATGTATTCAGAAAATTATGCTTTTGACTTATTTCTTATTCTTGAGATATAGTTAGACTCAACTTCATAGTAGAAACTCTAGTAGCAGGATTTCATTAATTCATATTCTTGTATATGTCATAGTATTTCATGGTTGCATTATTAACCTCCTTGACATTGCGCCAAACATAATGGTGACGTATTGACAGGATGGAGCCAACAGACATTGTTAAGGGATGTAAGATTTCTTTAATGGCAAAAGAGAGTAGAACTGATAGCAGTTACACAAAATAGAACTGACAACAGCATGCTATTAAACAGCTCCTCAAGTCCCCACCAAGGTGGAAAGCGGCTGCTGAAACCACATACATAGAGGAAGGATTCCTTTGGGTGTTAAAAGCACCCTGTGCTATGCCTGCACTATAATACCGGTATGTCAAGATTTTAATGAGTTGAACCGGGTAGACCATGTAATAGGATATTCTAGGTAGAGGATTATAGACTTAAAATGCTAGAGAAGATAAATGCAAACAGTAGCTGCTATATCAAAATACAGAGAACAAAGATGCCTACAGCAGTAAATAAGATGATCAGTGATCAAAAATTTGTGTGTGTGTGTGTGTGTGTGTGTGTGTGTGTATAATACTACATAGTATTAAACATAAATGCTGTAATCACAGTTTTGAATATTTAATGACATGGACAAATGCTCACCTTTAGTAAAAAGCAGAATACAATGTTACTTGTGGTCTAACATTTGTAAAAAATCAGGTGTCTGTAGAAAAAACCCCACAAGGAAATCTATAAAAATGTTAACGTTGATTCTTTTTTTTCCCTCTATTATTTATATTTATTTATTTATTTTATTTCTTTATTGATTAAGGTATTACATATGTGTCCTTATTCCCCCATTACCCCCCACCTCCCATTCATGCCCCCACCCCCCTGTTGTCTGTGTCCATTGATTAGGCTTATATGCGTGCATATAAGTCCTTTGGTTGATCTTCCTCCCTTACCCCCACTGTCCCCTCCATTCCCTGAGGTTTGACGTTCTGATTGATGTTTCTCTGTCTCTGGATCTATTTTTGTTCATCAGTTTATGTTGTTCATTATATTCCATAAATGAATGAGATCATGTGGTATTTATCTTTCTCTGCCTGGCTTATTTCACTTAGCATAATGCTCTCCATCTCCATCCATGTTGTTGCAAATGGTAAGAACTCCTTCTTTACTGCAGCGTAGTATTCCATTGTGTAGATGTACCACAGTTTTTTAATCCGCTCATCTGCTGGTGGACACTTAGACTGTTTCCAAATCTTTTTTTTTTAATATATTTTATTGTTTTTTACAGAGAGGAAGGGAGAGGGACAGAGAGCTAGAAACATTGAGAGAGAAACATCGACCAGCTGCCTCTTGCACACCCCCCACTGGGGATGTTCCTGCAACCAATGTACATGCCCTGACCGGAATCGAACCTGGACCCTTCAGTCCGCCGGCCGACGCTCTATCCACTGAGCCAAACCGGTCTCGGCTGTTTCCAAATCTTAGCTATGGTGAATTGTACTGCTACGAACATAGGGGTGCATATATCCTTTCTGATTGGTGTTTCTAGTTTCTTGGGATATAATCCTAGAAGTGGGATTACTGGGTCAAATGGGAGTTCCATTTTTAGTTTTTTGAGGAAACTCCATACTGTTCTCCACAGTGGCTGCACCAGTCTGCATTCCCACCAGCAGTGCTCGAGGGTTCCTTTTTCTCCACATCCTCGCCAGCACTTGTCATTTGTTGACTTGTTGATAATAGCCATTCTGACAGGTGTGAGATGATACCGCATTGTTGTTTTGATTTGCATCTCTCTGATGATTAGTGACTTTGAGCAGGTTTTCATATGTCTTTTGGCCTTCCTTCTGTCTTCTTTCGAAAAGTGTCTGTTTAGATCAGTTGCCCATTTTTTGATTGGGTTGTTTATCTTCTTTTTGTTAAGCTGCATGAGTTCCCTGTAAATGTTGGAGATTAAACTCTTATCGTTGATATCATTGGCAAATATGTTCTCCCATGCAGTGGGCTTTTTTGTTGTTTTATTGATGGTTTCTTTTGCTGTGCAAAAGCTTTTTTTTTTGATGTAGTCCCATTTGTTTATTTTCTCTTTAGTTTCCATTGCCCTAGGAGCAGTATCAGTGAAGAAATTGCTTTGGCATATGTCAGAGATTTTTCTGCCTATGGATTCCTCTAGTATTTTTATGGTTTCCCGTCGTATGTTTAAGTCCTTGATCCATTTTGAGTTTATTTTTGTGTATGGTGTAAGTTGGTGGTCTAGTTTCATTTTTTTGCATGTATCTGTCCAATTTTCCCAACACCATTTGTTGAAGAGACTGTCTTGACTCCATTGTATGTTCATGCCTCCTTTGTCAAATATTAATTGAGCATAGTGATTTGGGTCGATTTCTGGGTTCTCTATTCTATTCCATTGATCTATATGTCTGTTCTTGTGCCAATATCAGGCAGTTTTGATAACAGTGGCTTTGTAATACAGCTTGATATCTGGTATTGAGATCCCACCTACTTTGTTATTCTTTCTCAGGATTGCTGTGGCTATTCGGGGTCTTTTTTTATTCCAGATGAATTTTTGGCAAGTTCTTTCTAGGTCTGTGAAATATGCCGTTGGTATTTTAATGGGAAGTGCATTGAACTTATAGATTGCTTTGGGTAGTATGGACAGTTTGATGAGGTTGATTCTACCAATCCATGAACATGGTATGTTCTTCCATCTGTTTATGTCTTCCTCTATCTCTTTTCTCAGTGTCGTGTAGTTTTCCGTGTATAGGTCTTTTACCTCCTTAGTTAAATTTATTCCTAGGTATCTTAATTTTTTTGGTGCGATGGTAAATGGGATTGCTTTTTTAGTCTCTCTTTCTGTAAATTCATTATTGGTGTATAGAAATGCCATAGATTTCTTGGCATTAATTTTGTATCCTGCTACATTGCCGAATTCATTTATTAAGTCTAATAATTTTTTGATGGAGTCTTTAGGGTTTTCTATGTGCAGTATCATGTCATCTGCAAATAGTTAACGTTGATTCTTGTGGACTCTTGTTGAGTGATGTGATTGAAAGTAGTTTTATTATTATTTTTTTTATGCTTTGCTTTATTTTCTAGGCATATACTACTTTTATTGTAAGGAAAAAGCTGTTAAAGCAAGGTGATCAAATGATCAAAATAAGTAAGATCTTTTTGTTACAGAGGGCAAATTGGACTTGTGGTATAATGTCTATAAACCAGACCAGAGATTTAAGCCTAGTTGTATTATAATTTCTGTGGGTCATTTTCTTGATTAGTAGGGTATGTCATTTTGATTGGAGACGACTAAGGATTTACTAGAGATGTCATTTAAAGAAATAGAATGCATTTAAGAACTGCATACCTATGTAGCCATTCCATAAAACATTTTAAATAATTGTAAAATACATAGGAATGCCTTAAACAGCAGCAAATAATTAAATATAAAGATTCCTCAAACCATGGACCAAGAATGTTGGAGCAGTATGCCATAAAATAATTTCAATTAAGATACTTTAATTATAACTTGAAAATTTTATAAGAATTCGGTTTTTCATTGTATCTTAAGACACTATTTAAATTAACCTTCACCACTAATATGCTTCCTGGTGAGAAGAAAACACAGTTTGCCAATGAGCAGTTAGACTGGGTTTTCTCCTAAATAAATGCCAGTAATTATTTTTGGTGACTTCACATTTTCCCTGTATTAGGGAAATTGGGGATAGTTGGTAACTAAATAAAATTTTTATATTGTATGCTGAAAGAAAGCCGATGTATAAACTGTTGAAAAAGAGGACTGGGTAGAGAATCTCAAATTACCCAATGAGACTTCTATCAAAGGTGTTTTTGTTTTGTTTTGAACAGCCTTTCTGAGCTATAATTCACATACCATAAAGTTTACCCATTTAAAATGTAAATTAGTGTTTTTTAGTATAATTAGGGAGTTGTGTAACCATCACCATAATCTAATCTTAGAACATTTCATCATCCAAAAAGAACTACACACCCTCTTTCCCACCATTAGCAGTCATTCCCCATCCTCCTCAGCTCCAGGTAACCACTAATCTAATTTCTGTCTATATGGGTTAGCCTCTTCTGGACATCTATACTAATAAAAGGGTATTATGCTAATTAGACTGGGCGACCTTCCGGACGTTCTTCTGGACAAAGTCACGGTGGCGGGGTCGACGTAGAGGTGGTTAGGGGCCAAGAAGGGAGGGCAGGTGTGGGTGATCAGGCCAGTGGGGGGGGTGTTGGGGGTGATAAGGCCAATGGGGGGGCAGTTGGGTGTGAGCAGGCCGGCAGGGGGGGCCACTTGGGGGCGAGCAGGCTGGCAGGGGGGGGCAGTTTGGGGCGAGCAGCCCGGCAGGCAGAGTGGTTGGGGCAATCAGGCAGGCAGGCAGATGAGCGGTTAGGAGCCAGCAGTCCCGGATTGCGAGAGGGATGTCCTACTGCCGGTTTAGGCCCCTGCGGGATGGGGCCTAAACTGGCAGTTGGACATCCCCCGAGGGGTCCCAGATTGGAGAGGTTGCAGGCCGGGCTGAGGAACACCCCCTCCCCCCATGCACGAATTTTGTGCACCGGGCCACTAGTTTCATATAAATGGAATAATACAATATGTGACCTTTTGTGTCAGGCTTCTTTTACTAATATAGTGTTTTCAAGGATTACCCATGCTCTGGCATGTATCAGTACTTCATGTCTTTTTATCGCCAAATAATATTCCATCGTGTGGCTATACCACATTTTATTTCTCATTTCTCATTTGATGGAAACATGGCTTGTTTAAACTCTTTGACTATTATGATTATTGATGTTACAGACATATTATTAACTATAGTCACCATGCTCTACATTAGGTTTCCACAATTTATTTATCTTATAGCTGAATGTTTGTATCTTTGACCAACCTTTCCCCATTTCCCTTACTCCCTACCCACTGGTAACCACCATTCCAACCTCTATTCCTATGAATTTGACTTTTTCCTTTCCCACATACAGTGTTAGTGAGATCATGAAGTATTTGTCTTTCTGCATTCTGACTTTTTTCACTTAGCATAATGTCCTTCAGGCTGATTCATGTTGTCACAAATGTCAGGATTTTCTTTTGTAAAAAAGCTTAATAATATTTCATAATTTTAATCCATTTTTTATAGACTATATTTTTTACCCATACATCTGTCAATGGACACTTAGATTGTTTCTGTCTTGGTTACTGTGAATACTGCTGCAGTGAGTGGGAGAACAGATATCTCTTTGAGATAGTGATTTTATTTTCTTTAGATATATACCCACAAATGTGATTGCTGGATCATATATGGTAGTTCTAATTTTAACTTTTTGAGGAACCTCCACACTGTTTTCCATAATGGCTGTATCAATTTACATTCCCACCAGTGTATTCTCTTTTCTCCACATTCTCGCTAACATTTTGACTTTTTGATAATACTCATTCTAACAGATATGAGGTCAGATCTCATTGTGATCTCATTTCCTTGATGATTAATGATGTTGAGCATCTCTATATATCTGTTGGTCATTTGTATATCTTCTTTGGAAATATATATATTCTTTGAATATATATTTTTCAAAGTACTTCAAGGGCTTAAGTGGCAGGGACCTCAAGAGAGCCTTTGAGAAGCTGGTAATGTCCCATATCTTGATCTGAGAGGTGGTTACGTGTGTGTATTCATATATAAAAATTTATTGAGCAGTAAACCTAAGTTAGTGACTTATTGTCAATAAAAAAGGAAAAATAATTTATTGTCCTTTTTTTCTCATTTTACTATAGACTGGAGGAACTTCGTTACAGACCAGTGCTAGTCTGTGGATTGCTATTGAAGATAAAATCTGAGCTCATTCATTAGGCAAAGAAAATTCCTTGACAGTCTGGTCCAAGATCTCTTTCTGCCTTCACCTCCTGCCTCTTTCCCTCCCTGCCATATTTTGGATAGTCCTGGTGCAGCCCTCAGACTCATAGGGCTTTTTAATGTTATTTCATAATCCTTTTAACTCTCCAATCTGTGCCTCGCAAAATCCTACCCGTTCTCCAAGACCTAGTAGTCTTTTGGTTTCACAAGAAACATGCATGATGTTTTGTTCTGACATAGCATTTTATTAATAAATGTTTGAGGTAGCACTTAACCAATTTTTAAATTCACTTTTAAAAACTTTATTTCAAAATAATGATAGACTCAAAGGAAGTTACAAACATAGTACAAAGAGTCCATGTACACGTCACCCAGCCTCCCCCACTGGTGATGTCTTATATAGCTGTATTACAATAACTAAACCAGGAAGCTGACATTCATGAACTAATATTTTTATTCATCTTTTTACTTATTTTTCCCCATTCCCTGTGCTCTTCAATATAGTAGCCACTAGCCACATGCAGTAATTTTATTTAAATTACTTAAAATTATATAAAATTAAAAACTTAATCCATGGCCTCACTAGCCACATTTGAAACACTTAGTAGCCATCTAGGACTAATGGCAATCACATGGGTAGCACAGATACAGAATATTTCCATTGCTCTAAGTTCTTTTAGATAGCTTTGATCCAGGCTGAGTTCTTCTTGAGGGCAGACCTGCCTTATTCATCTTTATAGCTGCCATTCCTGGGCAGTATGGGTACTCAATCCATACCTGAATGATTGACTCTAGTTCTGTTTCTAGCAAAGCTAGAAATAAAGCTCAGGTTTCCTAATCCTAAGTTCACTGCTCTTTCCATGTGGACCTTAATTTTGTGAGCTCATTGATTTGTATCAGTTTTATTTATTTAAAAAAATATTTTTATTGATTTCAGAGAGTAAGGGAGAGGGAGAGAGAGACAGAAACATCAATGATGAGAGAGAATCACTGATTGGCTGCCTCCTGCATGCTCCCTACTGGAGATCGAGCCCGCAACTCAGGCATGTGCCCTTGACCAGAATCGAACCTGGGACCTTTCAGTCCACAGGCCAGTGCTCTACCTACTGAGTTCAAACCAGCTAGGGTGATTTGTGTCAGTTTTAGAAGGAGTATTAAAGTAATAATAAAAGGGCAATATGCTAATTAGACTGGACATCTTCCAGACATCCATCAGGACGTCCTTCTGGACAAAGCCATGGTGGCGGGGGGGGGGGGGGGGGGGGGAGGCTGAGGCAGAGGCGGTTAGGGGCAACCAGGCTCGCAGGGGAGCTGCAGTTTGTTAGGTAAGTTTAGATTTCAAAGGACCAGGCCATTCATATGCAAAAGCTTCTGTGCACAGCTTGGATGGGGCGGAGTCTCAGGGCGGAGCAAACAGCAATGGCTTCCCGTCAGCCCTGCCCTACGAGGCCCCCGGGTATCAGTGTCCTGTGGTAATCGCTGCAAGCACCTCTGAGAGAAAGCCGCCCTCGAGTTCCACCCGCTGCCAGACAGTCCAGTTTCTCCCCGTATGAGTCTGGGTCCCCAGAGTCTCGCCCGGAACTGGAGTTCAGAGCAGTCGGGAGCTTGTGTCTCCCTCCGGATTGAAAAAGCCAGCCGCGTACTCAGTTGCCAGCCCTTTCTGCGCGCGTGCGCCTCCGTACCTCTGCACTTTACTTCCGCAGCTCCTCTGAGTCTCAGTGTGCTTTTCTCTTCCCTTCTAGTTGTAGAATTTCCACTTAGCCAGACTTCCTGTGGTTCTGGATGATGTCCGTTTTGTCTTTTAGCTGTAGTTTTGAAGTTGTTGTGCTAGGCATCAGTTTAGGTGTGTCCCTATGCTGCCATCTTGGTTTCTCCTCTCTCAAACATTTTTGTTCAAAATAAAAAGATGAAGAAGTAGGAGGATGTGAAGGAGGGGGCGGGGAGGAGAAGAAAGGAAAAGAAAAAGAAAAATCACCTCTAGAGACCTTGTTGAAAAAGACAGATTCCTGGGCTCTACCCAGTTCTTCTCATTTGTCTGGGATGAAGCCCCCAAATCTATGTTTTTAGAGATGTGTTTCATAAGAGGAAAGATTATTTTTTTATTATTTTTATTTTTTTAAATAAATTTTATTGATTTTTTACAGAGAGGAAGAGAGAGGGATAGAGAGTTAGAAACATAGATGAGAGAGAAACATCGATCAGCTGCCTCTTGCACACCCCCTACTGGAGGTGTGCCCGCAACCAAGGTACATGCCCTTGACCGGAATCGAACCTGGGACCTTTCAGTCTGCAGGCCGTCGCTCTATCCACTGAGCCAAACCGGTTTCGGCAGAGGAAAGATTATTTGATGTGAACCTCAAGAAGGGCTTTATCTTCTGAGATGGACTCCCCATGGTCTACCTGAGGGCCCAGATTTTATGAACAATACGAGTCTAGCAGCTGGTTGCTCAGAGGGGTCCCTCGTGTACTCTGTATTTTGGGAAGAACCTCAGACTGAACTCTCTGCTTTCTCTTTCTACCCTGGCTTCCTTTTTTTACCAATGGATTGAGACCTGCCCTGTCTAATCAGGACTGCACAATTTTGATACTTCATTTTATAAATGGACCTAATTGGGACCCTGGATATGAACTACTGCTATAAAAAAACCCACCTCACCCAGCTGGTGTTGCTCAGTTGGTTGAGCTGTGTCCTATGCACCAAGAGGTCCCCGGTTTGATTCCGGTCAGGGCACATGCCAGGGTTGCAGGCTTGATCCCCAGTAGTTGGCGTGCAGGAGGCAGCCAATCAGTTTCTCTCTCATCAATGTTTCTATCTCTCCCTCTCTCATCCTCTCTCTCTAAAATCAATAAAATCATATTTAAAAACACCCCCCCGCCCCAAGCCTCTCCTTTAACTTGGTGGAACACAATTTAGGGTGCTACCTGAATCTGTCACCTGGGCTACAGCTCTTTTTGCTCAAATAAATGCTTTGAATTCTTTATTATAGCCTAAAATTAATTTTAGTTTACAGAACTCATGTAATGCACAGGTCTGAGTGCTGTCTTCCTAGTGTAGCCTTAGTGAAAGGTCCGTGAGTAAGTTTTCAGTCACTCTGACAGGAGAGAAGTGAAGCTGGGGAGTAGGAAATTAAAGGAAAGATAATTTTAGAATTAAGGACAGGCCTTAGTGTAAGAGCTAGATGGAGGACAGTGAGAACCTAAGGGATAGTGAGCATGCCTAAGAGAAAGGAGAAAGTCACCTGGGGACCAACCACCCCATAGCTGCAGTGCTGTTATCTTTGTGGGGTGGAGCATGGGAAAGCCTTAGGAAAGTGACTTTTGAAAGCAACTACATTTATTGCCTTGCAAGTGAAAATCTACCTGCATGCCATAGATCACCAGTTCTTGTCTTACATGCTGCTATAAACATGTATTGATTTTTCTCTTGTGTAGTAAGAAGAAAACATAACTTATAGACCATCTTCTGGCAGAAGATGATAGATTTGGATCATAAACGGGAGGCGTTGGAAGCCAGGAATCAAAAGTGAAGAAATTCTGCAAGCCTTTGGGTAAGAAAAGTGATGGATTTATTTTCTCACATGTCCCACATTATCATTATATGGTCATTTAATGTGAGTGTATTGCTTTTAAGCAGATACGTAACTTCACAAGTGTTAAGGAGAAGGTAGAATAAGCTGCTGAAAATGGGTCTTAAGCACACATTTCTCCTTAGGTTGCTTCTGCCAGCACTTCCTGTCATCACCTCTGCATTCACTTCTACCATTTGCCAGGACCCTTCACTTACTTCCCAGGTTAAAGCCTTAACCTAAAATACCTCATTAATAATGGTAGCTAGCATTTATTGACTTCTTCTTACTGCTAGGCTCCTTGCTGTTGTGCTCTCCTTGCATTCTTTCCTTCCTTTCTTGAAATACCTCAATAATCTAGATACTGTGATTATGACCCATTTTGTAGATGAGGCATGTGAGGTTCTAAGAAGTAATACAACTTGCCCAGGACGTCACAGCTAGGAAATGGCAGAATCAGGTTTTACAGTTGTGCTGGCTTCTGATTCCATACTTGCTGCCTTCTTCCTTCCTCTGACAGAGAAAAATGGGGAACCACACCCGCTCGTCCTCCAGCACACCAGAGCAGGTAGCCCAACTTGACAAACCTCTTTTGAAAGATTGTCAATCCCTGAGATTTAAAAGCATTTTAGTTTTCATTACAGAATAATTGAAAATTAGGAAAGAGAGCCCTAACTGGTTTGGCTAAGTGGATAGAGCATCAGTCTGCGGACTGAAAGGTCCCAGGTTCGATTCTGGTCAAGGGCATGTACCTTGGTTGCGGGCACATTCCCAGTAGGGGGTGTGCAGGAGGCAGCTGATTGATGTTTCTCTCCCATCAATGTTTCTAACGCTCTATTCCTCTCCCTTCCTCTCCGTAAAATATAAAATATATTAAAAAAAAAAAAGAAAATTAGAAAAGAGAAATAAATCACCTCTATTATTGCTGGCCTTACATAACTATGATTAATATTTCAATGTATTTGCTTTCAGGCTTTTTTGGCATATGTGTATATTTTCTTAGAGTACATACATTCTTTACTATTATGATTTTTAAAAAATAAATCTTTATTGTTCCGATTATTACAATTGTTTCTCTTTTTTCACCCTATAGCTCCCCTCCACCCGGTTCCTACCCCACCCTCTGCCCTTACCCACCCCCTACTGTCCTCATTCATAGGTGTACGATTTTTGTCCAGTCTCTTCCTACACCACCACACCCCTTTCCCCCTGAGAATTGTCAGTCCACTCCCTTTCTATGCCCCTGATTCTATTATATTCACCAGTTTATTCTGTTCATCAGATTTTTTATTCACTTGATTTTTAGATTCACTTGTTGATAGATATGTATTTGTTGTTCATAATTTTTATCTTTACCTTTTTCTTCTTCTTCCACTTCTTAAAGAATACCTTTCAGCATTTCATATAATACTGGTTTGGTGGTGATGAACTCCTTTAGCTTTTTCTTACATGTGAAGCTCTTTATCTGACCTTCAATTCTGAATGATAGTTTTGCTGGGTAGAGTAATCTTGGTTGTAGGTTCTTACTATTCATCACTTTGAATATTTCTTGCCACTGCCCTCTGGCCTGCATAGTTTCTGTTGAGAAATCAGCTGACAATCGTGTGGGTGCTCCCTTGTAGGTAACTAATTGTTTTTCTCTTGCTGCTTTTAATATTCTCTCTTTATCTTTTGCTCTTGGCATTTTAATTATGATGTGTCTTGGTGTGGTCCTCTTTGGATTCCTTTTGTTTGGGGTTCTCTGAGCTTCCTGGACTTGTAAGTCTATTTCTTTCACCAGGTGGGGAAGTTTTCTGTCATTATTTCTTCAAATAGGTTTTCAATATCTTGATTTCTCTCTTCTTCTGGCACCGCCATAATTCGGATGTTGGTATGCTTGAAGTTGTCCCAAAGGTCCGTACACTATCTTCATATTTTTGGATTCTTTTTTCTTTTTGCTTTTTCAGTTGGATGTTTTTTGCTTCTTCATATTTCAAATCTTTGACTTGATTCTTGCGATCCTCTAGTCTGCTGTTGGATATCTGTATATTATTCTTTATTTCAGTCAGTGTATGCTTAATTTCTAGTTGGTCCTTTTTCATATCCTTGATGGTCTCGCTAAATTTATTAGCCTTTTCTAGAAAATTCTTGAAAAACCTTATAACCGTGGTTTTGAACTCTATATCCAGTCATTTGCTTTCCTCCATTTCTTTCATTTGTGACCTGTTTTTTTGTCTCCGCATTTTGGCTGCTTCCCTGAGTTGATAGAGTGGCTTTGTGTGCTAGGTGTCCTATAGGGCCCAGTGGCTCAGCCTCCCCAGTTACCTAAGGTGGACACTCTTGGTGCACCCCTTTGTGGGCTGTGTGCACAGTCTTGTTGTAGTTAAGCCTTGATTGTTGTTGGTATCACTGGGAGGAATTGACCTCCAGGCCAATTGGTTGTGAGGATCAGTTGTGTCTACGCTGGGAGAACTTCTGTGCTGGAGACTTCCTTATGAGACAAGACTTGCAAATGCCTCTGTGCTCAGCTTGGATGGGGCGGAGTCTCAGGGCAGAGCAGACAGCAATGGCTTCCTGTCAGCCCTGCCCTAAGAGGCCCCTGAGTCTCAGTGTCCCGTGGTAATCGCTGCAAGCACCTCTTGAGTTTTGCCCACTGCCAGACAGTCCACTTTCTCCCCGAATGAGTCTGGGTCCCCAGAGTCTCTCCTGGAACTGGAGTTCAGAGCAGTTGGGAGCTTTTGTCTCCCTCCTGATTGAGAAAGCCAGCCGCGTACTCAGTTGCCAGTCCTCTCCGCGCACGCGCCTCTGTACCTCTGCCTTCTGCAGCTCCTCTGAGTCTCAGTGTGCTTTTCTTTTTCCTTCTAATTGTAGAGTTTCCACTCAGCCAGCCTTCCTGTGGTTCTGGATGATGTCCGTTTTGTCTTTTAGTTGTAGTTTTGAAATTGTTGTGCGAGGCAGCAGTTTAGGTGTTTACTTATGCCGCCATCTTGGTTTCTCACTATTATGATATTTTAAATATAAATAGAATTATCATACTCAGAGTTTAATGACTCTCAAAATGGTAACTTAAGACTTTTTTCAGTTTGAAATGCAAGAGGCCTAGCAAATGAGTGAATAAATGAATGAATGCTTCCATGTATAGAATATTACATGTTTGTCTGCTTGTCACTTTTGTTTGTTCTGTGTTCAGAGAGAGGGTCCATTGTTCTAGGTTAAATTTTGTATCACAAACAGTATCATGAACAAAGAACATACTCTCCCAACTCAAGTATGTTTTAGCTGTCTTTCTAGGTCTTGCTCAAATCCACACCCTTGATTAACTTTTCTTGATTTCCAAGCCCATATGGTCTTTCTCTCTGCTTTTTGGCTACACCTCACATTTGACATTCATCTTGTTCTCCACCTGCTAGATATAATGTTTTTGTCCTTTTTTCTTATACATTTTTCTATCCCCAGTGCTTTTTTCATGATATCACTTTTATTTTTTTTTAATTTTTTTAAAATTTTTTTTAAATTTCTTTATTGATTAAGGTGTCACATATTTGTCCTCATCCCCCCATTCCCATCCCACACCCCACCCCATGGATGCCCCCACCCCCTGTTGAACTTAACCGTTGGATAGGCTCATATGCATGCACACAAGTCCTTTGGTTGATCTCTCCCCCCTCCCCCCAACCTCCCCTATCCTCCCTCTTAGGCCCGATAGTCCGATCGATGCCTCCTTGTTTCTGGTTCTGTTCTTGTTCATCAGTCTATGTTGTTCATCATTTCCCCTAGATGAGCGAGATCATGTGTCACTAGAGATATACTTATAAGAACTGAATGTGAGACGAGCAATAATAGTTATGCTGACAGGCAGATGAATCAGTCTGTAGTGAGTTTCTTTCTGGACCAACAGTTCTTTAGAGACCCAATTTCAATGTCCACCAGTTCCTTATGTGTACATGTCAGCACTGACCCCTCAGCTCTGGATGGTGGACAAATGGTGGTAACGGAGCTCTGACTCCCTCTGGTTTGGTCTCGGCCGGACCCAGGGGCACGGCTTCACCGGGACTCAGGTGAACGTGGCCTCACCCAGACCCAGGGGCGCGTGGCCTCTCCCAGACCCAGGGGCGCGTGGTCTCACCCGGACCTAGGTGTGCGAGGCCTCACCCTGATCCAGGGACACATGGCCTCACCTGGACCCAGGGGTGCGTGGCCTCTCCCAGACCCAGGGGCGCGTGGCCTCACCCGGACCTAGGTGCGCGAGGCCTCACCCGGACCCGGAACCCAGCCTCACCCGGATCCAGGGACACATGGCCTCACCTGGACCCGGGGGTGTGAGGTCTCTCCCAGACCCAGGGGCGCGTGGCCTCACCCGGACCTAGGTGCGCGAGGCCTCACCCGGATCCAGGGACACATGGCCTCACCTGGACCCGGGGGCGCGTGGCCTCTCCCAGACCCAGGGGCGCGTGGCTTCACCCGGACCTAGGTGCGAGAGGCCTCACCCTGACCCGGGACCCAGCCTCACCCGGATCCAGGGACACATGGCCTCACCCGGACCCGGGCTCCAGCCTCACCCAGACCCAGGGGCGCGTGGCCTCACCCGGACCCAGGGGCACATGGCCTCCCCCGGGCCCGGGACCCAGCCTCACCCGGATCCAGGGGCACACGGCCTCACCCGGACCCGGGATCTAGCTTCACCTAGACCCAGGGGCACGTGGCCTCACCCAGACCCAGGGGCGCGTGACCTCTCCCAGACCCCTGGTCGCGTGGTCTCACTCGGATCCTGGGGCGCACGGCCTCACCCGGACCCGGGACCCAGCCTTACCCGGATCCAGGGGCACACGGCCTCTCCCGGACCCAGGATTCCGGCTTCACCCGGACCCAGGGGCGCATGGCCTCACCCGAACCCGGAATCCGGCTTCTCCTGGACCCAGGGGCGTGTGGCCTCACCCAGACCCAGGGGCGGGAGGCCTCACCTAGACCCAAGGGCGTATGACCACACCTGAGCCCAGAGGCTCGCAGCCTCGCCTGGACCCGGGTCTCAGCGGGGTTTCGTCTTCTTGATCCCAATTCCTGTTGGTCAATTCCCTCTCAGCAATTCCTTCGGTCATTTTCTCAGAGCTCCAGGGCGGCTGCCGCAGAACTCGTTGGGCGGCGGGCTCGGCGAAGCTCCGGTGTGCCCGGTGCGCGGCGGCGGGCTGGTCTGGTGTTGCCGCTTCGGCCCTTGGGTCTGCAGCGGTGGCCGGTCGCCGAGCATGCGCACCTGGCCGTTTCCGGGGCGTTGAGATTCTTGAAGGACTCAGAGGTCAGCAAGCGCGGAGTCTCCCACCCCATGTCTCCCAGGGGCTCGTCTGTCCGTGCTCGGCAGCGAGTGGAGCCGTCTCCTCAGCCGGAGACCGCCGGGGGAACTGTGCCGAGCACGTTCCAGGCCGCCCTTGTGTCACCTGAGCCGTAGTTCTTAAAATGTGGACTTTGGGTCACCGGCGTCAGCATCATCCCACGTACCCCTCTCTTTTATTCTAGTTGTAGAGCATCTGCTCAGCCAGCCCTCCGGTGGTTCTGGATGGTGTCTGCTCTGCTCTCCCGTCGTAGTCTCAAAATTGTTGTGGAAGGCAACGATCAGGCTTCCGCCCTATGCCTCCATCTTGGTCCTCCTTTGTATAGTTAAGTCTTGATTGTTGTTGGTGTCACTGGGAGGAATTGTCCTCCAGGCCAATTGGCCGTGAGGACCCTCTTTGTCTATATAGGAAGAGTTGCTGTGCAGGAGACATGTTTATGGGCCGGGTCTTGATGCAGCAATGCTTTGGCGTTCACTGAGTCTGCCTCCTGAATGTGACCCTTGTGCGCGTGGTTGAAATCTGGTGTCATCTCAACACCGACCACTAGATGCCCTCGTTTCTGGGTCTCCAATGTAGTGTAGGTCAGCTACTGCCTGAGGCACTCAGCAGGGAAAAGCTTCTGCTCAGCTTGGCTGGGGCGGAGTTACAGGGTGGAGCCTACAACCTTGGCTTCCTGTCAGCCCCGCCCTATGAGGTTCCTGTGTCTGTGTCCCTCTGTATTCCTTGCAAACACCTCTGAGAGAAACGCGCCCTGGAGTTTCGCCCACTGCCAAACAGTCTAGTCTCTCCCCTAATGAATCTGGATTCCCAGATTCTTGCCTGGAACTGGGTTTCAGTGTAGTTGGAACTGGGTCTCAGCGCAGTCTGGCGCTTCAGTGGCACAGGCAGCCTTCCCTCTTCTGCGCGCCTTCCCGTGCGCACCTCTGGAGCTCTGCCTTCCGCCACTCCTCTGTGCCTGCGCCCCACAGCCCAGATTCATTCCCCCAGCGTGCGCCTGGCTTCCCAGGGTTTCGCCCGGAACTGGGGTTCAGTGCAGTCGGAGCTGGTGTTCAGCGCAATCTGGAGCTTTTATCTCCTTCCTGCTAGAGAACGCCGGCCAGGCCGTCAGCCGCCCCTTCCTCTCCGGCTCCGTCCTCCCCACACGCGCACGTGCTCGTGTCTCCGCCCGTGTCTCCATACCTCAGGCTTTTACGGCTCCTCTGATTATCCTTGTGGTTTTCTTTCCTTCTAGTTGTGGGCATTTCAGTCCGCCAGCTTTCCTGTGGTTCTGGATGATGTCCGTTTTGACTTTTAGTTGTATTTTTGAAATTGTTGTGCCTGGCTGTAGGTTAGGTGTTTAACCTATGCCGCCATCTTGGTTTCTCAGGATAGTCTCCACTTTTATTTTTTTAGCATTTGGTATTTGAACCAAATTGCTATTAATTTTCCTGAGGTACTAGAATGATTTTATTTATTTATTTATTTATTTTTAAATTTCTTTATTGATTAAGGTGTCACTTATTTGTCCTCATCCCCCCATTGCCACCCCCCACCCCTCCCCATGGATGCCCCCACCCCCCTGTTGTCCTTAACCATTGGTTAGGCTCGTATGCGTGCACACAAGTCCTTTGGTTGATCTCTCCCCCCACCCCAACCTTCCCCTACCCACCCTCTGAGGCCCGACAGTCCGATCGATGCCTCCTTGTTTCTGGGTCTGTTCTTGTTCATCAGTGTATGTTGTTCATCATTTCCCCTAGATGAGTGAGATCATGTGTTACTAGAAATATACTTATAAGACCCGAATGTGAGACAAGCAATAATAGTTATGCTGACAGGCAAATGAATCAGTCTGTAGTGAGTTTCTTTCTGGACCAACAGATCTTTTGAGACCCAATATCAATGTCCACCAGTTCCTTATGTGTACATGTTGGCACTGACTTTTCAGCTCTGGATGGTGGACAAATGGTGGTAATGCAGGTCTGACTCCCTCTGGTTTGGTCTCGGCCGGACCCAGGGGCACGGCTTCACCCGGACTCAGGGGCGTGTGGCCTCACCCGGACCCAGGGGCGCGTGGCCTCACCCGGACCCAGGTGCGCGCGGCCTCACCCGGACCCGGGACCCAGCCTCACCCGGATCTAGGGGCGCACGGCCTCACCCAGACCCGGGACCCAGCCTCACCCGGATCCAGGGGCGCACGGCCTCACCCGGACCTAGAATGATTTTAAACTTTCTGGTGTGTCTTTCCATGCCTTGTAGGTCCCTATCACTGTAACCATGCCAGAAATGACGGAAAATGAGACTCCTACAAAAAAGCAGCACAGGTAAGTAGTAGCCATAGTTTAAAAATAATATCATTTTAGAAGATAAGAAGCAGAATTAGTCCCTACTTTATTAAATAGGTAATCCTTAGGGAACTTTCATTTGGGTGCCTAGAAAACCATTACTCTTTAAAAATGTGTGGATAGATAGAAATCGCTTTATAGAAAAAGGTACATAGTTAACATTTACCTGTTCTTATTCTGCAAGCAGTGTACCAAGTGTAATACCAAATCTATTCTAAATGTTTAGTTTCTTCTGAAAGTTTTTACTCCAAACAGGATTAGTCTTTGTAGATCTTAAGCTCATGCAGGCTGAATTCAGTTTGAATAGACATTTTGTGACATTAGAAACCGTTATGTCAATATGCATATCAGTACAATATTATTTTTGGTTCTTTATATATCCCCCCTTCTGGATTTCTACCATTTTGGCCAGTGTTTCTGCTTAGAATTACATGGCCAATGTTTCCATTAATTTTTAAAAAATATTTTTATTGATTTCAGAGAGAAAGGGAGAGGGAGAGATAGAAACATCAATGGTGAGAGAATCATTGATCAGCTGCCTCCTGCATGCCCTCCCTTGAACCTCCCCTCACACCTCCTCCTACCCCCCAGGGATCGAGCCTTCAACCCGGGAATGTGTCCTGATTGGAAATCAAACCTGTGACCTCCTGATTCATGGGCCGATGCTCAGCTGTTGAACTCCACTGGCCAGGCTGATTCCATTAATATTAAAATCACTATTCTCTTTTTTTACCCAATAGTTGTTAGAAAATGTTAATGTATTGAATAATAGTACCTGAAAGGGGAAAAATCAATCTTTTTAATAGATTAGCTTTTAATAAAATTTAAGGGTTTGGATAATTTAAGATACATAATTGCAAAAGATGGTTGAAATGCCACTTGTCAGTGCTTGGGTGCTGGTGGTTGCCATAGTTACCTTCCTGGGGATTTCCAGGTTCCTCCCAGCTGTTGCTTATCTCCTTTACACACTCACCTCCACCTCAGCCTGGGTGCCAGGCAAACATTAGAAGTCATCTACTCGTGCCCTGGCCGGTGTTACTCAGTGAATAGAGCATCGGCCTGAGGACCGAAGGGTCTCAGGTTCAATTCCCTGTCAAGGGCGCATACCTGGGTTGCAGGTTCCATCCCCACCCCCAGTTGGGTAGGTGTGGGAGGCAACCAATCAATGTTTCTCTCTTTCTCTCCCCTTCCCTCCCTTCTACTCTCTCTCAAAAAAAAAAAAAAAAAAAAGTCACCTACTTGGCACATTACTTCGAGAGTTGACTAGTTCCTTAATTACATTTTTCAAGTATTTTTTGTTGATTTGCTTCCTGACCAATGGCTTGTGGGTGTGTAGGAATAGAGAATTGTAGTTACTTTCAGAAATTGTGGATTCTAAATTTATATTGATGTATTTGCAGTTAAGTTTACATACATAATATATATTAAGATTACATACCATTATATATATTAACATTATAAATTTTATTTAGATAGTTTCTTATTGATGCAACAAATACAAATTCATAAAATTGATTTTTATGGTTCTCAAAATGTAAAGTGGTGAAAATGGCTTTCTATTATTTTCATGTTCCTTTTATCTCCACTTTTTGTTTCAGAAAGAAAAACCGGGAGACACACAATGCAGGTAGAAACAGCAATTTAAATTTTATTTGGTAACGTTTTTGTATTCAAAATGAAATTATACCACAGTTGATTATAAGCTTTTATGCTATATGTATAGAACCATTTTTAGAAAAGTCTTTCTTTCTTATTTTTAATTGACTGAACACCCCTGAAGCTCATGAAGATGGCTTGCTTATCATCTTCTGATTTATTGTCTATTTAGATATTTTAAGGGTTAATATACCCCTGGAGCTAGTGTGTTAAGTGATTTCACTCACTGAGTGATTTTAGTATTTTGAGTGATTCCAGATGTACTTTTCCTAAATAGAAAGTAGAGTATGTATCTTTGCAGAAATTCCACAGGGAGCTGGCTGCCTAGAGGAATAGGAAAGAGGTGAGCAGCAGGCTGTAGATTTTAAAGGTACCTACTTAAAATGTGAACAGTCTTAAGTTGTGAAGTCCTAATTATAGGAAGAAGTATAGAAAATATTTAATTTTATCTCAGACATCAAAATTACAGGCCAAAGCCAGATAAACATGTATAGAAGTAATTGCACATACATTTACAATTTGGTACATTTTATAACATTTATTTTCCATCAGAGACTTCACTAAAATTGATCTAAAAAAAAATAGAAGTTAATTTCTGTTATCTATATTATAATTGATACCTTCCTTTCCCTAACCCTGGGGAAAATTTTATCTATGGAGAGAAGTGTGGACCACTGGTGGAATATTGCTGTTCCCCAGAAGGGAGTTGACTGCCTTTAATTCCCCTTTATCACCATGGGTAAAGATTCTTAATGTTGTTGTTTTTACCTCCACACATTAAAAAGTCTGCTCCTAGATAACAACAGATACTATTGTTAGAGAATTCAGAAGAAAGGTGAACTATATGTATTGCTTTGCTTTATTTTTTGGCCATATGAGTTTAAGCTCTTTCGTATATGACCTAAATCAGGCATGTCAAACTCAAAGGCTAACACGGGCCAAATAAACAAGGTTTAGGTTTATGTGGGCCGCAAAAAAACAAAAGCTTCAATATTCATAGAAACGTAGGTTTATTTCGATAGAGACATGCTGAATACAAAGGGCTGAAATCAATGAGTAATCGTTAATATAAAATAATAGGACATTTTAATAAAAATTAATATTTTTTCTTGAACATTAACTTACCAGACACTGAATAACTGCACAGATTAGTAAGCGTAACGCAAATAAACCTATTTTTCTTGTCCTCCGAAAGTGAAATATTTCCTGTTGCCCACACCAAACAAGTCAGTCCAAGACTAATGACATGGCAGCCAGCTGCTAAAATATTTGCTGCTAGTATTAGTGGAGAGAAATGGTGCGCCTGTGCATAATGTGCATAAGGGAAATGAATGCCACACCATTATAGTAATCAGTCATTAGTGAACGTTATAGTTCATTATTAATAATTAATGTATAACAGGATATTATAAAAATTACGTTGTGAAATTTTTATTAAAACATCTCTTGCATACCGTTATATTGTCTGGGCCACAAAAATATTCGTTGTGGGCTGCATGTGGCCCGTGGGTCGAGTTTGACATGCTTGACCTAAATGTTTTATTGGTGTCAACTGTCACATGGTGCTGTAAATATGTTCTGATAGTAATTTATTCAGAATGATTAGATATCATTGAAAAGGATGTTCTTACTGCTAGATTCTGAAGCAAAAAGAGTATCTTTTGCAAAGCAAGACCTACTTATGCTACAATTTGAAAGATCATCCTTTTAGAAGCATTGGAATCTTATTAGACAGGAAGATTTTAGAAAACTTTCTCACAGAAAATAGCCAAGACCAATGTTTCTACTAACAGTGTCTTATAGAACTTATAGAAATTATTTAGGTAATGTCTTGTATCCTCTTTTATTTTTTTAATGTATTTTTATTGATTTCAGAGAGGGAGAGGGAGAGGAGAGAGAGAGAGAAACACTAATGATGAGAATCATTGATCGACTGCCTCCTGCAAACCCCCTACAGGGGAACTAGCCCGCAACCTGGGCATGTGCCCTTGACCGGAATCGAACCTGGGACCCTTCAGTCCGCAGGCCAACGCTCTATCCACTGAGCCAAATCAGCTAGGGCTCTTGTATCTTCTTGATCCTTCTATACAACTTTTAAAGTTGTAGCACATAAACCCGGAACATTTCCCAGTTCATTGAGAAGTTGTCAGATACCCAATTTCTTGGATGGGAAAATTTCTATGTGGCCAAAGTAAACAACCCAGATCCCATTTTCTTGTCTATTTTAAGTTATAACTAATAGCTGTTTCTATTCCACAAATGTTCTCCAGTCATCCTAATTTGTTTAGAAAGGTCTCATTTGCCCATCTTCTATAAAGAGGCAATTTTCTAGTAACTTAGTTTATTAGTGGGTTCTTGAAATTTGGTTGTTAAAATCTCTAGTAATACTTGAACTACAATATAATTGCCTAACAGTAATGTAATATTAGCAATTTGTTTATAATTTGAATTTAGTAATTATAGATCTCATTTTTAAAGGGTTAATAAAAGTATTGGCTATATCAATTTTCATAACACTAGACTTAATTTCTGACATTCTTAGAAATCTTACTAAAGTTAGTAGATACTATTAGATAAGATTTTCTTAGCCTAAAATTTCTTTATTAGGGAGAATGAAGCAAATTGTCTGTAGGTTTGATAAATGGATTTTCCCCTCTCTCTAGTGGAGAGGCATAGGAAGAAGAAAATCAATGCTGGGATTAACAGAATAGGAGAGCTGATCCCATGTTCCCCTGCACTGAAGCAGGTAAGAAGTCCCCTCATTTTTATTTGTAACTTGTGAACAGATAATCCCCATTGTTTAAATGGTTATTCTTGTTCCCTGTCATGAATAGTTTTTTGGAGTTAATAATTGTCTCATAATTTTTCATTCTCTTAAGTTTCTGTATGGCTATTTTTAATTCTTCCCACACTCCCAACAATCTCCTAGTACAGTTTTTACATGATCAAATGGACCATATCATTTCTAGATCTTTAAAATCTTGAATTATTCAGTCCCATGATTATATGTACTAGTATATGTATGCAACTGTATTTACTAGGCATTTCTTTTATTTTCTCCAATCATGTTCTTTACTATCTTAAATTCTTACCTAGAATCTTCTAAGGATGTCTTCTTTTGTTTTCCACACCTTATCAACCTCCACTAAAATCTCAGCTTATTTAAGATGACAATTTTCTCTAAGTGTTTTGTTTCTTCTGATAATGAGGATAAAGCCTGCTCACTGAAATCAAAACAATAAAAATGAAAACAACATGGAAGGCATAAAAAGATTAAAAAATAAATTGAATACTGTCAACAATAAAAAAATCTTAAAAATTCAGTTAAATAAATTTACATTCTATGCTCAAGTTATAATCATTGCTAAAACTTGTTACATATCTCTTTAGACATTGCTTTGTGACTATGTCTGAGTAGTTTCACAACTTGCTTTGTATTTTCACTCAGTGGTACCTAGTAGACTTAGTTGTAGATACCTTTCGTCAGGTGTTGTAACATTTTACTGGTTATATAGTACTAGAGGCCCGGTGCACAAAATTTGTGCACAGGGGGGTGGTGTCCCTCAGCCCAGTCTACACCCTCTCCAATCTGGGATCCCTCTCACAATCCAGGACTGCTGTCTCTCAACCGCTCGCCTGCCTGCCTGCCTGATTGCCCCTAACTGCTTCTGTCTGCCAGCCTGATCACCCCCTAACCACTCCCCTGCCAGACTGATCGATGCCTAACTTCTCCCCTGCCAGCTCGATTGCCCTAAATGCCCTCCCCTGCCGGCCTGGTCCCCCACAAAGGCCCTCCCTTGCCAGCCTGGTAGCCCCTAACTGCCCTCCCCTGCTGGCCTGGTCCCTCCCAACTGTCCTACCCTGCAGCCCTGGTCGCCCCCAACTGTCCTACCCTGCAGGCCTGGTCACCCCCAACTGCCCTCCCCTGCTGGCCTGGTCGCCCCCTACTGCCCTCCTCTGCAGGCCTGATTCCCCCCAACTGCCCTCCCCTACAGGCCTGGTCCCCCACAACTGCCCTCCCCTGCAGGCCTGATCCCCCCCTCCAACTGCCCTTCCCTGCAGGCCTGGTCCCCCTAAACTGCCCACCCTTGCAGGCCTGGGTCCCCCCCAACTGCCCTCCCCTGCAGGCCTGGTCCCTCCCAACTGCCCTCCCTGCAGGTCTGGTCACCCCTAACTGCCTTCCCCTGCAGGTCTGGTTGTCCCCAACTGCCCTCCCCTGCTGGCCTGGTTGCCCTCAACTGCCCTCCCCTGCAGGTCTGGTCTCCCCCAACTGCCCTCCCCTGCTGGCCTGGTCACCCCTAACTGCCCTCCCCTGCAGGCCTGGGCCCCCCCAACTGCCCTCCCCTGCAGGTCTGGTCTCCCCCAACTGTCCTTCCCTGCAGACCTGGTCCCCCCCAACTGGTCTCCCTTGCTGGCCTAGTCTCCCCCAACTGCCCACCCCTGCAGGCCTGGGTCCCTCCCAACTGCCCTCCCCTGCAGGCCTGGTTCTCCCCCCTCAGCTCCACTCCCCTGCAGGCCTAGTCCCTCCCAATTGCCCTTCCTTGCAGGCCTGGTCCCTCCCAACTGCCCTCCCTTGCTGGACTGATCACCCACAACTGCCCTCCCCTGCTGGCCATCTTGTGGTGGCCATCTTTTGTCCACATGGGAGCAGCCATCTTTGACCACATGGGGGCAGCCATCTTGTGTGTTGGAGTGATGGTCAGTTTGCATATCACTCTTTTATTAGATAGGACTAGAGGCCCGGTGCATGATATTCGTGCACTGAGGGGGTGTCCCTCAGCCGGGCCTGTGCCCTCTCGCAGTCTGGGACCACTGGCAGGATGTCTGCCTGCTAGCTAGCTTAGGCCTGCTCCCCACGGGAGTTCCCTATGTGAGCACTGCTCAGCCAGAAGCCGGGCTCGCTGCTCTTTAGTGCTGCCTCAGGGAGAAGCTCCCGCTACTGCTTTTGCACTCACCAGCCATGAGCCTGGCTTCTGGCTGAGCGGCGCTCCCCCTGTGGGAGTACACTGATCATCAGGGGGCAGCTCCTGCATAGAGCGTCTGCCCCCTGGTGGTCAGTGCTCATCATAGTGACTGGTCATTTCGCTGTTTGGTCAATTTGCATATTATCCTTTTATTATATAGGATTCCATTGTAATAGGATATCATCATTTGTGTTAGCCTTTTTTTAAAAATTTCTTTATTGATTAAGGTATCACATATTTGTCCTCATCCCCCCATTCCCATCCCAAACCCCTCCCCACGCATGCCCCCACCCCCCTGTTGTCCGTGACCACTGGTTAGGCTCATATGCATGCACACAAGTCCTTTGGTTGATCTCTCCCCCTTATCCCCACCCTCCCCTACCTTCCCTCTGAGGTCCGACAGTCTGATCTATGCTTCCTTGACTCCGGGTCTGTTCTTGTTCATCAGTCTATGTTGTTCATCATTTTCCCTAGATGAGTGAGATTATGTGCTACTAGAAATACACTTACAAGAACCAAAAATGAGACAAGCAATAATGGTTATGCTGAGAGGCAAATGAATCAGTCTGTAGTGAGTTTCTTTCTGGGCCAACAGTTCTTTTGAGTCCCAATTTCAATGTCAAACAGTTCCTTATGTGTACATGTCAGCAATAATATTTCAGTTTGGATGGTGGACAGATAGTGGTATTGCAGGTCCGACCCTCTCTGGTTTGGTCCTGGCAACCTGCAGTGACGCACAGCTGCTGACTGCTAGTATGGCAAGGCGTCGTCAGCGTCTTCCATCTCTGGACTGTTTCTCTTCTGTCTTCAAGGCTGGAGTAGTTAGTCCTGTCAATTCCTCTCTGTTGCAGGAATCCACATGGTCTCGGAGTTGTTTTCTGAAAATATACAAACATATTCTCGACCGAAAGTTAATAAAGGAATATTTTCTATAAATTTGACTTGTGATCCTTTTTCATTTTTTGCCCAAACGATTTTCCTTTGGCTTGTTTTGACACCATGTATGTTTTACATGGGTGTCTCGCTGTTAGCATTACAAATGAAAGTTAATTTTCTAAAGTAAAAATTTTCTAGATGCAATTTACTTACAGGATATTTTTCCTTACATGATATTCTTCTACTATCCCCCCTTTTTTGATTTAAATATTAGGAGGCTTTTGGAAATTTTATGATGTAGACTTGATAGCTTTTAAATTTTAATTTTTTGCACTAAAATATGACTGCTTTAGGTTCATTACATGTTATGCAATTTTACCATGAGATGAACTACCAATAAAAATTTTATTTATTTATTAATTAATTTTTTTAAAAAATAAATCTTTATTGTTCAGATTATTACAATTGTTCCTCTTTTTTCCCCCTATAGCTCCCCTCCACCTGGTTCCCACCCCACCCTCTGCCCTTACCTCCCCCCAATGTCCTCATCCATAGGTGTACGATTTTTGTCCAGTCTCTTCCCGCACCCCCCACACCTCTTTCCCCCCAAGAATTGTCAGTCCACTCCCTTTCTATGCCCCTGATTCTATTATATTCACCAGTTTATTCTGTTCATCAGATTTTTTATTCACTTGATTTTTAGATTCACTTGTTGATAGATATGTATTTGTTGTTCATAATTTTTATCTTTACCTTTTTCTTCTTCTTCCTCTTCTTAAGAATACCTTTCAGCATTTCATATAATACTGGTTTGGTAGTGATGAACTCCTTTAGCTTTTTCTTACATGTGAAGCTCTTTATCTGACCTTCAATTCTGAATAATAGCTTTGCTGGGTAGAGTAATCTTGGTTGTAGGTTCTTGCTATTCATCACTTTGAATATTTCTTGCCACTGCCATCTGGCCTGCATAGTTTCTGTTGAGAAATCAGCTGACAATTGTATGGTGCTCTCTTGTAGGTAACTGTTTTTCTCTTGCTGCTTTTAATATTCTCTCTTTGTCTTTTGCTCTTGGCATTTTAATTATGATGTGTCTTGGTGTGGTCCTATTTAGATTCCTTGTTTGGGGTTCTCTGAGCTTCCTGGACTTGTAAATCTATTTCTTTCACCAGGTGGGGAAGTTTTCTGTCATTATTTCTTCAAACAGGTTTTCAGTATCTTGCTCTCTCTCTTCTTCTGGCACCCCCATAATTCAGATGTTAGTACGCTTGAAGTTGTCCCAGAGGCTCCTTACACTATCTTCATATTTTTGGATTCTTTTTTCTTTATGCTTTTCAGGTTGGGTGTTTTTTGCTTCTTTGTATTTCAAATCTTTGACTTGATTCTTACGATCCTCTAGTCTGCTGTTGGATCTCTGTATAATATTTTTTATTTCAGTCAGTGTATGCTTAATTTCTAGTTGTTCCTTTTTCATATCCTCAAGGGTCTCACTAAATTTATCGGCCTTTTCTAGAAAATTCTTGAAAAAACTTATAACCGTGGTTTTGAACTCTATATCAGTCATTTGCTTTCCTCCATTTCTTTCATTTGTGACCTGTTTCTTTGTCTCCGCATTTTGGCTGCTTCCCTGAGTTGATAGAGTGGCTTTGTGTGCTAGGTGTCCTATAGGGCCCAGTAGCTCAGCCTCCCCAGTTACCTGAGGTGGACACTCTTGGTGCACCCCTTTGTTGGCTGTGTGCACAGTCTTGTTGTAGTTAAGCCTTGATTGTTGTTGGTATCACTGGGAGGAATTGATCTCCAGGCCAATTGGCTGTGAGGATCAGCTGTGTCTATGCCAGCAGAACTTCTGTGCTGGAGACACCCTTATGAGACAAGACTTGCTTCAGTGGGGCTTTGGTGCTCACTGAGTCTGCCCTCTGAGTGTGTCCTTTATGAATCTGAGGAATTGTAATCTGGATGATCCCACTCTGACCCCTGGGAACACTGGCTCTTGGAGCTCCAAGGAGGTGCTAATTTAGCCTCTGCCTGAGGCCACCCAGCAGGAGCTACGAAGAGATCTGCAGATTCCTCTTCTTTGTTTGGGTTTTGGAGGTGCCCAAATGAGGCCCAGCTGTGAAGCAATGCAAGCTGCTATGGGGCCTTGGGCCTTCTTTTGGAAGTTCTGGGTCTCACTGACTCAGCTGCAGTTTGTTAGGTAAGTTTAGAATTCAAAGGACCAGGCCATTCATATGCAAAAGCTTCTGTGCTCAGCTTGGATGGGGCGGAGTCTCAGGGCGGAGCAAACAGCAATGGCTTTGTGGGGCAAGATCTCAGGGTGGAGTAAATAACAATGGCTTCCCGTCAGCCCTGCCCTAAGAGGCACCTGGGTCTCAGTGTCCCGCGGTAATCGCTGCAAGCACCTCTGAGAGAAAGCCGCCCTAGAGTTTTGCCCACTGCCAGACAGTCCAGTTTCTCCCCGCATGAGTCTGGGTCCCCAAAGTCTCGCCTGGAACTGGAGTTCAGAGCCGTCGGGAGCTTTTGTCTCCCTCCCGATTGAGAAAGCCAGCCGCATACTCAGTTGCCAGCCCTCTTCGCACGTGTACCTCCGTACCTCTGCCTTCCACAGCTCCTGTGCGTCTCAGTGTGCTTTTCTCTTTCCTTCTAGTTGTGGAATTTCCACTCAGCCAGCCTTCCTTTGGTTCTGGATGATGTCTGTTTTGTCTTGTAGTTGTAGTTTTGAAATTGTTGTGCGAGGCAGCAGTTCAGGTGTTTACCTTTGCCGCCGTCTTGGTTTTTCTCTACCAATAAAAATTTTAGTTAACACTTTAGGAACAGCTTTTTGTCCAGTACAATTAATTTTTCTAGAATATTCTTGTTAGCTTTTTTTAAAATAAATAAATCTTTATTGTTCAGATTATTACAGATGTTCCTCTCCCCCCCCCCCCCCATAGCTCCCCTCCACCCGATTCTCCCCCACACCCCATGCCCTTACCACCCACCATTGTCCTCATCCATAGGTGTAAGATTTTTGTCCAATCTCTTCCTGCACCCCTCAAATCCCCTTCCCTGTGAGAATTGTCAGTCCACTCCCTTTCTATGTCCCTGATTCTATTATATTAACCAGTCCATTCTGTTCATCAGATTTTTTATTCACTTGATTTTTAGATTCACTTGTTGTAGATATGTATTTGTTGTTCATAATTTTTATCTTTACCTTTTTCTTCTTCTTCGTCTTCTTAAAGAATACCCTTCAGCATTTCAGGTAATCCTGGTTTGGTGGTGATGAACTCCTTTAGCTTTTTCTTACATGTGAAGCTCTTTTATCTGACCTTCAATTCTAAATGATAGCTTTGCTGGGTAGAGTAATCTTGGTTTTAGGTTCTTGCTGTTCATCACTTTGAATATTTCTTGCCACTCCCCTCTGGCCTGCATAGTTTCTGTTGAGAAATCAGCTGACAGTGGTATGGGTACTCCCTTGTAGGTAACTAACTGTTTTTTCTCTTGCTGCTTTTAATATTCTCTCTTTGTCTTTTTGCCCTTGGCATTTTAATTATGACGTGTCCTGGTGTGGTCCTCTTTGGATTCCTCTTGTTTGGGGTTCTCTGCACTTCCTGAACTTGTAAGTCTATTTCTTTCATCAGGTAGGGGAAGTTTTCTGTCATTATTTCTTCAAATAGGTGTTCAGTATCTTGCTCTTTCTCTTCTTCTGGCACCCCCATAATTCAGATGTTAGTATGCTTGAAGTTGTCCCAGAGGCTCCTTACACTATCTTCATATTTTTGGATTCTTTTTTTTTTTTCTGGTTGGGTGTTGTTTGCTTCCTCGTATTTCAAATCTTTGATTTGATTCTTGGGATCCGCTAGTCTACTGTTGAATTTCTGTATATTATTCTTTATTTCAGACAGTGAATGCTTAATTTCTGACTGGTCCTTTTCCATTTTTTTTTTTGCCTTCTCATTAAGGTCCTTGAAGGTCTCACTAATCTCCTCAAGTTTCTCAGCGGTTTTTAGAAGATTCTTGAGTAACCTTATAACTGTGGTTTTGAACTCTATATCCAGTAGTTTGCTGTCCTCCATTTCTTTCATTTGTGACATGTTTCTTTGTCTCTGCATTTTGGCTGCTTCCCTGTGTTGATGGAGTGGCTTTGTGTGGTAGGTGTCCTATAGGGCCCTACCTACAGTGGCTCAGCCTCCCTAATTACCTGAGGTGCACCCCTTTGTGTGCTGGGTGCACAGTCTTGTTGTAGTTAAGCCTTGATTGCTGTTGGTATCACTGGGAGGAATTGACCTCCAGGCCAATTGGCTGTAAGGACCCACTGTGTCTATAATGGAAGAACTGCTGTGCTGGAGATATCCTTATGGGGCAGGACTTGCTTCAGTGGGGATTTGGTGCTCACTGAGTCTGCCTCTTGAGTGTGTCACTTATGGATGTGAGGAATTGACTTCACTCCCGTTTTCATTCAGGAGCCTCTTCGTGTGTTCCTTTCTGTGCCAAGCATCCATGAGGCTAAAATTCTCTGGTTACATTTCACAGAAAACAAACTTGCCTCCTGTGGTTGGGACAGAAAGGGGAAGTCATCCAGCTGCATAGAGGGTGTGGGGATTGGTTCTTATTACTGCATAAGAAGAGTCCTTCCACCCGCCCCCCAGTTTTATCCCCATACCTCTCACCCTACCTTCGTGGTCGCGGGAACTCCCAGTCCTGAACCTCCCGGGCTGTCATAGGGAGGTCCAGTTCAGTTTGCTTCTTCTCTACACTGTCCCCTTAGGAAGGTCTTACACTCCACTTTCTCTTTATTCGCCCCTCCAGGGCAGTACTTAGTCTTGCATAGATGTTTTTTAGTCTTCCTAAAAGCATATCTTCTGTTTCTTTAACAAATAGCAAACTTAAGGGCAGGCACTATGTCCTCTGACTGTTTTTCTTCCTTCACATCTCAATGTATATAGTAGCTGCTCAGTAAATATTTGTGTTTGCCTAGTAAAATCTTATTTTCCTGCTCTTGGCTTTCATTCCTATGAGTGTCTCTGAAAGGAAACCATAATCATTTTGATTCCTCAGTGTCTTAGACTATGCAATGGAAATCAATATTTGGCTCCCAGAAACTGAATAGATTAAGATTTCCTTCACTGTTGCTACATGTCTCCACCCCCATCTCAAGTAGAGAGGCAGAAAGTGGGCACTGTAAGGCTCTGCCTTTGTCTCAGCTCTTTGTTGTTGTTGTTGTTAATCCTTACCCGAGGATATTTTTTCCATTGATTTTTAGAGAGAGAGGAAGGGAGGGGTAGAGACAGAGAGAGCATAATATCTATATGAGAGAGACGCATCAATTTGTTGCCTCCCACATACACCCCGCCGGGGGCTGGGGATGAGCCTGAAACTAAGATATGTGCCCTTAACTGGAATTGAACCTGCGACCCTGTAGTCTGAGGGCCGATGCTGTAACCACTGAGCAAAACTGGCTAGGGCTTTCTCGACTTTTGAGTTAAGAAAGGACAGTATCAGTTTTCTCTCTTTAAAGTGTTTCCTGGGTTACTTTGGTTTTTTGGGGGGACTAAGTCTAAGGAATCCAGAATTGTAACTTGCTGAACCAAAGCACTAAATCACTGATTCCTGCATGAAAACAGTTGTCTGATAAAGTACTGGAGTTATTTAATAATGTGCACATGGGAGTAGGAGTTAAACATACACTGCAACATTTAAAAAATTATTTTATTTTCCAATAGCTGAAGAATAAAAAACTGAAATGCCTCTTATACAACTTAAATATTTATTAGTAACAGACTGGTAAAGTAAATACAGCATTCAGAAGGTGTAACATAGATATAGGAACCTAAATGCTATATAAAAGCATCTCCAAGATATGCTTTTAAATTTAAAAGTAAAGTAACTTACTCTTTTTTATAAAAAAAAAAAATATTGCTTTTTTACAGAGAGAAAGGGAGAGAGATAGAGAGTTAGAAACATCTATGAGAGAGAAACATCGATCAGCTGCCTCCTGCACACTCCCCACTGGGTATGTGCCTGCAACCAAGGTACATGCCCTTGACCGGAATCGAACCTGGGACCCTTGAGTCTGCAGGCTGACGCTCTATCCACTGAGCTAAACCAGTTAGGGCAAGTAACTTACTCTTTATAATATCTTTCTGTCTGGATTTAAACACACACACACACACACAGAGGCATAGAACATTCTGGAAGGGTACACAAGTCACTTTACAGTAGTGGCCTCTGGAAAAGGATCTGGAAGGTTAAAGCCAAAAGAAATATTAGTTTTCATTATATATCCCTTCAGATTATTTACTTTATTTTTTTGCTATATGCGCATATTGTGTTTTCAATTTTTAAAATTGTTAATTAAGAATAAAGAATAAAGCAGTACTTTGACATAAAATACAATCTTTTTGAAAAGCTTAGGAATGGAATATACTGGGAGCATGACACCAAACTCATTCAAGTAACATTGTAGTTCTGGTTGACAGAGTAAAGAATAACATTAAATTCAATTTAAAGTCTTTAAATGGTCTTTAAGGCCCTCATTGGCCTCTTCTTTTACTACTCTTCTCCTATGTACTTTAGTCGGCTCATCTCCTTACTGTTCCTCCAACATGCCAAGCACAGCTCTGCCCGAGGGCCTTTGCTCTTACTGATCCTGCTACCTGAACCTTCTTCCTCCTGATACCTATAAGGCATATACTTTTCATACCTCCTTCATGTTTGTGCTTAAATGTTGCCTTACAGCCCTAGCCGGTTTGGCTCAGTGGATAAGAGCATCAACCCTCAGACTGAAGGGTTCTGGGTTCTCTTCCGGTCAAGGGCATGTGCCACTTTGTCAGGCTCGATCCCTGGCCCCAGGTCGGGGAGCATGCGGGAGGCAACCAATCAATGTCTCTCTCTCTCTCACACTGATGTTTCTCTCTCTATCTCTCCCCCTCCCTTCCACTCTGTCTAAAAATTAATGGAAAAATATCCTCGGGTGTGGATTAAAAAAGAAATGTTACCTTACAGAGAGGCCTCTCTCAGCCTCTCTATACAAAATAGATTATAACAGAGTGTCTTAGTCATTTGGGGCTGCTATAAGACAATTATCATAGACTGGGTGGCTTAAACAACCAAAATTTATTTCTCACAGTTCAGAGAATGAGAAGTCCAAGATCAAGGTATTAGCCAGTTCAGTTCCTGGTGTGGGCCCTGGTTATGTCCTCACATGACACAGTGAGAGAGCACTCACCTCCCTCATGTTTTCTTCTAAGGGCATCTCATATGAAGGGTCTACCCTCATGACCTAATTATCTCCCAAAGGCCCAACCACCAGATACCATCACAGCAGGGATTAGAGTTTCAACATGAATTGTAGGGGGACACAAACATTCAGTCCATACACAGAGTAACCTCTGCCATCTCTCTGGCCCCTTCTTACTAGTACTCTGCTCTATTTTTCCCCCCACAGCATTTTATTCATATCTATACTAATAAAAGGGTAATATGCTAATTAGACCGGATAGACTGGACGTCTTTCCGGACAAAGCCACGGTGGTGGGGGCCGAGGCAGAGGTGGTTAGGGGCGATCAGGAGGGCAGGGGAGAACTGTTAGGGACGATCAGACCGGCAGGGGAGAGCAGGTGGGGCGATCAGGCTGGCAGCCAGAGGTGGTTAGGGGTGATCAGGCTGGCAGGTAGAGGTGGTTAGGGGCGATCAGGCTGGCAGGTAGAGGCAGTTAGGGGCAATCAGGCCAGCAGGGGAGAGCAGGTAGGGGTGATCAGGCTGACAGGGAAGCAGTTAGGGGCATCAGGCAGGCAGGCAGGCAGGCAGAGGCGGTTAGGGGCAATCAGGCGCGCAGGCAGAGGCAATTAGAGGCAATCAGGCAGGCGGGCAGAGGCAGTTAGGGGCGATCAGGAAGGCAGGCAGAGGCAGCTAGGGGTGATCAGGCAGGCAGGCAGGTAAGCGGTTAGGAGCCAGTAGTCCCGGATTGTGAGAGGGTGCAAGCCGGAGTGGGGGACCCCCCCCCCCATGCACAAATTTCATGCACCGGGCCTCTAGTTCTATATAATAAAAGCCTAATGTGCTGTGTCCAGTCATCCAGTCAGCTGTTCAACCAATCAAAGTGTAATATGCTAATGATATGTTAAGGCTGCTCAACTGCTCGCTTTGACGTGCATTGACCACCAGGAGGCAGACAGTAAACCAGTCAACCAGTCGCCATGATGTGCACCGACCACCAGGGGGCAGACCTTTTGACCGATAGGGGGTCAGACGCTGCTGGGGTCTGGCCGATTGGGACTGAGGGAGATGGGCTGGACATGCCCTGGAGCCCTCCAGTGGTCCCTCCCTGGCTGGCCAACCTCCCACCTCCCTCCCTGGCCCAATTGTGAACTGGTGGGGTCCCTTGGCCTGGCCTGCGCACTCTCTCAATCTGGGACCCCTCGGGGGATGTCGGAGAGCCGGTTTTGGCCCGATCCCACAGGCCAGGTTGAGGGACCCCACTGGTGCACGAATTCGTGCACCGGGCCTCTAGTATATGTATAAAATTCTTCAAAGTCAGGAACTTTTTCTGTTTTGTTTATTATATCCCTAGTGCCTGGGACAGAGCTTGACACATAGTTGATGCTCAATAAATACTTAGTAAATGAAAGATAAGCAGTAGAAGCTTTTGAATATTGGTGCATTTAAAAAATTTTTAAAGATACATATCACATATCCTATATAATAAAAGCCTAATATGCTAAGTGTCTGACCATTCGACCAGTCGCTATGATGCACACTGACCACCAGGGGGTAGATGCTCTGACCGGTAGGTTAGCTTGCTGCTGGGGTCCGGCCAATCGGGACTGGGTGAGACTGGCCGGACATGCCCTGGAGCCCTCCCGAGGTCCCTCCCCCAGCCTGCCTACCTCTTGAAGTCCCTCCCCAGCTCTGATTGCGTACCAGTGGGTCCCTCAGCCTGGCCTGTGCCCTCTTGCAATCTGGGACCCCTCGGGGGATGTCGGAGAGCTGGTTTTGGCCCAATCCCCGCAGGCCAGGCCGAAGGACTCCACCAGTGCACGAATCCATGTACGGGGCCTCTAGTATGTAATAAACACTTTTAAGTTTCTTTGGCAGGGTCTTAAAATGAAGACCTTTTAAATTGTTAATTTTCTTTGGCAGAGCAAGAATATGATCCTGGACCAAGCCTTTAAATATATAACAGAATTGAAAAGGCAAAATGATGAATTCCTGCTTAATGGAGGAAATAATGAACAAGGTAAATATTTTTTCTTTTTGTTTTTCCCCCCAATGTTTAGACCTTTGCATACAGTGCAACTTATATTAGGATACAGAAGGCTTTTTGCCCACAGACGTTATTAAGACCATGTGTTCAGTGGATCTGGGAGAATAGTGTTGCAAATAAACTCATCTAAGTGAGCAATTCTAAATCTTGCAGGCATAATTAACTTTTATTTTGGACTTGTCTCTATTTTTCATGTTTGCTTAACTCATGATATAAGTAATGCTGAATCTTTTTTATTCTAGTTGAATCTTCCAGCTAGGAGGAGCTTATAAGAGGATGTAGAGGGATCCTGCTCAGTATAACTTAAAAACAAGATAAAGATAATGCCTGTGCCAAGACTTAACTGGGAATTTGCTCAAAGGCCAAACCCTCAGTTCATGATTGTTTATATTACATGTAATGTGCGCATCAGACTGCCTAATCATTTAATAATATTTGATCTCTAGATAGAAGTGAGTCTTTCTATGTTATCAAGTGAATCTCTTTTTCCACTTGAACTGGAGAATGGGTTTCCTTATAACAGCTGAAAAGAAGAATATCACAGGCAAGTATAAAGCTCAGAGTGATAGGCCACTGACAAGAGCAGAGAGAGAATTTCCTGTGACACCTCAGAAGGTCACATTAAAAGGAGAGAAACAAAGGCAGAATTTGTGGAGGTGGGGCAATGCTGGGCTGTTTATAAGAAACGGGAAGGATATTGGAGAGCATACTTGAAGGTTAGCCTTTAGAATTTCAGTTAGATAACAACTTATCCCCTCAAGTAGCTCAGTTGTCTTTTATGGCCCAGGCCCTGGTTATGATGCTGTCAGGTAGCTAGATATATATGTTTGGTATCCATTTTGAGGCACCCTATAAAAGGATTTGTAGACTTTCCTAGTGAGAGCTGCTTTGGTTTCAAAGCCCAGAGGCTGAAGCAGTCAAGTTACCTTAGGGAAAAGGGAAACTATTGAAAAAAAAAAAAAAAGTTGCATGAGGCCCAGGAAAAGCTGAACAGCCAGGCCAGGGGTCAGAGCAGCAAAGGAGGCAGCTTCAGTGTGACTGCTTGTCATCTCCGTCCTCATCCTTTCTTTGGTGCTTTTTTTGTGCATCTGCTCACTCTTCATCTCCTAATAGTTTTCTCCACATATTCATGGTCCACATGACAATATAGAACAGTGGTCAGAGCAGTGGTCTTGGGAGTCAGGCCACCTGGGTTTGTGTCCTGATTTCATTTATCACTCAGTACCTCTCATCAGTTACTTAATCTCTCCAAGTCTCAGTTTCCTTATCTTAAAATGAGGATAATTACAGCATCTATCTGGTTAACTTTAGGTAAATTATATAACTACTCTGAGCCTGTTTCTCACATCTGAGAATGATAAAGACAATAGGTAGTTCCCATCTCATGGTTGTTATGACGATTAAAGGAGATAATTCTGGTAAAGCACTTGAAGTTTGGGACTTCAAGTAAATGCTTGGTAAATGTTATCTGTTATGATTGTTGTTATTGTTATTAAATGAGACAGTGAATGAAAAGTCCCAGGCATATGGTAAGTGTGCAATAAGTAAGAACAACCATTATTATTTGGTCTATAATAATTATTTTTAAATTTCTAATGTCCATGGCACATTGACATGTGCTTTTTCCTGTGTCTCTTAGTTTAAGTATCCAAGGAAATAATTTTCTAATCTCAGCTCATCCTTGTCAGGACAGAACTGTTCATTTCAGGCTACCTCATAGGGCATTGGCCTTAAGGATGGGCTGCCTTTGGCAGAGGGAATGGGGAGAGTACCTACCCCTATGGCAAGACATGTAGGGATGTACGGGGTCACAGAGCATAAATAGCAGCAGCCCAGGCTGCCCCGTTAGTAGGATCCAAGGGTGAGGCTGTCTTCCTTAGAAAGGAACAGGGGTGTAGACATCTCCATTACTCAGTAGGGTAACATACATCGTCCCTGCCAAGGAAAATGCAAGTTCCATTGTTGACGCTTTCCTCCAAGTTCTACCACTTTATTTCTAACATGTTGTACTTGTTCTCTGTTGTTTCAAAGGGTAAATTAGAAACGAGTTTAATGCCATTTATAAAAGAGACTATTACCACCATAAGTAATGTTAGCTGTTGTAGGCTGTGATATTGATATTCACTGTTATTTTCCTAGCATGTTACCATGATATCAGTATGTCTCCCTTGCTTTACCTTTGTAGCTGCCCTATTGAGAATTTTTGAATTGAGGGTTTTAAGATTTCTACATTATGAGTAATTTTTTAAAAAATTATTATTATTTTTTTATTTCAGAGAGGAAGGGAGAGGGAGAGAGAGAAACATCAATGATGAGTGAGAATCACTGATCAGCTGCCTCTTGCATACTCCTTACTGGGTATCAAGGCTGCAACCCAGGCCTGTGCCCCGACTTGGAATAGAGCTGAGACCTCCTGGTTCATAGGTTGATACTCAACCACTGAGCAACACCAGCCAGGCTTTTGAGTAATTTTTGACCTTTGAGTTGTTTACCTTTAAAGATATATACTTTTAAAAGATGGGATAGAAGTTTGAGATACAATTCTAAAAAGAAGAAAGAACTTGTATTAGGAAATAGCTGAAGATTCTCAGTTGACGTATTTAGAATGCTAGAATTAGATTTCACTAGTTTTAGTACACAGTTCTTAAGTTATTGTAAATATTGATGTTTACAGGTAATTGTTTCATTTATATTTTTACTATTGTAGCTGAAGAAATTAAAAAGCTACGTAAACAATTGGAAGAAATTCAAAAAGAAAATGGCCGGTATATTGAATTACTGAAAGCAAATGACATATGCTTATATGATGATCCCACAATCCACTGGAAAGGAAATCTTAAAAACTCAAAGGTCTCTGTTGTTATTCCCAGTGACCAGATTCAGAAAAATATTATTGTTTATTCCAATGGGAGTCAGCCTGGTGGCAACAGCCAAGGAGCAGCTGTTCAGGGGATAACCTTTAATGTTGGCCATAATTTACAAAAGCAAACCGCCAATGTGGTGCCAGTGCAGAGGACTTGCAATCTTGTGACTCCTGTGTCTATTTCTGGAGTTCACCCTTCTGAAAACAAGCCATGGCATCAGACCACAGTTTCTGCATTGGCTGCCAACCAGCCTGTTCCTCTTTGTCTTCCTGCTACCATTCCTGCTCAAAATATTCTCAAGCTTGCCACCTCCAAAAGCGATTCACATGTGCTTGGTGCCACCAGGGGCTCACTGGTTGCTGTTCCTGTAGGACCTGAACCTTGCCAACATCGGTCCTTGCACACAAGTCTAAATGGTCAAAATTCTTCTGAAAATAAGAACGGGAAAGAGAATCCCAAATTATTGAAAAAAACAGTCCCTTGTGCCACAAGCGTCCCCTCCAGCTCCTCAGCAACTACCACTAAAGTGAACCCTGGAGGCAAGTCCTGCCTGAGCACACAGGATTTGAGAAGTGATTTTCAAACCACCTTTGTTGTTTCAGTTACCACCACAGTCTGCTCCCAGCCTCCCAGATCTGCAGGTGATTCTGGTCCAGTGAGCGTTAGCAAGGGTGCAGACTCCACAAGCGTTACCGCAGTAGTGGCCCCATCTGTCCCTGGAGGAGGGAAGACCACCGCTCCTGTGAGCAGTCCTTCTGCAAATCCTCTGGATAATGGTTGGACTCTTTCTTGTTCTTTGCCTTCTTCAGCTGTTAGTGCTTCAGATTTGAAAAACATTAATAGCCTTACTCGAATTTCCTCATCTGGAAACACGCAGACAACGTGGACTACTTTGCAACTGGCAGGAAACACTATTCAGCCCTTAAGCCAGACACCATCTTCTGCTGTGACTCCAGTATTAAATGAGTCTGGTACTAGTCCCACCACAAGCAAGCACAGTAGACATATGGCTACAAGCATCAACTTGAATAATTCCTTTCCAGCAGATGGGCAGCCAGTTGAGCAAGTAGTTGTAACCTTGCCTTCTTGTCCATCATTACCTATGCAGCCAGTTATTGCCCAGCCACAAGTTAAATCTCAGACCCCCCCAAATATCCTTCCATTGAATTCAGCAATGCAAGTGATTCAAATGGCTCAGCCAGTAGGGACAGCTGTTAAAGCAGCTCCAGCTAATCAAAACGTTATCATTCTTCAGCCACCCAGCACCACTCCATGCCCAACAGTGATGAGGGCAGAGGTTCCCAACCCAACTGTAGGTCAACAGATAGTAATCATACAGGCAGCTAATCAGAATCCTTTGCCACTCCTCTCAGCTCCACCTCCTGGTTCTGTTCGACTCCCTGTCAATGGAGCCAATGCTATAATAGGGTCTAATTCAGTGCAGAATGTTTCAACCCCACAAACTTTTGGTGGAAAGCATCTTGTCCACATATTACCAAGACCTTCATCTTTATCAACATCTAATTCAACACAAACTTTTTCTGTTACCATGTCGAACCAACAACAGCCTCAAACCATTTCTTTAAACGGACAGCTCTTTGCTTTGCAGCCTGTGATGTCTTCATCAGGAACTACAAACCAAAACCCTATGCAAATTATTCAACCCACCACCAGCGAAGATCCAAATACCAACGTTGCCCTGAACACATTCGGCGCTTTGGCCAGCCTCAATCAAAGCATATCACAGATGGCTGGGCAAAGCTGTGTACAATTGTCTATTAGCCAGCCTGCCACTCCTCAAACTATTGCAAATAATCAAACCACCCCAGCTAACTGTGCTTCATTAACAGCAACTGTAGTATCTCCCATGACAACCAATACTTCAGCCACACTACCCAGTACTTATAATCTAGTGACTACTCCCTCAGTGAACACTGTAGCTTGTTTGCCTAACGTGAAGTCAAAAAGGTTGAATAAGAAGCCAGGTGTCAAGAAACACTTAGCAGCTAACAAGTCAGCATGCCCCCTGAATCCAGTCAGCGATGTGGGCCAGGTGGACTGCCCCAGCACTGAAGGCTCAGCAGAGCCACCATGTAATGATGGACTGCTGGAAAGCCCCCCTCTTGTGGTGCCATCTGTCACTATGTCCCAGACAAAAAGTACTGTGAGTGTTTCTGGTTCACATTCTTTGGATGTTCCGAATTCGGAATCAGTGATACCTGAGTCTGTACCCAAATCTAAGTCAGCAGAAGAGTCTAACTCACCCTGCCAAGAATCTATAACAAGTGAGCATTTTGCAGTGGCCCCAGCAAAATCCAAAGATTCTGTCCCCATAGTGCAACAAGAGACATCTCAGGATAAGCCACCAATTAGTTTGGCATTGTCAGATGCTCCTAAATTCGGTACTTCAGCCAACGTGTTGATTTCATCTCCAAATGATCCCCATGTTTTGGTTTCTCAGGTTTCTGGTTCATCATCTACCACAAGCACTACAAGTACTGACTGCGTTTCTGAGGTAGAAATCATTGCTGAACCTTGCGGAGTTGAGCAAGATTCATCAGATAGAATGCAAACTACAGGTCTCTTAAAGGAGCAAGGTTTAACTGCATTGCTGTCTGGTCTTGCTAAAGAAAAAGATCCTCAGAAATCATCTCTTTCAGTCCAGGTGGACCATCCTGACTTTTCTTCAGAAAGTTCTAAAATAATTGATTCAAGTATTGATTTGCATCCCAAACAGGAGCTGTTGCTGATGAACAGTGATGATAGAGATCCAGGACAGCATCATTCCTGCATCCCTGATCAGGAGATTATTCATGGCTCTTTGCTCACCAGTAGGCAGGCTGACTCTCCCATGTCAACCAGCTCGGGTAGTAGTCGTAGTTTCTCAGTTGCATCCATGCTTCCTGAAACCACTAGAGAAGATGTCACCAGCAATGTATCAACTAATACGTGTGACAGCTGTACCTTTGTAGAGCAAACTGATATAGTCGCTCTTGCAGCAAGAGCTATTTTTGACCAGGAGAACCTTGAGAAAGGAAAAGCTGGTACCCAGGCTGATACAAGGGAAGTTACTTCAAAGCCTTCTGAAGCATCATCTTTAGAGGGAGACCAGCCTTTCAAAACACAGGTCTCTAAAGAGAATAGCCCAGGTCAGGCAGAAGCAACACCAAATGAATTTAATTCTCAGGATTCAATTGAAGCAACTGTGGATAGGCCCCTTGAAAAACCAAGTTGTTCGGTAGGAATTAAAACATCAAATGCCTCTTTGCAGGTTTCGAATTCTCAGCCACCAAGCATTACCAGTTTAAGTGTGAATAATCTTATCCATCAGAGCAGCATCAGCCATTCTCTCGTCAGCTGTGCTGGATTGTCTCAGACTTCAGAGTCAACAACTGTTTCTGCTACAGTTAATCTGACTGTTTCATCTAGTTCCTATGGCAGTCAGCCTCCTGGACCATCTCTGATGACTGAATATGCTCAAGAACAGCTAAGCACTATGACTGGTACTGTACCAACTTCACAGATTCAAGAGCCACTCTTAAAGCCAAGTCATGAAAGCCGTAAAGACTCTGCTAAACGTGCTGTCCAAGATGACCTTCTACTGTCTTCAGCGAAACGTCAAAAGCATTGTCAGCCAGCCCCCCTCAGGCTTGAAGGTATGTCCCTGGTTAGCCGAACTCCAGACAGCATTTCTGATCATACTCAGATGATGGTTAGTCAGATCCCTCCCAACTCTTCAAACTCAGTTGTGCCTATTAGCAACCCAGCACATGGAGATGGCCTTACGCGATTATTTCCACCTAGTAACAATTTTGTGGCCCCTGCATTGAGGCAAACTGAAGTTCAGTGCAGTTCCCAGCCTTCGGTTGCTGAGCAGCAGCAAACCCAGGCCAGTCAACATCTGCAGGTCCTGCAACAGCATGTTCCAGCTCAAGGGGTATCTCACCTGCATAGTAACCATCTCTACTTAAAGCAGCAGCAACAGCAGCAGCAAGCAGGGCAGTTAAGGGAAAGGCATCACTTATATCAACTGCAGCATCACATACCTCATGCAGAGAGCTCTGTCCACTCTCAGCCCCATAATGTCCACCAACAGAGAACTCTGCAACAGGAAGTTCATATGCAGAAAAAGAGGAATCTTGTTCAGGGCACTCAGGCCTCCCAGCTTTCCTTACAACCGAAGCACCATGGGACTGACCAATCCCGATCCAAGAGCGGTCAGCCACATCCCCACCATCAGCAGATACAGCAGCAGATGCAGCAACACTTCGGAAGCTCCCCGTCGGAGAAGAGTTGTGAAAACCCTTCAACTAGCCGGAACCACCCTAACCATCCCCAAAACCATCTCAATCAAGATATTATGCACCAGCAACAGGAGGTTGGAAGCAGACAGCAAGGCTCAGGGGTTTCTTCTGAACATGTAACTGGGCATAATCCAATGCAGAGGCTCTTGACATCAAGAGGCATAGAGCAGCAGATGGTGTCCCAACCAAGTATTGTGACTAGACCTTCAGACATGACCTGTACTCCACACAGACCAGAGAGAAACAGAGTTTCAAGTTATTCTGCCGAGGCACTCATTGGAAAGACATCTTCTAATTCAGAGCAGAGAATGGGTATATCGATTCAGGGTTCTAGAGTTTCAGATCAGCTTGAAATGAGAAGTTATCTTGATGTACCCAGAAATAAGAGTTTGGCCCTTCATAATATGCAGGGTCGTGTGGACCATACTGTTGCCTCAGATATCCGCCTGTCTGACTGTCAGACATTTAAACCAACTGGAGCCATTCAACAGCCCCAGAGTAATTTTGAAGTACAGTCTTCAAGAAATAATGAAATAGGTAACTCTGTATCATCATTGAGGAGTATGCAGTCTCAGGCTTTTCGAATTAGTCAAAACCCTGGTCCACCACCAATTGACCGCCAAAAGAGATTACCTTATCCACCAGTTCATAGCATCCCAGCAGGAAATGCTATCCCACCAAGGGACAGTGAAAATACATGTCATCAAAGTTTCATGCAGAGTTTGCTTGCCCCTCACCTTGGTGATCAGGTCATTGGGAGCCAGAGATCACTCTCGGAACATCAGAGGAATACACAGTGTGGTCCATCCCCTGCAGTTGAATATAATTGTCCCCCAACTCATGAAAGTGTCCATATTAGAAGAGAGAGTGAGAATCAGAATAGGGAAAGTTGTGACATGCCCCTTGGTGCAATTAACACCAGGAACAGCACCTTGAATATTCCTTTTTCCAGTTCTTCTTCCTCAGGAGATATTCAAGGTCGAAACACAAGTCCCAATGTTTCTGTGCAGAAGTCCAATCCCATGAGGATCACTGACAGTCATGGGACCAAGGGCCACATGAATCCTCCAGTCACAACCAACATGCATGGGGTTGCAAGGCCAGCTTTGCCACATCCATCTGTGTCTCATGGAAATTCTGATCAAGGGCCTCCTATACGTCAAACTAATTCTTCAGTTCCCCAGCGATCAAGGCATCCCTTGCAAGACAGCAGTGGTTCCAAAATTCGTCAACCTGAAAGGAATCGTTCTGGAAATCAAAGGCATAGTAATGTCTTTGATCCGAGTCTTCCCCATCTTCCTCTCTCTGCTAGTGGCAGTATGATTCTTGGACGCCAGCAACCCACTACAGAGAAGAGAGGAAGTATTGTTCGTTTCATGCCTGATAGCCCTCAAGTACCTAATGATAATTCAGCACCTGACCAGCATACACTATCACAAAATTTTGGTTTTCCTTTTATTCCTGAGGGTGGCATGAATCCACCAATAAATGCTAATACTTCTTTCATTCCACAGGTTACTCAGCCTAGTGCTACTAGAACTCCAGCACTCATCCCTGTAGATCCCCAAAATACTCTACCTTCCTTCTATCCCCCGTACTCTCCTGCTCACCCTACACTGTCCAATGATATTTCGATCCCCTATTTTTCTAATCAAATGTTCTCAAATCCCAGCACAGAGAAGGTAAACAGTGGGAGTTTAAATAACCGATTTGGATCAATTTTATCTCCTCCAAGACCTGTTGGTTTTGCTCAACCAAGTTTTCCTCTTCTCCCTGATATGCCACCAATGCACATGCCCAACTCTCACTTATCCAATTTTAATATGACATCGTTGTTTCCAGAAATAGCTACAGCTCTTCCTGATGGCTCAGCAATGTCACCTTTGCTTACAATCGCAAACTCCTCTGCCTCTGACTCTTCCAAGCAGTCCTCAAACCGACCTGCCCACAACATAAGCCATATTTTAGGTCATGACTGCAGTTCAGCTGTTTAAATACTGATAAACTAAGTGTAAATGTCACAGGTGAGATTGCAAATGTATTTGTTTGTGCATGCACACATACATGCACATGGAGAGAGAATTGCGTGTGTATGTTTCTGTGTTTGTAAAATCAATTTGCCGTTTTCTTCTGAATGTAGGGAAGCCGTGTCAGATGATGCGAATACTGGGTTGTCAAAAACAAATTATCTTTCACTTTTAATTGCATGATGTGCTTTTTAAATTTCCCAAGCAGATTTGCATTTTCAAGTTTGATTTGTAATGTTATATTCCCTAAATATTAATCAGCTGGAAGTTGGGGGACATCATCTTGGGGTGTGTTGAGTAGGAGGAATGACCTCAATTCTGAACTTTATTGTTGAAAAGTTATAAACTAGTTGAAATAGTTGAGTTGTTCTAAAAAAAAAAAAAAAAATGCAGATAGTCCCAGAAAACACAGTGACTCATAACCAAATGCTGGTTGGTATCAGCATCTAGAACAGTTTCTTACCCATGGCATGTATTGAATTAATACAGAATGTATATCCATGGTTAAAGTCAAGCCAATAATTGAGTTGTTTAATCAGCCTTTATTCCCAAGATTTGGTTTAGGTAGAGGCTTCTTTCTTAATTAGTAGTATAACAATTACTTAGTTATCTGAATTTCATGTCCTGTTCTTCAAATTAGGGAGCCATGTTATCCTTTAATGTGCCAAGATCCTTAAAGATAGAAAGTTAAAAAGAAAAGTACATAGATGGTCTCCATGTTGTGCTTGCATTTTACATGAGCCCTTAAGGATAAGAGCAGTTGTTGAGTTTTGCATGTGTTCAGTTAAAAATTGTTTCGTAAGTTGAGTTTTGTTTTCATATTCTCTCTTCATTCTATTTATTGATTTTAAAGTAAATTCTTTTACATTTGTTTAATTGGTAGGGACTGATCAGTAAATAGTGTCTTTGGAATCTACAGAGTTTTTTGAACCCTACTTTTTAGATATTTCTTTGCAAAGTCTTAAGTCTGTCCTTATATTCATTTACTGATATTTTTATTTAAAATATGGCATTGTATATTGCATTATTATCCTTCATAGTAGAATTATAAGAAGATGAATTTGTTCATTATTTTTCCTGATGGCAGATGTGAAATGGTGCTTTAGAAACCATCTTTATATATCTCTGTATGTTATGTGTGTGTATGTGTACACCCAGGTTTTAAAGTATAAACTGGTTGTTTAAAAATAGGCCTGCCATCTGAAATTGGGAAATTGAGACCCAAGACCTGCTGAAGTATACAAAAACTTGATGTAGGGGGCTTAAGAAGCCCCACTGAAGTTAATAATCTAAATATATATATATATATGTATATACTCACATATTGGATTTGAAAACTTAAACTAAATCAACAACGATATGTGCTCATATTCTGAAACCCACTACTTTTTGTTGTTATATTCTGCCAAAACTGGATGGAGTGGGAGAGATGCATATAAATTGTTCTGTCTTCTCTGTTAACAAAGTGAACCCAAGAACCAGCATTTTTTTTCCTCCTTAAAAAAGCCTCCTAGGGCTTGGTTAGAGCAGTGACTCCAGTGAATACCTCTTCTAAAGACTCAGCAAAAGGGTCATCTGTGCCTCTTCAACTGTTCTCACCAAACTTTCCCATCCGCTCCTGCTGCTGACTGAAGCAGCCTCCTGGGGGCAAAAATACTGTAAATGAGGAAAGCTTTTGTATTTTCTCCCTTCAAAATGGTCATGGGAAAGAACAGGAGAGCTTCATGAATAAGTTATTCAGCAAAGCCACAGATAAACGCATCAGTTAAAACTGTTAATTGAGACAAAAATGTGAGATTTATGACTTGTTTTTTTGTTGTTTGTTTTTTTATCTTAACTGAGTTTTAAGCTTTAACATTCAAGTTTTTCTTTGTACTTGAAAGGTCCAGGCTGCCAGTTTCAAGGACAGTTTTCAGTGTGTTTGATTATTTATTATTCTTCTCTCCCCCTTTCCCCCACCTCTATTTCACACACACACACACACACACACACACACACACACACACACACACACACGCGCGCGCGCGCGCGCGCAGTGGCTAGCGAGTTCTGAAGAACTGGGGACCCTTAGATATAATTGGAACTAAGGTAGCAAGCTAAGGAGAAGCTCAATTTGAACTCTGCGATGGAATGGCCTCCAAGCCTGGAACTTTCAGATACTTCTCTGTTGCATTGATTGTATTTTTCTGCTCAGCTCTGTTCAGAGGTAGCATTTACATTTCTCAGAGCTTTCATTACAGGCATGTAACACCTTGATCCCGAATGAGTCTTTATTCCTAAGTAAGGCTTATTTGACCACCGGAGAAAGGATGTGACCATCTGCAAGTAATTTGGCTCCTGCTTACATGTAGCTCTAATTATCTTACAGAAATGTGCATATATATGTAAGAGGCCATTTTTTATATGAACTCAATTCTGAAAGTGTTCAGAGCATAGTAATCTTACTTGATTTAAAAGCACAAGTGTATGAGATTTATCAGCAGTATTAAGTATTTGATCATTAGAGCTACATGATTTTGGGGTGGAATTTATTTTAATATCTATCAATCTCTGGCTGTAATATTTGACAAAGGATTGGCAGAGAACCATAGCCAATTTTGGTTATAGTAAATTTAATGTTATTCTTGGTTTCTCGTATATGACTATAAAATGTAAAACAATTTTCACAAATAATTTTTTAATTTTTGGAAGTACACAAACTTATGTATGAGATATAATTGAGAATCATTGATTAAATTAGTTTCTCTTTTAGTGTTGCGAATCACATGGAATCAGTTCCAGAAAGTGGTTGATTCCTCTAAACATTTCACACAGTAACTTCTAATGAGGTGAAAAATTTCAGATTTTTCATCATGTGTAATTTTTAATATGTCAATCATGGATAAATTAAATTTGATGTATTTTTTTCTTTTTTGGTACAAACAGGTTGTTTTGGGATGTTTTATACTACTTCAGGAAATTTATTTTTGTTTTTATTGTAAGACCCTTTGGGGATACCAGAGATGGCACCCTTTATCTAAGTAAGGACTGAGAATTCCAGAGTGATCATGCTTTATAAAATTTATGTATTAGAACTGTGGAGAGAGAAAAATGAGGAGGGAATGTTTTTTGTGGGTTTTTTTTGCAGCAATTTCAGTCCCATGTCAGGGTGAACTTCAATGAGGGTCAACTTTTAAAATCAGTCTTTTAAAATACAAAATTATTTAAACAAAATTATTTAAAATTATTTTAAAGATAATTCATTTGCCTTGTTCTTGCCTTCTAACATCAGCCATTTCCTGGAGAGGCTGAAAGTTATACTCCAAAAAAAAAAAAAAAAAAAAAATATGGGAAGACATTTTAATGGGAGTAAAGTCTTAAAAATTTGAGAAAGGATCAAGACTTACAGATATGCATCTTCTTAGCTGTACCCTTCCTTTGATACATAGGTACGTAGGCTCTTAATTTCTTCCATCTGCTCCATGTCAAACAGGTGGCAGGGAATCTGCTTATTTCCTTAGCATGATGATTGCTCCTTTGCCATGAAACATTTATTGGGCACACCATCTGTTGGGTCACTGTGTGACAGGAAGTCATACTCCCAAATTAATGATTCCCAATTCCTGGTTTGGGGAACCACTATGTTTCCCACTGTATTAAGTGACAATAAGAATTTTTGAAACAAACGTAAATAAAAATTGATTTAAAATATTGAATGTGCCATATAGCTCTGTTCCTTATTTAATGAACCATGTTTTGCCCTGCGTTCTACACTTCCTGTGTGAGCCCAAGGGTGTTTCTACCAGAGTCTTTGGGGGACATCAAATGTAGAGTGAGGCAGTCCAGATTTGCTGGGAAGAAGTGTTGAGGACCTTTTTGGACACAATTTCTAGTTCTGCTCACATGCCTCTTCCCTGGTACTGCACTTTACCTGAAACTGTGCCTCTGGTCCCAAGACCAGCCATTGGAACATATTATTCACCCACTCATCTGTTAAAGCAAAGGACCAGCCAGGATGATATATGTCAACTAATCAAGCACCGTGAAGACAAGTACAGCTGATGTTTCTCACTATTGCCTTATTCTCTGAGCCATCTTTGATTTCAATCCTGTAAAAAACTTACTAGGTAGAAGCAAAACTTCTTTTAAACTCAGAGCTTGTATGTAATGGTCATCCAACATCCTTATTTCTAGATTTGCACAAACCCCATCAACCGTAATCTTTTTCTGTATCATGCATGTATTTAGATGCTACACAAACACAAGCCAACTTGTGTTGAAAATATTGGGCATAATATCCAAATTGGTGTTTTTTTTGGATGACTGCATAATCTTCATTAGAGATTTCCTGAGAAATAGAAGATAATTCTTTGTTTGCAATTTAACCTTTTAAAAAAATATCTTATTTTGGGGGGCTCAGTTATGTGTTTGGTTATATATAATACTATGTCATAGGAAGTTAATGTTTACTCCATTTTGATCCCCTCTTCACTTTTCTGGATCTCTGTTCCACATCCCCTGACTCTTAAATCAATTCTTCATCTGTGAGGTCATTGAGGCACTGGACTTGATTATATTGGTAACCTATAAGGGGAGTTGAACTGTTGATCTTCCAAGAAGAAAGGGACCAGACAGTGTTGCTTAAAATGCTGCAGTTGTGTTACTGTGAAGAAAAGATTTGCTTCCACTTTTAGCAGGCCATATATATATTCATTTTGGTAAAAAATAGGTGGAAAAATCTGAGAACATAATTACCTTCACAAATTATTTATAGATACACTAGGCAAGAAGCTTACTCTAGGGCAGTCACCAGAAAACAAACCAACCCAACTGTAGTGCTTTCAAAAGTGTAGTATTTGTATCTATTTCCATGCCAGCAATGCCCGCTGCGCACTGTGTCCTATTACTGTAAATCACCTGGTTTATAATTCTAATGGGAACTAACTTGTTTTGTAATGGAATCCAGAGCAGATATGTATAATATGACCAGGATTGTCCTACAGTTGTAAATAAGAATAGGTCCTGTTTATTTTGACATCTTTTTACAAATGCATTGTATTAGGGTGTGAATATTCTGAACCATGCTCTTGTTTAAAGTTTTGAAATTTTTATTGGTAAATGTAACATTTTAATGGTTGTAATAATTATTTGTATAGATATAAATATAGTATTTTATTTAAGAAAATAAACTTTGCATTTTTGCATTGTGAATTCTCTCTTTTCTGATCATTCCATGTGCCACTTCAAGCCTGATATTAAAACAACTTCTTTTGCAAACTGAAGTCTCATATTCAAATAACCTTTAAATTTTGCCAAAGTGTCTGAAAATGACACCATGACACATTTCCCCTGGGGATTATGTTCCTGATCAAAGAATCAACTTCAAATATATCATAATTATGATTAGCACTATATCTTTAGAGCAAACTATATACCTCTATGCTATTGTAAAAGATAAAATTAGAATTTCAGATCTGGAAGAATATTAAGAGATTATTCCATGTACACTCTCCTCCTTGCATATTATAGTGGAGGAAACCGAAGCAAGCACTTTGGGGCAAGAATTAGCTCTTTCATTACAGCCACATCAACTTAGTCCCATCTCACCAGCATGAAGTTTGAGGGGGGGAAATGTTGCAGAGGACTTGTACAGGATAAAGCTACATAAAATGTAAATGCCTGTAAGTCAAACTATTGTGTAGGGATAGTCTACAGATGTGATAAGAACATAAATTAGGGAAATGATAAACTCAAAGTTCAGGTTAAGGGATACTTAGGAGGAAAGGGGATAGTATCAAGAACATTGGTATGTTCAATTGAATTGGTTAGTGGACATGCAGGTGTTCATTTCATTTACACCTTAACTTTTTGTCTTATGAATGTATAAAATACATCCCAAAATTGAAACAGGTAAAATGACAGGGATCATTTACTCCCACATGGGCTGTAGGAAACTAATACAATATTCTTGTCTCAGCTTCTTAGGAGTTAAGATTAAAACTCAGTATTCTGACTATTCAGTATTTAGTGTTTTTTTTCTACTATTGCACACTGCCTCTCATACAGAGGTCGTGGATGTATCATATATATTTATTACATATGCCCTAAAGGTTGTACAACCCATAGAAATGTGACCACCATGCATAAATTCAATCTCCTTAAGATGAATGCAAGTTATTACAGCTATGTAAAGTTTGCTGGCTTTCCAGCTTACTTAGATGTTTGAGGGGAAATTATTTATTTTTTAAAAATATTTTTTATTGTTTAAAATATTGCATATATTAGTACATATATCTCCTTTTTTTCCCCCATTGACCTTCCCCCAGCCTCCCCTACCTCCTGTCGTATGCCCTCATCCCACCCCCCCAGTGTCTTGTGTCCATTGGTGTGCTTATCTGCATGCATACAAGTCCTTTGGTTGATCTATTTCCCTCCCTCCCCAACATTCCCCAGCCTTCCTGCTGTAATTTGACAGTCTGTTTGGTGCTTTACTGCCTTTGTATCTATCTTTTTATTCATCAGGTTATAATGTTCTTTATTTTCCATAAATGAGTGAGATCATGTGGTATTTTTCTTTCATTGCCTGGCTTATTTCACTTAACATATGCTCTCCAGGTCCATCCATGTTGCTGCAAATGGTAAGAATTCCTTCTTTTTTATAGCAGCATAGTATTCCATTGTGTAGATGTACCATAGTTTTCTAATCCACTCATCTGCTGATAGGCATTTGGGCTGTTTCCAAATCTTAGCTATGGTGAATTGTGCTGCTATGAACATAGGGGTGCATATATCCTTTATGATTGGTGTTTCTAGTTTCTTAGGATATAATCCTAGAAGTGGGATTACTGGGTCAAATGGGATCTCCATTTTTAGTTTTTTGAGGAAACTCCATACCGTTCTCTACAGTGGCTGCACCAGTCTGCATTCCCACCAGCAGTGCACGAGGGTTCCTTTTTCTCCGCATCCTCGCCAGCACTTGTCATTTGTTGACTTGTTGATAATAGCCATTCTGACAGGTGTGAGATGGTACCTCATTGTCGTTTTGATTTGCATCTCTCGGATGATTAGTGACTTTGAGCATGATTTCATGTGTCTCTTGGCCTGCCTTCTGTCTTCTTTCGAAAAGATTCTATTTAGGTCCGTTGCCCATTTTTTTATTGGATCATTTATCTTCCTTTTATTAAGTTGTATAAGTTCCCTGTAGATGTTGGAGATTAAACCTTTATCAGTGATAACATTTGTAAATATGTTCTCCCATACAGTGGGCTTTCTTGTTGTTTTGTTGATGGTTTCTTTTGCTGTAAAAAAGCTTTTTATTTTGATGTAGTCCCATTTGTTTATTTTCTCTTTAGCTTCCATTGCCTTAGGAGCGGTATCGGTGAAGAAATTGCTTCGGCATATGTCTGAGATTTCTTTGCCTGTGGATTCCTCTAGTATTTTTATGGTTTCCTGTCTTATGTTTAAGTCCTGTATCCATTTTGAGTTAATTTTTGTGTATGGTGTAAGTTGGTGGTCTAGTTTCATTTTTTTTGCATTTATCTGTCCAATTTTCCAAACACCATTTATTGAAGAGACTGTCTTGACTCCATTGTACGTTCATGCCTTCTTTGTCAAATATTAATTGAGCATAGTGATTTGGGTTGATATCTGGATTCTCTATTCTATTCCATTGGTCTATATGTCTGTCCTTGTGCCAGTACCAGGCTGTTTTGAGAACAGTGGCTTTATAGTACAGCTTGAAATCTGGTATTGAGATCCCACCTAATTTGTTCTTCTTTCTCAGGATTGCTGTAGCTATTCGGGGTCTTTTTTTATTCCAGATGAATTTTTGGAGAGTTCTTTCTAGGTCTGTGAAATATGCCCTTGGTATTTTAATGGGGAGTGCATTGAATCTATAGATTGCTTTGAGTAGTATGGACATTTTAATCATGTTGATTCTACCAATCCATGAACATGGTATGTTCTTCCATCTGTTTACGTCTTCCTTTATCTCTTTTTTCAGTGTCCTGTAGTTTTTCATGTATAGGTCTTTTACCTCCTTAGTTAAGTTTATTCCTAGGTATCTTAATTTTTTTGGTGCAATGGTAAATGGGATTGCTTTTTTAGTCTCTCTTTCTGTAAGTTCACTATTGGTGTATAGAAATGCCATAGATTTCTTGGCGTTAATTTTGTATCCTGCTACATTGCTGAATTCATTTATTAAGTCTCATAGTTTTTTGATTGAGTCTTTTGGATTTTTTATGTACAATATCATGTCATCTGCAAATAAGGACAGCTTTACTTCTTCTTTTCCAATTTGGATGCCTTTTATTTGTCCTTCTTGTCTAATTGCAATGGCTAATACTTCCAGTACTATGTCGAACAGGAGTGGTGAGAGTGGGCATCCCTGTCTTGTTTCTGTTCTTAGGGGAAATGGTTTTAGTTTTTGCCCATTGAGTATGTTAGCTGTGGGTTTATCATATATGGCTTTTATTATGTTGAGGTATAATCCTTCTATTCTCACCTTGTTGAGAGTTTTTATCAAGAAAGGGTGTTGGATTTTATCAAATGCTTTTTCTGCATCAATTGATATGACTATGTGATTTTTATCTCTCAATTTGTTTATGTGATGTATCACTTTTATTGATTTGTGGATATTGTACCATCCTTGCATTCCTGAGATAAATCCTACTTGGTCATGGTGTATGATCTTTCTGATATACTGCTGGATCCAATTTGCTAGAATTTTGTTGAGAATTTTGGCATCTATGTTCTTGAGGGATATTGGCCTGTAGTTCTCTTTCATTGTGTTGTCTTTATCTGGTTTTGGTATTAGGGTGATGCTGGCTTCATAGAATGAGCTTGGAAGTGTTCCTTCCTCTTGAATTTTTTGGAATAGTCTGAGGAGTATAGGTTTTAGTTCTTCCTTGAATGTTTGGTAAAACTCCCCTGTGAAGCCGTCTGGCCCCGGGCTTTTGTTTGCTAGAAGCTTTTTGATGACTGCTTCAATTTCTTCCATAGTTATTGGCCTATTGAGTTGTTTAGATTCTTCCTGATTGACTTTTGGAAGGTTATATTTTTCTAGGAATATGCCCATTTCCTCCAGGTTGTCCAGTTTGTTGGAATAGAGTTGTTCATAGTATTTTTTTAAACAATCCTTTGTATTTCTGTGGGGTCTGTTGTTATTTCACCTCTTTCATTTCTGATTTTGTTTATTTGGGTCCTCTCTCTTTGCTTCTTGGTGAGTCTGGCTAGAGGTTCATCAATCTTGTTTATCCTTTCAAAGAACTAGCTCTTGGTTTTGTTGATCTTTTGTATTTTTTTTTTTTGTCTCAATGTCGTTTATCTCCACTCTGATCTTTATTATTTCCTTCCTTCTGCTAATACTGGGCTTTTCTTGTTGCTCTCTTTCTAACTCTTTGAGTTGTAGGGTTAGGTAATTTATTACCATTGTTTCTTGTTTTTTGAGATAGGCATGTAGAGGTATGAACTTCCCTCTCAAGACTGCTTTCGCTGTGTCCCCTAGATTTTGGATTGTTGTGTTTTCATTGTCATTTGTTGCCATGGTGTTTTTTATTTCTTCTTTGATCTCTCTGGTAACCCAGTCATTGTTTAACCCTTTGCACTCACTTGCTTTTTTCTCGATTCCTTTATTCTACTCGGGATTTAACTTTTTAAATACCCCAGATTTTACAAAGCGTGGCAGTAGAATAAAAAACTGAACTTTCTTTTCATACAAACTTATTTGGATTTTTTAATATTTCAAATTATTGATACATTCAAAGAGTATAAAAAGAGCTGCTACCGATGCTAACCATGTCGAGTCACACTTGACATCCGAGTGCAAAAGGTTAATAGCATGCTGTTTAGTCTCCATGTGTTTGATATTTTTTGGATTGTTTTTATTGTAGTTGATTTCCAGTTTTATGCCACTGTGATTTGAGAAGATGCTTGATATGATTTCTATCTTCTTGAATTTGAGGAGACTTTGCCTATGACCCAACATATGGTCTATCTTTGAAAATGACCCATGTGCAATTGAAAAGAATGTATATTCTGTGGCTTGGGGGTGAAATGTTCTGAATATGTCAATTCCATCTGGTTTTGTGAGTCATTTAGGATTGATGTTTCTTTGCTGATTTTTTGTTTAGAGATTTGTCCAATGGTGATAGTGGGGTATTAAAGTCTCCTACTATGATTGTATTGCTGTCAATCTCTCCCTTGATATCCTCCTGGAGTTTTTTTTTTTTTTTTTTATGTATCTGGGTGCTCCTGTATTGGATGTGTATATGTTTACCAGAGTTATTTCTTCTTGTTGGATTGCTCCCTTTAGTATTATGAAATGGCCTTCCTTATCTCTTGTTATGTCCTTCATTTTGAGATCTAATTTGTCATATATAAGTATTGCTACCCCAGCTTTTTTTTTTTCATTTCCATTCGCCTGAAAAACCTTTTTACATCCCTTCACCCTCAGTCTGTGTGCGTCTTTTTTTCTGAGGTGGGTTTCTTGTAGACAGCAGATATATGGGTCGTGTTTCCTTATTCAATCCATTACCCTATGTCTTTTGATTGGTACATTTAATCCATTTACATTTAAAGTTATTATTGCTAGGTACTTATTTGTCGCCATTTTTATTCTTTACCCCTGTGTTCCTTCTTTGCTTCCTATTTCTTTTTCTTTTTCTTTTTTTTTTTTTTACAGGAGACCCTTTAGCATTTCTTGCATTGCTGGTTTGGTGGTAATGAATTCCCTTAGTCCTTTTTTGTCTGTGAAGCTCCTTATTTCACCTTCAATTTTGATTGATAGCCTTGCTGGGTACAGTATTCTTGGATTCAGACCCTTCCTTTGCATGACTTTGTATATTTCATTCCATTCCCTTCTGGCCTGATGAGTTTCTGTTGAGAAATCAGTCCCTAGTCTGATGGGGGTTCCTTTGTAGGTAACTTTCTGTCTCTCTCTGGCCGCTTTTAAGATTCTTACTTTGTCGTTGGTGTTTGCCAATTTAATTATAATGTGCCTTGGAGTTGGTCTTTTGGGGTTCATTTTGCTTGGGACTCTGTGAGCTTCTTGGATTTGTGTGGGTTTTTTCTTCCCTATACCAGGGAAGTTTTCTGTCATTATTTCTTCAAACAGGTTTTCTATTCCTTGTTCTGTTTCCTCTCCTTCTGGGGTCCCTATTATGCGGATGTTGTTTTGTTTCGTGTTGTCCCAAAGTTCCCTTAGGCTCTCCTCCTGCTTTATAATTTTTTTTTCTAGAAGCTGCTCTACTTAGGTATTTTTTCCTACCTTGTCTTCTTGCTCACTGATGCGGTCCTCTGCTTCTTCTAGTCTACTCTTGATGGTTTCTATTGCGTTCTTTAGAGCAGCGATGTCATTTTTCATTTCTTCTTGGTTCTTCTTCATTTCCTCTTGATTCTTACACATATTATCGAATTTGTCTTCCATTCTTTTCAGCCACCTTATGACCATTTCTCTGAATTCTTTCTCTGGCAGGTTGCTTGCCTCCATTTTGTTTACTTCCTTTTTCTGGTGATGCCTGCTTTTCTTTCATATGTGGGCTGTTTCTTTGTCTCCCCATGGTCTCTCTTCTCCGGATGTCTGGTTATGTAGTTCTCTCTCTCCTGCGTTGATTTAAAGGCACAAAATACAACACAACTAGGTACAATGCACAAGGCACTGAACAGAAATGTATTCATGATATTAATAACCCCAAATAAAGGTGACCACCAGAGAAAGGCAAATTAGAGGATAGAGAAAGAAGAAGAGAAAAAAAGAAAAGAAAAAAAGGAGTGCAAAAATGAAATTTGGAAAAGGAAAAAAAAAGTAAGAGAGAAAAAGAATATGAAAGAAGTGGGGAGCAAACTATATATATATATATATATATATATATATATATATATATATATGGAGAAAACTCCAATAGAACAGCCACTAATCCCAACAAATGCCAGCAACAAGTACCTGGAGATGAATACAAACTACAAACAACAACTAATATCAAGCGAGGCAAGGGAAAACAGAAGCAAAAAACAAAACCAAAACAAACAAATAGAATAAGCAAAACAAGCATAAAAAATCAATATATTCAACAATCAAGCAAAAAATAACAAATGGACAGAGAGAAAAACAATTTTTTGGATAGTGAAGACATCGAAGAGAGAGATGTGTATGGACTTGGAGCAGGGGATTGGAAATTAGATATATAAGTAGGGTGAAATTTTAAAAGGGTGTAAAAAGAAATAATAGGGAAAATCTAAAGCAGGAAAAGGGTAAGAGAAACAGGACAGCAAAAGGGGAAAAGTTAGGAAGAGAGTGATGGCATAAAGGTAAAGTTGAGATAGAGTAAAATGATGCTAAAGGGGAGATGAAAATAGAATGTAGAACACCAATCTCAAAGTAAAATAAAGAGAAAATAAAATACTTTTTTTAAAAAAGGTAAAATAGTGGTAGTAATAATACTGATTGAAAATAAAAATGTAATAATTAAAAAGGTAAAATCAAGTGAGGAAAAAAGAAAAAAATTAGTTTCTTAAGTAAAAGGTGAAAAAAAATAAAAATGTGCAGTAGTGAAGGTCATTCACTTCCTCTACTGTTCTGTTTGGCACGCCTGTTTCCTAGTCAGGACAGTATTGCAGTTCCCTGCATTCCATTGCTCCTCAGTGTTGTAAGCCAGTCCTGATTTTTAAGCAGGCAGTGTGTCTTAATTTCTTATATTCCTTTATTTGTGTTTACACAAGAGTCAATTTGTGATTCAACCCCTGGGTGGCAGTGTTTCTGGATTGACGTCCGGGTCTATAGGTCCTCTCTAGCCAGTGCTTAGATCCTGCTTTCCCTGTGGCATTCAATACTGGTTTGTGGGAGTGGGTTGCCCCAGAGCTGGTTCTCTGATGTTTATTCCCCACTCTGATCCCCAGGTTCCAGAAAAACAACTTTCCCCTGCAGTCTCTTAGAGTGCCCCCAATTGGGTGATCCTATGTATTGGGCTTAGTAATCAGAAGCAAGAATTTAAAGAAAAAAGAAAAAACAAACAAACAAATAAAAAAAAAGAGCCAGTGTAAGTGTGCGAACTCCGGGGCTGCATGCAAGTCTGTGCAGTCTTTTTTCCCCCCTTGGGTCTAAGCAGCTGGCACACTTAAAAAATTTTAGGCTGTCCTTTTGTATCAGATCAAAATGGGTTGCTTTTAAGAGTTCCTTTCTGTTAGCAGCTCTGAGGACACCCTTCCACATTCACGGATCATGCCAGCCCCAACAGCCACGGAGTTTTCTAGGCGCAGACTTCCCCAGGTCCTCCAGCTCCTGCAGTGCGTGCGTCTCTCTCCTGCCGGGAGCAGAGACCTCACCTTATCCCAGGCGAAATCTGACCTTTCCGTGGTGGAGTGTAGAGCTCCTCTGAATCCACGTGTTTGCGCCAATTGGGAACCAGTGTTCTGGGGTTCTCAGCTGTTCGGTGGGTGCTGTAGTTGTTGATTTTCAGGCTTCCAATAACATCCACTTTCCCCTTCAAGATGGCACGGTCTCCGCGTCCGAGCCGGTTGCTCCGGGAGGGAACCCAGCAGCAGTGGGGGCTGCCCGGTCAGGGGAGCCCCGTCCAGCAGTCCCCCACCATCTCCAGGAGTATAGCTGTCCCTCAACTCACCAACAAACACTCCCCATGTGACACTCAGATGTTCTTTCTATCTGCTCTGGGACAAGGCTCGGGACATGTCTGTCTATTCCGCCGCCATTTTTTCCTCCCGCACATGCTTTTATTTTTCACACCGAGGGGAAATTATTTTAATTACAAATCTCCTTAAAAAGCTATGCAGGGGATTTTCACTGTAAGGTAGGATGTAGGAGTGAGTGGCAGATCATCAGCGCCACAGCAACAACTAGAACAAAAAGATAAGTTAGAATAATTATATTTGAAAAGATACTAAAACCCATCAACTATAAGATACACCAATTGGTTAACATGGCAAAACATGAAGAGTTCACTGATATGGTTTCAAATTCCACATTGCAACTTCGGGAAACTACCATTGTTGAATTTTGATGTGGTATCAAGGAAGAATAGCTACAATTATCTGGAAAGGCTATTAACTTTTCCAACTACATATTTCTCTAAGGCTAGATTTTCTTCATATACTTCAAGCAAAATGCATACTGCAGCAGAGTAAAGGCAGAAACTGACCTGAGAATCCAGCTGTCTTCTATTAAGCCAGATATTAAATAGGTGTACAAAAATGCAAAAACACTGCTACTATTCTCACAATTTTTTGTTTTCTTTTGAAAAATAATAAAAATTTTATAAAGTAAAATATTTGTATTATGTAGTGAGTTTGTTGCTATCTTTAAATGAATATTTTAAATTTTTGATTTTTATTTCTAGCATGGTAAATATTGATAGACATAATTAACATGAACAAAAACATCTTTGAGGTTCTCAATAATATTTAGGACTATACATGGATCCTGAGACCAAACAATCTGAGAACTAGTGTTCTAGAAAAAAACCATAGGAAATATTATCTGAGCATAACCATAAAAGAAAAGATTGTTATATTAGACTTTATTAAATTTAAGTATTTCTCTTCAAGTCACAGACTGGCAAAGATTAAATGTATCAAAAAGAGAAAGCCTCATAAGTTGATTTTTAAAAAGTTGGCAAAAAACTTGAAAACATTTTTTACATAAATGGCCAAGAAGCCCAAGAAAAGGTTCTCAACATCAGCAGTCAGAGAGCTGCAAAATAAAATGAAATGAGATACCATTACTCTCTCACCCAGAAAGGCTAAAATGGAAAGAACTGACAAGTGCCAAGTGTTGGCAAAGATGTGGAAAAACTAGAACTCTCATAGGTGATAATGGAAACTTTGGAAAATTGTTGGCAGTTTCTTTAAAACTAAAGGCTTATTTACTCTACCCCGGAAAATAATGTTTGTATAAGTTCACCAAAAGATATGTGTAAGAATGTTCGTAGAAGCTTTCTTTACAGTAGCCACAAACTGGAAAAAAACCAAACATCATCAATAGGAGGATGGATAAATGAAATGTCACATTCACAAAATGAAGCTACTTGTACACACAGATGAATCTCACGGACATTATATCAAGGGAAAGCTACCAGACAAAAAATATATATTTTTATTGATTTCAGAGAGGAAGAGAGAGGGAGGGAGAGATTGAAACATCAAGGATGAGAGAGAATCATTGATCTGCTGCCTCCTTCACACCCCTACTGGGAAATCAGGCATGTGCCCTGCCAGGGAATTGAACTGTGACCTCCTGGTTCATAAGTCAATGCTCAACCACTGAGCCACACTGGCCTGGCTGGAAACCCAGCTTTTAGCTGTGGTTGTGCTGTGCACTCCTTGCTCGGTGGTGTTTTCTTATGTGGTTTAATCACATTCAGATCTGTGGTTTGGAAAAAGGTTGAAGCCAGATTGTAGTGGTGGAGAACTGACTGCCTCAGGGAAGTTTTCTGGGAACGCATGACTCAACTAGGTTAAATCCCATTTTTTAAAATGTTGCTGAATGGTGAATGTGCAAATTCACAAATATTTTTTAAAAGCCTTAGAGACAGCTTAGTATAGGAGAGAAAAATTGGTTAGTATTTTAGCGTTTCAAACCATCACATTGCTTTTTTGCCTTACTTATGGACAAATTTAGAAACACTTAGCACCATTATCATTGTACCCCAAATGAAGACTTATCATTTCACAGTTCAATGCAGGCTATTTCCTCTGCCTCAGTTTGGCAGATGGAACCACTCCTTACAGGAGGGGAGGGTTGGGCCCAGCCCTGAAAAACAAAAATGGGTCAGCCATCAATTGGAGGCATAGATTCTGCCTGATCTACTGAGCCAGCATGGATTAGTTTCAGAAGCAGCTTTGGAGGATGTTTGTATTCCTGACAGTTTTGTTGTTGTTGTTTTTTTTAAAATATATATTTTATTGATTTTTTTACAGAGAGGAAGAGAGAGGGATAGAGAGTTAGAAACATAGATGAGAGAGAAACATCGATCAGCTGCCTCCTGCACACCCCCCACTGGGGATGTGCCCGCAACCAAGGTACATGCCCTTGACCGGAATCGAACCTGGGACCTTTCAGTCCGAAGACGCTCTATCCACTGAGCCAAACCGGTTTCGGCTGACAGTTTTGTTGTTGTTTGTTTTTGTCTCCGAATGCTTTTTAGGAATGAAAAAACACACACACCATACATTCCTGTGCTTTCTTCTCTCCATTGTTAATTTTGTTTAGGAACTAACAGGCTCCCAGTGGTAACCTGACATCTCATGCAACATATATTTTAATCTAAAACGAGTCCCTCAGTCTATAGCCCTTTGCCAAGTGCAATCATCGAATTTATATAAGGGTCTTTGGTCTTAGCTTTACAAGCTTAGAAATGGGAGCAGCAGTCCTTATACAAACCCAGCTGTTCCAGTTTAGAGAGCCCAAATGACCCAACGCTGTAGTTTTATTGGTTGGCTTGCCTAAAAGCACAGTAGGCTTCACTGTTACTCAGGTTTATATAACGGACACATATCTTCTGAGTTCTGGAAAACTTTCTCTTCTTGTTAACATGTTCAATAGTTATGTAATTTTAGGCTGTGTGTTTTACAGATATAGATTCATGCACAAATAAAAGTTGAATCATCATTGCACCACAATCTGTCTTTCTTTTCTCTGGTCTTGTTACTTAAACTACTAATTTTTGACTACTAACCCAGATTTCTGCAGTATTTGCTTCATCTAGGGAACAGTGACTTTCCCTATGTTTCACTTTCTCCATCTGGGAAATAGTAATAATACCGACTTCATGGAGGAGGTGTTTCCAGGATTAAATATGGTAATGTTTGTGCAATCTTTGGCAGACAGCCTGATGACAGATGTCAACTGTTTTAGTGATCAGTTCTGCCAACTTTAATCTTCTAGGGGTTGGAGATGGGAATTGAGGGCAATAGTTTCCTATAGTAAGATTCCACTAAAAGGGCGGACCTAGCACCCCAGTGCCAAGCACGTCCTTCAGCAGGGGGGACTGTTGCAATTCCTAAGAATTAGGGAGATGGTGCCATTCTCTTCTTGGAGCTCTTTGCCCACTTGCAATTAACAAATTATAATTATTTGTTTCATGTACATCTTCCCTTTTAAATGTTTTTTTTTTTTTAAATTGATTTTCAGAAAGAGAGAAAGGGAGAGGGAGAGAGAGAAACAGATGAGAGAGAACCATCGATCCGTTGCCTCCTACATGCCCCTTACTGGGAATTGAGTTTGCAACCTGAGGAATGTGCCCAGACCTGGAATCGAACCAGCCACCTCTTGGTGCATGGGATGATGCTCAAGCAACTGAGCCACACCAGCTAGGGCACATCTTCCTTTTTGGACCATAGACCCCCTGATGGCAGAAACTGTGTGTTTTGCTCATTGCTGGACCTGCTCCGATATTTCTTGATTATTGGCTGAAGCGGTATTTCTGATTCTACATAACTGAACAGAGAAGTAGCAAGGAAGTAGAGGATAAAGGGGAAATAAACTCCCTGAAGAGTAGAGTGCTTTACAAGGTGTCCCATGTTAAGAGAGCAGCGAGTGAACCTCAAGACTGGATTTGTTCTCTTCCTTGAAGGGGCCTACCTAGAACCAGGTACTGAGCCTTGCAAAGGCTCAGATAAGCGATGTAATAAAAATCATGCCCTAACCGGTTTGGCTCAGTGGATAGAGCGTTGGCCTGTGGATTGAAAGGTCCCAGGTTTGATTCTGGTCAAGGGCATGTACCTTGGTTGCGGGCACATCCCCAGTAGCGGGTGTGCAGGAGGTAGCTGATCAATGTTTCTCTCTCATCGATGTTTCTAACTCTCTATCCCTCTCCCTTCCTCTCTGTAAAAAATCAATAAAATATATTTTAAAAAATCATAAAAGGTCCTAGCCAGTTTGACTCAGTGAACAAAGCGTCAATCTCCCGACCAAAGGGTCCCGGGTTCGATTCTGGTCAATGGCACATACCTTGGTTGCAGGCTCTTCCCTGGCCCTGGCCAAGGTGCAACCAATCGATGTGTTTCTCTCACATCGATGTTTCTCTCTGTCTTTCCCTCTATCTTCCACTCTCTCTAAAAAATCAATAGAAAAATCATAAAAAGAAAATAAGTTTTTTTTTCTCAGATAGCAATGTTATAGTATCTTAAAATAGAAAGCTTTTGATTATTTTGGATAATGTTTCGTTTAAAAGACTTAGATTCATGAAGAATGTCGAGTTAGAGGAAATTAGGGGCTCAGAAGCTAGGCATCATGGGATTGTACGCCAGATTTCTCTTGTCCTCACATAAAAATCTTTCACTATTTAAACATCTTGTTACCTAAATTATAACTTTAGTGCTGGGACAACAGAGGGGCACCCAGACTTTAGCACTTGAGTAAAATGTGAAATGACTTCAAGGCTGTTCTGTGCTAAAATATGGTGATCAGCTATAATTGATCTCCAGAGAAATGATGTCTTAGATGACAGGGAATTCAAAGCAATTTAAAAAAAAAGTAGACTAGAACCAAGGAATTTGTTAAAATGTAGAGTTCAGGGGTAATTATGAAATCGAATCTGGAGATATTTAGGAAGAGGGCAGAGCTCCTTTCCCTACGATTTGGGGGAGTAAAGGACAATTCTGTGTGATGATGGGAAACACTTCGTGTTCTTTGTGTTTCAATGGGCACAGAAAGACCACACTTGAGGAAAGCCATACGAGGAATTCCAACCCCTCCTTGGAGCTCAGAGCAGCCAGCTGTCCCTTTGCAGAGTCCTGTCCGAGTGAAGACTCTATCACTGTGGCCTTTCAGACACTCAGAGGGGAAGCTAACCGGGGACTCCTGCCAAGCCTATCTGAATTCCTGTGTGAAGGCCTAAGGTTAGGTGCCTTGACATCGAGGAGATGTCAAAACTGAGCCCCACTGGTACATCTTCTCCAAACAGATTTAAAAACAAAATTAAACACCGGGCAGAATTGTGGTGAGCAAGGTCATTTCAAAACCCGAGGGACCTCCCGTGCTTCCTCCTTCTGGGACCTGCTTTGTCAGTGCAGGCGGAAGCCCTGCTCCACAGGAGCTGACCACCCGGGCCTTTGGCGATGGGCTGATGGGCTGATGGGCGGGGAGGATGGGGAACAGTTGCACACCCTGCACCGGCAGTAATAGCTGCTGGAGAGAGGAGGCCAGCCCGGGGTGAAGAGTGGCATCATACCCAGCCCCACGTCCCGCTTGGCCCTAGCTGTGGGAGCAACTTTTCATCTGAGTTGGAATAAAAGTATTAAGGGCCAGAGGCAGTGAAATGCAGCAACAAGGGGCGAGGAGGGGTGGGGCTGGGAGGGTGGATGGCTCTGGGCTGTATCCCTGCAGGTGAGGCCTCCCACTCCCTGAGGGCCTCCAGGAACCGGCCAGGCGGGAACAGAACAGCTGGTGTCAGGAGGAGGGAGACACGGCGGGGAGAGCTCTGCCCTGGCCCTGCCTGCCCGGGGTGCTGGCTGAGGCCGTTCTGTGTGGGTGCGGCTCCCGCTGCTCTGCACACCTCCACCTGTGTCACCCTCAGGGAGTGTCACCTGGACGGGAAGGTGGGAACCAGAGAGTTCCAGCAACTTGCCGGGGGTCCCCACGGCGAATGTATTTGGACTAGAGTCTGATGCAAGGATCCTGCTCCGACTCTGCAGTTCCTTCTAAGAACGTTTATTGTTCTCTCCCCTCGCCCCAGGTTCTACCTGGAGAGACTGCCCCCCGGAAGGAGAAACCTGTGGGCATTCCTGGCTTTACTGGCACGTGCGGCTCGCGGCCCCGCAGAGCGTTCGGGGCGGCTGTTTGGAGCGGAAGGAAGCAGCTGCCGCCTGCTCTGCCCCAGGAGCTGGCCGGGTGATGGCGGGCCACGGAAAGTCCCTTCCTCAGGTGGATCCCGCTTCCCCCCTGGCTCCCGCCGGTGCTCAAATAACCCGGGCTCAGCCGCAACCTTCCAGCACCGGCAGGTGCGCGGCCTCGTGGCCTCGGCAGCGTCCCCCCGAGGCGCAAAGAGGCGCGTTCCCTGTGCGCTGTCCCGCCCCTTGGCCGCCCCAGCGCAGTCCTGCTCCGGCTGCACTGCTCTTCTTACCCCCGGGCCTGCTCCGCCAAGACCCGCCCCGCAGGGGCTGTTTTCCTCCAGTCACCCTCCTGTTGACCTGGGCGTTCGGTCAAGAGTGAAGTCCATGGGCACAGGCGTTGTACTAAGGGGGAGGGGCCCGTCGGCTCTGGAAAACTCTGGCTGCCCCTGCACCGCATTCCTACCCACCCCTCCGCTGCCCTCCAGTCAGGAGATGGGCACTGCAGGGAGAATGAGCAGCAAGTAGCTGTAGGATTAATATGTATAGGAGTGGGCTTGGTCTGGGCTTTTAGTTCTGCTGTGGAGAACAAAACTGACCACAGGGTGTGAGTTTATAGTACAAGGCAGACATCAGGAAATGGTCAAGAATACAGCAGCACAATTTATCCATCTCTGCAAGGCCTCTCCCCATGTCCATGGACGTATTTTCCCCAAAAAGCTACCGAACAAGTAATGTGTCTTACAACGTATTCACCTCAGGCCACAGAGCTACTTGAACAGACTTTGTTCACATTTCCTTAGTGGATCCTTTTTTTTTTTTTTGGGGGGGGGGGTATTTGAAACCATTAGCGCATTAAAAGAAACGAATTAATTCAACTCAGCCATAGTTAAACCGATTCAAAATTTGTTTTAGATGTTAGACTAACACAACCATTTAATAGGTGGCCGTCATATGGCCTAAGCAAGCCAACAATATATATATTTTTTACAAGTTTTTATTTTATAGAACACTTTCACCAGTATGTGTTAGCTCATGTGATCATACCACGACCCTGTGAGGCAAGGATTTTTGTCTCCAGGGTGGGGTGCCAACAATTTTTAAGGAATAAAGAGTAACAGAAGCCCAATGACAAATTTGGGGGCATTTAGGAAAACACACACACACACCACAAAATATTTCATTAAAAGCATCTTTGTGTTTTTAAAACCAGAGAAAGTTTGCTATTCAAACTTCCATAATGTTTTTGAACATTATCAGATATTTTAGAGAAAGGTAATAGTTGTTTTTTTAATTTTTAAATGGCTGATCCATTTCTCTAATGAATGATCAGGAAAGCAAAGGTGAGAGGTGACTTCACAGGCAGATATATCTACGTGTGCACATCTGTGTGCATAGTTTCTGATTACATCACACTCAGGTAACAAGGAGCCTGGCCAAAGTAGGACTCTCGGGGGCAGAGCAGCCAGACAGTGGGGAGGGATGTGGGATGCTGAGCTCTCAACACCTTACGGGGAGACAATGAGAATCAGGTGCGACCAAGGCAATCCTTAATGTCCTGTGCTCTCTGCAACGAGAGAGTTAGAGTAAAATGCAGCGGCCCTGAGAGTTGCTTCTAGAGAACTCCAGGGAGCAAGCCTGCAGGCCCTGATCTGCAGAAAGTGACAGCTCAGAGCTGGGTCAGTGTACAGGACCCTAGTGCAGTGTCCCTGGTGAAACACCCATTTCTTCCCCAAAGGTGATGTGGGCACAGAATTGCGCTGTTTGAACTGGAGGCACGAGGATGCCCTTTTGCCTCGGCTGGATTTCTCCAGGAGCCCAAGTCCTTAAGGTGAGGCATGTTTGCTTGATGCTGATGTCACTCGCCTCAGCCCTGCTTGTCATTTCTCTTGCTCCTCCTGCTGCTAGAAAAGTTCTCTCATTTCCCTTCCACCTTGGAGCTGGCCTGTGGGGGCCTTCTGGAGAAGGCGGAGCCTGAGCGTTGGGGTCAACACACAGCAGTGAGATGAAGACACCAGGAATAGGTAAGCACCCAAGTTCTGGTCCCAGCGACCTGTTAGGAGGAGTGTGTGACAGGCCCAATCCAGAGTCTCTCTAGGGAGGTGAGGAACCGGGGGGAAACATACAGCAGTCCTTCTGAGGAGGTGCCCAGCTGGTGCTGATAAAACATCTATCCCAGTTGAGTAGGACATCAGGTCCACTCCTCTGCCAGACTCTGAGGAGCCACATCAGCCGAGGAGCCAACTTCAGCCCAGGACCCTGGACAGGAGCTGGTGCTCGGAGATGTCTAGAGCAGCGGACGTTGCAGAAGTGCAAAGGGTGCCCACCTCACGTTTCTGGTGGGCATGGAGGCAGCGGGAGGGAAGGGTGCAGCATCATTCAGCCATTGCTGATGAGTCCCAGGTGAGGGTGGGAGGGGCCCCAAGATAGCGAGTTGACTTTGATGCAGAGGTTGTCCATGTCTAGTTCAGAGTTGCGACATAAGGGGATGGGGGCTTCTCGATTCTTCAGGGCTTGCCTCTGTCCATAGCCCTGTCTTCCCTTCTGCCTCCACCCTTGCAGGTTTGAATCTCCCCTGCTCCTCTCCTCTGTGTGTGAGTGTATTCAGAGTTGACTCCACAGGGGGTGAGTGGAGTCTTTGGCAGTGGTTACTTTGCGGCAGGCCCTGCATTTTTCATGAAACAGCACCAAGATCGAGATCGCTTCCTCTCTCCTCTCTTAATGCTGGAGGCTCAGAAGACAGGGATCTGGTCCCTCCGAACCACATCCAGGTCATCATCCAGGGTTAACAAAACCTGAAAGGAGAGGGATGGAGAAATGAAACGAATGCTCAGTCACAGCCGCAGTAAGTCGTTACTTTCTCTCCGAGTCTCATGAGGATTGAAACATGTGCCTTTACTCGTTTTTGTGTCTTTGCAGCTTTCTACAATGCCATGCCCTGAACAGGCACTTACTTTAATTACATAGCTCACTTATTAATTAATCCAGGCCTACCATGTGCTATTCTAAGTGCTGGAGATACAACTTGCGATGGCAGAGAAAAATCCCTACACTCCTGGAGCTTACATTCAAGAGAGGGCTACAGACATGAAGCAAATGCATGAGTAAAACATATGTAGTATGTTAGACAGAAATATGTGCTAAGTATAGTATGTTAGATGGTAATATGTACTAAGGATAAAAGTCAAACTATGACAAGAACATGGAAATGTGGAGTAAGGGAGATAAAAACATGTTGAAAGGGTGGCTGAGGATGTCATTACTTTGAAGGGACCATTTAGGTCAAGACCTAAAGGAAATGAAGTCTTATTGCATAAAATGTTACTATACATAAAGTGTGTCCTCCTCCTCTATTTTTAGGTCCCTCCACCACCACTCTCTCCACATGGAACCCTTCATTCCATTTCTGCCTCTCTCTAATGAAAGTGACTAAAAAATAAAAGCCTTAAGAAAGAGTATACAGAGTAAACTTCTAAAACTGGCCACCAGGGGGTAGCCCTGCTCCACTATTGAGGCTATAAGGCCAGCAGAGACTGCTTAGAGTGGGCAGTATTGGGAGTCCTGGAGACCTACTCCTATTTGTCATGAACCTGTGCAGGTACCATGGGCTTTTAATTATGAAAGTCAAAATTAATGTGAAAGAATGCCGGGAGTTATCTTCCGAGGATGTTCTAATATGCGTGGCTCCTGGGAAGGTGTTTGGGTTAAGAAATGAAGGGACTACATGAAAGGTTTGGAACTGACAGGTTAGAAGGCAGCAGAGGCCTGGATGCTATCCTGAGCTACTCCAGGAATTTGTGAATGACTTCTTTCTATTCACTGAGACTGAAAGGAGGAATGTGAGGATAGCATAAGAAGGAATAGCCTAATGCTATAGAAATTTCAGTGGATGCCAAAAGCAGTGCCTGGGGGATTCTGGGCATGTGAGTTCTGATAACCAAATGTTGTGAAGCTTAAGGAAAATCATTTTGCCACTCTGTGTCTTAAAATTTTGTCTTAAAAGTTCTGATAACCAAATGTTGTGAAGCTTAAGGAAAATCATTTTGCCACTCTGTGTCTTTTTACATTGTATCTTCTACCTAACCAGAAGATACAATGTAAAAATGAAACAATCTGTAAATTGAATTACAATGCAGAATTGGAAAGGGAAATTAGAAAGGAATAAATAAGAGGGTGTAAGAAAGAGGGGAGGAGAAAAAAGAGAGAGTACCAGATGTAAAGAGAGAAGAAATTAACAAAAAGGTGTCAACTCACCAAGAATGAGAAAAACAGGGCAGTGGCAGACAGGAAGTGCCAGATGTCATGCTCATCAAAGAAATCCAGCAGGACACATTCCCGGTTCTTCTCCCGAGACTCAGCTGGGGTTCCCTGGAAGAAGGTGAGGCTGGATGTGGATGAGCATTCCCACAGTTCAACTGTTCAGAGGGCTGAGCATCCAGAAAGCTACACAAATGCTACTAGATGCCCGACTCAAAAAGTTAGCTTCCAAGAAAACATATGTTCACACACACAAAAAAACTTGCACATAAATGTTCAGAACAGTATCACTCATAAGAACCCCAAAGTGGAAACAACCCAAATGTCCATCAACTGAAGAATGACTAGACAAAATGTAGTGTATCCATACAATGGAATATTACTCAGCAGTAAAAAGACATGAAGTACTGATACATGCTACAACATGGATGAATCTAGGAAACATTATGCTACATGAAGAAAGTCAGATTCAAAAGCCACAGAGTATATGATTTCACTTCTAAGAAGTGTCCAGAATGGGCAGATCTACAGAGTCAAAAGATAGTTTGGTGGCTTCCTAGGGCTAAGGAATTCAGGAGAAGTGGGGAGTTTCTTTATGGAGTGATAAAATGTTCCAAAATTGATTGTGGTGATTGTGGAGATGGAGAGTGGAGACTTACATGTTCTGTGCTTCAGAAATAGCACTAATTTCCTAGGCCTCAGCTTTCCAATCTATGATATGGACTTATACACCCCTGCACCTGGATATTGGTTTATGGATGGTGATTATGATGAGACAGGGGGAGAAGAAACACTAATCAATGTTTTTGCACATGTTAAACGTTCACTGGGAACAGGATTGTAACACAACACAGTAGGAAGGTCACATTTGCAGAGTCTGTAGGACTTACACATCTGTGAGTGCTACCCTGATAATGATGACAATGTGCCATTCGTTGAGCATTTGTGTGTGGATATTAAGGTTTTTATTTTTTAAATATATTTTATTGATTTTTTACAGAGAGGAAGAGAGAGGGAAAGAGAGTCAGAAACATCGATGAGAGAGAAACATCGATCAGCTGCCTCCTGCACACCCCCCACTGGGGACGTGCCCGCAACCAAGGTACATGCCCTTGACTGGAATCGAACCCGGGACCCTTGAGTCCGCAGGCCGACGCTCTATCCACTGAGCCAAACCGGTCTCGGCTATTAAGGTTTTTAAAGAAAGCTTTTGTTTGAGAGGCTATAAAAATGATAAACAGCAACTAGCACATAGAGAGAGGGAAGCAAGATGGTCAGAAGACAGATGGAGAGAGACCACACCTTGGAAAAAAACCAAACTTCTCTTACCTCCCAGCTGCTGAGATTCTGGAAGAAAAAATACAGGGCAGCGGCCCACACCACCGCGGTGGCCACGATGCAGAAGAGCGGGATGGGGAGGACCTTCTCGGAGCTGCGGAGCTGCGGGTGAGAAGCAGAGGCTGCGGAGCTGCCTGCACCGCCAGCCGGGGGCCCAGGTGCTGCGGCTTCCAGCCGCCTCGCTTACCTTCATGATGATGTAAAAGGCCAGGTAGAGCAGCAGGTTACCGATGAAGATGCCCAGCATGTAGGAGGCAAAGTCCCTGGGCCGGTAGATCAGGCCAAAGAGGGCGCTGAGCAAACGGGGAGGAATTATTTTGCAGCCATGAAGGTGGATTTGTGACATTTTGACTTTTTCACTTTCCCACTCCCATTTTTGCAAGGAGGGGAATTAAAAACAACAACAACCCTCTTTAACATATTATAAGTAACTTTTAACGGATTACATTTCCTTCAGCACATTCATTTTTAATGATCGTAGGGTTCCCATAAGTGGATGCACCATAAAGAATCATCTTTCCTCTCTGGTTGAAATGAAGGGTTTTCCCTTCGCCCTTCAGATTCTCACTATTATAAAGAACACCACAGTGAATGAACGAACACCTCCAGACATACTGTGCTTGCTTTTGCACTGAAGATTACTTCATTAGACTAGGTTAGTAGGAGTAGAATTATCTCAATAATGGGCTTGAAACACATGACCAACTTTGGATAGCTGTCTATGGTTTTAAAATTTATTACCCCATCTTACAGTCACCAGGTCTGTGGGGTCTGCCCTAAAAGGGTGGTCCCAAAAAGCCCCACTGCCAAGATCACCCATCTCAACTCATTCCCGTGTAAAGCGGGGGCCCTGCACAGGTATAAGCCTTATCCCGAGGTCATCCCTGGTGACAGCACCGTGGGGAGTTTCTTCCAGAAGCATATGGTGCCCCAATAAGATTCACATTATCCTGAAAATATTCTGGCTTCCCCTGAAGGTATGCCTCTTTCATTCCTTTTATGTCTTAAAGGGCAACAGTAGTAGAGAGTTATCTTTCTATCAAAGGTCACTGACCCAGAGGTGCACATCAGCGAAGAACTACTAGTAAAAGCAGCAAAACATATTTATTTTTGAGGGATTCATTAAATATCTCACTCGTTCTTATATTTTTTTAATCTTTACCTGAGGATATATTTCCATTGATTTTTAGAGAGAGTGGGAGAGAGAGGAAAAGACAGAGAGAAACATTGATGTGAGAGAAACACGTCGATTGGTTGCCTCCTGCATGTGCCCTGACCAGGTCCCGGGCCAGGGAGGAGCCTGCAACCGAGGTACATGCCCTTGACTGGAATCAAATCCAGGACTCTTTGGTCTGCAGGCCGACGTTCTATCCACTGAGCCAAACCAGCTAGGGCTGAGGATATGTTTTTATTGATTTAAGAGAGAGAGAGAGAAAAAATGAAAGAGAGAGAGAGAGAGGGAGGGGGGAGAGAGAGAGAGAGAGAGAGAGAGAGAGAGAGAGAGAGAGAGAGATCAATTGGTTGCCTCCTTCCTGCGAGCCCTGACAAGCCTTTTTGGTGTACAGGACAATACTCCAAACGACCTGAGCCATCCGGCCAGGCTCATTCACATTTTTTTTTGTTGAAAATAAGTTGCATAAAATAGATACAGCTAGCAAAAATATACGTCTGTTGTACTGTTCTATTTTGAGGCCATTTGCAGGAAAAAGGGCCAATAATGAGGGGAAAGGAGAGGAAGAATGATGTAGGTAGAGTAGGAAGAACGAGACTTCGGGGGGGGGGGGGAAATAATAAATAGGAAAGAGACTTTTACATGCGCGCGCGCACACACACACACACACACACACACACACACACACACACACACGACAAATGGCTGGGTAGCCTTTATGGAAAGTTCTACAAAAATATTTAAAACTATGTTGCATTTTTGCAACTACAGACATAATATCTATCTATCTATCTATCTATCTATCTATCTATCTATCTATCTATCTAATCTATCCACTAATTCGATGTTTGTCTTGTTGAGCAAATGAACTCAATGTGTTGAACTCAACGCTCTAAGAGGGGCCACTATTGGTGCACAAGAGCTGGTTAGTGCATTCTTTGCAGGAGAAAAAGACCTTTCTCTCAAGTCTCTAGGGCAAGCTCAATCCTATGGTCTCCTTAATTTCAGGTTTGTTTATAAAAATGACAACCAAGGAAAGCTAAACCAGTGTTAGAGACACTAATAAAGAGGAAAAAAGGTGTTTTCCTAAGATTACTTACAAGGACCAGTTAATCAGATTCCCCACGACGAGCAACACCATTCTGTCCTGGAAAGGAGGAAAGGAAACACTGAAAAGCCCTCAGCCTCAGCCCCTTCAATTTTTAGTGCCCACAGGTCCTGACAAGCTGTAGTGGGCTGAGGGAGTCCCACATTCCTTTTCGTAAAAATCCTCTGATTATAAACCATTAGTAGGTGCTAAGTGAACCACAGACTAGTGATGCTATTTGGGCAGGGCACACAGCGGTTCCCTGAGCACCTGCCAAGGTCGGGGCAGTGGCTCAGGGGAGGAGGGCGCTGTAGCTTTCCCAAGGTCACTGCCAGTGAGCCAAGACATAGCTATGCCCAGGGCCCTGATTCCTGTGCTCAGTGTAGAAATGTATAATATACTGAAAACTAGAATGGAGAATTTAAAAAAGTTGTATTTCAACCACGAAGCAATACTCACAGTTTTGAAAAAAATATCCTTGCTCATTGTAAAAAAACAATGTATAAAAATCAAACAAATGTATAATGGGGGCCGTGTAAGTTCCTAAGGAAAGTTACTGGAGTGGCCATAGGTCCCAGTTTGCTTGAGACAGTCTGGCTTATGCCTGCCGTCATGGTGATAATCTTACCTCCTCGGAGGGTTATTTGCAGGGACACCTCACAGCAGTGATCACTGTTCAGTAGTTCTGTACACACCCACATGTATATTTTTCCTTTCTATACTAGAAATCTTGTATAAAAGTGGGACCATCCCAGCTTGTTTTTTATGAACGAGAAGAATAAACAGCATGCCTTTTCCCCCTGACTGGACCTCAGCCACCTGGACCATCTGGCCCTCTGGATTCGGGAGGCTGAGTGACTGCCCTGAGCCTGCCCCTCCTGCTGTTCCCCCACTCTCTGGGAGAAAGCCAAGGGGTGCAGGAGCACACACATACCATGTACAGAGGCCGGCTGCACTGATGGATGAAATCCGTGTAGAGCACCATAGCAGCCCGCCGGAAAATCCCCAAATCTGCTGGTGACACAATCGCATGGTAAGAAGGCTTGGTCAGAGATAATACAAAATACTCCCACAGGGCCCGAGCTTTTGGGATCAGGACGATGTCGCCTTCACCTTATAAAAATGGTGCTTTGCAGCTGATAGGTGCATAATCAACGTTTGCTTTAAAAATGGCACCCTCACCTCACCACCCATGCTCTCCTGGGCGATACTGCAGAAGGGCAAGCAAGATGGACACGTGTAACCACAATCACAAGTAATCTGGGTGACTGGCCAACTCTTTTAGGGTCTCCTCCAGCTAAGTTTCCCTTTGTTTACAGTTTACTCCAGTGGTGTTTCTTTTATAGCAGAGAGGTTATGGGGCCCACCTTAAAACACCTGCTCTCTCCAGAGGATGGGAAATCTTAGCTTGTAAAAGTTCTAATCTGTATTTCTCAACGTGGTTATGGGTCAGTAAGCATTGAACCAAGGGATCCTGGGTCTTACCGGGCATGTTCAGAAAGCCCAAATCTGAACTGGAACAATAATCAAAGGAATGTAGTGAAGATGGGGAGAACAAGACAGGAAAGATTTTTTAAAAAATGCAATCCGTCAGAAAGAAGGAAACGGTGAGGGTGCGTGCTATAGCTGCTATGGGAACAGAGAGGGGATCCCAGATGGGCTGTCTTTCTCCGAGCTGTCCACACTGTAGACACCACATGCAAGCTGGGCAAGCATCAGTGAGGGTGGATCCAACTCTCTTGTGAATGCCACCCCTGGGGTCAATGTAGCCAGCCTTCACTAGACACACGGAGGGAAGAAGGGGCCCGGGGCATGTCCATGCGATAGCCCAGAAGCGGTGCGCAGGCTGGGTGGGAGTGACCCTCACCTCGGAGCCTCTCTCTGGCTCCCCCGCCCACCACCCTGCCCCACCTGGAGGGAGGTGCTCTGGGGGCTGGCAGGAAACCCGGAGGGAGGGTCGCTGGTCAAGGAAACAATCTAGAACCCTGCGAAGGGCTGCTGGACATTACCTGTGTCAGACACGTCTGAACCAGTGGGGAGCAGAGAAGACATGGGAGAGAGAGAGAGCTGTCAGAAGGTAGCCAAACAGGTGAACTGCTGGTTATTTCCTTTTTCTCTCTAAATGGATGACTCGAAAGTTATTTTCTGATTAGAAAAGTCATGTTGGCTCATCGTAAAGAAGAGAATTTTTCTGCCTGTCTCAAACACTCAGAAACGTACTATTTCTCCAGGAGGGAATCAGATTTCTCTGTCTGTGTCCTTTTGTGTCCCGATTACAGTGTACAACCCACCCTGTTCATGAGCCCTCCCTGGGGTTCTTTCCTGTTGGCGACCTGGGCAAGCAGGTCTGCGGCTCTCTGTCCCACGTGTGAAATGCTCTGCCTCATCCTGCTGCCTTTCCTGTGTCCATGTTTGTTTTCCCGGGTGGCCCCAGGGCCACAGAGAAAGAAGCCTGTGATTTGAGAAAGCAGAGGTAGCTTATGAAATGGGCACTGTCCACTCACTCACCTTCCTGCCTTTGAACTAAATCTAGATGCCATCGTCGTCACAGTGAAATGAGAGCTTTCCTTTGGACTCTGGTAACCCTATAACCACTGGGGGAAGACTCCTGGGTGAGCAAACGGAAGCTATTCCATTAAGCTACACACTGGCTGCCTCCGCCTGCCCCTTCAGACCTGCTTTCCACGCACGGCTCTGTCCCGCACACGCCTGCAGGCTGACTGCGGACATGGAGTGTGTGTGTGTGTGTGTGTGTGTGTGTGTGTGTGTGTGTGAGGGGTGTTCCTGCGTGGATTTGGACAGTGGAGACCCCGGCAGGAGATGGAGGAGCAGCGGAAGGAGAGCGACCTCAGGGTGTTGACCTCCCTGGCGCCTTCCCTGTGTCTGTCAACCGAAGGTCCCTGCTCTTTTCAGGGTGGCTTCCTCCCGCCACGCTCCCTTTGCCCGTTCGGTACCGCCTCCTGCCTCCCGCCTGTCCGTGGTGATGGGCAGAGCGTCCCAGCTGCAGCCCAGGGCCACCCCCCCACTCCTCTGTGCCCGCCCTGGTCAAAGGAAGTCCCTCTGTGATCAAACCCTCCTCCGTCTCTGTGTGACAGCTTTCTTCTGTTGAGACCCTGGCAGGTATATGCTACCTGGCCATAATGCAGCCACTTCCTTCTTTTCATAAAGATGAACGAATTCAGCATTGCAAAACTGTGTGGGGTTAAGGTGGTATAAATGTGGGATAAATCTATTCCAAACTCCTCTATGTAGTCATGGTCATCATTACACAGAAGCCGTCCCTGCTTATTCGTGGTTTTGCTTTCCACAGTTTCAGTTGCCTGCAGTCGACTGGGGCCTGAAAATAATGTATTTTAAAATTTGTATTTATTTATTTATTGATTTTTGAGAGATAGAGAGAGAGAGAGAGAGAGAAAGAGAGAGAGAGAGATATCAGTTTGTTGTTCCCCTTATTCATGTCCCCAGTGGTTGCTTCTTTACGGGCCCTGCCTGGGGATCGAACCTGAAACCTTGGCGTATCAGGACGATGTGGTCGGCAAACTCATTAGTCAACAGATCCAAATATCAACAGTACAACGATTGCAATTTCTTTTGAGAGCCAAATTTTTTAAACTTAAACTTTTTCTAACGCCACTTCTTCAAAATAGACTCGCCCAGGCCGTGGCTCACGAGTTGCAGTTTGCCGACCACGGCTCTAACCAACAAAGCTACCTGGCTGGGCTGGGGTCTGAAAACACTAAATCGAAAATTCCAGAAGTAAACAGGTCGTAAGTTTTAAATCGCGCACTATTCCGAGTAGCATGGTGAAGTCTCGCGAGGCCAGGGCTTTGCCTGGATGTGACTCAGCGCCTCCACAGCGTCTCCGCCCGCTGGTCGCTCAGGAGCGTCTTGGTTATGGGCTGGGCTGTCCTGGCATTTTGGTGCTTGTGTTCAAGTCGCCCTTGTTTTACTTCATAATGGCCCCAAAGCGCAAGAATATTGACGCTGCCATTCGGACATGCCAAAGAGAAGCCATAAAGCGCTTTCTTGACGTGAAAAGGTGAGCACAATAAAGGTATTTTGAGAGAGAGACCACATTTACATAACTTTGGTTACAGTAGTTGTTATAAATGTTCTATTTTCTTATTAGTTATTCTTGTTGATTTCTTATCATGCCTAATTGAGGAATTAAACTTTATCGTAGTTATGTATGCATAGGAAAAAAAACACCATAGTATTTATAAGGTTTGGTATTATCCACAGTTTCAAGCATCCACTGGGGGACTTGAAACATATTTTCGTGAATGAGGGGAGTGGGGGACTACTGTATCTGCACTCACTTTTATTTTTCCAATTCTGAGAGAACCCAGAAGCTGCAGCTTATTTTCCGTTTGCAAGTTGACTTTGTATGACTTAACTCACCTTTGAGTCTGGGGGATGGGAAGTGACCAGAGCACCAAACCAAATGCTCTGCACAGCCAGCTAAAGATGCTTCCCTGGGGAGCTGGAGGCACTGGCCATGTCAGCGCCAAGGGAAAATCTACCGGCCGTGCCAAAAGGGAAGCCTAAACTGCCAGGATAAGAAAATGTTCTATTGGGTCTTCTACTCATAAACAAGCCACTTGTTTATGTAGAATCACTCAGACCTGGGCAAGAGGGGTCTCGTATTTCAGAGGTCCTCATTCTTCACTGAGTGAGGAGGGCAAGGGGACTCCTCCTCCTCCAAGGCCACATTCTGAATTCCTGGACCCTAGGATTCCCCGCCCAGATGGCTTTGACCCTGATCTCCGAGTCTGCATAGCCCCGTTCCCGGTTTTATCTTCTGAGGGGCGGGTAGCACCATTGGAGCATGTACTTCCGTGGGCAAGGAGTGGCCATTTGGATGTAGAACAAGGGTGTCCATATGCATACCTGTGAGACCCCTTAAGATGTAGGGCAGAGACAGAGGTGGGAAGAAAAGAGGCAGGGGCTGGGGACCAGCTCTGCAGGAGAGCTATGTTCTGAGGAACCGCGAATTCTAAATTAGAACCTGGACCGTCTAGGTTATAACGAAGGCATATTCTATTTATCGGTTTATTGGTCATCTTTCTTGTCTTCCTTTTCTTCCACGAATTTAATAGTTTTTTTTTTTTTTTTAGTGTGCTTTATACCTTTAAAATTTATACATATGGTATATTTGCAATCTTTCCTTGGACTCTGCAAATATGAGGAGTGGGTCTCTCTCTCATATATATATATATATATATATATATATATATATATATATATATACAATTTTTTTCTTGACATAGACCAAAGAATATTTGTCTGACTTCATGGACCTTAAAATGGCAGGTGAAATTTAAATGCTCCAAGATGACTTGAACCTGCTCCCACGTGTGATGACTGACTAACAGCAGGCCGAGCTGATTTCTGTGGAACACTCAGTGTTCAATGTTCACATGGTCAGAGGGAGTCCAGGAGGTATCCTGCCACTAGCATTGGCAAGTTGGTCTCAAAAAGTTCCAGTCCCAGAATTTGAAAAGAATACATTTATAACCATTTATCATGGTTAAAGAACTGGCCCTTTTATTTATTTATTTTTATATATTTTATTGATTTTTTACAGAAAGGAAGGGAGAGGGATAGAGAGTTAGAAACATCATTGAGAAAGAAACATTGATCAGCTGCCTCCTGCACACCCCCTACTGGGGATGTACCCGCAACCAAGGTACATGCCCTTGACCAGAATCGAACCTAGGACCCTTGAGTTCGCAGGCCGACACTCTATCCACTGAGCCAAACCAGGTAGGGCAAGAAATGGCCCTTTTAAATGCCGCAAAACAAAACAAAAACATCCCCAGGTAGAATTAGTGGTGTGGTAAAAATGCTGTTCTGCAAATGCACTTTCCAAGTTTGGTGGATTGCAAAGCATTTGGGACCTGCAGCTGGAGGTGTGGCAAGCTTAGTTTCTCAGGTGACTAGACCTAGTGATAGTAGTTTACTGCAATCCAGTAAAGGAGAGGCGGTTTTGGAGAGAATATATGCTATTAAACACAATACAGAATTCAGAGCATGCATTCACAGTGGTTGCAACACATCTGTTTAGAATCAGTGAAAACTGTTTTCTCAGTGTGTTTAGTATTATGTAAAAGGGGACTCACCTATCTTGAAACGACCCATGTAGTAGATCTGGGTGCTGAGGGCCAGAGAGGCCAGTATATGGATCGCAGAGAAGATGATCCAGAACCAGATGTCATTTTTTCCAAACACCTAGGAGAAAAGATGGAAGTTACCTTCATCTGGGGTTTTTCCCAGAGAACTTCTAAAATCAGCTCTCTCAAATCGGCATAAGGAGTCAAAAACCAAGTTGTGCATGACTTTGTCTCCCTGCCTTCCCCCACCCCCCTCACCTCATCCCCTTCACTGACCTCACCGGGGTCTTACTACACCCAGAGCAGGAAAAAGAATGGCTACCTGGCCAAATAAAAATGGAAAGGGGAGAGGCAGCTGAACAGCAGTTGGGGGCTACTGCTCTTCGAATACCTGCAGACAGGTAACACTTGTCCATGCATGTTTAGAAAGTGGTTTCCAATCTCTGAAGTCAGTCTCTCCAGTCTTATACATCCCTACTTCAGTCTCACTCAAGTGAAGTCCCAGCTTTATATTAAAACTCTTGAGGGGTAGTTTTACAGGTGCCAATCACATTATAAAAATAACTAGCCGAATAAGTAAATAAAATGCCTCAAAAGGATCAACAACGAGAGTGTCATGAACCATGGATTATGATTAATTCAATTCTGTTCACCTGAGCTCCCAAAAACAAACAACAAAAAAACCTTCCAAGAGGGTTCGTTCTGAAAGGAAGCCTGAAGTCACGGGGAGGGACGCACCACTCCGAGCACCGTGAGTGTGATGACGAAGGCGAAGGAGGCATAGGCGGCGTAGGCGCTAGCGTTGATGTCTGGGTGGCGGGTCTGGTAGAGCTTCAACATGCAGAGGCCAGCGATCATGTACATGAAGGAGGTGTCTGAAGGTGCAGAGGAGGAGCCGAGAGCATCAGGATCCAGTAGGCAACAGACAGATTTCTTCTCAGCCTCGGAAACCCCCCTCCCTTCAGGCCTTGGGGTATCTGTTGACCTTAGACTATGTGGAGACCTCCAATATGCCTGCCTTCCAGGCATGTTCTCTAGGCAACCCCCACATACTCCACTTCTGAATCCCTCCAAAGCTGTTCCTAGTTCAAGAAGAAACTTATCTGATGATCTACTAATAAAAGAGAAACATGCTAATTGACTATACCTTCACGATACCCACCAGCCAATCAGGAGTGAGTATGCAAATTAACCCAACAAAGATGGTGGGTTAATTTGCATATGCAGGCACTGAGCAGCAGGGGGCAGGATGGGACACAGGCGTTCTACACCACCCTAACTGCTCAGGGCCTCTGGGCAGTGTGGGAAGCCGGAAAGGCGGCTCTGGCCAGAGCGAAGGCGGTGCCGGCAGCCAGGGGAAGGAAGGCCCATTCTTGCATGAATCTTCATGCATTGAGCCTCTAGTATGATAAATAATTGACTATTCCTGCTTTCATGGGTGTTTGTGTTTAAACGCTGATGTTCAACAACAATAACAGAAAAAGCCCTAATGGTGACAATTAAGGCAGTGTGACAATAAAATGAATCCTGTAGAATGACCTTCTCAGCATCCTGAAATATAACCACACTGATGGCTGCTCCTGCATAGCTTTAGAGGCTATGGATTTCCATCCGCTAGAACTTAAATGTGGCTTAGCTGCATGGGAGTTATGGAAATGCAAATGAAAACAACAATGCAATAGTCCATGTTACTAAATAATCTAATAAGAATTTAAATAACTGACAATAACACACACCAGTGATGATGTGGGAAAATGGGAACTCTCCCACAGCTAGCAGGAGTGGGAATTAATGCTCTGGAGAGAAACTTGTCAGCTTTTGGTAAAATAGAAGATGTACATCTTCCATTGCAGGTGACCCCCAAATTCTACTTTTAGGTATCCCAGAGAACCCCTTTTACATATACACAGAGCTGAACATAAGGATGTTCATTGCAGCACTATCTGTAACAGCAAAATGTTGGTGACATCTGAAGGTTGTTCAATAGAGGAATTGATAAATGTGGTATATTTTTAGTACAGAATATGACAATCCTTAAAAAAATGAACTAGCTGTCCTTGATTCAATATTGATAAATCTTGAAAACATATTATTGGATGAAAAAAGAAGGTTGCAGAACACAGTGTCGTAAATTAATATCAATTTACTATAAATGCAGTAAAACTATAAAAACAAAATGGAAGAATAAATACCAAATTAATCATGGTTGTTGCCTCTGGGGAAGGCAAGAGAGGAATAAATTTGGAAAGTAGTTCAACCAAGAACTTTACACAATATTTTATTTCTTAAAAAGTAGATTTAAGTCAAATGTTTTAAAATATTGGCATTTGTTCATTCTGAGTGGTGAATGATATTGTTCTCTATAGTTTTCCCTCTTAAAAATACTTTCTAATTTTAAAAAACTAAAATGTGACAGAGAGCCCTGGCCAGTTTTCTCAGTGGTTAGAGCTTTGGACTTTGGACTGAAGGTTCCGGGTTGGATTCCCGGTCAAGAGCAGGTACCTGTGTTGCAGGTGTGATCCTGGCCTGGGTTGGGGTGTATGCAGGGGGCAACCAATTGATGTGTCTCTCTCACATCAATGGTTCTCTTCCTTTCTCTCTCCCTCCTCCCTTCCACTCCCTCTAAAAATCATTGGAAAGGAGATTCTTGGGTGAGGATTAAGCAAAAATAAATAAATAAAATAAAATAAGACAGAATTTCTGTGGTGTTCTAAGTTAATAGTCAGAGGCTAGAGCACAAACATAAAAATGACTGTTTTAGAAACCCTTATTCTTGAGTACAGAGGACATTGTTAATTGCCTACTACCAGCATCACCTCTTCCCTCCTGCTTCCTGACAGCAGCTCAGTGCTAACTCAAACTTCTTAGCCCTGTTTTCAATTCAGAAATGCATGCCCATCCAGCCAATATGCTTTAAGAAGGTTAACCCCACCCCTGGCTTCAGGGATAGGTCCTATTGATCTGAAGGTATCTCACCTTCTTTGCCACTGTGATTAATGTAGAAACCCAAGTCTGAGCTAACTAGCTCATAGGGAATGATTCTGGAATGGGCTCATGACTGTTTAAGCTATTGAGCTGTGGGGGGACATTATCTGGGGGGCTTTTAGGAAACAAGTTTCCATTCTCTTAAACGAAGGCTCCTGAAGCTGTGTCCTCCAAACATCGTGGGGTGGAGACAGGAAGCCAGAATCAGCTGTGACTGTATTTGCCATTGTAAGTTCCCTGACAGCCTGAGAATAAAAGCAACAGGTGAGAAGAGGAACCAGAGCTACTAGCCCTTTCCGCCTCTGGAGTGTTGGGTGGTGAGCCGAGCTGATAAATGTCCTTATTCTTTCATTCAACTTGAATGGGCTTTTCTATCACATCCGTCCCAAAGCAATCTAACTGCTAAATTAGGCCAAGTTATACCGAAGGACCTTTCTAGACACTAGTTGGTGAGTTCTACCTGACTTGCCGCCTAATGATTAGCCCACGGCTCACCTGCAGATATGGCCATGAGATCAACATTCATTCTTAGGAGTTTTCTAGTCTAAAACGTGATCAGAGAGAAAAAGCGGTACAATATGTGGAAACCATACCCTGTAGTAGGTGCCCTCGGGTCACTTCAGCTCATGTAAAATGGTATTTAATTCTTGCGGGTATGACCTGGGCATTGTTGGGAGGGTCCCAGGATAAGACTCCTATAACTCAAATCTCTGTAGTTGATGTAAATTCTAATTACCAAATTGGAAGTTGGAGTAATTAGGGCAGATGTGGTAACAAGCACTGAGCACTCCTTCCATCATCAATGCGATGCCCATAGCATAGAAGAGACCGAAGTGTTTGGGAATCCCATACTCCTGGAAAAGGAGAAAGCGTGGTCAACAGAAAGATACCAGTGAGTGACAGAGCCACAGAATCTGGAAGCCCAAGCCTGGCCTCAAGCATCATAAACCATAATCACCACCAATAAGATGTTCTTCCCCTTTGTAGCTCCTGTTTGGAATCATAACCCTTGTAGCTCCCACTTCTGATTCACCCACCCTCGGCTCACCTTGGCAAAGATGTCCTTGGCATCCAGGGCTCTTCGATGGAGAATGTCCCGGCGCAAGACTATCAGCAGGAAGAGGAAGCCCAGGAGCACGTGCCCCAGGTTACTGAGAATGTTATTGAAGGCACTAAAGGGATGAGAGAGAAACCATGAGAGAGTCAGGCAATCAGAGAGATTTCGAGAATGAATGCACGAATTAGCGAGGGAACTCAGCATTTGTGTTTTCCACCCCTAACCTTTTCATAAGATTCCAGGACTGGGAAATCACCAGAGATCATCTTTAACCTTTCATTTTAGGATGCCAAGCCTGTAAAAGGTGGCTGCCTTCTCTCAGGGGTGCACACTACGCTTCCCTATTACGCTCCCAATCCTCTCTGGTCCCATGGGCACTGGCATGGAATGAATCCTGGGAAAGAGAGATGCTCCAAAGATGAGCAGTTTGGGCAAATGTTTCAGCTACACTGTGAGAGGGAATTCTCATCGATGGATCCATGTTATGTGTCAACACGCAGCTCTGAAGCTGTGAATTTCAGGATGTTAGCGGGTCACAACCAGTGGCTTTTAATTCAGAAAACTTGTTCTAGAACAAGAAGCCAGGCTCCCAACTCCCAGACGAATGCTCTTTCCACTTCTGGAGGCTGCAGCATGGCCTTAGAGGCAGCAAATGTTCAAGTTCCTACATCACTGACAGCTGAGGGACCTTCAGTAAGTCCTTACTTTTCTAAGCCCTAGCATCTTCATCTGAAAAGGAGGATGGTGATAGTCACACTATCTTCCTCATGAGGTTGTTTAATGGATTGAATGTACTTGCAGCTCATGCCCATGGAGAAGTGTCATCACAATTAGGGACCTGATGTTTTCAAAAACATCCCTGCCCTCGCCTCAGCAGGTTATTCTTAGGAACGTTTCCTGACACCTCATATAGGAACGAGAGAAGTATGTCTGGTCTCAACTTCTTGATTTAAATTCCTCTTTATCCATGACTGGGGTAGTTTTCCACAGATGTTTTTAGTATTTTTTAAAAACTGAGACCGCAGCATAACATAGAAAGGCATATCTAAAAGCCTCATGGGCAACCGGTGGACTGGGCTTACCTCAGGACGCCCAAGGGGTGAGCACAGAGGAAGTTGTAATAACAGATATCCTGGTTTCCAGTGACGTTTACCACCTGCAAAATCAAGAGTGAGAAGAGGAGAGGCAGTTTTTCTCAGTCCCCTGAGCCAAGCCTGGAATCACAAAAAGCAGCACAGCCCACAGTAATAGACTGCCTGTGACTCGCAGTGCAACCAGCACTCCTTCTCATCAGGCCGGGTCATTATCTGCCACCTTCCCTCAGCACAGGCTCATTTCCTTCAGATGCTACCATCTCGCTTTGAATTGACATATTCTATCCTCCCTATTATACGGCCTCAAAGTGGAATTCAACTGAGTTTGTTTCCTTTGTTCTCATGATAAAAGCAGTATCAAAGGATGCTAACATTGGGACGTGCCTATCAGGACTGCCGTGATATGTCCTATTTTCTAGATGAATGCTGGGAGGACATGAAGCTGTCCCATCCGCTGTGAAAATAACCACAGTGCAGGTAGACATGAGGATATGGTGTTCAGTTTTCCATATTTATCACCATCTCTATCATCAAGAATCTTCACAGACCACACTATAGATATGTCTTCTGACAGGGCCCCAAAGTATTCAGAGAATATTTAGATTATAAATTGTGCTATTCAGACCTCATAAAGTACTTGTTCGCATAATGCAGTATATGTAGTAAATATGAAATTGGCTAAATATTATTAGAACTTTGGTTCTCAAAGTTGGCTGTACACTGGAATCACCGGGAATTTAATAAATACTGATGGCTGGTTCCACTCTAAGAGACTCTGACCTAATTGCTATGGGGTACAGCTTGGACACCGGGATTTTTAAAAATTCCTCAGATGTTTTTAATGGACAACAAAGTTTTAATGCACAACAAAGTTTGAGAACCACTTCACTGGAAACACCTTCAGCTTTGTGTTTATCTAAATGGGCTTTCTCATAGAGAATAAATCCTAGAGAAGGTCACTCAAGTGACCTGGACCCTTGGGTTCTATGAAGGAGTATTAGGGATTCTGAAGCTATTTTAATTATTACTTAGGTTTATTTGTTTTTTTGTTTTCTTTTTGTTTTAATATATTTTAGTTTTATGAAGCTGTTTTTACTTTTACAAAATATATTTCCCCTTAGTGAGAGGGCACAGGCTAAATGAGACATCAGGCGTCTTTGTTTTGATCTGGAAACTTATTTCCTCATTATCCCATCACGGTCGAGTTCAGACTGGTAAATCATAGGCACAATTGATAGATACTATGACTGAATGAGTGCAAGGTAATAATTTCGGATTGGTAGATAAAATAATACAAGCGGTCCCAAGTCTCCCTTTGATAAAACAATTGGGAATTAGATTTAAAGATCAAAGATGAAGCATTGGAGAAGTCCAATTAGAACCCAAATGGGAAATTAATTTTTGGACCGATCCCAAGTTACACCTTTCTCTGTATGTCACAGCACAGCTCTCTCCCTGCAGTATGAGAGCGTGGGTTCTGGGTCCAGGGCAGCACTTACTGTCTGGTAGGTGATGACCAGCTGGATCACAGGTAGTGCATAGAACACAGCGATAGTGATGATATTCCTATGCAGGCAGAAAGAACCGGAAATAGCTATTTCCAAATTAACAATGAAATCTTCAAGTTTTTTTAAAAAAGAATGCTTTCACCCCATAAGTCCTTAGTCAACTCACAAAAGCAATTAAAAACTGATAATGTGGTTCTTGTTTCTCCAGTCATTTCTAAAGCAGTGTAAATAATACTTGCTTCTGTTTTAACCAAATTACTAATGAAGATCTATCGCTTAAGGATGTTGTTAGAGGAAACATGGTCAGAATGCAAGTCATGGGAGATGGATCACACAAAGGGATGTGGCTCTCTTAGATTCCTCTTAGTTCCAAAATGAAGGTTCCACTGTGAAATTCCATGTGGCCCCCACTGTCCCTTGTTTTCCTCTAATATCTGTATCCAATTAAAGGGGAAAATAATAGGGAAGAGAAAGGAATCGGAAGATCTGTCACAGTGTCAGCCTGGGGTTTTGAAGTGGGGGGCGGGGGGGGTGGGCGGCTGCCAGGCAGCTCAGCCTCTCAGCTCGAAGGGTGGTGGCATCAGTGTGTTTGACTATCCTGGGGTACTTTCTAGCTACTCTGAGATGCTCTAGGCATCCAGTCCCTGAAATTCCTGGTTTGTCCAAGACCAGGGCCTGGTGAGGAGAAGAGGAGATGGCTGCAGATCAGCATGTCTCATGCAAAGTAGTGACATTAATGTTATTGCATTAGCCTTCTGGAAGAGAATTTGGTGTGTTCCCTGCACATATGGGAGTCTACTACCATTCTTATTTTTTCCTTTGTACTTATTAATTTAGGGCTGGTTGCCTTTTATAGTTTATTTTTCCTATGGAATGTGACATGGATTCTTGAAACACCTATATCTGTGCTTTATTAAACACTAAAACCTGTAACAGAGTTATAAAAAAAACCTTTAAATTTTAATAAAGATAACTATGGCCTTCTTGGTCATCTACTCACCAAAAATAAATCTTATATTTTTTGCTGATGATTCTCCGGTCCTTCCTGGACAAATCTGACAGGTAAAGGAACATCTGGGAAGTCAAATAAAAAGAGAATGCAAAACTGTACTTGCTTTTTTTTTTTCCCCCCCGTAAGATACAAAGGAGAGCTTTACAAATTTCAGTTCATTCCCTTACCAGGTAATTAAATTTATTTAACAAGATTTTTCTTTTAATCTTGCTTATCCCAGAATACCATAATAAAAATCCTAGTATTTCTTCTTGGGCTATTAAGGGTTGGCTGATGTGGAAAAACTATTGGGAATCGAATGCTTCTTATATCTCAAGAATTGATTTCCCAGTTTCCAAAGAGGTCCACATTGTGGTTCTTGAATTGTAGGACTGAAACTCTGCAATTCACCTTCATACACCTTCCCAGATAAACACAATATAATAAGTATACACCAGAAAGAAGCACACTTTATTCCTAAAGGATGATATGCACAGAACCAGAAACTCTTTCCCAGCTACACCCTTCAGTGGATCTGTTCTTCCATCTGGTTGGATCCCTTCCTCCTTTATTGTCCACAAGCTGTCACTTAGGACCCTGAGGGTGTTCTGATGCTCTATTCTCTTTAATGTTCTCATTTTCTTCCTCCAGACAGAAGTGCTAATTAGAGGATTGCTTCTAGTCTGTAGTTATAGTTTATCTAAAAAGCCCTTTGGGAAATATGACTTTTCTCCTGAAGGAAAACCAATAAAGGACACAAAGGCATTGCTGAAGTTGTAATCAACTGCCCTTCAGAGAGGACAGCCAGGCAGAGGTACCTTGGTCCGGATGACGTTCTTATCACTCTCAATGTCTGGCATGGTGTCGAAGTCACTCTCCTCCACGGAGCTGTCCGAGTCTGACTGGTATGGCTGCCCCCCATCAGAGGAGGACATCTGCCTGCCGGGACTGGAGCTTGACTCATCTGAAACAGAGAACCCTCATCTTTCTTCCAAAGTCCAAGAACCCAGGCTGCCCATTCTTCTCTGAGAAAAGCACAGTGCTGACTCATACTAGTAAAAACTAACACCTTACCCACAACACATGATCTTTCTCTCAGTTCCTCCTCAATGAACTTTTAATGTTCCTTTTCTATTTTTTTTTTAATTTCTTTATTGATTAAGGTGTCACATATTTGTCCTCATCCCCCCATTCCCATCCCACACCCCTCCCCACGGATGCCCCAACCCCCTGTTGAACTTAACCGTTGGATAGGCTCATATGCATGCACACAAGTCCTTTGGTTGATCTCTCCCCCCTCCTCCCAACCTCCCCTATCCTCCCTCTGAGGCCCAATAGTCCGATCGATGCCTCCTTGTTTCTGGTTCTGTTCTTGTTCATCAGTCTATGTTGTTCATCATTTCCCCTAGATGAGCGAGATCATGTGTCACTAGAGATATACTTATAAGAACTGAATGTGAGACGAGCAATAATAGTTATGCTGACAGGCAGATGAATCAGTCTGTAGTGAGTTTCTTTCTGGACCAACAGTTCTTTAGAGACCCAATTTCAATGTCCACCAGTTCCTTATGTGTACATGTCAGCACTAACCCCTCAGCTCTGGATGGTGGACAAATGGTGGTAACGGAGATCCGACTCCCTCTGGTTTGGTCTCGGCCGGACCCAGGGGCACAGCTTCACCCGGACTCAGGTGAACGTGGCCTCACCCAGACCCAGGGGCGCGTGGCCTCACCCGGACCTAGGTGCGCGAGACCTCACCTGGATCCAGGGACACATGGCCTCACCCGGACCCGGGGGCGCGTGGCCTCTCCCAGACCCAGGGGCACGTGGCCTCACCTGGAGCTAGGTGCGCGAGGCCTCACCCGGATCCAGGGACACATGGCCTCACCCGGACCCGGGGGCGCGTGGCCTCTCCCAGACCCAGGGGCGCGTGGCCTCACCCGGACCCGGGACCCAGCCTCACCCGGATCCAGGGACACATGGCCTCACCTGGACCCGGGGGCGCGTGGCCTCTCCCAGACCCAGGGGCATGTGGCCTCACCCGGACCTAGGTGCGCGAGGCCTCACCCGGATCCAGGGACACATGGCCTCACCCGGACCCGGGGGCGCGTGGCCTCTCCCAGACCCAGGGGCGCGTGGCCTCACCCGGACCCGGGACCCAGCCTCACCCGGATCCAGGGACACATGGCCTCACCTGGACCCGAGGGCGCGTGGCCTCTCCCAGACCCAGGCGCGCGTGGCCTCACCCGGACCTAGGTGCGCGAGGCCTCACCCGGATCCAGGGACACATGGCCTCACCCGGACCCGGGGGCGCGTGGCCTCTCCCAGACCCAGGGGCGCGTGGCCTCACCCTAGGTGCTAGGTGCGCGAGTCTATTTTTAAGGATATAAAGACATCTGCTCTGTTAACTATTGGATGCAAAGATAATATGCTATATTTCATGTTTCATAATTAAAATATGAACATAAATATATAAATATATGCGTGCACATAGTTATGTATAGCATCTACCACATATACTTGTCAGCACACCCATATCCAGCAGCTCTACATGGCTTGTGGATCAAGTACTTGTACACGGAAATCCCCCACATGCCGCATCTAGGATTACATAATGTAAACAACAATCTCAGGAAGAGGAATCCTTGTGTTCCTGTGAACACTTCCCAGAGCAGATGGGAATTTGTGCAGCTTGATGAACACATGTGCCGAGCCTACTTCTGCTTTATTTCTTCTGGTCAGATGGCTAAACAATAAAAAAAGCTCCTGTTCTGGCAGAGCCAGAAATAAGTCGCCTGCACTGAGCCCACATGCTTCTCAAAAGTTACAGAACAATAGGGCAGGGATACAGGATCCCAGTCCCTCTACACTGACATTTGAGGTGCAGCATTCCTAGGCCAATAAGCGTCATGGAAGTGCATGGAAGCGTCAAAGCACTCCTCCAACAAGACAGGGCTGGGAATTCTGTTCCCTTCAGGCCACTTAATGAACTCTGGGGGTTGCCAGGTGCATGACTGGGTGGCATTGAGCAGGTTCGATTATGAAGTTAGCCCAAAGGAAAGACTGGGGGGCTTCAGCCATGTTCACCTGCAGCTCAGCGTTAGTCTTCTGACTGCCCTTACTCCCCTGAAACCTGAGAATGAAACAGCTGGTCAGTTGAGGTCGGGCTCCCTGACATCAGACTCTGACACATCTTTCAAGTCCTAGTCAGGCTGGGTATGAAAAAATCTCCATGGGGACCTTGGTAGGTTAATGGCAGACCATTGTAGGGAATTCTGCTCAAGCGTTGCTAGCAGATCCAAGAAACGATCATAGAACTGGAGAAAGTTAGAACTGGAAGGCATCTTCCAGATCATCCAACCAATTTATCTATAAAGACCATACAGTCTTATGTGATGACTGCCTTGCCCGCTCTCACAGTCATTAGTGGCTGGAGAACTAGGAAGCACTTCCATGAATGGACTCGTAGGAAATACCTATTGCCCCGTAGCTGCTCCCTTCGGGGGTGCTGGCAGCAATGGGATGTGACACCGCCAGAGTTCCAGAGCCTGTTAAAAAGCAAAGCAAAGAGGGAAACACTTTATGTCCAGTTGCTAAAACAAAGGAACACAACACAATTCCAAGTAGTTTAAATGATCAGCACACAATATTTTAAATTTGATATTCTTTTACTCTAATACAGGAGTCACCAAACTGTGGCCTACAGGCCAAATCTAGCCTGCCACCTGTTTTTTTATGGCCCTTGCACTAAGAATGATTTTTAAATGTTTAAATTATTGGAGGGAAAAAGCAAAAGGAAAATAATATGTAAAAATTCTAGGAAATTAAAATTTCAGTATTCATATATAAAGTTTAATTGAGATATAGTCACACTCATTTGGGTATGTCTATGGCTGGTTTTAACTACAATGAACAGGTTTGACAGAGACTATATGACTGGCAGAGCTTAACATATTTACTATTAGGTACTTTAGAGAAAAGCTGATGATTCTCGCTGGACAGTATTGCAGAATCACAAGAACAAAGGAGCATGGGTGCTGAATCCTTGTGAGGAAAGCCACCACTGAACAAAAATGTCAGCAATAAACGCCTGTGATTAAGGCACTGTAATTTGGAGGTTTACTTGTTACAGCAGTTAGCAGAACCCTCACAATAGGCTGGAAAAGCCCAGATAGGAAAGGAAATTTCCGCACTCCTTGTAGCAATAAATAATAGCAACATGAACTAAGGATGTGAATGAACGTTGGTTATTTTGAGGGATATTTAGGAGGTAGAATAGAAGTATCTATTGCCAAGTGGTTGTTGTCAGTGAGAGAAAAAGATTCTAAAAAAATACATCTAAGCAGGTATCTAGTCAGTTTCTGACTTAGTGCCACCACGTTTCCGGGAGCCACACTCATCTGTGGAGACGCAGGAGAACAATTCTTTACTGTCTCCTGAGTTTTGCCAAGGATCTGGGATATTGTCGGGCTGGTGGGGATTCCATACTGAAATCTTCTTTCTGAGAGATGCGATTGCTTCTGTCGCAATACAGGCAAAAAAATCTGTAACTTGCCAGTCTCTTGTACTATTGTAGGGAAATATCTTTTCAGTGAAGCCATAACTGAGAATATTCTTTCACATCCTCACTGCAAATATATTTCTATTTCTTCATTGAAAACATGGATCTTTATAGTTTACATTAATACTAGAGTGTAACACATGAAAAAGGACCCAAAGCCTCAAACAATTCATCATTGGTCACAGTTGGCTCTCTTCATCCAGCTCTCAAACTACACTTCCACTAGTGGGCAGTAAAATCATTCAGTTTTGCAAGCCAACTTTATAGGCTTTCCACTTTGTTTTGTTTGTTTTACGCTTTGTGTGTCCATTTATTTCCTCCATGAAAAGAAAAATTAAATCTCAAGTCCAAAATATTTAGCCAAACGATGAGAGATACCTGATGGCCTTGGAGACTCAATTGCCTTCCTCACTTTGATGGCTCAGCAGCTGGACAGCAACACCTTGGAGCTAATGGCAGAATTCCTGGCAGGCAAGGCTGTTCCCAGGGCCCTCAGAATGCAGACTCCCTGGCATTGTTCCTAGGCTTGGAGATCCCTTGATGTGTTTCTTAATTATTTAAAGAAAGATGTTCCCTGGCTTTTCTTTGACTTACCCATAATTGCATGGTATCAACACCATCTCTACTTTTCATCCAATTTCCAGGCATAGAAACAGGTTACTTTCAGACTCTTAATGAGAGATTAAATCTTGAGCACATAACAGTGTTATGGGAAGATGGTGATTACAATTTGATGGACTTTTTTGACCTAGGACAGATTTGGCCATAGTTACAGCATAGAGCTCTGCTGCTGTTCCTTCTTCTGCTGCTATTGACTATATTGGTACTATAACAAGTACTATCACTGTTACCACCACCACTCCTCCCCCTACTAACGCCTCTGTTACTGTTACTACAGCGGCGGCGGCTGCTGCTATGATCACTACTGTTGGCCAATGGTTATTGAAAGCTTACTGTGCCTCAGACACTCTTTTGAGTTCTTTACAAGAATTTTAATTTTTCAACAACCCTATGAAGTGGGTACTATGGTTATCACCATTTTAAAGACAACAAAGGGGAGTTGCTGAGAGATGAAGTAATTTGCCCAGAGTCGCTCTGATATTGGATGGATATTGGTTTGTTATATTGGTCTCAGTTAAAATTTTTCTTAATTGAAAGAAGCACAAGGGTTTTCCTTCAAAATATGAATAACGGGCAGTAAGCATGTTGCTTTGGTGGAGTGCTGCAGAATATCTTTCAAAGGAGACAAGTAGGTTGAGGCTCATATGCATCTCCACTACCATAAGCACAATCTTTGCTCTTTGCTCTCAGCCTTTGCTCTGCTGTGCTTGCCAATGATTCCTTACTGGGCCATGCTCCTGCCTTCTTTCTGTCTAGTTCAGCGGTTGGCAAACTGCGGCTCGCGAGCCACATAGCGGTGGTTTGCCACTCTGTTGACTAATGAGTTTGCCTACCACTGGTCTAGTTCATTGTGGGAAGTCTCACAAAAATCACTGTATTGATCGTATCCCTAGGTGCTATAGTTAGTCTTTCCCATTTCCATTTCCCTCAGTCCCTTTCACATTTTTTTTTTCTTTTCAAGTGGAAGCTCCCTATTTTTAACCACTAACCTCTGTCCCTTATTTAAGATTTAATAAAAAAAAATAAATGTGCAAATAGTAAGTGAAGAATGGCACTAAAATAATTAAACCCAGAATTTTTGGCATTTTGGTGTTACTGAGAAGCCCTCTGATGAGGTAAGTAGAAGTGCACATAGGAAAATGATGAGGCCAGTTTTGGCAGGAGGTTGTAATGGTTTGTGGGAGCCAATGGTTTTTGTGTGTGTGTGATCAAAAGAGAAAAAAAAACCACACGAACAAAAACTAAAATAAAAGCAAATGAGAAAACCAAACAACCACTGTTTTGTTATTTTTCCATTAAAAAGAAAAAGCCAGCTGTGTAGGTCTGTTCAGACTTGGATGTGTCACTGATTTCTGCACTTTGCTCTGCCTCATTCTGAGCCAACAGCAGAGGTTCTGTGATGATTAAGAACATCAAGAGTTTCATGTGCAATATGCCAGCACGTAAAATGTTTGAACTCTGTGGACTTTAATAGGTATAATTTAAATACATGATTGGTCAATACCAGATAATTTTTCTTATGTCTAAACCTTTTTAGAATAAAAAGCCAAAGCATTTTCTTCCAAACTTCAAGTATGATCAATGGTCCTAGAAGGCAAGCCATTTTTACACTTATCTGTATGGTATTGAGAAAGCAGAATTAAATACAAAAATATTAGCTCATAGGACAGACCAAGATGTTCTGGCTGGAAATAAGCAAACTTATAAGGTTGTGAATGAGCTAATCTAATTGAGGAAACTTGTTCCGTTGTGTTTTTCTCTGAGCACAACCCCCTTGCCATCTGTCTACTTTACTAACACAGAAAAAGATATGCTTGCTCTTTACGTTAAATGCTCTGTGTGAGGGGAAAAATGTCATTTCATTCTGAGCATATTTGGAACTTGCAGGGACTTCATATTTATAACTGACCTGTCTCTTTCCATTTCTGAACGCAGGAAGTTGGAAGCTGAAGAGGGAGTCGGAAATGATGTGAACTAGCTGCCATGAAATTCCATTTTTATGTCAGTTGGCTACCTACCCCAACTAATTTCATGTTTTGTTTCAAAAGCTGAGGAGAAAATGAAGGAAACCACTAATCTTTGTAGAGGGATATAAAATTCCTCTCAAAGGAAATACTGAGCAAGAAAAGTCAAGGAAATTTGGAAAAAGAAGAGAAGTGAGTCAGGACTCACATTAGAGACCCATTGCCCCAGAGCCTGGTGATGACCTGTGCTCCTTGGTGTCTCCAGACTCAACACACTGCTTGTCTTACTCCCTCTGGACCCTGCTCTTTGCTGAGAGGCTGACTCAGTAATGGCTCTCTCCAGGGAAGGGTTCGTTGGATTGGCCATATGGTTCTTAAATGTACAAACCTGACAGGTTTGTCAAGCTCCCTCACTTGAAAAAGTGACCTTGTCCTAAGCTACACCCAGGTTCGTGGTGACAGCTCAGGTGCGCCACAGGCCTGTGAGGTATGCTTCATTCATCTCTCTTCCCACTTGGTGTCTGAATTTCTGTACAGACTCTTTAACAATGATGAGAAATATAGGTTTCTCTGCTGATAGAGCCAGTGGAGGAAAGGTTTTTATTTATTTATTTTTTATTTTTATTAAGGTATTATATGTGTACATATCTTACCATTGCCCCCACCCCACCCCACTCCCATATATGCCCTCACCCCCCAGAGTTTTGCGTCCATTGGTTATGCTTATATGCATGCATACAAGTCCTTCGGTTGATCTCTTATCTTCCCCACCTTTCCCTAAACTTGGAGGAAAGGTTTTTAAAGCACAGAGCTTTTACTACTACTCCTTAGATGACCCCAGAGAACCCTGCTTTAAGTCCTAAGTGATGAATGGAGAATACATTGTCCCTTCAAGGACTGAAGAAGCTTTTTACCAGCACTATTTCCATTTCATCTGGCTCTAGGGTCTCCTTTCCTTTTTCATCCAATGAAGTATAAAATAAATTCTTTCTCTTTTTAGGATAGTTGGAGCCAATGTTGACATATTTCATGTAAAACTTAAAGAACTGCAGACAAGTCAAAGAATAACAAATGCAGAGGAGTCGGCAGGTTCTCCAGATGCAGCCTTCCTGTGGTTACCTAACTATAATAGAGCTGCCACCAGCCCCCAAGGCATTTCCTGGAGCTCTGAGCTCCACTGAACTTCCTGTAGCTCCACAGTCACACTAATCTTGGCCCTGGGGAGAGACAGACATTCTGAATCCTGGTCCTCTCCAAAGGTTCCTCCCTGAATGTCTCACTTTAGCTTCTAGATAAAGTCCCGCTCGGAGGCTGGCTTATCAATGTTCTGTTTGATATGTTTAAAAAAGTCACTAACTGGTTTTTTCTCCAGGGTAGATCTTGTCCTCTCGGCTCTTGTTTTAAATCACGTAAGTCTCCTCTCACTAGTGGGCCTGTGACGTGAGTTGTATTATCTTTGATCTTTCCCTGTAGTCTCTCTGTTACAAAGATTCTTTATTTCCACCCTATTTCAAAGCCCTTTGTGGTGAACTTTCTTATTCCATACTTCCTAACTAAGCTGGGATTTTGTTCAGGTATCCTCACCTGTGCCTGGCAGTCCGTGTGTTTAAGTCAGTGAATCTCAGGGATGGAGAAAATGTTTTGCCCCCGAGATGACATTTGGCAATGTCTGGAGACATTTGAGTTGTCACAGGGAGGAAGCGTACTGCTGCATTCTAGTAGGTAGAGGTGAAGGATGCAGTTAAACGTTGAACTTCCTGCAATACATGGGACAGCCCCCAACAAACAAGACCTATCTGGCCTGTAATGTCAATTAATGTTGAGTTTGAGAAACCTTAGTCTCAGCAAAAGATGATCTCATCCTAATTCTATAAGTAGGCTTAATGCATCTGTGGGTAAATATGTTCCTTTGCAGGGAGTGGTTTACCAATAAGTATACAATTCACTGTAGGCCAATCAAGTGAGAATAAGTTGCTGGGTGCTTCTGGAAAAAGTCCTTCCTTCTGGACATTGTCAAGTGAGGGTATAAACCTGATCCACCTCACCACCAGCACTGAGAGCAAAGGAGAGCCAAGGAAATGGCAGGGAAAGGACCAGAGCCACTCGACTCAGTCAGTCCTGAAGCCCAACTTTCTGCTCAACTTCCAGGGAGAGGAGCTTCATATGGTTTAGGCATGTTTGAGATAGAATTTCTTGTTACTTGCAGCCACATGAAACCTAATTGATGCACCTTTATTCTTTCCTTTCCTTCCCTCCCCTTCCTTTCATTTCCTTTCCTTTTCTTTTGTTCACTCATTAATTTCTTCTGCCATCTGAAGGGCACCTCTAGCTCTTAGCTAATTTTCAGGGCCTTCTTGATTTTGACAATCATCTGGCCCAAATCCCAGCTCTGTTCACCTATGTTTCACTGTTCAGGAGAGTCTTCTGAACATGGTGTTCCTGTAACTATCATTATAATAATAAAATGACTTCACTCATACAATAAAAATAACAGAGCATTCATTCACAGAGCACAGAATGGGATCCAACCAACCAGGCTTTCTAAGTTCAACCAGGCATAAAATAAGAGCAAAACCTGGGGAGCGCTGGAGAGAAAAAGGTGAAATCCAGAGAGAAGGCAAATTTGCCTAAACATTTTATAAATAAAAGGGAAAGTAGTATTTAGCATGTTAATGACAGTAAAACAGGTGTCCTTTCACAGTCTCTCATAGTGGCTGTTGAATGTTATTTAAAACAAATTGCCTGGGTGGCTGGAAAAATAGACATGCTGACAGTAAGGAAGACAAAAGGACGGCAGGAGAAACAGCAGGGGGGAAATTCCTCCTGGTTGTGTGTGGGGGAGGGGCTCAATTTGTGTCTTTCTAAGATTCCGTGGGTTCATTTAAGTGTTGAAAACACAAACTAAACATCTGCTGCTTGTGACTTAAAAATCAAGTCTCACTTATCATTCCTTTTCCAAATGATCACTCTTTGCCAAATGGCGTATGAGTACTGCGAAACTCATGCTGATTTAGCTTTTCAAAAATGAGGACATATACAAAAGTACAAACTTCCAGTTATAAAATAAGTAAGTCCTGAGGATGTCATTAATGTACAGCATGGTGACTGTAGTAATACTGTATTGTATATTAGAAAGTTTCTGAGAGAGTAGATCTTTAAAGTTCTCATCATAAGAAAAAAATGTGCATGTGTAGTAATGAGTGCTAACTGAACTCATTGTGGTGATCCTTTTACATAACATACAAATATTGACTCATTATGTTGTATACCTGGAACTTATAGTGTTATATATCTCAATTTTAAAAAATGAAGACATTTGATTTTTAAAAAGTTTTGATAAAAAATATCAGGCAATTGAATTCCTTTGTTCAAATTCTCAGAGTGGAGGAAAGGGCATATTACAATGGTTGGATAATCAATTACTGTGGAGTTCTCAGAGTTAGTATTCTTATGATATTTGCTAGTCTCAAATATTTCAGTTTTCTAGTTACTTGAATAAAAACAACAACACCTCTATCTCAATTTGAGAAAAGTAAACTCTGAATTAGAGTTAACAATACATTTTTAATATTGTTCATAAATCAACTTGGGGATAGGTATAAACAATTTATATCCTCGAAAAGATTTTACTTTTAAAAAGGATGAATGGCTGACAAATGGACTTGTGGATAATTACAAGGGACGCTCCCAGTAAAAGTTTTCAGTATGAGTTCCATATCTCAGTAATTATTGGTTCTCACTGAGCTCCGTTTTCTGTAGAAAGGCTGCAGATTAGACTATTTTGTGGGTTGGGAACCAAGGGAGGGTTTGGAAATTACAAAGGGCATAGAGACAAAAGAAGTACCAAATGGGAGTGTTACCATATACATGACATCAATTTGATTTGAAACCAGGGATTTTTCTTACCATCATTGGAACCAAAGCTTCCGTCAATGGATTTTCTCTGAAACCTGCAAGAAAAGCACATACACATGCTCCTAAGGCAGCGAAAACCTCAGCATTTTACATGTGTCCTCTATCGACTTTACTGCAGATTTGTCTGCTGGAATCTCTTAAAAATGGGCCTTTGGATATGGAGAACTTGGGACTCCGATACATTGCTAATAGGATTGTAAAATGATGTAGCCACTTAGACGAGATCGGGCGCGTTCAGGGTGGTATGGCCGTAGACTGATGTAGCCACTTAGGAAAAGTTTGGCAGTTCCTCAAAAAGTTAAACATAGAGTTACCATATAATCCAGCAGTTCTATCCCTAGGCATGTGCGCGTGCACACACACACACACGTAAATTCATTAATTTATTTTCAGATTTGTTTATTTTCAGATAATTCACATACCATAAAATTCACACACCCTTTAATATGCACAATTCAATGAGTTTTAGTATATTCACAAAGTTGTGCAACTATCACTATTACCTAATTCGAGAACATTTTCATCATCCCCCAAAGAAATCTCAAATCTATTAGCAGTCACTCCCTATTCCCCTTCCTCCCAGCTCCTGGCAAACACTAATCTACTGTCTGTCTATAAATCTGCCTATTCTGGACATTTCATATAAATGAAATATACTATATGTAGTCTTTCTTGACTGGCTTTTTTCACTTAATGTTTTCAAGGCTCATCTATATGACATATGAATCAATACTTCAGTCATTTTATGGCTAATATTCCATTGAATGGATAGATCACATTTCTTTGTTTATACTTGGGTGGACATTTTGGTTGTTTCAACTTTTTGACTCATGGCCCCTTCCTCTGTCTTCAGAGTGTATCACTCCAACCGTTGCTTCCATCATCACATCTCCTCCTTCTGCCTTGGACCCTCTTGTCTCCCTTTTATATAAGGACCCTTGTGATTACATTATACCATATGGATAATCTGGGATAATCTCCATAATTTATCACATGTGCAAAATCTCTTTTGTCCTGTAAAGTGACGTATTCACAGGTTCTGTATATTGGGATATGGACATCTTTTGGGGGCCATTATTCTATCTACTATCCCATTTTAACAATATTAAGTCTTCCAACCCATGAACATGGGACATCTTTCCATAAGTCCTCTTTAATTTCTTTCAAGGATGTTTTGTAGTTTTAATTAGTTAAATGTGTTAATTATTTTATTATTTTAATGCTATTGTAAATGGAATTGTTTTCTTATTGAATTGTAAATTGCTAGTGTGTAGAAATCCAATTGATTTTTGTATACTGATCTTGTATCTTGTAATCTCAGTAAACTCAGAGCTTCTTTTTGGAAGTGATGAAAATTAGATAGTGGTGGTGGTTGTGCAACTGTGAATACACTAAAAACCACTGAATTGTATATTGTATAAGGGTGAATTTTATGTTCCGTGAATTATATCTCAATAGCCATTATTTAAAAACTAGAGGCCCGGTGCACGAAATTCGTGCACGGAGGGGGGTTGTCCCTCAGCCTAGCCTGTACCCTCTCCAATATGGGACCCCTCAAGGGATGTCCGACTGCCCGTTTAGGCCCGATCCCGGTGGGCAGTCAGATCCCTAAACGGGCAGTCAGACATCCCTCTCACAATCCAGGACTGCTGGCTCCCAACTGCTTGCCTGCCTGCCTTCCTGATTGCCCCTAACCGCTTCTGCCTGCCAGCCTGATCACCCCCTAACCACTCTGCTGCCAGCCTGTTTGCCCCCAACTTCCCTCCTCTGCTGGCTTGGTCACCCCTAACTGCCCTCTCCTGCAGGGTTGATTACCTCCAACTGCCCTCCCTTGCAGGCTTGGTCCCTCTCAACTGCCCTCCCTTGCAGGCCAGGTGCCTCCCAACTGCCCTCTCCTGCTGTCAATCTTGTGGTGGCCATCTTGTGTCCACATGGGGGCAGCTATATTGTGTGTTGCAGTGATGATCAATCTGCATATTACTCTTTTATTAGATAGGATAGAGGCCTGGTACAGGGGTGGGGACCAGCTGGTTTGCCCTGAAGGGCACCCCGGATCAGGTGGGGGTTCCCTTGGGGTGTGGGGCACCCTGAGCGAGGGGCCTGTGGTGGTTTGCAGGCTGGCCACGCCCCCTGGCAACCCAAGTGGAGGCCCTGGTATCTGGAATTTATTTTCCTTCTACAATTGAAACTTTGTAGCCTGAAGTGGAGCCAAGCCTGGGCCTCCCTCCGAGGCCGGCAGCCATTTCTGTTGGGGTTATAATTGAAACTTTGTAGCCTTAAGCGGGTGTGCCCGGCCAGGGTGTGTGGAAAGCTTTGCTTCCCCTGTTGCCGGCGGCAAACCTGGCCTGCTCTCTCAAGCTCCATCCTGCCGCCATTTGTTTGTATTTGTTTACCTTCTATAATTGAAACTTTGTAGCTTGAGTGGAGGCTTAGGCCTGGCAAGGGCAGGCAGAAAGCTTGGCTTCCTCTGTTACCTAGGAAACCTTGCTCTCTGTGGCTGTAGCCATCTTGGTTTGGGTTAATTTGCATACTTGCTCTGATTGGATGGTGGGCGTGGCTTGTGGACATGGCTTGTGGTGTGTCGGAGGTATGGTCAATTTGCATATTTGTCTATTATTAGATAGGATTATGTATACCATTTGAGAATGTCTACCAAAAATTTAAATGTGAATTAACCTCTTCCCCAAAGTGAGCCTCCCTTTTGAATGAGGCTGGAGTGGAGGAGGAGGAAAATTGCACCTGTACTTTGGTATATGCTCTTATTTTCTTCCAGACGGGGACTCCAAAAGTGGCACACTCCTGATCCTGGTATATTTGGTGGAGGAACGTCCCTTCATATCTCTTTTTTCTCTAGACACAGCAAATTCATCCCTGCCTCAGGGCTTTTGCTCTTGTTCTCTGCCTGGGTCATTCTCTCCTCAGATCCTCATATTGCTGGCTCCTTTCTGCTATTCAGGTTTTGGTTCTGAGCAGTCTTCCTTGCTGAATAAGTTAAATTTAAAGTAGCTTCCCCAATCAAATCATTCTCTATCACACCAGAGTCTTTATTCTTCTCTCTCTAGCTGAAATTATTTTATTACTTGCTTCTTTGCTTATATGTTTTTCTCTGTACCATGTAAGTTCTATTAGAGCAGGACTCTAGCTTGTCTTGTTCACCACTGTATCTTTCACCTCTAGTACAGGCCCTGCCACATAGGAAATGATAACTAAATATTTGTTGAATGAAAAAGGCATATCATTAAGGAGAGCAGTTATAATTTTGGCCCAACTGTTCTAGCTGTTCAAACGAGGCTCCAGTGAAGTCCCCTTTAAAAACAATTTTAGTGATATTAACTGGCAAGCAATTATGTATTTGGCCTCATTAAAGATGAAGTGTTTGGATTGTGTGTTTGTATTAACAGGCTTTACCCAGGCTTGCCTTAGGTTTTGGAGCTGATAAAATTTTTCATTAGAGGAGTTCAATGATTTACAAAGCCGGGGTGAGGCAGGCAGTATCCAGTGAGAAAAGGCAAAAATAGTAAATGAGAACTATGGTAGACATTGGAAATGGCTACACCTCATCTTGTATCCAGCTCCTTCAATCAAAAGTGGAGTCTGTATCTTCACTTCTTAAATCTGGACTGGCCTCATGACTTGTTTTGACCCACAGAATGAGGGGAAAGTAATACCATTTCTCAGCCTCGTCTTAAGGAGGCCTCACACTCTTCTGTTATCTCTCCTGGAGATACAATAAGCCAGGGCTAGTCTGGGGGAGGGTGGGAGACCCAGCACTGCTGAGGGCAGTCTAGCAGAGCCAGCTCCTAGATGACCTGTCAGCTGGTTGCATTCTATGACCACATCCAGCTGAGATCTCAGCCCAGTCCAGCTGACCCACAGATTTGTGAGCAAACTTAAATATTTATTGATGTATGCCACTGAAGTTTTTATGGTTGATTTTTATGCCGCATTATTATGGCAATAGATAACTAATACAAGTGTCGAGAGAAGGATAAGCACCCAGAACTGAGCACTTTGAACTCAGTGTCTGGCAGGGTGGTTGAGAGGAACAAACAAGAGAATATGTATGCAGTGCACGGGCCAGGACCTGCACATTCATTGTGGGGGCTCCAAAAATATGGAATAGATTGAATCTGGAGAAAGGGAGGAAAATGGTGTTTAGTTATGTGTTCAAGAGAATATAGCATAAAAACACTTTGAGGGCCAGGACATATCTCTAACCAGTGTTTCCATCCTAATCTCACAGCAGGTACTGAAAGCCCCTCATGTATTAATAATAGGGGGCAGGGGACTCACTGAGCAAATGGCTTTATGCTCCAGAACTAGTTTCATTTGGTTTTGTAGAAAACTTTATTTCTGCTTAGTTCAACGAAGGAAGAGTTGTATTAGCATTTTCCCTCAGTCTATTCCCCTATTTAGAATGCCAACTAGTTCTTCTGTCTTCAGATTGCTATTTTCAGTTTGTCTATATTTGGAAAAAATCTCTGCTCATGCAATTGACTGTAGCAAAGTAATCGGGTAGCTCGCGGTTTCAACAGAGCCTTATAGCACAACTTTGAAAAACTGTGCTCACTTCAGTAGGTTGAATAACAACTGTAGAGAGATTGATATCCAGCTATTAACTTAATTTTTTGTCTGTTTGTGTGTTGACTATGCATATTAACTAACTAAAGAAGTGAAATCCTATCTCCTCAAATCTAAAACATCAAGAGTAGAGACATTCTTCCTAAGAGAAGCAGAAGAGGTGATCCTCTTATTCCATGACACTGAAGCTCATCTGAGTCAAAACTGGAAGCTTTTTGGACCTTTTCTCAGGTGAATCCATGCGGAGGCTGCCCCCCTCACATGCCCTGACCACTCTAGACCCATTTTGACCAGGCTGCTTAAGAGCTAAGGCTCTAGAGGCCCGCTCTCTGGTTTCAAACCCCAGCTCTTTCATTTACTGGCTGTGAATTCTTGGTCAAATTGCTTCATCTCTCTATGCCTCAATTTCCTTCGCCATCAAATGGTGCTAATACTAGTACCCATTGCTGTGGATCATTAGACAAGATCATCTGCTTAGAGAGTTTGGCACAGAGCAGGTACTTGTTAAATGTCAGTGATTGTAATCTGATAAATTAATTGAGCTGATAATTAATGTATGTACTTTTAGGTATAATATTTACCTGTAGACTAGAGTCTTTGTTTTTAACTTTTTATTTGAAAATAACTTCAAATTTATGAAGACCTTATTATAAGAATACAACAGTCACATACCATTTACCTAGATTCACTTATTGTTAGTATATTACTCCATTTGCTTTATCAGTCTGTCTCTCTTTCTGTGTATGTACAAATTGGTATATATATACTCATTTTTTTCTGAACCATTTGAAAGTAAGTTACCTGTCATGAACTTTTAGGCTTAAATAGAATAAAGATATTCTCTTACATAATCACAGTATAGTTGTCAAATTCAGCAAATTTAACATTAATATTATACTCTTATCTAATCTACTGTCTGTATTAAAATTTTATCAGTTGACCTAATAATGCCATTTATAGTTTATTTTTCTTCCAGTAATAGATCCAGTCTGAGATCAGGTATTGTCTTTAGTTGTCATATCGCCTTATTTTCCTTCAACCTGGAACTTTTTCATAGCCTTTCTTTGTCTTTTATGACAAATTTTAATAAAATGACTGTCATTTTTAGTTTAATTTTTCCTTGTGGTTATATTCAAAATATGCATGTCTGGCTGGAACACTGTATATGTGATGTTGTGCTCTTCTCAGAGTGTCACATCTGGGGGCACATGATGTTTATCTTTTCCTCAGTCATATTAATTTTTAAAAAAATATATTTTATTGATTTTTTACAGAGAGGAAGAGAGAGGGATAGAGAGTCAGAAACATCGATGAGAGAGAAACATCGATCAGCTGCCTCTTGCACACCCCCTACTGGGGATGTGCCCGCAACCAAGGTACATGCCCTTGACCAGAATCGAACCTGGGACCCTTGATTCCGCAGGCCGACGCTCTATCCACTGAGCCAAACCGGTTTCGGCAGTTAATTTTGATCACCTAGTCAATCATTGTCTGATTTCTTCACTGTGTGGTTACTATTTTCCCCCTTACAACTACTAAGCACTTTGTGGGGATACCCTTAAAGGCCATGAAAATATCTTGATCCTCATCAGATTTTTCTCCTAGTTTTAGTATCCATTGATGATTCTTAACCTGATCCATGCAAAACAATGATTTTCCAATTCCAGCACTCTCTCCATATTTATGTCAGCTTTTGGCGTTGTGCTGTAGACAAACGCCCTCCTTAACACTGCCAGTATTTGTTAATAACTCCTTTCCCTAATGTGTACCAGTTTTAGTAACTGTGTTGACTTCATTAGATGTATATCTGCAGGTATTTAGGTTGTTCCTTCCTCCCTTCCTTTCTTTATCAATATGGATTCATGAATTTCTATTTTTTACAATGATTTATAATTAATTATTCTCCTTAATTGTTTTGGTGCTGAGATTGTTCCAGATATGACCAGTGATAATCCCAGGGTTTTTGACGTCAGTTTATTAACTGAAAAGCTTCATAAAGGTCACAAAAAGCAGTTATTTTTGAGTCAGAGATAGGCCTGCATCACTGAGATGACTGTATCACTGTCGGAGCCATGGGGTTTTTCTATAGATGGGAGTTTGCCCAGTAATCTGAAAACTCTATGCTGGCTTTGTTTTCTTTACCCGTTCGAGAGGAGAAAGAACATTTGTTTAATATAAACCTCCTGCCATGCTTTCGTAGTTATTTCACAGAGACCACAACTATGGAATTCTCAAGGTTCAGGCCTGCTGAGGAGGCAAGGAGAGATGAGCTCATTTTACTGGGAGGTCCAAACTCTCAGAAATGGCATTTCCTTAGTTAGATCATCGACTAATTGTCTCCCTTTTTTCTCACCCTTAAGGGACATTTTATTGGAAAATTGATGCTACAACAGTAAGAATGTAGTATCAAAGTATATTATTCCTGCTATTAATAACTAATTCCTGATAAAATTACTCCTGCTGAAATAACTAACACTTTACCAGCACTTATTCAATTTAGAACATTGACATAAACACTGCAGTTATATTATTCTAAGAAGTAAATTATTATCTCATTTTACAGATGAGGAAACTGAAATACAGAGAAGTTAAGTAACTTGCCCAAGGTCACACAATTGGTGGCTGAGTCAATATGGTTCTAAAGCCTAATGCTCCAGTTACTAAGCAGAGACAGGCAATGGGGTTAACATTTCCTGAAACTCTTGACCTACCGGATATAATGAACAAACGCAATCAGCAGGCATCCCAAATAGAAGGAGAAGAAGATGAGGAAGCTGAGAAGAATGGATTTCACAAAAACGGATTCTGAGGAAAGAGAAACAACTTTAGTCAGGAGAAAAGAGGACCATATATGGGACAGAACAGATTCAAAGGCCTGTCTTCATCATACTCATTCTTAAGTCTTGAGATGCCTCCATTTAAAGCAGCAAAGCTACTGAAGGTCACCCAGACATTATCCACAAACGGCTGCCTGTGTACAGCTTCATAATGAGTTCCCTTTCTTTTTGGAAGGGATTTAACAAATGCTCTGATTCTCTTTTCTATCTCTAAGGTAAACATTAGTTTTCTTATAATGTTTCTCTGGAAGGATGACGTTAGCATTGAATTATATGATCGACTGCCTGACATAGGAATCTGTCCACTGAACCCTAGAGCCAAATCTGACCTTTAATGGAAGGAACAACGGTCACTTTAAGGTTCTTTGTGCGTTGTAGATTCCAGGTCTGGTTCTTCTTTTCTGGTAAAAAAAAAAGAACAAGGAAAAATGGATCAGATAGTAGGCTCTTCAACTCTCATCTGAACAGTTGTTCAAAAATGGTCCAAAATTAACTCTGGACCATTTTCTTTTAGCAAGAACTAGAGGAAAACCTAACTCCCAAACCTTCACATCATCTAATATACCTTCTGGTTAAACGTTCAAATTGGATGCAGTTGATAGCACTAATTGAGGCAAATGAGACTTCAGCCTCCCTGCTCAATGAAGAAGGCTTGACTCTTTACTTGATATCCAGGTGGCTCAACATGCCACAGACATGTGAAGAAAACAGCTACAAAAATAGGAAGCCACTGTGTATTTTGGCTTGTATTTTCTAGCCAGTGAGAACTTGTTTTTTTCTTATATAGTCACCAAAGAGCATGTAGTTTAACGAAGAACATTAGACATTAGCAAAACTCCATAAAGCGATGTAATTAAGAGATTAAAGAATACAGGAACAAATTTCACCTAAATACCAAGGGAACCATGTTACACTCAACAATAAACATCTCTCTGTGTTGATCACATATCACATCAGCTGCTGGGGACTTGTGTTTTCCTACAACCTATTCCATTCCCAAGGTAGTTACTGAGTAACTGGATGACCATTTGCATTTGCCTCAGAGCTCACACAACCTCTGTCATTGTCATTGTCCCACTTTGCTATCTTGCAAGGTTTAATTTTTGCAACCAAAATTGAGAACTCCATTTTCCTTGCACATCCTTATGGAAATGATCACTGCTGAATAAGTGGCTCCATTACTCTTGGCTACCAAACCAATCTTAGAAAATGGACCTTGCTCTGCTGTATACAAATCATTACTTTGTAGTAACAAATATTTGTTGAGTGAAGAGCCAACTCCATGTGGTCTGAGAGAGCACAAGATTTTGAAATGATACAATGCTCTAAGTGACCTTTTGTAGTATCACTAATACTTTTAGATTTATCATTTTCTTACCTTTATTTTATCCTCAAGTATCTCTCAGCTGCCTTATCAAGTCATGGCTGATGGCCCTCACTTACTGGGAACTAGAAATGGTCATAAAGGGCCAAAGTAAGCTTTTGACTTCCCTTCCATTCCCCTGGGTCAGGTTTTTACAAGTAGCCAAGTACTCTTACTATCTCTTACCCTGGATGAAGAAAGATCCTCCACAAGCATAATCTTCAGGCTTTATCACAAACACCACGAAGAACTGCTCACCTGGAAAATCCTTCTTCTGCATAAGACATAACAATCTTATGATATGTTCTTATGATAAGAAAGATAGGCACCACATAAATAATGTCAATAGCCTATGTTTAATAATTCATACTTAATATTTTTAAAAATTAATAAGTTTATTTAAAAATGAACTATATTAGATTTTTATTACTTTAAAATCCTATATAATAAAAGTGTAATATGCAAATAGACCAAACAGCGGAATGACCAGTTGCTATGATGTGCACTGGTCAGTGTGCTCCCACAGGGGGAGCGCCACTCAGCCAGAAGCAGGGCTCACAGCTGGTGAGCGCAGCAGTGGTGGCGGGAACCTCTCCTGCCTCCACTGCAGGAAGGTGGTAAGGAGCGAGGGGTCACGGACTGCGAGAACCTCCAACTGCGAGAGGGATGTCAGACTTCGGGTTTAAGCCCCATCCCCAAGGGCATTGGGCCTAAGCTGGCAGGCAGAAATCCCCCGAGGGGTCCCAGACTGCGAGAGGGTGCAGGCCAGGCTGAGGGACCACCCCACCTCTACCCCCCAGTGCACGAATCTCAGGACTCTAGTCTAATGATAAATGACTTTCCTAAAAGTCATACAGTCAGCAGTTAAATAAATACCATATTTCCCGGCGTATAAGACGACTGGGCGTCTAAGACGACCCCCAACTCTTCCAGTTAAAATATAGAGTTTGGGATATACCCGCCCTATAAGATGACACCAGGGCGTATAAGACAACCCCCGACTTTTGAGAAGATTTTCCTGGGTTAAAAAGTCATCTTATACGCCGGAAAATATGGTAGTTTAGTTTAGGGAGGCAAAGACAAGCCAGGAAACCTGAGTTAGTCCTGGCTTTGACTTTCTCTAAGTTCGCTTCTTTGTGTCCCAGTTTCCTTATCCATGAATGAAGCATGGTTGGGAAGATGATTTTTTAAGGTCTATTCTATTTCTACAACTCTTTTCTCTTAACATGCCAAAATTTCTGATATCTTTGAGAAAATGGCCAAAGACAGAATCATGGGCCCAAAAGAAAAGTAACAATTTATTGCCAAACATACAATTACCATTGAAATAAAAATTTAATTACAAATGTCGAAAAGGCAAACTGCTGCACAAATATGGTCCATATTCCTTTAAATGTTTTTAAAATTACATTTCTTGGGGTGACATTGGTTAATAGGACCACATAGGTTTCAAGTGTACATTTCTATGATACATGATCTGTATACTGCATTGTATGTCTTCTGGGGTTCTTTTCCCAGCCTTACAAAGGGTTCAGCATTCTGAAGAAAGGCCTATGCGTAGATTCAAGAAGGAATCCAAGGACAAAAGATAATTTTGAAAGGCATTGGGGGTCAGAGGAGCTTCAGCTGAAGGAGCTAGAAGATTCTCCTTGTCTCAGGACCCCCTGCTTTTATTCACACGATTTATCCTAAGGCAAGGTGGAGATATACACTTCAAAGGGTAGGGTATCAAAGGATATACAGAAGCTTTGTCAGTTTGGGGAATAGCCTACAGCTGTTCAGGTGTTTGGCCAATAGGAGGCAATAAAATGCCCTGAGCTGTCTGGCAGCAAACGATTATCCTATTCAGGTTTGGAGGAAGTTCTGTTCAGCCGTTCCAACAGGTAATTACATATGTGGCTCACCCTTGTTGAGCCGCCTAAGCTTCACCAACCTTTTGGTGAAACTCTTGTAATTATTACATGCTGGAATTGGTTCCCGGCCTATGTCTACCACCCAAAGTCAAATCATCTTCTGTCACCAAATATTTGTCTTCCTTTATCCCTCTATCACCCCATATTCCTTAAGGTTGTCCATTCTGCCCAGCTGAAGTCCTCTTTTGCTTACTATTATTAATACAAATTCTTCTTCTTTTACATTTAACTGCTTTCAGTGGATGAGATAACTTTACCCTAAATTTGCATCACCCATTGAGTAGATTGAAATATTCTGCCTTTACTTTTCTTTCTAGGCAGTCTGTCAGATATACTAGTATGTCCCATTGCATTATGGGTTCCCAAGATTCCCCAGGGAACCTGGCAGTAGCATTGTCCAGCATCGCCCAAGCTTTGATTTCATGCACATCTTTCTTTCCTTCTTTCTTTCCTTCTCTCTCTTTCCTTCCTTCCTTCCTTCCTTCCTTCCTTCCTTCCTTCCTTCCTTCCTTCCTTCCTTCCTTCCTTCCCTCCCTCCCTCCCTCCCTCCCTCCCTCCTTCCTTCCTTCCTTCCTTCCTTCCTTCCTTCCTTCCTTCCTTTCTTTCTTTTTAAAATATATTTTTATTGATTTCAGAGGGAGAGGGAGAGAGAGATAGAAACATCAGTGATGAGAGAGAATCATTGATTGACTGCCTCCTGCATGCCCCACACTGGGGATCAAGTCTGCAACCTGGACATGTGCCCTGACCTGGAATCAAACCATGACCTCCTGGTTCATAGGTCAATGTTCAACCACTGAACCATGCCGGCCAGGCTCAATCTTTCTTTTTAAAACCAGTTGGAAAGGGAAGAGATCCAAGGCACAGAGTGAATGGCATTCCTTTTGAATGCTGTTCCAGTAGGTAAACTGACACACTGTCATCAATAATAGTGACACAGAAGTGATGTCTCACCTGTAGTGTGATGGCAGCTTTCTTGGTCATGGACTGATAGACACCATTAAATTCCACATTGTGGTCAAGATCATACACTGGGCACTATAATGTACATGAGGGGTAAAAAGGAAATCATCACTGACATCATATCATGTTATGCTGCACATACTGCACACACAGAGTGGGAGTTCCTTACTAAGCCATAAACCATAAAAGTTCCCCCCAGAACAGTCATGAGACAGTTTCCTAAAACTTGGTGCTTGTCCTCTAAAGTCTAGGTATCTTTATATGAAAGAGAACTGAAAAGTTGTCATAAGGTTTCTAATACCTTTTCACTTTTTAAATTAAAACCTGAAGAGATATAAAGGGCCTAATGTTACAATAAAATTTTTAAAATTACATTTATTGAGGTAACAGTGGTTAATAACATTGCATAAATCTTAGGTGTACAACATTATTAACTCTGTGTACTCTATTGCATGCTCACCATCAAAAGTCTAGTTCTTTCCTTTGCATATATTTCACCACCTTTACCCAATTCACTCTTTTAAAAAAAATTAATAAATCTTTATTGTTCAGATTATTACAATTGTTTCTCCTTTTCTCCCCCTATAACTCCCCTCCACCTGATTCCCACCCTACCCTCTGCCCTTACCTTTCCCCCACTGTCCTCAACCATAGGTGTACGATTTTTGTCCAGTCTCTTCCTGCACCCCCCATACCCCTTTCCCCCTGTGAATTATCAGTCCACTCCCTTTCTATGCCCCTGATTCTATTATATTCATCAGCTTACTCTGTCCCTCAGATTTTTAATTCACTTGATTTTTAGGTTCACTTGTTAATAGATATGTATTTGTTGTTCATAATTTTTATCTTTACTTTTTTCTTCTTCCTCTTCTTAAAGAATATCTTTCAGCATTTCATATAATACTGTTTTGGTAGTGATGAACTCCTTTAGCTTTTTCTTATCTGTGAAGCTCTTTATCTGACCTTCAATTCTGAATGATAGCTTTGCTGGGTAGAGTAATCTTGGTTGTAGGTTCTTGCTATTCATCACTTGGAATATTTCTTGCCACTCCGTCTGGCCTGCATAGTTTCTGTTGAAAAATCAACTGACAATCATATGGATGCTCCCTTGTAGGTAATTAACTGTTTTTCTCTTGTTGCTTTTAATATTCTCTCTTTGTCTTTTGCTCTTGGCATTTTAATTATGATGTGTCTTGGTGTGGTCCTCTTTGGATTCCTTTTGTTTGGGGTTCTGTGAGCTTCCTGGACTTGTAAGTCTATTTCTTTCACCAAGTGCGGGAAGTTTTCTGTCATTATTTCTTCAAATAGGTTTTGAGTATCTTGCTCTTTCTCTTCTTCTGGCACCCCCATAATTCTGATGTTGGTACGCTTGAAGTTGTCCCAAAGGCTTCTTACACTATCTTCAACTTTTTGGATTATTTTTTCCTTTTGCTTTTCTGGTTGAGTGTTTTTTGCTTCTTTGTATTTCAAATCTTTGACTTGATTCTTACGTTCCTCTAGTCTGCTGTTGGGACTCTGTATATTTTTTATTTTTTTATTTCAGTCAGTGTATGTTTAATTTCTAGTTGGTCATTTTTCATATCCTCAAGGGTCTTGCTAAATTTATCGGCATTTTCTAGGAAATTCTTGAAAAACCTTATAACCGTGGTTTTGAATTCTATATCCAGTTGTTTGTTTTCCTCCATTTCTTTTGTTTGTGATCTGTTTTTTTTTTGTCTCCACATTTTCACTGCTTCCCTGAGTTGGTAGGGTATCTTTGTGAGCTAGGTGTCCTATATGGTCCAATGGGTCAGCCTCCCAGTTACCTGAGGTGGACATGGACACTCTTGGTGCACCCCTTTGTGGACTGTGTGTACAGCCTTGTTGTAGTTAAGTCTTGATTGTTGTTGGTATCACTGGGAGGAATTGACCTCCAGGCCAACTGGCTGTGAGTATCAGCTGTGTCTACACCAGGAGACCTTCTGTGCTGGAGATAGCCTTATAGGACCAGACTTGCAAAATTATAAAAGCCTCTGTGCTCAGCTTGGATGGGGCGGAGTCTCAGGGCTGAGCAGACAGTCTTGGCTTCCCGTCAGCCCTGGCATTGTGTGTGCGCCTCCAGACCTCTGCCTTCCGTGGCTCCCCTGAGTTTCCGCCTGACAGTCCAAATTTCCCCCGTAAAAGCGTGGGTCCCCAGGGGCTCGCCCAGAACTGGGGTTCAGTGCAGTTGGAACTGGGGTTCAGTGCAGTCAGGAGCTTCCGACTCCCTTCCGCTAGGGAAAGCCTGCGGCAACCTCCGCAGTCTTCTCTGCGCCGCACTCATGCGCGCGCCTTCAGACCCCTGCCTGCCACAGCTTCCCTGATTCTCCGAGTCTCCATGTGCCTTTCTCTCTACCTGACAGTCCAGACTCGCCCCCCGTATGAGCCTGGGTCCACAGGGTTTTGGCCAGAACTGGGGTTCAGTGCAGTCGGGGTCTTCCTTTCCCCTCCTGCCAGAGAAAGCCAGCCAGGCACTCGGCCGCCCTTCCTCTCTGTGTGCGTGTCTCTGTACCTCAGCCCTTTACAGCTCTTCTGATTTTCCATAAGCTTTTCCCTTTCCTTCTAGTTGTAGAATTTCCACTCAGCCAGCTTTCCTGTGGTTCTGGATGGTGTCTGTTCTGTCTTTTAGTTGTAGTTTTGAAATTGTTGTGCAAGGCAGCAGTTTAGGTGTTTACCTATGCTGCCATCTTGGTTTCTCTTACCCAATTCACTCTTTTTCCCACCCCCTTTCCCATTCCATTGATTGTACCTATGAATTTGTTTTTGTTTTATTAGTTTGTTACTTTTTTGTTTTCTATTCCATATGTGAGTAGAATCATACAGTTTTTGTCACTTTAAAAACTTACAAGTGGTAGGTTTCTATTTTTTCTCTTGTAGTCCACAACTTTGTCTTCTTTGTACTTTGTCATGATCATCCCTCCCTCCCTGCCTCCCTTTTTCCCTTTTTTTAATTTTGGTGAGGAGTCAACTATTTTCTGTTGCCCCAAACCAATGTCTGCATACATTGACTGCCCAAGATGCTGTTCTTAGTATTTAGCAGTTTTGCAGGAGATACACAGACATGTCCTCCACTCTTCTCTCTCATTTATCCTGAGATAATATAATGCTCCACACTGGAAGGTTGACAAGTTATTAAGACTCACCATGATATTCTGGACAGAGACAACAGAACATGGATAAGCCACTTTAGATACAACTTTAATGACAACTGAGTCCACATCTTCAGGAAATTTGTATAGAAAATACTGAGAATAAGAAAAAGAGAAACATGATTTGTTAACCTTAAGAAATGTTCACAGTCATGAACTCAAACTATTTTCACATGAGTAGGATCATTTTCTCTATTAGGCACAAAATTCAGATGCACATCTCAGTAAGCCTCCATGAATTCAGTCAGCCATTCATCTCACAAGTATTGAGCAACTTCTCTCTTTGGGGCTCTGTGCCAGAGATTAGGACTATATCAGTGAGTAAAAAAAAAAGCAGCCATTTCATACAATATTGCTTGTCCGGGCACATGTCTGGGTTGTGGCTCGATCCCCAGTAGGTATGCAGGAGGCAGCTGATCAATGTTTCTCTCTCACAGATGTTGCTATCTCTCTATTCCTCTCCCTTCCTCTCAAATCAATAAAAACTTTTTATTTTAAAGAAGATCCCTTAACCTTTGAATTAGGGATATGTGGGATGTAATATGAGACAATATTTACTTCCATATATTCATTTTGAAATATGAGGCTCCACCTTGTAAAGCAGGTAAGCCTGTTCTTCAAGAATCTTAACCAGCTTTCTACAGGCAAGAATTAGCAATAAGCCCACCCTCCTCCTAGTTTTTTGCTAAAGAATTTATTTTCTGGCTGGAACAAAGTGGGAGGACACTTAGATTCAAAGACAAAACTTTACATCTAGCCCCTGAAATATATATTCTCAATTTGGGGCAGGCTAAGATATCTCTAAAAGTATTTCTCACATATCATCAGAATCAGGAAACATAATAGAAAGAGGTTATACTGTTTACCTAATCCTACATAATAAAGAGGTAATATGCAAATTGACCATCACTCCAACACACAAGATGGCCACCCCCATGTGGTCAAAGATGGCCACCCCCATGTGAACACAAGATGGCTGCCACAAGATGGCCAGCAGGGGAAGGCAGTGGTGGGTGATCAGACCAGCAAGGGAGGGCAGTTAGGGGTGACCAGGCTGGCAGGGGAGGGCAATTGGGGGGGACCCAAGATTGCAGGGGAGGGAAGTTGGGGGGGACCAGGCCTGCAGGGGAGGATAGTTGGGGGAACCAGGCCTGCAAGGGAGAGCAGTTGGGAGTGACCAGGCCTTCAGGGGAGGGCAGTTAGGGGTGACCGGGTTGTCAGGGGAGGGCAGTTAGGGGCAATCAGGCCTGAGGGGAGGGCAGTTAGAGGCAGGCAGTTAGGGGTAACCAGGCCTGCAGGGGAGGGCAGTTGGGGGTGACCAGACCTGCATGGGAGGGCCAGGCCTGCAGGGGAGAGCAGTTGGGGGCAACCAGGCCGGCAGAGGTGGGCAGTTAGGGGCGACCAGGCTGGCAAGGGAGGGCAGTTAGGGGTGACCGGGCCAGCAGGGGAGGGCAGTTAGGGGTGGCCAGGCCAGCAGGGGAGGACAGTTAGGGGCGACCAGGCCAGCAGGGGAGGGCAGTTAGGGGTGACCAGGCTGGCAGGGGAGGGCATTTAGGGGCAATTGGGCTGGCAGGGGAGCAGTTAGGCATCCATCAGGCTGGCAGGGGAGTGGTTAAGGGGTAATCAGGCTGGCTGGCAGGCAGAAGCAGTTAGGGGCAATCAGGCAGGCAGGCAGGCAAGCAGGTGGGAGCCAGCAGTCCTGGATTGTGAGAGGGATCCCAGATTGGAGAGGGTGCAGGCTGAGCTGAGGGACACCCCCCTCCTGTGCATGAATTTCATGCACCGGGCCTCTAGTTAGATTATAAATCCCCTGAAAAAAATTAACTCTAACTTTTATTTATTTATTTTTCTTCAATTTTTTTTATTAAGGTATTATATGTGTATATATCTTACCATTGCCCCCCCCCACCCCACTCCCATATATGCCCTCACCCCCCCCAGAGTTTTGCGTCCATTGGTTATGTTTATATGCATGCATACAATAATATGAGACAATATTAGTCCTTTGGTTAATCTCTTATCTTCCCCACCTTTAACTCTAACTTTTAAAGATGTTACTAATAATGAAGAAAGGGGACTTCTGCCCAATGTGCATAAGTATAGTAACTGGTTGAGAAACTTGACATAAAATACGTGATTAAGGTTTTGAGGGAGCCAACCAAAACAAGCCCATATTTTAGGACTCTAATAAATCTATCACTTTAAAGAAAAGGCAAAACATGTCAAAACTTAATTTTGCATTCCAACGTCCTCTTTACTAACCTTATTTTGAGAACCAGAGCAATAAGAATAGAATGTTTTTCAATAATCCAAGGCCTTTTCAAGATTAAGGACTGTCATTAACACTGCTATTTGGAAATCTGTTCACACCTGGTAATAGATGGCAACACTCCTAAGAACCCACTTCATTTTGCACTTTTATTTTGGAGCTTGATTCAAATTCATATAATACAGGGCTCTTCCCAAGGTGAATCCTCTAGCGTTACTAAAAGGAAAACGCTAGGGAAACCAACCTTTGTAACTCAAGAGCATCACTATGATTACTGTTAAAATATATATATGATAGGAGTTGGTTTTGTGCAAGCAGTAGACAACTACAGAAGCCTTAATATTATGTTTTTGACCCTTGCCTTGATAACCTACTTTTAAAAATACATATATTTTTATTGATTTCAGAGAGGAAGGGAGAGGGAGAGAGAGATAGAAACATCAATGATGAGAGAGAATCATTGATTGGCTGCCTCCTGCACTGCCCCTACTGGCGATCAAGCCCACAACCCTGGCATGTGACCATGACTGGAATCAAACCTGGGACCCTTCAGTCCTCAGGCCAACACTGTCCACTGAGCCAAACCAGCTAGGGCGATAACCTACTTTTTATCAGAAATAACAAGTACCCAAAGCCATGGCTGGAATTTAGGCCAAAAATCATCCTCTTGGATCCTGATTATCTGCCCAGTTTCTGTAACCTGCTTCTGTCTACAAGAATAGAGGCAGACAGTGATGATGAAGGTTGTCTAAGAATGTGCAATAGTTTGGGTGAGTTTATAGGAATGGAAAATCTTTTCTGCAGTGGAAGAGGATATAAAATTCAGGCCAAAATGGGAACAGTTAATAACAAATAAGTCTTTTATAGATCTCGAAGAGTTTCTATTTTGTTTTATCAGTTTGTTTTAAGTACATTTTATTCTAGTTTGGGGTTTATAGACAAACTACTTAGGCTTTAGTATTTACACACTCCTTTAAAAGAAAAGGAAGCCGTAGTATATAATCGTCACTGAATTTCAGTCCACAAACAAAGTGCATTACAGCATTCACTATATCATATTTACTATAATTCTGAACAGGACTATTAGACTATACTCATTCTGCAAGGTTTTTCCTCCCTTTCTAGCTATCTCCCATAGCACCTATCAACTAGTGCTTTCAAATATTTCATGAATTAACTAGCCAATAAATGTTGAGGGCAGTGGTTTGCGAGCCTGTAGACCTCTTCCATCGCTGGGTGGCAGTATGTAGGCACTGTGGAGGCTGATAAATTTATCAAGAAATGTGTGGGAGTCAGCTCATACGGATTTGTGGAGCTGATTGTACACATCTCTCCCCAACTCTGTGTTCAATGACATCACATTGGCATCTTGAAGTTGACCATGATGCAGGTATTTATGCCACAGAAATTCTATAAATCAGGGTTTCCCCTCCCCCTCTAAAAATTAGTTGCTAAATATTTATCATCACACAGTGGTTGTAATAGATTTACAATAGAGTCCATTTACTGTGTTAATCCCAGTTTTAGTGTATACAAGACAAAAATTAAGTAGCCATTTATGACCAAAACTATATTACACCCTGCAGAAGATGTACAATAAATATCAGCACATTCAATAAATTTGTTTTAAACTATTGCTTAAACTTTACTTCTTCAGAACCCATGAAAGAAAAAAAGAAAGGTAGGTAGAAGTGTCACAGAAAAGCAGTTTAAATGATGAAAATTTTCATGTATTTATTCTATATGTGATTACAGTTTAATGGAGAGCACAACATAAATATCTAATTCTTATTATAATTTTTTCAGCATCCCTGTTCTCTGTTTACATAGGAGAAACTAATTTATTCCATCCACAACACTGTAGAAATTAAAATCTGTTTTATTTTATTGTATCTCCAGGTGAATTAAGTATTTGTGTATCCGTTTAGTGTTGGCCTTCTGCTTCTCTGCTCCCCCACCCCCATCCTGATTAAAAAAGGTCCATGAGGGCAGAAGTTGCATCTTTCCCTTCTTCATCCTGCTCTTCCCGCCACCAAGGACAGTCTAACATTGCTTGGTACATAGTAGGCACATAGTAGACCTGCTAAATGAAAGCTGAGCCAAGGAATATCTACAAATATCATGCCTCCCATTTCACATCAATTCAGGTGATAAGATTAAATGTTGTGTCCAAAGTTCCAGTGACATGAATAACATTCCAAAAATACAAATACATCTTAAGCTGTGAAATATGAAGGACAATACCACATGCTGACTCCACCTGTTAACATAGTAACACTATGAGTAACACTAATAATAGAATCATAACCTTGACCCCCTTCACGTACGTACCTGAGGTTGAGAGGGGCTGGCAGTGAAGTGAAAGGCAACATTTGTCCTGAGAAATGTAAGTGGGAGAAGGGAAAATGAGAGAAAACATAATAAATTAGCAAGCAAAAGTTATTTATTTAAAAGAAAACCATCTTAAACCAGATGCAAGGAAAGCCTTATCCTTTGTGAAGGGAAGTTTGTTCTCATCAAACTTACAAAGTAAACTGCATGGAAATTTGCTAACTTCAACTCTCAGGAAAGACCAAATTGGGGAGGGAGTCAATTTTATGTCTTTAAATACCCATGAAGTCATACCTATACAAGTACGTACTTTGTTTACTTTTGCCTTTGGATTCTCTTAAGATTTTATAATCAAGCACAGGGTTTAGGTGTTAGAAGTGGGCTGAAAGAGAGAGGAAAAGAAGATTTGAGGTTCTTTTCAACAATGAAGATAACACCTCAAAATAATTTTGATGTAACCATGGCAAAAGATCATTTTTGCAAAAAAATGTGGTGAATAGATAATCACCATTGGACCGTCCCTAGGAATAGGAGTATACTCTTCCTGCCCACAAATACTTCCCCAATTGTTTGCCACACCAGCTGAAATTCTCCTCCAAGATTTTGTCCTCTTTGGGCTAGGCACTGCCTTCAGGATCTCTTATACCAGTGGTCGGCAAACCGCGGCTCTCGAGCCACATGCGGCTCTTTGGTCCCTTGAGTGTGGCTCGGCGTAAGAACCACTTCTTCAAAATAGACTTGCCCAGGCCGAAAACCGACTTCTACGCATGGGCCACGAAGTTTCAATCGCACTGTACGTGCGCGCCCGCACATGGTATTTTGTGGAAGAGCCACACTCAAGGGGCCAAAGAGCCGCATGTGGCTCTCGAGCCGTGGTTTGCCAATCACTGTCTTATACTATTGATGATATAATCTTAAGAGTATCCCAAAGGCAAAATTGTCAGTGACAGGAAATAGCAAAAAGCACCAAAATAATATAATGGAGTTATTTCCTCTCCAGGTAATAATTTACTGTGAATTATTGGATTAGGTTCTTTCCTTCTTCTGTGAAGGACAGCAATGGTCCAGTGCAGAGGAAAGGAGAGGCTGAGGAGCATGCAGGTAGCACACCCTTGTGGCACAGAGTGCTGTCTGGAATGAACGTATGTGAAACAGTCCAAGAGGCTGGAAAACACAAAGACAAGTTCGTTCCTCGATACAGTTTTGTAGGGGGCTGCTTTAGCCTTTTATTCGTTCTGGGTTTTGCCTCATCTTTAGCCATGAAGATCACTCATACAAACCCACACCACACTCTCAGTGTCCGCCCCGGGGGAATGGCATGCCCCCACCCCTCCAGTATGGCTTGCATTTCTGGGAATCTGAACCTGAACTTCTGGGAATTCTAACCTGAACTTCTGAGGTCCCTCCCCAGATTCATAGCCTGGTGCTCTCTACAAAGTCTTTCTCTCCACTCCTAATTTTCCTTTTATAAAAATTAAATAGTTTCAAACAATTGTGTTAAAGATTCCTTTAGAAAGGGCATGCCGAAACATTTAAGTAAGAAATTTATAATTGGAGGTGTTGTTTAAAAGTCATAAAATTTGAGCACTGTTTCTAAAGGTAATGACCAACAATTTAGGCTGTGGGCAGACTGGGCTCAGAATTTAGCAGTGGATGCCATTTTTATATATCCACACTCAACAGAAATAATCTTCAGTGTTGAGGATTTATTCTGCTGAAGTACAGTTGAGAGCTTGCGGCCTTAAGTCACCTAAAGAGCCACAAAGTCAGTGTCAAGTCCAGGTGTATATGTGCTCCTGAGATGCCATGGCAGGCTGGAGTGAGAACTCACAGTGCTGTGTGTGCTAGGTAGTGCCCTCTTAGTGTGGGGAGTGCCATCTGCTGTTACCAGGGCAACAATTCTGTTCATTGACAGATCAGGGGAACAAACAGGTCACTGATTTTCTTGGCTAGCAACACACATCATGAAATTTCCAGAAGGAACCAGTTTCCTTTGGCCAGAAATATGTTTTTATATTCCTCCCTAGCACTTGAATTCCAGTTGTAATGGAATGTATGGGTATCGATATACATTTTCTGAGGTTTTTTTCCCTTGTTATTTATTTTTTCTTTACTAGTACAACACACACAAACATTCAACACATATTGTTTTCTTTAAGTCTGTCACACTTAAGTGCTCTCTTTCTCATGGAGTCAACAGTGTGTGCAAAATAAACATTGTGTTTATTACACATGGAAAGTTCTGCTTCCTTCCCCATAGGCTCTGACAGAGGGGCGGAGATTTATTTGTCAAGGGTCATTAACCAACAGAACAAAGTCAGTTGCAACTCAAATGCACCTTTAATTTTAGAAAGAGAAGCATAAAAACTTCATTTTATTTGTTTTAAACCCAGGAAGTAAATGATTATTCAGTAAGTATAAGAAAAACTGAAAACTGACTTAGTTCTTTTGTTTTGGCTAGTTTGAGGAAGAGGGGAAGAGAAAAGGGACAGATGAAATCGAGAGATGGGCATGCAGGTAAGACAGAAGAAGAGGGAGGCTCATGGGGAAGATAAGAGAAATATATACAGGAGAGTAATCAAACAGAAGAGAAGGGAAAGGGGGATGGGAAGAAAGGGTAAGTGGGAGAGAAGTAAGGACAAAAGGTAAGTGGTTTTTGAGGTAAGTACCAGAGAGGACTGGGAAATTCACGGCATATTATCTACTTTATGATAGCAAGCCCCTGTCAGAGATCAGGGAAGGCGTTCTAAACCCCTACTTCGTTGTTGAAGGAAATTATACCCTATTATTCACTTGGACTATGGACTTGAGAATGCCACTTCCTGTTATCTGCTTACTGCCATCTGTCATGAACTCCCTCTGCTTACCCAACCCTCCCCTAGCGATGCTCCAGTCCACTGTAACCCTCCACCCCATCGCTCTAGTGTAAGTATAGACTTCGCACGTATGCGCTAAATCCTATACTTTCTTCCCTTCTCTGGGACTTTGCTTCTACAAAGTCCACTTTCATTTGCCTTTCTACCCATTGGTTTATAAATATATTCTAGTCTCAACCATTTTCAAAATAAATAACAAACAAAAACAACCCAACAAATTTCCTTCCTTTTCCTTGTATTTGCCTTCTTCGATGTTATTCTATATCCTCCCTCTCCTTCACAAACCAGCTTCTTAAAAGAATGTTTTGCTTGCATCTTTCCTTCATTCTTTCCTCTTCCCACTGCTATCAGGATCCTTTTCTGCCTTAAAACATATCAAGACCCCTTTCTCACCGTTCCCCTGAAGTTGCCTTAGCTAAAGGTAACAGTCACCTCCTCATGGCTGAATCCAGTGACTTTACTTGTGGCATTTGACACTGACAACCACTCCTGGTCTTGAAACTTTCCCACCTGGGACTCTGTGGGTTTTCTTCCACACATTTGACTGTGCCTACTCAGCTTCTTTTGATAGTTCCTGTTTCTCAGACAATTCCTTAAATGAGAGTGTTATCCACAAGCCTGTTTTTGATCTCCTCATTTTCCTTAGCCACATACATTTTCGTACACACACACACACACACACACACACACACACACACACACACACACATACTAGAGGCCCGGTGCATGACATTCGTGCACTGGGAGGTGTGGGGGGAGTCCCTCAGCCTGGCCTGCACCCTCTTGCAGTCTGGGACCCCTCGGCGGACATCCCCCGGAGGGGTCCTTAGCACTGCTGCAGAGGCAGGAGAGGCTCCCGCCACCACAGCTGTGCTCACCAGCTGTGAGCCCGGCTTCTGGCTGAGCAGCACTCCTGCTGTGGGAGTGCATTGACCTCCAGGGGACAGCTCCTGCATTGAGCGTCTGCCCCCTGGTGGTTCAGTGCATGTCATAGTGACCGGGTCATTCATCTGTTCGGTAGATTTGCATATTAGGGTTTTATTATATAGGATATTCAATTGACATAAAAAAACCCCCACATATATGTTCAGTTGCCACAAAAGCCACTAGAATGCTAGTATATCTCAAGTCTCCATGTCCAGCCAAGTCCAGAGCTATCTTCTGAGCTCCAGTCACAGAAGACTAACCGCCTGCTGGGCTCCACATGATCAAAATGGAATGTTCTGTCATTTCCCTGATCCTGACCCACTACGTCTGTTTGCCAGTACACCTCACCAGACTTTGAACATCATTGTTAGAGTCATCTTGGATTCCTCCCTTTTAGTTACTTCCCATTAGATTGATCACCAAGCGTCCTGATTCTATTGCTGTAAAGTAACCCGGATGCACCTGCTCCCACCTACGGCACTGTTTTTGCCGGACATGGCATTCAACAACAACAAAAATTTTGAAAAGTAATGTAAATCACTACTGTAGTCTATCCCAAAATATCAAAATTGATTACATGACACAGAGCAAAATGGTCTAAAAACCTCTTCACTCATCCATTCCCTCAAAAAATCTACTCGAGTTCGTGGCGACATGGCTAAACGCACCAAGAAGGTCAGAATCGTCAGTAAGTATGGGACCCAATATGGCGCCTCCCTCAGGAAAATGGTGACGAAAATTGAAGTCAGACAGCACGCCAAGTACACTTGCTCCTTCTGTGGCAAAATCAAGATGAAGAGGCGAGCTGTGGGGATCTGGCACTGTGGTTCCTGCATGAAAACAGTCGCTGGTGGTGCCTGGACCTACCACCCCACTTCTGCCATCACAGTAAAGTCAGCCAGCAGAAGACTGAAGGAATTGAAAGACCAATAGAAGCTCCACAGTTTGAAACACTGTGAGCCTATAATACATGGGTTAATTTATATAACAACAACAAAAATATATACTTCTCACAGCACGGTAGCTTGGCTATCTCACTCAAAATTCTCTTTCAAAGCAAAGACCCAAGAGCCATACATAGATCTTGAGGGTTGAAGGCTTCAAGTACTCATGTTGACTATATATTTTATTCTGCAATATATATTTGTTGAATTTGTGAATTATCCCCAGGCATCTTACTGGACTCCTTTTTTCCCCTTTAAGATGTTGTTGTTGCCATAATATGTTCAGGCTCTTATCATTTTTATTTTCTCTATTCATTGTCCTATTTGCCCTTGCCCTCTCCTCTCGTGAGTTCACCTGCCACATTGACACTAAGATCATTTCTAAAATCCAATCTGTTCATGTTATTCTGGTGTTTAAAATCTTTTAGGGGTTTCCATAACCTGGAAGCTGAAGTCTAAACTCCCTAGTGCTTTTCACAGGATCTCAAACACCAAGGAGTGGGTACTGCCTGTTTGTCCAGTCCTATCTCCTGTAACTCCTCCTTAGGCATGGTGTGGACCAGCCTTTCCGAAGTGCTTCTACTCAGTCTGCTCTCTGTAACTCAGACCTCTCTCCTGAGCATCATGATGGTATATACCAACACTCTACTTCAAGTTTAACATGCACCAAAGTGAACTTATCATCTCTTCCTTCCCCCTTCAAAATCCTCATTTTCTCTTAGTGGTGCCACCATCTACAAGTTAGAAAGTCACCTTTGACTCTCCCAGTCCCTTTCCCATTCATATCCAATCAAGTATTGTCAATGTTACCTCCAAATTCTTCAGTTTATCTCCTTATAATTGATTTATATTGACCACCGCATCAGTGTTCTAATTTTTCTGCATCCAGTCTGTTCTCTTCAAATCCATTCTCCACACAACTATCACAATTTAGACAACTACCTAAATTTCTTAACACCCCTTCTAAGCTCCTCCCACTGCATGATCAGGTGCCTGCCTGCTCCTACAGCAGTGATGGGCAACCTTTTGAGCTTGGTGTGTCAAACTTCGCCAAAAAACTGAGCATAACTCAGGTAGTGTGTCACTTTGAGGAAAAAACTAACTTCAAGGCTCTAGTCGCAAATGTTTCATCCTCAGGAGCAGCAAATGTTTCATCCTTGGCATGCGGCCGCGTGTCATTAGAAATGGCTACGTGTGTCAGTGCTGACACGCATGTCATAGGTTCGCCATCACTGTCCTACAGCCTCCTTCTGTTCCACGTCTGCAACTTCACATTAAGCAGCTCTCCAGGGCACTAGAGTTGGGAAAATGAGTGGTGGCAAAGCTGTGTATATGTGTGTGTGGAGGTGGGTGGGGGAGAGTTAGATGGCAGGGAGTAATGGTTTAAGGCAGAATTTTATTTTAAAGCTGGATTTAAATAAACGAGTGTTTCGTGGACTTGAGAAGCATATTTAGGGCAACCTAAAGTGTGAGGATAGTTTTAAACAGAAAGTAGAAATAGAATGTTATAGCAGGAAGAGCTCAGAACTAGAATCTATTATTGATTTTGTCTTTCCTAGCTGGGTGAATTTGGAGAAGTCACTTAACCTCTCTAGGCATCACTTTGCTCATCTGTAAAAATGAAGTGAATAGATTAGATTCTCCAAAGTCTTTCCTTTCTTAAAAATTATGGTTCTAGGAAAAAAAATCCTGGAATGTGTTTTATATACCTTCTACTCCACCAGTCAAAACATACGACAGAAACTGCAATGTTAGAAATTTTGAGTTAATTCTTTAGTATTTCTCTTAGTACCTACAGTCCAGATCTCACCACAACCCTCAGCTCTTGCCCTTTGCCATTATCTTCTGGTTTTCTGGGTAACCAGCAAGGTTTGTGTGGGGGATAATCCAGAGCCAGGGAAGAAGAGACTCCTATATCTCAGTTAACATCTCTTCCTAGGCGTATCTTATTCTTGTAAAAGCCCTAGTAACTGTGTGTATTTCGAAAGGCTTTGAACATCTGATTCCTGACGTCAAGTCCCATTACAAGAGGTGGAAACAGAAAACAATGTGAGGGAACAGATGTGCAGTTTTGCCAGCGTGCATATCATTCATTAGCACTTGCACAGAGTTGCCACCTTATGACTTCAGTTGCACAGAATTCAGTTCTCCAAAGGGTCTAATGAATCTCAGAGAAAACCAGCCCTAGAATTTCAGTACCCAGCCACCAGGTGACAGTGACAGGTCAAAGACACAGAAACCAATTAGTAAAGGCCAGGCTGAAAGCTGGAACCGCACTCTGTCCAAGTGATGTGCTCGCACCTCTTTCAAATGTATAACCATGAATTTTCATGTTGTTTAATATCATAAATAGATTTAATTATTAAAACAATCAAACATAAGCACAATTAGAAACTGCTTAAAGGTAGTGGTTCTCACTTCTAGCTGCACATTAGAGTCACCTAGGAAACTAAGAAACTGTGCACTAATGCGCACACCTCCCTGCTGGAGACTCTGATTTAATTGATCTGGGTGGACCTTATCCACCAGAAAATCTTCTCCTGCCTTTTTTGGGGGTGGGGAGTGGGAGGCAGGTTGGTTCTTTGCTCTTGAATTACCATGTCATCTTTTCCTATGCCAAAATTAATGGAGGACTTAGAAAAATGGCCATGACTATTTCTCCACCATTCATTCATCCATCTGTCCATCTGTCTCTATGCATACACACCATCATGGGGTGTAGAGAAGACCAAGATAAATATTTGATTCCTATTAGTGCCTCTGTTGGCGTCAGACTTCTTTATAAATTGACTTCACAAATTTAAGGAGCACTTAAATTAGAACAGAATATTCTAATCAGAAAACAAGCTTCCAAAATGTAGTACACACTATGTTTAAATATTCTGGATTTTAAAAAATTTATTGAAGGATAATATACATAGAAAAGTGCACAAGTCATAAGCATATATCTGAATGAACTCTCACCAGGCAAACATACCATGCACTTCCTCTTTCCTTGCTAAAGATAACACTCCCCTGACTTCTAAATTACAAAATAGTTTTGTCTGTTTTTACACTTTATATTAAAGGAATCACACAGTATGGATCCCTTTTGTCTGGCTTCTTTAGCTCAACATTGTGTTTGTGAGATTTCCCCCCGTTAAGTATACCAATAGTTTGTTCATTTTTATTGTTGTGTAGTATCCTAGTAAATGAATACCACAATCATATATCTAGGAGTTAGGTATATTACTAGGAGTGGAACTGCATTGTCAAACCTTTCAAATTATAGCAATTTTGTAGTTGTAGTGAAATCTTGTTATCATTTTAATTTGTATTGCTGATAGCTAGTGAGGTTGTGTTTTGGGACCATTTGAATAGCTTCTTTGATGAAGTATCTGTTAAAATCTTTTGCCTATTTTTTCCCTCAATGGGCTTGCCTGTCACTTTTATTTTTAAAAAAGGTATAAAAAATACTAGTCATTTCAAATAATTGACTTGTGGTTTGGTTCATTTTGGCCATTGTGGATTTGTTTTCTATTTCATTTTTTTGTGCTTTTATTTTATTACTTCCTTTGAGTTTAATTTTCAATTCTTTTTTTCAATTTTGTGAAATGGATATTAACACACTGGTTTTCAGCCATTCTTTTTTTCTAACATATACTTTTGAAGTTATACATTTTCCTCAAGCAGTGATTAGTTGTATCCCAGAAGTTTAAATCTGTCATATTTTCATTATTATTTGTTAAAAATATTTTCTAATTTTCATTATGATTTCTTCTTTAACTCATAAGTTATTTAGACATAGACTACTTAATTTCCAAACATTTGTGATTTTCTCTGCCATTTTGTGGTTTACTTCTATTTCAATTCCATATAAAGGATTTCATTCCTTTGAAATTTATCAAGATATGCATTAGAACCTGGAAATTTTGGTAAATGTTGTACGTGTACTTGAAAAGGTTAGGTATTCTATCATTTTGGAATGCAGTTTTCTAAATGAATTGTTTAATTCAAATTTGTTAAGCATGTGTCTGCTCTTTTATATCAGGAGTTGGCAAACTTTTTCTTAAAGGACCAGAGAGTAAATATTCTAGGCTTGCAGGCCATAATGTCTTTGTCCCAACTACTCACAACTCCGCTTTGCCATTATAGCATAAAAGCAGCCATAGACAATATGTAAATGAATGGGTAGGGCTGCATTCTAATAAAACTTTATTTACAAAACCAGTGTCCAGCCTGTGAGCCATGGCTTGCCAATGCCTGTTATATATATATATATATATACACACACACACACACACACACACACACACACACACATATATATATATCTCCTGTATAATAAGAGGCTAATATGCAAATCAACCGAACGGCGGAATGACCAGTTGCTATGATGTGCACTGACCACTAGGGGGCAGACGCTCAATGCAGGAGCTGCCCCCTGGTGGTCAGTGTGCTCCCACAGGGGGAGCGCCACTTAGCCAGAAGCAGGGCTCACGGCTGGTGAGCGCAGCAGTGGTGGTGGGAGCCTCTCCTGCCTCTGCAGCAGCACTAAGCTGTCAGTCGGACATCCCCCGAGGGCTCCCGGACTGCGAGAGGGCGAGAGGGCGCAGGCCGGGCTGAGGGACCCTCCCCCCACCCGGTGCACAAATTTTGTGCACCAGGCCTCTAGTATATATATAAAACACCGAGAGGAGAAGATGATTTGACCCCTTACAAAGCCTTGAGCTCAGAGTAAGATAGAGCAGAAAAGTCCCTGAAGTTTCTGGCCTCATTAAGGAACAGCCTTAACCTTTCTGTTTAAATTTTCACACAGATTTGTATAATGTTTCACAAGGGTAACCTTGGGGCTAGAACAAATCCCTTGGGGGCAATGTCATTAACTGAATTTGTTATAATCCACCTCTAATATAAACAATTTGAGCTGTTGTATCACAACTGATTTTGTCATAAAGAATGAAAGTGCAAGCAGAAGGAGGAAATAGTCATTAGTTTTTGCACAAAGAACCAAGCCACATAACATATTATTTTCTAACTATGCACATTCCTAACCTGGGAGGAGAAAACTGGAATAGCAATAAGGATAGAAGAAAATTATTTAAGGTCTTTCTTAAAACAAAAACAAAACTTCCTTCAGGACAGTAATACAAAATACTCGGCCCCCAGTGACACCTTCTTGGACTGCAGACAGGACAGGGCTCTCACCCAGACACTGAGAACAGACACCTAGGAGGTCAACCACCCTTCCTCTCTGCACCAGTCTCTTACTGCCTCCCTATTGCACAGAACATATAAGGCCCTGCTGCCCATCTGTGAGCAGGAGAGGTCAGAAGGTGCTAAGACAGTATGCCCAGTAGAAAATGTCCTTCTGGAGTGCTGATCTGTAAGGAAGGAAGCTGGGTTGAGCATGCACACGCACAGGAAGAACAGACGAGTGAACAGAGAAAGGCCCCAGGGAGTCCTGCTTACTGTAGCTGGAAGTGCTTGATCTTGGTAACCAGCAGTTTGTACTGGGCACCTAGGGGTGCCATGGATGCTATATCTACAAATATCAGTTGCTCCAGCGGTCCTGTTTCATTGGTTGCTTCTGAGGGACATAAGGTGCGGCTCACTTCCTGGTAGTTGTAGGTCCTCTGGTATCTGTAGCAGCCAATGGAGGGAAAGATCAGCCAGAATGAGAGAGAGAGAGAGAGAGAGAGACTGAGACTTAATGAACAAGCTGAGAAAGAAGCTTATTGCGATTCACTTCTCTCCGAATTTGTTTTCAAGCCCTTATATTTTAAATGTCAGACTGGACCTACTGATAGTGATTTTAGAAGCAGTGTTTTTGGTGTAGGGCTCTGTGACATAGTAACAGGGATGTGAAGTCTGTTTAGTGCTGACCTGTTCACTTAGGCGGTGTCTACATTACACTAATCCATCCTCCTAATTCAAAGAGAAAAAATATCACATTGTAAAAGAGAAACTGTCCTGATAAAACATTCAGGCGACTCCATTTTTTTATTCTTCAAGCTTTTGCTAAATGGAACATAAAGTCCCAGAGTCCAAATCAGTATTTTAATTCTCAAATTCCTCCACCTTTAAAATCAATTTAACTCATACTCTATATCCATGTCTGAATGCCTTCTGGGTTTTTTTCTTATAGTCCTATAATGCCTTGGTATTTTCCCTGTAAAAATATAAATTCCCTGAGGGCAGACACTTTGTTGGTATCTTTTTCCCACTGTTGTATCTCCAGCACCTATCACTTAGTCATGCTCAATGCATATTATGGAATGAAGGTTGCAGACTCGGTGGGCATTTTGAAGAATGGAAGAAGTGTCACACATTAAGGTTGACTTCTGGGCCTGGCCCTGTCCTCAGTGGGTGACCCACTAACCAATCAAGAGCTACAGAACATTTTTTGATTCTGAATAGAATTACAATGGTAAAAGTTCTTCAAGGTGCTACAAATCTGGGCAGAGTTCTCATGTGAACTTTAAAGGGGATGGATATTGAGCAGAGCTGAACACGTAGGGTATGTACCACGACTAGCGTTTGCACTGAGCATGCATCACATGTCAACATTCCAAATGTCAGATTTCTCATTTCACTAGGGCAAAGACCAATTAAGATCTGGGCCATTGAAAGGAAGCGATGTCGTGAATTTGTCTGGGAAAAACCCCACTTACAGTCCTTGGAAGGGCAGCGGAACCTGCCAGGACAGCACCTCTTTCTGCTGACGCACCACGACCAGGACCGGGTAGTCGAGGTTCTCGGAAGAGCTGTTCACATGCACCCGCACGGCGTTGACCTGTGAGCAAGGCAGAGAGAGGTGATGTACATCCTACACACACAGACACACACAGGCACACACAGGTACACACATCATCGCTGCCCCCTGAAGACGTGAAAACTTTAATATTTCACATTTACTTCTGACCATAGATAGTCCAAACGCCTCAGCTGCCTTTTCCTCACTCACGTTGTAACCACAGGGGTCTTAACCTTGATTGCAGTTCTTATGTGAATTTCTTTTTTAAAGAACTAATGCCTGGGTCCAACCCCTCAACATTCTGATTTAAGTGGTTTTGGGTGAACCCAAATTATGGAGCCTTCCCATGGCAGGCTGAGGAGTTAGAACTGGGTTGTCAACACAAGATTTTGAGTATAAGCCCAGAACAGAAAAAGAAAACAAAGGTATTAATGTCCTTTACTTTTTATCTATACTAATAAAAGGGTAATGTGCTAATTAGACTGGGAGACCTTCCGGACGTTCTTCTGGACAAAGGCATGGTGGCGGGGCTGAGGTAGAGGTGGTTAGAGGCCAAGAGGGGAGGGCAGTTGTGGGTGATCAGACCAGGATGGGACGGCAGTTGTGGGTGATCAGGTTGGTGGGGGGCGGGGCCGTTGGGGTTAAGAAGACCAGCAGGGGGGCCAGTTGGGGGCGAGCAGGTCATCAATGGGGGTCAGTTGGAGGTGATCAGGACAGCAGGGGGGGCAGTTTGGAGTGAGCAGGCCAGCAGGGGGGCAGTTGGGGGCAAGCAGGTCAGTGGGGAGGGAAGGTGGGGGTGAGCAGGCCAGCAGGGGGGGCAGTTGGGGGTGAGCAGGCTGGCATGGGGGGCAGTTGGGGGTGAGCAGCCTGGCGGGGGGGGGGGGCAGTTGGGGGCGAGCAGGCCGGCAGGCAGAGTGGTTAGGGGCAATCAGGCAGGCAGGCAGGTGAGCGGTTAGGAGCCAGCAGTTCTGGATTGCAAGAGGGATGTCCGACTGCTGGTTTAGGCCCAATCCCAGTAAACCAGCAGTAGGACATCCTTCGAGGGGTCCCAGATTAGAGAGGGAGCAGGCCTGGCTGAGGAACACACCCCCCCCCCCCCCGTGTGCACGAATTTTGTGCACCGGGCCACTAGTTTGAATATAAATGCTAAAGACAAATATATATATATATATATAAGTAATAGAGAAATATGCAAATTATCCATTACAGCATCATGTCATGACCAGATCAGCAGGCTGCGTCCCCGCCCTCTGCTCAGGCAGGTGCAAGGCCTGGAGTAGGACAGGATACGATAGGAGGGGATAAGAAATGAGAGGGAGCCCTAACCGGTTTGGCTCAGTGGATAGAGCATCAGCCTGCGGACTGAAGGGTCCCAGGTTCGATTCCAGTCAAGGGCATATATCTTGGTTGCGGGCACATCCCCAGTAGGGGATGTGCAGGAGGCAGCTAATTGATATTTCTAATTCTCTATCCCTCTCCCTTCCTCTCTGTAAAAAATCAATAAAATATATTTGAAAAAACAAAAAAGAAATGAGAGGGAGAGGAAGGCAGGCCTGCACGCAGACAGGCCGAGAGGAGAAACAGAAATACATAAAGGGAACAAGAAAAAGACGCAGGAATGGAAAAGGGAAGGAAATGCAGGGCTGCACGTGGGAGGGGGTGGTGACCGCAGAGGGGGTTGCGGGAGGAGGGTGGTGGTCCCCAGCGCGGGCTGTTGGCGGGAAGGCGCCCAAGGGTCCGGGACGGAGTGGTGGACGGTCCAAGGCCTTCTGGGCGGAGGTGTTCCTGCTTCGCAACGGCATCAGCAGTGCCCGGGCCACACGGGCCTCAGCCACCCTCACGGGGCCAGGCGTCCTGGGCAGGGAATGGGAGCAGGATGGCAGCGGGGAGGCCAGGGAAGGGGGGCGGTGAACACCTGGCCAGGGCTGAGCCCTGGGCTGGGGGTTAACGATCCCCCCCCCACCTCCCGCCGTTGAACAGAAGCTTTAAGAAGGGAGGGAGAGAAGAACTTTATAAAGGAGTCAGTAGAGAGCAGAGTTAAAGAAGGAAAGAGGATGTATGAGTGAACTGTAGGCGCTATAATGAAAATCAAGTATAGTTGTGTTCTGAGGACAGATTTTAAAAGTAGGAGTCAGAAAAGAAAAAAGATAAATGATAGTGAATAATTAGGCAGGTAGATAGACAGATATTAAAACAGTGGAAGTAAGTAGAGAAGAATGTATGGGAAAGGTAGGATGAGAGAGAAAGAGGGAGGGAAGAAAAATTTTAAAGGGAAGCCAGTAGAGCTTAAAAGGAGACTGGGAAGAAGGAAGAAATGGGGGAGGGAGGTCCGAGGGAGGAAGTGAAGAAAAAAATTAAGGTGGGAAGGAAGGAAAAGGGGAGGGAGAGGAGGGGTAAAGATAAAAGAAAGAAGGAATGTGGGGAGGGAGGGTAGGAGAAAGATGGGAAGAAGGATGACGGAACAGAAGTAGGAAATAAGGAGGAAAGAAAAGTTTATAAATGATGAGTCAGTAGGAAAAAGTGTTACATAAAGGAGAGAGAAAAATTGTGTGAGAGGGAGAAGCCAATGAGGAAGTCAAATACAATTGTGTGTGAAGGGGATAAGATTATAAAAAAAAAAGTTAATAAAGGCGACCAGGCCAGCAGGGGAGGGCAGTTAGGGGTGACCAGGTCAGTAACGGAGGGCAGTTAGGGGCATCAGGCAGGCAGGCAGAGTGGTTAGGGCAGGCAGGCAGGTGAGTGGTTAGGATCCAGAGGTCCCGGATTGGAGAGGGTGCAGGTCGGGCTGAGGGAGATGCACCCCCCGCCCCCGCCCTGCCCGTGCACGAATTTCTTGCACCAGGACTCTAGTATATATATAAAGACTTATAAGAGCCTCAATTGTAGACAAGCTTTATTTTCACTTTGGAAAATCATTCTGTGCTTCAAACCAAATGTTGTTGTCATGCTTTATTAGAGTCTGGCAGATGGCCTGAGCTTCCCCCAGCAACAGATACCATACGGGCTGGGTTTTCTTCTCCTTGTCCTGCTCCAAAGGCATAAATCAATCCCAGACACAAACTGCTTTTTTGTATCAGCGGCTCTGTGGCTCCTTCCGGATACACATGTCAACCCAAGGATTTAACACTGTCATGGCTGTTTTAAAGACAGGAAATTGAAGTATGGCCCTAGACCTAGATGGTTTGGGCATTTTCCTTCAGGTTTTACAATACCATAGACAACATGAAAGGAGCAAAATAGAAGAAAGGCAAGGTAAAAAAACAAAAAAGAAAATTTGATCTTTCACATGAGGTCCCCTCCCCCCATGTATTAAAGCCATAGTGTTCTCTTGAAAACTCATTTATTAGGGAAAATAAAATAAAATAAAGAAGTCCTGCAGTTAAACCTTGACGATCTATCACATGTTCAACATGGAAATTGAGAGAAACAGAATAGCATGGATATCGTATACTACTATTTGGTTCTCTTATATTCTTTTCCTGGGTTAAGCCACTTTGATGTGTTCATGTTAAAAAGTCCAAGAGTATTTATTAATTTGATAATGCTTGCACATGACGGGAGCATTTTCTTGTGCCTACACTTTTTATGTTTCCATGGAAATTGTGCTGCAGCTGGTAATTGCCAAAACCCATCTCCAGTGCAGGCCTCTTTCCTAAGCTCTGGATGTTCCACAGGCACCTCAAATGCAACCTGTCAGGAATCGATTTATCACTCCCTTCACCCCTAACTTTAATCTCTTCTGAATTCCTGTGCTTGGTGAATGGCCCCATCATGCAGCCATCTAAGCCTGAAACCTGAGAGTCATCCTCGATTCCCATTTCTTTAGCTTTCTCCAGTTCTGCAGGTCTTCTTTCATACTGTCCATGTCCGGACCCTCCCCTCCACTCCCAATGGCGCAGTTCAGTCCTTGAACTATGAGCCTCCCGACAGCACCCTATTTAGCCTTCTTATTCCCAGGGGTACACTTCCTCAGATGCCAATTTCATCTTGGCATTCTCCTCCTGAAAAAGCCTTCATTGGCTCTGGGAATTTTCAAATTTACCTTAAAGTAACAAGAGTCTATATCTATAAAAGGCTAAGCGACCATCACATCCAAAACAACCAAATGGATGACCGAACAGGCTGTGTGGGGCAACCAGGCTGGCAAGAGGGTTAGTGAGGGGCGATCAAATGACTGAGCAGTAGGCTGCATGGGGCTACCAGGCCTGCAGGGGGGGGGGGCAGTTGGGGGTGACTATGCCTGAAAGGAGGGGGGGCAGTTAGGGGTGACCAGGCCAGCAGGTGGGGCAGTTAGGTGCAGTCAGGCAGGCAGACAGGTGAGCAGTTAGGAGCCAGTGGTCCCGGATTGTGAGAGGGATGTATGACTGCCAGAGGATCAGGCCTACACCGGAAGTCAGACATCACCTAAGGGGTCCCGGATTGGAGAGGGTGCAGGCTGGGCTGCACCGGGCCTCTAATAGTTTAATAAGTCTTCATGTACTTGTCACCTAGCTTTAATAATTACTAACAAATGTACCGTTTTGTTTCATTTATGCCCCCTATATTTCCCCCGAACACTCCTATGGGATTATTTTAAAGTAAATACCAAAGATTGGACTATTTCATCTGTAAGTAGTTCAATCTTTATCTTTAAGAGATAAAGCTTCCTCTTTTTAACATAAACAGATTTCCATTATTGCACTGAATAAAATTACTACTTCTTTAAAATTATCCAATATCCTCACAGGGTTTGAATTTCTTCATTTGTTTAAAAAAATTTTTTTTAAAGTTTTTTTTAACTGGGTACAAATAAGACCCACATATTGCATTTGGTTAATATGTCTACCCTTAAAGTCTCTTTTAATCTAAAGGTGCCCTGACCTCCTTTGGGGGGAGTAGGGTGGGGCATTTATTTGTTAAAGAAAGCCGCTCATAAAGCAGCAGAACAAATCTGAAGTAACCACATTCTAGATTTTGTTGATTGTACCCTGTAGTGTCTGTCACTGAATAGACTCCTTTATCTCCTATATTTCCTGTAAACTGGCAGTGAGAGCTAGAAGCTGGAGTAAATGCCAATAGCCGAATGTCTTAATCTTTTCCTTGGAGGATGATTTTTTACCACTTCACTGAGGCCTATATTATAGTTTCATTTTTTTGTAGGGAAAAGTTCAATGGAACCAGATTTAAGGTTTTCTAACACTGTCCTTGAGGAGCTCATGACCTAGTCAGAGAGACAAATGGCATTATGCAGTATGAAAAATGATTTCAATTTTATCTTTTTTCATGTGGCCCTTCAGTTAAACCAACACCACTTATTAACAAGTCCATCCTTTCTGCACTGATTTGAATCCCCCAAGGCTCTTATTCATCACTACCTTCTTCTCTACTTTCTTTGCCTGCCAACCCCATACACCTCCTTACCTGCTGTTTCTGAAAAGGGCTCTGTCCCCAGTGACTGGCCTCGGGATATCCTCATCCCTAAAGTCCTTTTATGGGAAGTCTTCCCTCATATTGCCCCATCCTACCAAATAACTGGGTGTTCTCCCGTTGGGGGAACCCCATATGGACTCTGATTACCTTTGTATGGTATGTTAATGACATTGTAAAATAATTTAAAAAATATACATATATATATATGGTCTCTGCTCCCAGTTCCTCACACAGAGCTCCTAAAACCCTTACTATTTCCTAAGTGATAAGAGCCCTAGGAGCATCTTTTGTCCTAACATTTGAACATTGACCCTGGTTCTTGACAGACCTCCTAAGTCCCTGGGAATTTCCTGGATGAGAGCAATCTCTTTGGTTCTAAGGAGGAGACTTTTGGCGGGCCCCTGCATAGCTTCAGGACGAGGGCTGGTCACCAGAAACACCAACCAAGCCATGATTAGGAGGTTGGGGCCTTCAGCTCCCTCCCCGTCCTGCAGGAAGAGGAGGGGGCAGGAGATTGAGTTCATGATTGATTATGCCCACCTGATGAAGCTTCCATAAAATTTCCCAAAATACAGGGTTTGAAGAACTCCTGGGTTGGTGAACATACCGACGTGCTCGGAGGGTGGCACACCTAACCTCCACAGGGACAGAGAAGTTCCTGCACTCAGGACCCTTCTGGACCTCACCTTATGGATCTCTTTCCTATGGCTGTTCCTGAGTTTTATCCTTTCATAATGAACCTGTAATCTAGTAAATAAACTGTTTTTCTTGAGTTCTTTGAGTTGCGTTAGCAAATAATTGAACCCGAGAAAGGGGATCATGGGAACCTTTGATTTATAGCTAGCTGGTCAGCAGCATCAGTGATAACCTGGACTTGCAATTGACATCCTGAAGTGGGAATGGGCAGTCTTGTGGGACTGAGTCCTTAACCTGTGAGACGTGATGATCAGGTAGATAGTGTTAGAACTGAAATGAATTGTAGAACACTTAGCTGTTATCACAGAATTGCTCGATGTGGTGTCAGATGTGTTGTGAGTGTGAGTCGAAGAGAAAAGAAGTGAATTTTTCCTATAAGTAATCCCAATGCATTTTATTTTCCATGTAGTCAAATTTACTACCTTTTTCTTGGACATTTCTTTCATCACTTTTTGAAACTGAGATATAATTCACACAACTCACTTTTAAAGTGTACAATTCAGTAGTCTTTAGTATAGTCACAGAGCTGTGCAATCTAATTCCACTACTAATTCCAGAATATTTTCATCACCCCAAAAAGAAGCCCTGAACCTATTACCAGTCACTCCTCATCTCCTTCTCTCAATCCCCGGTAACTGCTAATCTAATTTCTGTCTCTATGGACTTCCCTATCGTGGACAGCTCATATAAATGGAATAATACAGATATCCTTTGGTACCTGTTATTTCACTTAGCATAATGTTTTCACAGTTTTTCCATGTTGTAGCATTTATCAATACTTCATTTATTTCTATTGCTAAATAATGTTCCATTGTATCAGTATACCACATTTTTGTTTATCTATTCTTCAATTGATGGACATTTTGGTTGTTTCTACTTTTTGGCTATTAGAAACAATGTTGCTATCAACAGTTTTGTGTGAACATATGTCTTCAATTACTTTGAGTATATACCTAGGAGTAGAATTTCTGGATGACATAGTAACACTATGTTTAACTTTTTTGAGGAACTGCCAAAATGTTTTCCAAGGAGGTGCATCATTTTACATTCCAGCCATTTGCATCACCAGCAGTGTGTAAGAGTTCCAAGTTGTCCGCATCATTGCCAACACCTGTTATTGCCTGTCTTCTTTATTACAGCCGTCCTAGTGGGGGGTCAAGTGGTATCTCCTTGTGGACCATCTGTGTTTTAACTGCTAGTTTACCTACTCGGCTCTTCTAGGAAGCTGCAGACTTCATCGTTGGCATCTCTAGTGCTGACAGAATGAATTATCTTAGAAGCAGGCTCACTGTTGAGGTTCACAACACAAACAGCCACCAGTGTTATACAGCACATGTTTGTAGAGCATACTTTATTCTGGCTTAAATCTACAGCAATCAGAACTGTGGGAAACCTAAGGAAAGCTGTGAACTAGGCAAGCGTCATCTTTAGCTTGTTTGCTTCCCTTTTCTTTACCCAGAATTGGGCCTCCTCCTTCCTTCTTGGATACTTAGTGTCAGAAAGGATATCCCTCCATTTTTTTCCCCACACGTTACTCGAAGGCAGTGATTCTCATATTTTAGTGTGCTTTTCAGCATTCAGATCCCTCAAGCTCACCCCCAGCATTTCGGATTTAGCAGATCAAAAACGGAACTTTAAACTATACATTTTCAGTAAGCATGCTGGGGGATTCTGATGCACATGGATTGGAGCCCACACTCTGGTAAGTACTGTCTCAAATTAATCACGTAGTGCAGGTGCCCCATTTCCAGCAACGCATCAACGTCTGGAAGCTGGTGTCTGGTAGCACTGAATCTGGGCTGGCAGGAGGAGGTCTGCTGGGAGAAGAGCAGAACAGGCATATCACAGCCATTACCCCAATCTACTGTTCATCTCCACACCCTAATCTTATTCCTGGGGTGGCCCTTGTAACCCACTTACTTTTTTATTTAATAATGATCGTACTAATTATAATTAAAAACAAATGCAGATACTATTATAATAAATTGCAAATATATATGTATATATATATACATTAAAGTAGGAGATAGAAAACACTGGTTAGCTTTTCAAGATGAACAGATAATACACTCCCTCCAGGAAAGAATAAAGAGCCCTGTTCAAAATTTGCTTTGCTGTACCAGAAGCTATTGCACAACTGAGAAAATTGGATTTCATCTGCACAGTGAAGTAAGCTGTGTAAAGACAAGACTAAATAAAGAACAGGGTATGGACCATGCATAATGGACCCTGACACCTTGCAACACACCATTCCTAAGAGCCAAGATTTTTCCTTCTGTGGCTTCTTCCTGTTGTCATGACAACAGACCATTTTTATTACATAGATCTTGTTTTCTATGTTTATTACAAGCACAGAATTGTGGTGCAGCTAAGGGAGGAGAATTATTTAAGTACTCTCATCTCTGATATAGATCACGATTATGAAAGGTCTTAAGCTTAGAGACTCCCTTTTTAATCTTTGAAAACATGTCAGAAAGTTCAGTGGCACCAGGTTTAAGTTTCTCTAACACTGTCCTTGAGGCGCTCATGAGCTAGTCACAGACACAAATGGTGTTATCGCCAACAGTATAATGTGTAGATAACACAGGAGCAATGTGAGCAGGCACTGAGGGCACATGGGGGACAACGTGGCTCCCCACGTGGAGGAGTCAGGGGAAACGACACAGAAGCTGGGCAGTCACTTCCCCAGTTACCGTGAAGTTGGGCACGTCCACGTAAGTCCTGCCGTCGCCTGCCTGGTGCAGGGGAAAGTGCTCAGGGAGGTCATCTAGTCCACAGGTTCCATTTACAGAAGAGGTGATGTGACTTTCCCCAGGATACGCAGCTGTGGAAGAATCGTGACTACAACCCAGGCTGCCTGGATCACAGCCTCCATGGAACGCTTGGTCAGGTCATGCTATCATCACTGTTTCGCCTCCCTGGCTCCACTGAGCACCTCGATGGATATGGGCTTCTCCTACCATTCCACTGTGAAATCTTTAAACTTGTACTATCCCACAGTGAAGCTATATGTATAAGCTCCATCCATGAAGGGAAGAGACAAACCACAAGAAATGTTACTTCTACATATATAAAAACCAAAATATCAGTACCTTGAATATATATAAAACCTTTTATGCTTGTAAGAAAAACAAACAACCAAAAGCAACACATGTAAAAGATATAAATAGCAAGTGAAGAGGAGAAAAATGACCAGTGAACATGTGAAAAGATGCCTAGCATTTTACATTCATTAGAAAGGTAAAGCCTTAAACATATGACAATACCACCTTTGTGAGAATGTAGAGAAACAGGAACTCTTGCACATTGCTTATGAAAATGTTATTTGATACAACCTCCTCAGAGAGCAAGTTGGCAATATCTACCAAAGCTGATGACGAGTTCAAATTACATTCCAGCATTTCCACTCCTAAGTTAATACACGAGAAATTCTCTCTTACATATGCATAAGGAATCATGAATTAGAATGTTCATTGCAAGCGTTGGTTGCAATAACAAAAGTTGGAAACAATCTACATAGCGACAAAAGTAAGCTAAATAATGAATGAGTAAAAAAATTTTATTCATACAATAAAGTGCTATTTGGTAGTTAAAAATGAGTGCACTAAAATATGAATCAGTATGGATGACTCAAGAAGATAAATTGAGAGAAAGAGCAGGTTGTTGAAGGATACATAATGCATGAATCCATTTATGTAAACTTTGTAAGCAAGCAAAACAATATTATATTTATACTAGAGGCCCAATGCATGAAATTCGTGCACGGAGGGGGGCGGGTGTCCCTCAGCCCAGCCTGCACCCTCTCCAATCTGGGACCCCTCGAGGGATGTCCGACTGCCCGTTTAGGCCCGATCCCAGTAGGATCGGGCCTAAATGGGCAGTCGGACATTCCTCTCACAATCCAGGACTGCTGGCTCCCAACTGCTCGCCGGCCTGCCTTCCTGAATGCCCCTAACTGCTTCTGCCTGCCAGCCTGATCACCCCCTAACCACTCCCCTGCCAGCCTGATTGATGCCTAACTGCTCCCCCGCCAGCCTGATTGCCCCTAACTGCCCTCCCCTGAAGGCCTGGTCACCCCTAACTGCCCTCCCCTGCTGGCCATCTTGTGGTAGCCATCTTGTGTCCACTTGGGGGCAGCCATCTTTGACCACATGGAGCAGCCATCTTGTGTTGGAGTGATGGTCAATTTGCATATTACTCTTTATTAGATATGATATATATATCTTTAGTAAAATTTGCAATGTGGAAATAAACACCAAATTCAAGATAACACTTTTCAAAAGTTTGAAGGATCTGAGGATTTACCTCAGTTGCCACAGTTTCATCAATGTGGGTAGAAGAAAAAGACCCCTGGGTTGGAGACAAAGGACTTTATTACTCTTGTCACAGTAAGCACCATGAGCATCATCATATTTGCAGAAATTCCTCTTGCCCCCAACTACCATGGAGGTGATGTGAATGGGACTAGTGGATGTCTACATACATGCAGTGGGTTGCACTACAGGAGAGAAACCATGAGCTTAGGGAGCCTGTATCTTTTACAATGGTCAGTAAGCCTGTCTCATCTTTGCTCCAGAGACTCTGTCTTTGTCTTCTGAAGCTATATGTTATACTATTATCCTTTAAATGATAGTATAGAAAAAAATTTCAGTGACTTCCTATAAGATATGCAGAAATTAAGAGATCTAGGAAGAATTATCTTTCCCAAAAGGTTACTTTTGGGGGTGAAGGAAGAGGATAGGTGGGAGTAAATAGGGAACTCTAATTGTCCTTTTGTTTCTTAGGTTGAGTTGTGGGTACATAGATGTTTGTTACATTATTTTATATACTTGTTTATATGTCTAAAATATTTCATAATTATAAAAAGAAGTCACGGGGAGGATCCAAGATGGCAACATAGATAAACATCTGGGCTGCTGCCGCCCACACCAATTTCCAAAACTACAACTAAAAGACAGAACGTCTATCTCCCAGAACCACGGGAAAGCTGGCTGAGAGGAACCTCTACAACTAGACCGAAAGAGACGGGCACAATCAGGGCGCAAACGCTGAAAAACTGAGGTACAGGGGAGTGCACGCGCGATATGAACTGGCGGCGGAGCCCAGCTGGAGGCGGGCGTTGCTTTCTTCAATCCGAAGAGAGACAAGCCCCCAATCTCTCTGAAATCCAGTTTCTGGGGAGAGACTGGGCTGTCTGCCAGCGGGTCGGAGAGTGAGGGTGGCTTACTAGCAGAGCTGTGTGGAGGTAGAATTGTTGGCTGCGCCGGGGCGTGAGACTGCGGGGACGCGGTTGCGGGATGCGGTTGGAGGTGGCTCACTGCCAGCCATTGCTGTTGGCCACGCCCTAGCCTAGTGACGCCCTGAGACTCCGCCCCGCACAATCTACAAACACACCCAAGCTCCTAGCAGCGGCTTTTGCATATGAATGGCCTTCTCTATTGTAATTTAAACTAGTAAACTTGCAATCCGGTACAGACAGCACCAAGGACTCAAAGCTCCAAGCAGGGAGGAGAGGACGGCAGTTCTCGCTGTAGCTCCTGCAGGGTAGCCTCAGACAGCAGCTGAACTGCACCCCATTGGAGATCCAGAAGCCAATGCACCTAGTGGTCAGTGTGAGGCACCAGATTTCAATTCCTCACATCCATAAGTGACACATTCGGGAGGCGGACTCAGTGAGCACCAAAGCCCCACTCAAACAAGCCCTGTACCACAAGCGTGTCTCCAGCGCAGCAGTGCTTCCATTATAGACACAGCAGGTCCTCACAGCCAACTGGCCTGGAGGTCAATTCCTCCCAGTGTACCAACAGCAATCAAGGCTTTTAACTACACCAAGACTTTCCACTCAGCCCACAAAGGGGTGCACCAAGAGCAACCACCTAGGGTGATTGGGGAAGCTGAGCTACCGGCCCCTATAGGTCACTGACCACACAAAGCCACTCCATCAACACCGGGAGGCAGCCAAAATGCGGAAATACCGAAGTATGTCACGTATAGGAGAGATGGAGGAAAGTAAACTACTGGACGACACAGTGTTCAGAACCACATTTATAAGGTTACTCAAGAATCTTCTAAAAACCACTGAGAAACTTGAAGAGACCTTCAAGGACCTTAATGAGAATACCAAAAAAAATGGAAAAGGATCAGTCAGAAATTATGCTTACACTGTCTGAAATAAAGAATATACAAAAACTCAACTGTAGACCACCGTACCCGAAGAGTCAAACCAAAGATCTGAAATATGAGGAAGCAAAAAACACCCAACCAGAGAGGCGGAAAGAAAGAAGAATCCAAAAGTGTGAGGATAGCGTAAGGAGCCTCTGGGATGGCTTCAAGTGTACCAACATCCGAATTTTTGGGGTGCCAGAAGAAGAGAGAGAGCAAGATACCGAAAACCTATTTGAAGAAATAATGACAGAACACTTCCCCCACCTGGTGAAAGAAATAGACTTACAAGTTCAGGAAGCGCAGAGAACCCCAAACAAGAGGAATCCAAAGAGGACCACACCAAGACACATCATAATTAAAATGCGAAGGGCAAAAGACAAAGAGAGAATCTTGAAAGCAGCAAGAGAAAAACAGTTAGTTACTTACAAGGGAGTACCCATACGACTGTTAGCTGATTTCTCAACAGAAACTATGCAGGCCAGATGGTAGTGGCAAGAAATATTCAAAGTGATGAACAGCAAGAACCTACAACCAAGATTACTCTACCCAGCAAAGCTATCATTCAGAATTGAAGGTCAGATAAAGAGCTTCACAACAAGAAAAAACTAAAGGAGTTCATCACCACCAAACCAGGATTACATGAAATGCTGAAGGGTATTCTTTAAGAAGAGGAAGAAGAAAAAAAAGGTAAAGGTAAAAATTATGAACAACAAAAAGACATCAAATACATACCTACCAACAAGTGAATCTAAAAATCAAGTGAATAAAAAATCTGAAGAACAGAATGGACTGGTGAATACAATAGAATCAGGGACATAGAAAGGGAGGGGATGGACAATTATCAGGGGGAAGGGGTCTGAGGGGTTCAGGAAGAGATTGGACAAAAATCTTACACCTATGGATGAAGACAGTGGCGGGGGGTAAGGGCATGGGGTGGGGTGGGGCATCAGGTGGAGGGGAGCTATGGGTGGGAGGGGAAAGAGGAACACCTGTAATAATCAGAACAATAAAGATTTATTTAAAAAAATAAAAAGAAGTCACGATGTGGCCTTCGTGTCTGTACAATTCTGAGTGACAACCCTCATTTTATACAGGCTCTTTGTTATTGGGGATGTGACAAACAGTCCCCAAACACATTCTTATTGTTCTTTGGGCTCATTTTGTCATAGTCTATCCTTAACTCTAGTACTTGATCTGCTTATGCCAACTTCCTTGATTATAGTCTCTCTCTCTCTTTCTTTCATATATATATATATGAAAGAGACAAATTATATATATATATATATATATATATATATATATATATATATATGTATATATATATATATATATATTTGTCAATATATCTTCCCTGGAAAAGAAATATTGTCAGGGGACCCAGGTCTAGACTCTGTGTTACAGGATGATTAGTTTCCTAGGTTTGCCATAATAAAATACCATAAACTGGGCGGCTTAAAACAACAGACATTTATTCTCTCACAGTTCTGGAGCCTAGACCTAGAAGTCTGAAATCAAGGTGGCATCAGGGCGATACTCTCTCTGAGGCTCTGAGGAGAATCCTTCCTTGCCTTGTTCTAGTTTCTGGTGATGGCCACCGATCCTTGGTGCTCCTTGGCTTATAGCTGCAGCACTCCCACCTCTGCCTCGGTCGTCACATCCTGTTTTCCTCTGTGCATGTCTGTGTTCAAATTTCCCACTTCTTATTTTATTTCAGTCACATTGGATTATGGCTCACTTTTTAAAAAAAGTTTTCTTTTTTGTTTATTGACTTGAGAGAGAGAAAGAGAGAGAGATGTTGTTCCACTTATTTATGCATTCATTGATTGATTCTTGTATGTGCCCTGACCAAGGATTGAACCCCAAACCTTGGTGTATCTGGATGACACTCTAATCAACTGACCTATCCAGCCACAGCAGATTAAGGCCCACTTTAATGACCTCGTCTTAACTTGATTAGATCTACAAAGACCTTATGTTCACATTAGAGGCCTAGTACAGGAATTCACGCATGGGTGAATTGGGGATTGGGGCCAATCAGGCTGGGCCGGCCAGGGGGAGGGGACGCTGAAGGTTGGCCGGCTGCCCCCGGCCCCAATTGGGGTGGGGGTGGGGCGATCAGGGGTGGGGCCTGCTGGGGGAGGAGGGGCCCCCGGGAGGTTGGCAGGCCCTGCCCCCTGGTCGAACTCTGGTGGAACTCCCAGTTGAGGGGACAATTTGCATATTAATCTTTTATTATATAGGATAAGTTCACAGTCCCAGGTCCCAGGGGTTAGAACTTCATATATTTGGAGGGATGTAAACCAACCCCTAACATTAGATTTGTAGGATTTTTAAGCAATAAAGTCATTCTCTAAGACTGTGCCTTTCCTTCACCATCAGCTTATCTCCAGCTTGTACACACATGCCATGACCCTTCGTGCAGAGTGGAGGCTGGCCTGCCGGGGATGAAGGCAGGCTGTTGTATGAAAACAGCTTCCCTTGAGCAAAGTGTCCTTTCTGTTCTGAATCCCTTCCTTATTAGAGGCTAGAAAGTCCTATTAAATGAAGCATTCCATCCCAAGCTTTTCATAACTACTGCAGGGACTGAGCTGCTCCAGTCACAGGTTATGCTTTTATTTAAAAAAAAACAAACACACAACACCCCCCTCCCCCCCACCACCAGATAAGCATTAAAATAATTGCTCTAGTTATTGATGTGACTGTTTAAAATTACTTCTAACTGATTCAGCCTTGGAAAATCATCTTTGTAAACTTAGGCTGTAAAGAAGAAAGACATGTAGACCTGGATTTTATTTCTGGCACCCACAGCTACTATCTGGGTGACCTTGGAGAAATCATTTAACCTCTCTGGGCCTCAGTTTACTTAACTGTAGAATGGGAACAGTAACACCCAGACTATCCACCTCCCCAGTCTGTGTGTGACAGTGTTTTGTGACCTGCAGAACACCAGGTGGAACAGAAGGCAAAGCTGTCCCACCCAGGCCATGGAGCTGTCTGCTCCCACACATTCACCAAACAATCAGTATTGACTGTTTGCCATTGGATGGAGACAAACTTAAAGGCCCAATTGCCCCTAGCAAAGGAAAAGGTTATTCTGTCCATCTCCCATAGGATATTAATTTCCTCCCACAACTTGGCTTCTAGCTTTCCTGGAACAGCTCATCCATCTCATTGAAAAGAGTAGTTTGCCCTAACTGGTTTGGCTCAATGGATAGAGCGTTCGCCTGTGGACTGAAGGGTCTCAGGTTCGATTCTGGTCAAGGGCACATGCCCAGTCAATCATTCTCTCTCATCATTGAGGTTTCTCTCTATCTCTCTCTCCCTCTCCCTTCCTCTCTGAAATCAATAAAAATATATTTTAAAAAATAAATGGCATTCTTATTTAAAAAAAGAAAAGAGCAGTTTACCCCTTGAGAGCTATTTATTCACTATACTTTTAGATTCCCAGCATTTTGTATTCAGAGAGCTTTTCTAAGAAGCATACTTTGCAAGACTTCATCTTACCAATTTCATTATGACAACAATACTGAGACATAAATATATTAATGTAAACTTTCCTCTTTGGCTTTATGATCTAAACTTTATATTGAGTATTTTAATTCCAACAAAAGCATGGGAAATATTGAAGGGAGGTGTAATAATTGGCAGGTCAGGAATACATAACAATATCCAGTCTCAATTCTAGTTACTTTAGGATGAACTTTGTTCATTCAACAAATATTTGACTGCCCCGCCTGTGCCAGGCATTGTTCTGCGTGCAGGAGATGTGTCACAAAGCAGTGTAGACACAGCCACTGCCCTATTGAGGTCACAGGCTTATACATGGAATGCCAAGTCAACAAGCCATCACATTAACATTCGAGTTCCAGTGGAAGTGAAGGGCATAGGCTTTCAGGAGAAGTATTTACCTAAAGGGTAAGTAGGAATTAACACACACACACACACACACACACACACACACACACACACACACACAAAGTGGGACAGAGAAAGAGAAATATCCAAACAAAGGGAACAGTGTAGTAGACCTAAGGAAGGAGGGAGAGAGGAGAATAAGGGAGAAAGAGAGAAGGCTGAGGAAATTTGAAGGATTAGGAGGAAATCGGCCTGTCTGCAGTACAAGGTGCATGAAGGGCCATTATAGTCTTGAAGAGTCTTATAAGTCACTCTGGGGAAGTTGGCGTTTACTCTAAGGGCAATAGAAAGCCACTGGAAGCTTTTAAGTGCCACCACCCCATTGCCATGACCATTCCTGGAAACCCAATGTTGCCTCTGTTGCTGTTGAACAGCAGCTCTCCTGTATCCTGGGGTCCCCGGTCAATGCCTCGGGAAAGCAGATGTAGACCACACACCCATGCCTGAAGTTGGGGATGGGGAGAAGATATGAAAACAGATGCCTCTTTGTTTTATAGTAGAAGTGGCTCTACCTCCAGTGGAGACTCATGAGATGGGGAATTCCCCCAAACACAGAGGAATGGGATTCAGATGTTGAGCAGTCAAAATATGGTCAAGTTTTACTTCACATGGAACCCCTTTACATGTAACACCAAGACTATCCTATAGAACAAGTGTTCCACGGAACACACTCTGGGAAATGCTGTCTTAGTTTTCATAACTGATGTCAAATCAGGTATGTCCTGAAGACATGTCACCCTGATCTTACCACTCTATACTCATAAAACATATGGACTGTACAATCCAATTTAGCACTCAATGACATCATATTTTCATGATTTGAAATATTTGTTCATTGTTCCATGTATTTGTTTTAGATAAAAATCTCCTTCAGGATTTTATCTGTGATATATTCAAAATCAAGCATGTATTGAACACTTAGTACATACACTACAAAATTTACTGTTTCTATATGAGAGGAGATAGTCCAGCTAAGTTTGTAGTTTTCAATGAGTGCTAGAAAACACCCCCAGGATGTCAGGGAAGCGGCTGTTCTGAATTCTTCAACATTATTTCTGCAAAATTTTTTCTCTCCATTTGTTTGCTTCTTGTGGGACCCACATTATGTAGATGTCCACACTTCTCCTTAGGCCCTCCCAATTTCTTTTTTGTTGTTCTTTCTATTCTACATCTTTTTAGGTAGATCTGCAACCTGATTCTCAAGTTCTCTAATCCATTGTTCATGCTACTGTCCAACCGTCTGCTGAGGTCTTTACATAAACAATATTATTTTCAAAATCTGGGATTTCCTATAGTTCATCTCTATAACTGTAACCTGCTTCATTTTAACACTCTCCTTTTACCCATATCTTTTTGAGGAAACTCACTTTGCTCACTTTAAAGGCTTATTCTTTCTATTTATTAATTCTGCTGCATCTTGTAAAGGTCGTTCAGTCTCTCAGGTAAGTTCCTTCTGCAGATCTGTTATTTCTCCTGTGAGTTCCTGGGGCATCAGCTATCTGGGGTAGTACTTGAAGCCCCAAGGGAGGGGCTCAATGTGAGGAGAGTTCAGGGTAGCAAGATTAAAATGGAAAACCCCTCAGGATAGAGGGCCTCATATCTTTACACCATTCCAGCTCCGGCTTCCATTGTAATCTGCTGGCCCCACCTTGTGAAGGGGGCAGTGGGGAAGGAGAGAAGGCTTAGAGTCAGCAAGTCAACCCACATAGCGGTCATCCTGCTGCACTCCGGCCAGTCTCCACGGAAGTCATCCCACGGAGCCCTGATGAGGCAGGGCAGGTGGCATCCACCTAGGCCAGACTGAGGGAGGCAAAAAAAGTAAAGAGAAAGCTCTCACCCAACCTAGTTCCTACCCATGACCTCTTAAATTGTGGGCTGACACTTGATTCTCACTCCAAGAACTAACTATCTTCTGCCTCTCCAGAGTTTCTCAGTTTTTCATTGATCCCTCTGTCCAACTGATGTCCCTAAATCTTTAGGCCTCTCCAGGAGTTGTTTCTGGGAGAGAGTAAGGGGTTGGTGCTGAGTATTCTGTGGGTGATTTATTTTCTCCTCTTTATCTTTCCCATCTTCTTCTATCTCCTACTTATACTATTTCTCCCACGAAGGGGTTGAAGAAGGAAAAAGAATTGTTTTATGGTTTGAGGCAGAGGTCAGGATCCATTCCCTAGATTTTATTTTTATGCTGAGTGATTGCTGCAGGCAAGTCTCCTATAGAGTTATTCTGAGACCTCCTTAATTACCGTTCTGAAGATGGAAAAGCACTAGAAAATTATTGTTATGATTGTTAGAGTTATTATCTGACACTTTACAGCTATTTATTTCTGGAGTGTTATTTATTGCCAGACTGGTACCATTTATAATTTAAGTAAGTATTTGACAGATATAAATATTGCCTTAAGGAAACTGCTTTCTAAATTAGTCAAAACATCTGCAAACATCTTCACCTTCAAACTCTTTAAGAAAAATTCTTGAGATAGCAGAAGAGTCCTCAGGGAAGGTCAAATTTACAGACAAAACCATTACTAATCACAGAGTGAACATTGTGGCTGAGAAGATTACTTGAATTCTTCTCTGATCTCAGACTGGATGTTCCTCTTTATTTTTTTAATGTACCACATTAAGTTTATTTTTTTCAAATAGAATTTACTTCCAATATTATTTTGTACAGTATACAAATATGTGGTGCACAGCATAATATTTAGACAATCATATACTTTACAAAGTGTTCTCCCCAATATTTCCAGTGCCTACCTGGTACCATACATATTTATCGCAATATTATTTACTATTCCACGTGTTTACACCTACGTGAGTATCTATACTAATACTAGAAGAATATGAAAATTGTCCAGGACGTTGTCACAGTAACAACCAAACAGCAGGCTGCATGGGGCAACCAGGCTGGCAGGGGTGTTAGTGAGGGACAACCAAATGACCGAACAGCAGGCTGTGTGGGGCGACCAGGCCAGCAGGCAGAGGTGGTTAGGGGTGATCAGGCTGGCAGGAGGGGCAGTTAGGTGCGATCAGAAAGGAAGGCAAGCAATTAGGATCCAGCGATCCCGGATTGTGAGAGGAATGTCCGACTGCCGGTTTAGGGCTGATCCCTGGGATCTGGCCTAAATCTGCAGTCGGATATCCCCTGAGAGGTCCCAGATTGGAGATGGTGCAGGCTGGGCTGAGGGGACCACCTGTGCATGAATTTTGTGCACCAGGCCTCTAGTTTAAAAAAAAAAAATCTCACTGGAGGATATGTTTTTTATTGATTTTAGAGAGAGACAGGAAGAAAGAGAGTGACAGAGAAATATGGATGTGAGAGAGAAATATCTGGTTGCCTCTGACTGGGCATTGAACCTGCAACCTAGATATGTGCCCTGACTGGGAATCGAACCTGCAGCCTTTTGGTATTTGGGACCACATGATGCTCCAATCAACCAAGCCACCGGGCAGGGCCGTGACTCTATTGTAACTACCAATTTGTACTTCTTAATTCCTTCACTTTTTTTACCCAGACCCACAAGCCCACTCTCCTCTGGCAACTACCAGTCAGCTCTCTGTGTCTATAAATCTGTTTCAATTCCATTATTTTGTTTGCTTTGTCCTTTAGATTCCACATATAAGTGAAATCATATGATAGTTGTCTTTCTCTGACTGACTTACTTCACTTACCATAATACCCTCTAGGTCCATCCATACTGTTGAAAATGGTAAGATTTTACTCTTTTATGGCTAAGTAATATTCCATAGTATATATGTACCACCACTTTTTTATCCACTTGTCTATTGATGGGCACTTGGATTGCTTCCATGACTGCAATGAACATAGGAGTGCATTTATTCTTTTGGATTAGTGTTTTGAGTTTCTTCAGCTATGTAACCAGAAGTGGAATCCCTGGGTCATACGGCAATTCCATTTTAAATTTTTTGAGGAACCTCATACTGTTTTCTATAGTGACTGCACCAATCTGCATTCCTACCAACAGTGCACAAGGGTTCCCTTTTCTCTCATCCTCACCAACAGTTATCATTTGTGAATTTATTGATGATAGCCATTCTTACAGGTGTGAGGTGATTTCTCATTGTGGTTTTAATTTGCATTTTTCATTTATCAGTTCTAGCAGTTTTTTGGTGTAATCTTTGGTGTTCTCCATATACAGTATTATGTCACCAGTAAATAATGATATTTTTACTTCTTCCTTTCCAATTTGGATGCTTTTATTTCTTCTTGTCTGATTGCTTTGGCTAAAACTTCCACTACTGTGTTGAATAAGAGTGGTGAAATCAGACATCCTGTCTTGTTCCTGATCTTAAGGGAAACACTTTTAGTTTATCCCTGTTGAGTATGATGTTGGCTGTGGGTTTGTTTTATATGGCCTTTATTATGCTGAGGTATGTTCCCTCTATTTCCCCTTTGCTGAGAGGTTTTATCATAAGTGGGTGCTGGATTTTGTCAAATGCTTTTTCTGCATCTATGATATAATCATGCGATTTTAATCCTTCATTTTGTTTATGTGGTGTATCAAGTTAATTGATTTGCAGATATTGTATTAACCTTGAATCACAGGAATAAATCCCACTTGATTATGGTGTATGATCTTTTTAATGTATTGCTGGATTCAGTTTGCTAATATTTTGTTGAGAATTTTTGCATCTATGTTCATTAGGGATGTTGGCCTATAATTTTCTTTCTTAGTAGTATCTTTATCTGGTTTTGGAATTAAGATGATGCTGATTTCATAAAATGAGTTTGGGAGTCTTCCCTTCTCTGGAATTTTTTGGAATAGTTTGAGAAGGATAGGTGTTAGTTCTTCGAAAGTTTGGTAAAATTCACCAGTGAAACCATCTGATCTAGGACTTCTGTTTGCTGGGAGTTTTTTATTTTATTAGTTTTTTTATTTCACTAGTGGTAATCAGTCTGTTCTGTTTCTTCTTGATTAAGTTTGAGAAGATTGTATGTTTCTAGGAACTTATCCATTTTTTCCAGATTGTCCAATTTGTTGGCATGTAGTTGTTTATAATATTTTCTTGTAATCTTTGTATTTCTGAGATGTCAGTTGTTACTTCTATTTCAGTTCTGATTTTATTTATTTGGGTCCTCTCTCATTTTTTCTTGATGAGTTTGTTTAAAGGTTTATTAATCTTGTTTATCTTTTCTAAGAACCAGCTTTTAGTTTCATTGATCTTTTGTATTGATTTTAGACTCTCATTTGCAGTCTGATCTTTATTATTTCTTTCCTTCTACTCACTTAGGACTTTTTTGTTGTTCTTTTTCTAGTTCCTTTAGGTGTAAGGTTAGATTGTTTGAAAATTTTCATGCTTCTTTTTCTTAAAAATATTTTTTTATTGATTTCAGAGAGGAAGGAAGTGGGAGAAAGAGATAGAAACATCACCCTAGTTAGTTTGGCTCAGTGGATAGAGTGTCAGCCTGCAGACTGAAGGGTCCAGGTTCATTTCCAGTCAAGGGCACATGCCTGGGTTGCGGGCTTAATCCCCAGTAGGGGATGTATAGGAGGCAGCCAATCCATGATTCTCTTTCAACATTGATGTTTCTATCTCTTTCTCTCTCTCTGAAATCAATAAAAAATATATTAACTAACTAAATAAATAAATAAATAAAGGAAGAAATAAAAAAAGAGAGCGACAGAAACATCAATGATGAGAGCAAATCATGGATTGGCTGCCTCCTATATGCCCCCTACTGGGGATCGAGCCCACAACCCAAGCATGTGCCTTGACCAGGAATTGAATGGTGACCTCCTGGTTCATAAGTCGACACTTAACCACTGAGCCATGCTAGTCAGACTCATGCTTCTTAAAGTAGGCCTGCATTGCTATAAATTTCCCTCTTAGGACTGCTTTTGCTGTGCCCCATTGATTTTGGTTTGTTGTGTATTCATTTTCATTTCTCTCAAGATATCTTTTGATTTCTTCTTTGGTCTCATTCATTTTTTTAGTAATATGTTATTTAGCCTCCATTGTTTGTGTGTTTTTCACTTTTTTTTCTTGTAATTGATTTCCAGTTTCATACCATTGTGGTCAGAGGAGATACTTGATATGATTTCAATCTTCTTGAATTTATTGACACTTGTTTTGTGTCCTAGCAAGTGTTCTATCCTAGAAAATGTTCCATGTGCACTTGAAAATAACGTATATTCTGCTACTTCGGGGTGAAATGCTCAGTTAAATCCATTGGCTCTATTATATCATTGAAGGCTGCTATTTCCTTGTTGATTTTCTGTTTGGAAAATCTATCCATTGATTTCAATGGGGTGTTAAAAAAACCCTACTATGACTGTATTGCTATTGATCTCTCCCTTTATGTCCATCAAGATTTGCTTTATATATTTAGGTGCTCCTATGTTGGTTGCATAAATGTTTACAAGGGTTATATCCTTTTGATGGATTGCTCTCTTTATTATTATGCAATGTCCTTCTTTGCTTCTATGGCCTTTGTTTTAAAGTCTATTTTGTCTGATAAGTATTGCTACCCCAGCTTTTTTTTTTCATGTCCATTTGTATGAAATGTCTTTTTCCAACCCTTTACTTTCATTCTGTAAATATCTTTTGTTCTAAAGTGATTCTCTTATAGACAACAACTGTCTTGTCTTTTTTTCCCTTTTCATTGAATTTATTGGGGTGACACTAGATAACAAAATTATACAGGTTTCAGGTGCACAATTCTACAACTGAGTCTTGTTTTCTTATCCATTCAGCTATCCTATATCTTTTGATTGGAGCATTTAAGCCATTTACATTTAAAGTGATTATTGATATGTATGTATTTATTGATGTTTTATTTCTTATAAGTATGCTCCTTTTTTCTTCCTTTCTTCTTCTTTAAGAAGACCCTTTACCATTTCTTATAATACTTGTTTGGTGGTAATGAATTCCATTAGCTTTTTCTTGTCTGGGAAGCTCTTTATTTCACCTTCAATGTTAAATGATAGCCTTGCTGGGTAGAGTAGTCTTGATTGTAGGCCCTTGCTTTTCATCACATGGAACATTTTCTGCCAATGTCTTCTAGCCTGCAAAATGTCTGTTGAAAAATCAGCTAATAGTCTTATGGGAGCTCTCTTGTAGTAACTAATTATCTTTCTCTTGCTGCTTTTAAGATTCTCTTTGTGTCTTTAACCTTTACCATTTTAATTACGATGTGTCTTGCCATAGGCCTCTTTGGGTTCATCTTGTTTGTGACTCTTGGCACTTCCTAAACTTGTGTGTCTTTTTCCTTCACCAGGTTAGGGAAGTTTTCAGCCATTATTTCTTCAAGTAGGTTCTCCATCCCTTGATCTCTCTCTTCTCCTTCTGTTACCCCCATAATATGAATGCTGTTATGTTTCATGTTGTCCCAGCGGTCCCTTAGACTATACTTATTTTTAAAAATTCTTTATTTTTTCTGCTTTGATTGGGTGTTTTCCTCTACCTTGTCTTCCAAGCCACTGATTTGATCTTCTGCTTCATCTAGCCTACTGTTGATTCCTTTTTATTTATTCTTCATTTCAGATATTATATTCTTCATTTCTGACTAATTTTTAATGATTTCTATGTCCTTTTTTAAAAATATATTTTTATTGATTTCAGAGAGGAAGGGAGAGGAAGAGAGAGATAGAAACATCAATGATGAGAGAGAATCATTGATCAGTTGCCTTCTGCACACCCCCTACAGGGGATTGAGCTCACAACCCAGGCATGTGCCCTTGACCAGAATTGAACCTGAGACTCTTCAGTCCACAGGCTGACACTCTATTCACTGAGCCAAACCAGCTAGGGCTCTATGTCCTTTTTTATGCTTGTTGTCTACACTGAGTGGCCAGATTATTATGATCTCTGAATGCATAATAATCTGGCCACTCAGTGTGTGTGTGTGTGTGTGTGTTTTATATACTACATTTTAGAACATATGTTTTTATTGATTTTAGAAAAAAAGGAAGGGAGAGGGAGAGATAGAAACATCAATGAGAGATGTTTCTAATATATATATATATTAGAGGCCCGGTGTATGAATTCGTGCATGGGTGGGGTCCGGCCAGCCTGGACAGGGGGAGGGGACATGGGCAGTTGGCTGGCCTGCCTTCTGGTCGAACTCTTGTTCGAGGGAATAATTTGCATATTAGCCTTTTATTATATAGGATATACACTAAGTGGCCAGATTATTATGTGTTCAGAGATCATAATAATCTGGCCACTCAGTGTATTTGTTGTAGTTCTCTCTAAGTATCTTGGATATCCTTATAACCACTGTTTCAACTCTAGGAGCTTGCTTGCCTCCATTTCATGTACTTATTTTTCTGGGATTTCTCCTGTTCTTTCATTTGGGTCATGTTTCTTTGTCTCCCATTTTGCCTGCCTATCTGTAATTGTTTCTGTGTATGAGATAGTCTTGGTAGTATGGCCTTATGTAGTAGATGTCTTGTGGGGTTTGTGGTACAGTCTCCCTGATCACCTGAGGTAGGTGCTACAAAAATGTCCCCTGTGTCAATTATGTGAGCCCTCCTGTTATAGTTGAGTCTTGATTGCTGTTGGCCCATGCATGGGGGAAGGTTGCTCCTCCAGCTGGCTACGAGGATGGATTCTGACTACAATGTATGCACTGCTGTATGGCATGGCTCTCGCTATACTTTTTTCTTTATATTAATCCCTAAAAGTAGTTTATGTTTGTCTTAATTTTATTTTTTAATTTCCATCCATCCATCCATCCATCCATCCATCCCTCTCCCTTTGGACAAGCATAAGCTTTTTCTCTGTATATATGGGTTTGTTTCTGTTTTGTTTTTTATTTATTCTATGTTTTTTAGATTCTGCATATAAATGAAATCATAATGGTATTTGTCTTTCTCTGTCTGATTTCTTTCACTTAGCATAATACCCTCAAGGTCCATCCATATTGTCACAAATGGCAAGATTTTATTCTTTTTTATTGTATATCCATATACCACATTTTAGAACATATGTTTTTATTGATTTTAGAAAAAAAGGAAGGGAGAGGGAGAGATAGAAACATCAATGAGAGAGAAACACCCATCGGCTACCTCCTACTGGGGATTGAGCTCACAACCCAGGCATGTGCCCTGACTAGGAATTGAACCAGCAACCTCTTGGTGAATGGGATGAGGCTCAACCAATTGAGCAACACCAGCTGGACCATATACCACAGTTTTATCCATTCATCTGTCGATGGACATATAGATTGCTTACATATCCTGGCTATTGTAAATAATGCTGCGATGAACATAGGGGTGCATTTATCTTTTTTAATTAGTATTTTTGTATTCTTTGCATAAATGCCCAGAAGTGGTACTGCTGGGTATTATTGCAGCTCCATTTTTAATGTTTTGAGGACTCCCCATATTGTTTTCCAGCTATTGCTATAATCCCCTGCAGTTTAGTTTCCCTTGGTTCCCAATTGTAGTCTGAACCTGGTAACTCAGATTTGGGAGATACCGAAATCCTACTAATGAATTATTCTTCTGCTTCTATTAGCTGGCTAATTTCTGTTGCTTTCAGCTAAAAATCTTGCCAGACCCCACATTCTCTTTTCTTCTCTATTTCACTCACATCCCACAGCTATCTTGGAGCTTCACTGTTCACAGACCTCCTCAAACCACCTCTGAATACCCAGACTTCATCGTGTGGCCTCTCTCCTTTCCCCCACTTTTTATCTCTTTATTCCTCAGGTAAACATTATCTTTCTCTTAAAAAGCTATAATTCCTCCACTCTGGTGATGATGGCAAGATGGGGGAGGGGGAGGGCAAATACAGAATTCCATTTTGCAAACATTGGGGAGGCTAAAATAAAACTGGGCATTTACATGTTAATTTTTGGGGAGCATAACACATGCTTTCAGATAGGTTAATTAAAAGAGTGTGAGTCACTTTGTCCACAAAGGGCAGTTAAATCTAGAGGTACAGAAACAGTCAGTTATTCCTGTTTTCGATGGCTTATCTTCATGGCTGTTTGGTGGGGATCTGGAAATACCAGTTCCCAGGATTAATACTGTCCTAGAGTAACTTACAGGCTTGCTGCGTGGGTCTCCAAGCTGCCCTGTTTCTGGCACAAAGAAGGAACCCAGCACTGATAAAAACAAAGCACAAAAGAGATGAAGATTGACCCTTTTGGTCCACAGGGACGCAGAGTAAGATCATGATTGGGGGGTGGCCGTGGCTCTGTGAAACACTGAAGAAAATCTGCCAACTTCTCAGTTTTACTTCGTGTCCACCCTGCCTGCTGACTTACACAGACAAATGGAGGCCTGGACAATTCACGAGGGAAAACAAAAATGAAAAACCTCTTTCTTCAATTTTCAGTATTGTCAGGAAGTCATACATGAAGCTCCTAAAGTGCATGGTCAAATGACCTGGCTGTGGGAGTATGACTACGATATTTAAAAATTGTTCTTATTGTTGTTGATTGAGGTGCTCTGGTGGGAGGGAGAGTGGTTGGGTAGAAACACCTGAGGAAATGTCCTCAGGATCCTGAGTTTTGTTCCTGGCTTCGCTTTAAACTAGTCACATGACTTTGGAGAAACAATTTATTTCATTGGCTCTCAGTTTTCCCTCCTGTTAAGTGAGAAGAGATTGGGTGACTTAACAAATCCTGTTAGCTCTTAAGTTTAAATATAGTCCCCTTTCTTGTGGTTTCAAGGGACAGCTTAAATGTTTCTTTCAGTGATATAAAAAAGAACAGGAAAAGTCTCAAGTACAAGCCCTATTACACATCTGTAGCTAAGTAGACTTGATATGCAAAATCCTTCATCCTCCACTATTGGTATTAAAATTCTATAGCAAAACCTTGAAAATAGGGAGACCAATCTCTAGTAAATGAGATGACCCACCATGGCTCTGAATCAGGAAGTAAGGAATAAAACCTATCTCCTGAGATATAGAAGGAGTGTCTGCCGGCAGCAAAGCCTCAGACAACCTGAAGAGATCAACTAGAGAAGAGAAAGAACCTTGATGGGCTGACAGTATTCACAAAAGACTTGAAAGACAAAAAGGATGGGAGAAGCAGAGACATCAGATACACAGAGAAAAGGAGCAAGAAGAGAATGGTCAAAATTGGAGGTGGTGGCTGCAGAAGGAAAGGCTAAGAACAATGAGCTGTGAGTGAGAAGCTGCTTCAAACTCTTTGGTTCAAGTCAGGCTGTAAATGCATACATACACACACAATACTGTAATACTAAAAACAGGGTAGTGCTGGAACAATTGGACACCATATGCAAAAACAAAAAAAATCTAGACAGAAAGAAAAAAATTGAAAAAAGGAAAGAAAAAGAAAAAAAATCTAGACCTTACACCTTTCACAAAAATTAACCCCAAATGGATCATAAACCTAAATGTAAAATTCGAACCTATATAACTTCCAGAAAATAACATAGTAGAAAATCTAGGTGACCTTAGATTTGGTGACTTTTTAGACATCATATCAAAGGCACAATCCATGAAAAGAATCTTGTTAAGTGGCACTTCATTAAATTTTAAAATGTCTCCTCTTTAGGAAAAAAAACAACACTATTAAGCAAATGAAAAGACAAGCCATGGACAAGGAGAAAATATTTGCAAAACTTGAATCTGATAAAGGACTGGTATCCAAAATTTATAAAAAATTCTTAAAAACTCAACAATACAGAAACAAACAATGCAATTTAAAAGTGGACAACAAACCTGAACAGACACCTCACCAAAGAAGATGTATGGATAGCAAATAAGCACATGAAAAGATACTCAACAGCATATGCCATCAGGACACGGCAAACTAAAACAATGAGATATCACACTATACCTATCAGAATGGCTAAAATCTAAAGCACTGACAATACCAGATGCAGATGAGGATGTGGAGCAACAGGGACTCCCATTCAGGGCTGGCGGAAATGCAACAATGGTTCAGTCACTTTGGAAACAAGTTTGACAGTTCCTTATAAAAAGGAACCTACTCTTAGCATGTGACCCAGGAATTAAGCTCCTTGATATTTACCCAAATGAGTTGAAAACTTAAATCCACACAAAAATCTGCATGCAAATGTTTACAGCAGCCTTATTCCCCTTTCTTTCTGCCTGTCCAAGTTCTGCTTATCTATTATCACCTTTTCAAACCTCATTACCTCCAACAAAGCTATCTGTGGAATGAATTTCTCTAAAGTCTTGTAGTACTTGGAGAAGTGTTATCTAATAAAAACATAAAATGAGCCAAACATGTTTTTCAATTTTCTAGTAGTTACATTAAAAAAGTAGAACAGGTGAAGTGAATTTTATTATGTATTTATTTAACCATATATATCCAGTATATAATACATAATCAATAAAAATATTAATGATACATTTTATGTTATTTTTTCCTACTGTCTTCAAAATCTAGTGTGTACGATACACTTACAGTACAACTCATTTTGTGACTAGGTACAGTTCCAGTGGTCCATAGCCACATGTGGATAGTGGCTACCATATTGGACAGCACATCCTACAGAATTCATTATAAAATTTAGCACAAGATTATTGTCTAGGCAGGCAGAAGATGGGTGCTCCATAAAAATCATAATTGGCGTATGGTCAGCCCGTGACACCCTTATGACAGTTGATGCTCCATTTTCAGAACCACAGAGAAAAATGTGGGAGGTGACTTCTATAGGCTGAAGGATTGTATTCCCCCCTCACCCCAATTCATAACTTGAAGCCTAATCCCCAATGTGATAGTATTTGGAGATTGGGCCTTAGGAATGTGATTAGATCACGAGGTTGGAGCCCTCATGATGAGATTAGTGCCTTTATAAGAAGAGACGGGAGAGAGCTTGCTTCTCTCTGCTCTGCGGGCCAGGTGCAGACACAGATAGAAGGCACTGTCTATAAGCCAGGAAGCCAGTTCTCACCAGATGCCAAATCTGCTGACACTTGGATCTCGGACTTCCCAGCCTCTAAAACGGTTAGAAATATATATATTTTTTAAGGCACCCAGACTATGATATTCTGCTATAACAGCCTGAGCTGACACAGACAGTAACCAGTCACCCAGATAATGTGCTAATGAGACGATTCTCTCCTCACAAACAAGCACCAGACAGTTCAGTAAGAGGACATCAGAGGAGGCTTCTCTGCCGCAGTCCCGAGAACACAGGGAGAGCACAGGCGAGACCAGGAGAACTGAGGCTAGCGCATCGAAGTCTTAGATTCTTCTGCATAACTATTCACAGACATAGCTAGAAGATACCATTGTTCATGAGAACTGGGTGGGCTTTTGAATCTGGATCCAAGAGACTGGTATAACTGGTTTAGATACATGACTGATGATTGATCATACTAAAGCCAGCATTGTTCCTTGGGCATAGAAAAGTATATGTCATTAAAAGACAAATGCCTCGGTGTAATAAACAAAATAATAATTTCCAGGGAAACGTTTCAAATTAAAAAAAAAAATTCTATGGAAAACACTGAATTCTGTTTCTGAAAGTCTCAGAAAGACATCTTGTTGCACGGTGGGTAGATTTTTATTTAAAGACTCAAATATAAACATCTGATTATTGCCAGCGCCTGCCTGTACAAAGTATTCTCATTTCCAGAAAACCTGCTTTTGTGCCCTCTGTCCTAGTCAGTCATATCCCTGGTGACGGTCTCAGCAAGGTGACTTCCTCCCGGTTTTGCTCCAGCCCTGTGGTTTCAGAACACCTTGCGTGCCACAGTGCAGCCCTAGTCCTCTGCAAAGGGAAAGGAAATGAACCAGGATCTTGCCTAACCTGCGTCTTCAATCATTATTTTCATTATTCTTCTTTAAACCAATCACCCCGTTCTTCCGGTGATATTTTTTTAATGGCAACTTCTTATTTACATTACTGTCTGCCTGGAAGGCATGTGAGACTTTTCCTGGTACTGAGCTCAGCTAATTAGCTCGACATACACTCGGCTAAAAGGTTCTCCAGAACAGCAGTTTGGTATGGGGGATGCAGAGGCTGACAGGAAAGATTAGGAGGGAAGGCTCCCATGGTAGCTTCCTCTCTCTACCAAAGCCTAAATTTAGAGCAGCCTTTCTCCTCCAAGCTGAAGGAGAAGTAATGGCAAATATAACAATGTTTGAAGAGAAAAGGAAAAAGAGATTAAAACGCAAATATATATATATATAATTTTTTCTAAACCAAATTCTTTGTTGCACTGAAGAGAGGGGTAGGTGGGAAATGACCCCTTCAAGGGAAGGAGCCCTCACCGGGACTTGCTCAGGTTAAAGGACACTGGTCATGGCCAAGCTTATACTTTTGGGTTTATAGACCTTTATTTAGCAGAGCCCTTTGGTGAGTTTGGGTTTGGTGATGGAGGCAAAACTGTTGGATATGAGAGAGTAACAAAAATTTAGAGAGTGGGAAGTCAGCATTTGGGGTGGGGAGTGGCCAGGAAGATGGTGATAAGCCAGGGCCCCCAAAATTGTGCCACCATCTTGAGATTTCCCCGTGGGGAATAGCTGATAAATTGTTCTGACAGAGTTGCCTAGATTTCTGATTTAATCTATCACCTCTCCTGTGGTGTTCTGCAATTTCCTTATCTTAGTCCAAATCTTCAGTAAAATTCTGCTAAATCCAACAGCATCATATTCATGGTATTGGAAGGAGGGGCTGCTGGTACTCAACCTGGGGCCAAAGGGAGCAAGAAGAGAGGAGGCTATCAGGAGAAACTGAGCAATGGTTTGACAAACAGGTCAGAAAAATGCCATCTCTGGAGAAATCAACAGAAATACTGACTGGAGGCAGAGGAGGGTCACTTCCCAAAGTAAGCGGGTGGAGGGTTCCACTGTCTTACTTGGACATTGGAGAGAGATCTCAGAAAGCTGTAAGATGTGAGACCATCTGGTTCATATTATTGCTTACTGGCATTAAAATACTTGAGTTATCTGTCAGTTCCATGGTCCCCACCTGTATTTCTGACTAGTAAAATTTTAGGGACTGCTGGGATAACTAACTTTTTATTGTATTATGCAAAGATATTTTAAAAACTAATTATTGACATTGTTTCATAAAATTAAGGGCACTTTAACACACAGGCAAAATGGAAAGGGCATAATCGCAGAAAAATTCTTAAGAATTTTGTTTTTCATGAAAATTTTTTTGTTTTTATCTGAAGTGATCTTATACTTTCAACCTAGTAAAGCACTACATAGTTTATTTAGCTTCAGCTTATAGAGTCCTTAAATCTTTCTTCACTTATTTCTTCCAAAAACATTGGTAAACCTCTTATCTGCCAAGTGAGGGCTATGGCTGCTAGATACTGGGGTACAGAGATGAACATGATTCTGCCCTTCTCCTCAATATCGAATGGTTTTCTAACAAAGTCAACCAGGTGGCCCCAACTGCAAACAGTATCACCTGTGCTGTAGTGAAGTAGAGGAACGGGCAGAATACTAATGGCAAAAAGGCCAGCAGTTAGAAAGCAGTCAACCTATCTCTAAGCAGAAGTGCAAGCAACACGAAAGCCTGATGTTAGGAGTTACTTTGCACAGATTACTTGAGTTTTGTTACCAATGATTTAGGAGGATACTGGCAGCACACCCCAGAGATCAGGGAGTTTTTTTAGACTTTTATTTGTTCTGAGTCAATCACGGGGCTAGGAACACACCTTATCTGTGACACGTCAGCGGGTCCATACCACACACTGCACAGAAAGAGGTCACTTACCGGGGTTTGGAGACTAAAAACTGCCCCTTCCCACTGGTCTATAATGGAACGGCTCTGCACACAGCCAGTCTGCGCACTTCAGGACACACCAGGGGAAGGTCAGAGGAGGACAGGACAGGGTGAGGGCTGTGCTGCTATGGCAACCACGCCTGAGGATGTAGTGACCGAGTGGAGATGGAGCACTTGCTCAATACACACAGTGGGAGGTGTCTGGGAGGACATAGGCACATTGGTCCCCTCAGCTCAGTACCACCCCGAGTTACTGGGTAAGTGAGAGTTACAGAGGGAGGCATATCATGGTATCCCAATAACCAGTTCCTGAATTTTCCGGGGAGTAGGGACACACACACACACACACACACACACACACACACACATTTATGTGGGATGAAGATCCAGAGACAGGTACAATGGGGGTTTTCTCTCTTTTCTCTGTACCATTAAAGGGAAAAATCAAGCTCTGTTTCTCTTACATTATGTAATCAGAGTATATGTGTCAAAGGGATAGCTGCTGGAAGTCATTTCCCTCGCCTCCCTCAGTTCTTGTCAGAAACTGGTCTAACATTTTCACACCATTATCCATCCTTACTTAAAACCAACATCTCAAACAGACAGGGGCACGGCTGCAGTTCCAACGTGCCTGGCCGGGTCTGCCGGCTTCTCAGGGGCACAGAAGTGTGACAGTGGCACAGAAGCACAGGAAGTGACTAGGAATGCGCACGGAGGTTCTGCAGCCTTGCGTCCATCCTCACACATTCCCGTTTTAGATTCCGAGCAGCGCTTCCACCCCGACGCGCTCGGAGACAGAAGGGTCTGGCGGAACCACCCCGGTGGAACGAGTGTCCTTCCCTGCAGGAGGTTAGGACCCGAGTTGCGGCCCTGGCCCTCCGCGACCCTAGACCCCGTGCCTTTCCTAGAGAAAGGTCCGGTAGGCGGGCGGGACCCGCAGACCGCGGGGGAGCCAGTGCCTTGGAAAAGCCCAGAAATGCCAGCGGCCAAGGCCAGGGGAGGCGGGAAAGGGAGCGGAGTTGTTCCCCAAGGCCGGTCGCGGAGGACGCGCGGCTCGGCTGGGCGGGGATCGCGGTGGAAGAGAAAGGGAGCGAGGGGGCCCCCCCGGTCCCTGGGGTCTCCCGAGGTCGCTTCCCCAAGGACCCAAAGCAGCGACGGGCGCCGAGGTCTGGCAAGTTCCTGGGAGCCGAGCGAGGGCAGCGAGCTGCTTACCTGGCCGGGCTGGCTGGTGTAGGAGAAGGAGTAGATGTTCTCGGTGCTGAGGTTCACGACGCCGCTGTAGACACGATCGAAATCGGCGCCCCTGGCCGGGGCGTGGGGGTCGCGGCGCGCGAGGGGCGGCGCGGGGCTCCCGGGGGCCGCCGCCCGCAGGAGCCAGGGCAGCGCGCAGAGCAGGGCGAGCCGCGGGCAGCCGGGCATGGTGGGCGCCGCGCCCGCCCCGCAGCGGAGCCGCCCCGGGGACCCGGCGAGCGCAGAGCCGGTCCTTCCAAAGCGCCCCCGGGGCCTGGCGCGGGCTGCAGCGCAGCGCGGCGCGGGCGATGCCCGGCCAGCCCCGCCGACCAGGACTGGCAACGCGCTGGGGAAGGACCGAGCAAAGATCGAGGCAGCCGCCCGGGGTCTCCGCGGGAGGTCACGGCCGGGAGTAAGGGGGCGGGAGATCCGCCGGCCGGGGGCTGCAGCTTTTGCTCCCCGGCTTCTAAGTCAGTGTCCTGCCCCTTTTCTCATTTCTGAGAATCTCCCACTGACCAAACCAGAATTTCAACCGATCGCTTCCCCTTCAACCTCAAAAAAAAAAAAACAAAAAAAAAAAAGCATTGAAGACATTAAAAAGAAATATCCACTAGTCTTGAAGAGTCATCCTGACCAGCCACCGAGCAGGCAACTCAATCCGTTTCAAATAAACGTGCACCCTGGCTGCAAGCGAAGAAATAGACAGCACCAGAGCCTGTCCCCAAAGAGGGTGCCCGAGTGCGCCCGGCCAGGCGGCCACCTGCAGAGAACCCCTGCCTGTCTGAATGATGGCTATTAACTCTCAGGTCTCCCTTCTCTAACAGAACCCCTTTCCAGGCACCGGCTCTATTTCCTGATCACCTCCTGTTCTCCAAGGAGAGCCTCACGTCATCGCTTTCCCTCTAACCATCTGTGTGTGCAAATACGCACAGTCATTAAAAAAATAAATAGATATGGTTAAGAGGACAATTTCTACCACCACCTGATGCCTGTCCCGGAAGTTGCCAAGGGTGACTCAGAGTAACTAGATTTATGCAGAAGGCATTTCTTTCCACCCTGTCTCTTGCCTACCTCACACTTGGTAATGACTTTTTTAGATTCTGAAAGATTCCCTAGGATTCTGTATGTTTTTCAGAAGAGAGAGACACACAGCCCATCATTAAAAGGAAACTTTCTGACCAAAAATAGGGGATTCGATTTAAACAGTTCAAGAGCCAGATCAAGGGCGTGGTGAAAACAGGATCACTTGGAAGTCTTGGAGAACAGCAAATAGTCACCATTCAAGTGTAGAAGGGGACTCATTGTTTTATTTCATCTGTAAGTTATTTACAGACTAGAAAAGCATATAATTAGGTTCAACTTGAAGGAACATTAAGAAAGAAGTCACAAAGAAGGAACCGATCTTGTTCAAAAAGTTAAGATTACAGATTAAAATCCTAGCATTTATCATTCAAAGGGAGTTTTTTTGTTTGTTTTACCTCATTGAATTACTACAATTTATTAAAACTTCAAAAATAAGTGCAATGCATTTGGTATAAAGTTTTGTAACTGCACAATCAGAAAACAATGCTGATGACTCCTTATTAGGACAATTTTTTACTTTTTAAAAAATGTTCTTGAAAATGTGTGCCATAAGGACAAAAATACTAAACAATGAGGAATAGTCCAGTAGTTAAAGTTTAAAACAGAGCTCACTGCTTTTAAAAAACATAACATGGTAACTTCATTCAGAATTTGAATGACTTCAAACTGCTGTATTGAAAATGTCTATGACTCTTTTTGGAATTTAACAACATTTAATTATTGAAATTTGTGAAACCCTTCAAGGTCAGCTTGCCTGGCCAGTTCAAGCACTCAATAGACCTGTGGTATTATGGAGTCTTACTCAACATTGGGAGAGAGGAGGAATGGGCTCTTTCACAAGGCAACCCCTTATTTTGGGGGCAAATGTCTCATTAGAAAGATATTTTCACATTCTAATTGAAATTTGCCTCTTTTCCACTTACAGGTATGAGTTCTGCCCTCAGGAGCCGTAGGAATAAACCTAATCCTTCTTCCACATGACGGCCTCGTAGGTACTTGAAGAGAGCTGTGGCCCTCAAGGCTTTATCCTACCTTTAAGCAACGAAATTAGAAGCAATTGGACTCGATTATCATAGCACAGAACCGAAATATTTATTTTAAACCATTATAGATGATATCTATACCAGACTTTTCAGTTGATATGTTACAAATCACCCTATCCTATATAATAAAAGCCTAATATGCTAAGTGTCCAGTTGTCTGGTGACCGGTCGACTGTTCAACCAATCAAAGAGTAATATACTAATGATATGCTAAGGCCACTCAACCGCTAGCTATGATGTGCACTGAGGACCAGGGGGCAGATGCTCTGACCGGTAGGTTAGCTTGCTGCTGGGGTCTGGCCCATCGGGACTGAGCGAGATGGGCCGGACATGCCCTGGAGCCCTCCTGTGGTCCCTCCCAGCCCTGATTGTGCACCGGTGGGGTCCCTTGGCCTGGCCTGTGCCCTCTCGCAATCCAGGACCTCTTGGGGGATGTCAGAGAGTCGTTTTTGGCATGATCCCACAGGCCACTTCCCTCGGGAAGGCGCCAGATGCAGGGCTCACGGCTGGCGAGTGCTGCTGCAGTGGCATGAGCCTCTCTGGATAGGGACTGATTGGACTTGAGCCCGAAGCGGGCTCAGTGGGGCCGGGATGAGCGGGAGCGGCAGGTAGGAGCTGCAGGCAGTGTTGGACTGCGGGTTTCGGCCTGATCCTCACAGGCCACTCCGAGAGACCCCACTTGTGCACAAATTTGTACACCGGGCCTCTAGTATTCTAATAATACCATAAGGTAAGTAGTTAGCAAGAAACTTAGTGAAATGAAATATTACTTAATCATACTCCGTATTAAAGCTGGAAACAGAATACAGGTCTCTTTATTTCTTTCCAGTTGACTCTACTTCTTTTAATTTATTCATCAGTCATCTGGGATGTTAGCACTGCAAGGACAAGTTTTGTCTATGTTGTTCACTGAGAGATCCCCAGGGCTTAAAACAGTGCTTGGTACATAGTTAGACACTCCAGAAGTAATTGTTGAATGACTTAAGTTGTTACAATTTATATTAGGTTTAACCATATAAATTGGTCACTTGTACAGTGCAAAAGTGGTTGAATATTAACACTTTCGTGTCATTCCGCCTAATAGAATGGAAATCTGGGTGTTCATGTTTAACTGATCTGTAAATTCTTATTCAGTTTTTATCCTTGATGCCATTGAATACAGTTTACTTATATGTTACTATCTCTGTATAATTCATTCTTTTTAAAAAAAATATATTTTATTGATTTTTTTTACAGAGAGGAAGAGAGAGGGATAGAGAGTTAGAAACATCGATGAGAGAGAAACATCGATCAGCTGCCTCTTGCACACCCCCTACTGGGGATGTGCCTGCAACCAAGGTACATGCCCTTGACCGGAATCGAACCTGGGACCCTTGAGTCCGCAGGCCAACGCTCTATCTACTGAGCCAAACCGGTTTCGGCTATAATTCATTCTTAAAGGTGAATTGCTGGGTTAAAGGGAATGTGTTTTTAAATTTTTGATATATTACCAAGTGTTCCTCCAAGAAGGCTATACCAATTTATACACCCACTAACAAACTATAAGATTCATTGTTTTTCCCTCCCTTGTAAAGCTTTTTTGTATATTAGGCCAGTCTTAAATCTTTTGAATTATATGGAAGACCAAGGACACTATGTATTTTCTACTGAACCAGTGGTCGGCAAACTGCAGCTCGTGAGCCACATGTGGCTCGCGAGCCGCGGTTTGCCACTTTGTTGACTAATGAGTTTGCTGACCACTGTACTAAACAATAAAAATAAAAACACTGTGATTAACTTGTTCCTTGTTTTACTATATATTTCAAGATTGGTTAAAATTTGAAAATTTTCTAGTGTTCTATGCTGTTAATCTATACTAATAAAAGGGTAATATGATAATTAGATCGGATAGACTGGACGTCTTCTGGAAGTCATTCTGGACGTCCTTACTGACAAAGCCGGGGGTGTGGCCAGCCTGCAAACTGCCTGTGACCCCTCTCCCAGGCCAGTCCCACCCCCAGTGGAGACCCCAACCCCAATTGGGGGCGTGGCCAGCCTAAAAACTGCCTGAGGTCCCTCACCCAGGCTGGCTCCACCCCCCAGCGGGGACCCCTACCCTGATCGGGGTGGGGCTAGCCTGAAAACCCCATGGCCCCTTGCCCTAGCTGGCCTCACCCCCCAGCGAGGACCCCCCTCCCTGATCCAGGGCCCCCTATAGGGCAGGCCAACCGGCCCCCACCTGTGCACCAGGCCTCTATCTTATATAATAAAAGGGTAATATGCAAATTGACCCTAACGGCAGAACGACCACAACAACTACTGGACCAGTCACTATGAGGTGCACTGATCACCTCTTGGTCCATTTCCCCGGCTGTCAGGCACTGATCACACAATGGCGAACAGGGAATCGGGGGTGGGTGGTGGCAGGGGGTGGGGCCTGCTGCAGGCAGCTGGGGAAGATGGCCCTGATCGCAGGCCAGGCCTAGGGACCGTACCCGTGCACGAATTTCATGCGCCCGGCCTCTAGTGTATAACAAAAGCATAATATGCTAATTAGACTGGATGTCCTTCCGGACGACCTTCCAGACGAAGCCAGGGCTGCAAGGGAAGTCCAGGTCCCGGGTGCCTGCCAGCAGCCAGGGGAAGTAAGGCCTACTCTTGCACAAATTTCATGCATCGGGCCTCTAGTACTATGATATAATCCTAATTCTAGCCCAAATCCATTGAATGACTAAGGTAATTAACCTCCCAGGATTTCAAGATTGCTGTAAGGATAAAAGAGGGAAAGAATATACTTGAAAATGTATTGGACTGTTTAAAATAGTTACACAACTAAATATTATTGTTGTAGGACTCCTAGTTCAATAGCTAAAAGAGCAAAATCTGATCCATCAGCCAGGTTTTAAAAATATCTACAATGCAAAGCTTCCACTGTGAGAGACGGTAAATACAAACAGAGAATAGCCAGACTATATATGACAATAGACCTTTGACCCACAACATTTTCAGGAAATAGACCCAAACAGTTAGGACTTGGGCAGTGACTGCCAACTTCCCCAATTTTGCTCCTGCTTCCAACTCAAGATCAATCAGAGAGAGCCAAATATGCTCCCCAAACCATACATACTCTGCTTCTAGTTAGTTGGCCTCCTGCTCCCCATGTCACCAAGACCTAATCAGAGCATTTCTGAAACCCTCCCTTTTCCCCCACTACTACTTTGAAAATGGAACTTTAATATGAAATACACAACAGAGGGACAATTTCTTGGGGTTTCAGAAAACCCGTGTACAGTATTTGTTATCAATGTGTCTGTTTCTATATAAACATTTCCTTCTCTACTATACTTGATGTATACTCCAGATGAAGATCTTCACGCTGTACCTGACTCTCTATAGGCTAAAGTTCCCCTTGACACAGGGAAAAAAATTGGAGTGGAATCTGTTAAAGTTCAGGTAGAGTCTACCAAACTGATAGCCAAACTTCCCCAACGCTAGAAGCTAAAGAAAAGCCTCAGCTCTATAGTCGAGGGCCTTATATCTCAAGGCCTTTTTACAATCTGCCCTAACACTTGTAACATTCCTGTCCTGCCAGCAAAGAAACCAAATGAACAAGAATATTGATTTGTTCAAGATCTCAGGGATATCAATGCAATTCTTCCCCTCCCCCCCCAATCCATTAGAATCTAATACTAAATACTATCCTGCCAACAGTTCTTCCCCAAACCACCTGCTTCCCTGTAGTGGAGTGTTGCTCTGCCTTTCTCTGTGTGCCCCTACACCAGAACAAATCACCATCTTTTTGCCTCATTGGAGAGGATAATACTCTATATGGACAGTTAGGCCCAAAAGGTTTACTGAAGCCCCTCCTGTTTTCCTAAGTCCTTAATAAAGAATGAAAGGATCCAGACCTAGCCAGCTTGCTCAGTGGTTAGAGCATCGGCCCTATGGACAGAATGGTCTTGGGTTCAATTATGGTCAAGGGCTCATATCTTGGTTGCAGGCTCAATCCCTGGCCCGAACGAGGTGTGTGCAGAAGGCAACCAATGGCTGCGAGCGATGTTTCTCTCTCTCTGTCTCTCCCCCTCCCTTCCAGTCTCTCTGAAAATTAATGGGCCGAAAGCGGTTTGGCTCAGTGGATAGAGCGTTGGTCTGCGGACTGAAGGATCCCAGGTTTGATTCCGGTCAAGGGCATGTACATTGGTTGCGGGCACATCCCCGGTAGTGGGTGTGCAGGAGGCAGCTGGTCAATGTTTCTCATCGATGTTTCTAGCTCTCTATTCCTCTCTCTTCCTCTATGTAAAAAAAAAAAAAATCAATAAAATATATTTAAAAAAAATTAATGGGAAAAATGTCCTTGGGTGAGGATTAACAAAAATATTTAAAGGCTCCAAATTTCCCTTGTGATTCAATTTTAATATATAATATGGATGATTTCTTACTTTGTTCAGAGAAGTCCGCAAGAAAGATTCCACTTACTTGTTCTCAGGCTTAGCAGAAAAGGGAAATACAACTTCAAAAAAGATAAATTACAATTTTGCCAAAATATAGTCCATAATTTAAGGCATGACCTATTTAAGGAGGGAAAAACATTTCACTCATGACAGGTTAGAGACTATTCAAACTTACCCTAGACTCCTCAAAAAACTACAATTGAGGTGATGTCTAGAGGTCTAACTGAATAGTTCAGACAGTGGGTACAAATTCTTTTGAGATTGTTATACCTTTCTACGAAATGCTAAATCTTTGGTAAGAACCACTCTTTTAAGAGCCCACATATTAAACAAATCTTCTATAATCCAAAGAAGGCTCTTCAACAGTCTGCTTCCCTAGACATCCCGAACAACAAAAACCCTTCTGTCTATTTGAATGTTCTTGGCAAACCTTGGGGTTTGAACTCAACTTCATGGGAACCATTAAAATCCCATCACTATTGTAGCCTCACCCTCGATCCAGTTGCAAAGGCTGATACTCCTTGTCTTAGGGCGTTGCCAATGCAAACCGGGTCAATACTATGCTTCTGCTGAATTTATTCTAGGCTCCCTGCTTGACCGTATGGTTCCCCATCCAGACTTTACTGACTGAGAGCACACAGAACTTCAGCCAGTCAGTTAACCTCTGTTGCTCTCTCCCTCTCATAATACTATTAATGGCTGTAAGACCTTGTACTCTGCTACTCTTCTGCCCTTACCATAAGAAGGGGAACCTCATGATTATCTTACTTCAGTTAGGGAACTTTCTGTACCTGCTCAGCTTTGTTAGAGACTGCCAGTGAGAATTTTGACCTAACATTTTTTGTTAATCTTTACCCAACGATATTTTTCCATTGATTTTTAGAGAGAGTGGAAAGGACGGGGAGAAACACAGAGAGAGAAACATTAATGTGAGAGAGACACATCAATTGGTTGCTTCCTATGCATGCTCCGACCAGGGCCAAGGATTGAGCCCTCAATGGAGGTATGTGCCCTTAACCGGAATTGAACCGGAGACCCTTTGGTCCACTGGCTGATGCTCTATCCACTGAGCCAAACTGACTAGGGCTTGACCTAGTGCTTGCTGATGAATTGTACTTCAAAATGGAAACTGGAGGTTATCAAGCTACTATTAACGCTATCACTAATCTACACTCCCTTTTAAAAGACAGTCCCCGATCTGAGGTAAAATCAGTCCAGATGGCAGAATTTATCACACTTAATAGAGCTTGTCAACTAGCCAAAGACCAGAGAGTAAACACGCAGGCATGCTCTGGAGTAGTACATGATGCTTTGGAAACAAAAAGGTTTTCTCATCTCTGTTGGAACACCCATCAAAAGTGGCCAAATTCAGGGATTTTTATGTGCACTGCTGCTTCCCAGTGAAATGGCTTTCATAATGACTGAGATGCATGCTAATGGAGATAATACGGAAATTAAAGGAAATGCTATAGTAGATCATTTTACCAAGCAAGCAGCCTCCACCAAGGTTATGATACTAACTAACCCCCAAAGGATAGATCTCTGGACTGAATGAAGGAGACTGTTATTAAATATCCACACTTAGCTCTGGATCTGGAAAAGGAAGAATGGAAAAAATGTGGTATATTCTTCAGTCAGGCAATCCTTGGCACTCTCAAGATGGCCATTTTGGTGGCATCAGATGATTTCAAGTGGATAGTAGCTGAATTTCTCCATGAAACTACTTGTCATGGCCAAAACAATTTGCTTACTATCCTTTAAAAAATATTTATTGGGATGACATTGGTTAATTGGTTTTAAGTGCACAATTCTATAACACGTCATCTGTATATTGTATTGTATGTTCACCACCTAAGGTCAAGTCTTCTTCAAATACTCTTCATAGTTAATCATGTCATTTGCAAGCAAAGACAATTTTATTGTTCCTTTATTTTTTATTATTTTTTTTGTTTAAAGTTTTACATATGTCTCCTTTTCCCCAGTTGACGCCCCTCCCCCAGGAAGCCCCCACTGCCCCAGTGTCTGTGTCCATTGGTTATGCTAATATGCATGCATACGAGTCCTTTAGTTGCTCTCTAAATACCCCTCCCCTACCATTTGTCTCTAGATCAATCTATTCTCGTTCATCAAATTATGTTGATCTTATATCCCACATATGAGTGAGATCATGTGATATTTATCTTTCTCTAACTGGCTTATTTCACTTAGCATAATGCTCTCCAGTTACATCCATGTTGATGCAAATGGTAAAAGTTCCTTCTTTTTTATAGCAGCATAGTATTCCATTGTGTAGATGTACCACAGTTTTCTAATCCACTCATCGGCTGATGGGCACTTAGGCTGTTTCCAAATCTTAGCTATTGTAAATTGTGCTGCTATGAACATAGGGGTGCATATATCCTTTCTGATTGGTGTTTCTGGTTTCTTGGGATATAGTCCTAGGAGTGGGATTACTGGGTCAAATGGGAGTTACATTTTTAACTCTTTGAGGAAACTCCATACTGTCTTCCACAGCAGCTGCACCAATCTGCATTCCCACCAGCAGTGCAGGAGGGTTCCTTTTTCTTCACATCCTCACCAGCACTTGTTGTTAGTTGATTTGTTGATGATAGCCATTCTGACAGGTGTGAGATGGTATCTCATTGTTGTTTTGATTTGCATCTCTTGGATGATTAGTGACTTTGAGCATGATTTCATATGTCTCTCAGCCTTCTGTATGTCCACTTTCGAAAAGTGTCTATTTAGGTCCTTTGCCCACGTTTTGATTGGATTGTTTATTTTCCTTTTGTTAAGTTGTATGAGTTCTCTGTAAATTTTGGAGATTAAGCCCTTATCGGAAATATCATTGGCAAATATGTTCTCCCATGCAGTGGGCTTTCTTGTTTTTGTTGATGGTTTCTTTTGCTGTGCAGAGCTTTTTATTTTGATGTAGTCCCATTTGTTTATTTTCTACTTAGTCTCCATTGTCCTAGGAGCAGTGTCTATAAAGATATTGCTGTGACATATGTCTGCTATTTTGCTATCTATGGAGTCTTGTAAGATTTTTATGGTTTCCCGCCTTACATTCAAGTCCTTTAGCCATTTTGAGTTTGTTTTTATGTATGGTGTAAGTTGGTGATCTAGTTTCATTTTTTTGCATGTACCTGTCCAAATTTCCCAGCACCATTTATTGAAGAGACTGTTTTTACTCCATTGTATGTTCTTGCCTCCTTTGTCAAATATCGATTGAGCAAATCAGCTTGGGTCGATTTCTGGGTTCTCTGTTCTGTTCCATTGGTCTATATGTCTGTGCTTGTGCCAGTACCTGGCAGTTTTGAGAACCGTGGCTTGGTAATATAGCTTGATATCTGGTATTGTGATCCCTCTAACTTTGTTCTCCTTTCTCAGGATAGCTGTGGCTATTTGGGGTCTTTTTTAATTCCAGATGAATTTTTGGAGAGTTTGTTCTAGGTCTGTGAAATATGCCATTGGTATTTTAATGGGGATTGCATTGAATGTATAGATTGCTTTGGGTAGTATGGACGTTTTAATGATATTGATTCTACCAATCCATGAACATGATATGTTCTTCCATTTGTTTATGTCTTCCTCTATCTCTTTTTTCAATGTCTTGTAGTTTTCTGATTACAGGTCTTTTAGGTCCTTAGTTAAGGTTATTCCTAGGTATCTTAATTTTTTTGGTGCAATGGTAAATGGGATTGTTTTTTTTCATTTCTCTTTCTGTGAGTTCATTATTGGTGTATAAAAAGGCCATAGATTTCTGGGTGTTAATTTTGTATTCTGCTACATTGCCAAATTCATTTATTAGGTCTAGTAGTTTTTTGATGGAGTCTTTGGGGTTTTCTATGTATAGTATCATGTCATCTTTGAACAAGAAGAGTTTTACTTCTTCTTTTCCAATTTGGATGCCTTTTATTTCTTTTTCTTGTCTGATCACTATGGCTAGCACTTCCAGTACTATATCGAACAGGAGTGGTAATAGTGGGCATCCCTGTCTTGTTCCTGTTCTTAGGGGAAATTAGTTTAGTTTTTGCCCATTGAGTATGATGTTGGCTGTAGGTTTGTCATATAAGGCTTTTGTTATGTTGAGGTCTGATCCCTCTATTTCCACCTTGCTGAGAGTATTTATCAAGAAAGGGTGTTGGATTTTGTCAAATTCTTTTTCTGCACTGATTGATATGATTATGTGATTTTTGTCTCTCAGTTTGTTTATGTGATGTATCATGTTTATTGATTTGCGGATATTGTACCATCCTTGCATCCCCAAAATAAATCCCACTTGGTCTTGGTGTATGATCTTTCTAATGTAATTCTGAATCAGATTTGCTAGAATTTTGTTTAGGATTTTAGCATCTATGTTCATCAAGGGTATTGGCCTGTAGTTCTCTTTTTTTGTGGTGTCTTTATCTGGTTTTGGGATTAGGGTAATGCTGGCTTCATAGAAAGAGCTTGGAAGTGTGCCTTCCTCTTGAATTTTTTGGAATAGTCTGAGGAGGATGGGTTTTAGTTCTTCTTTGAATGCTTGGTAGAATTCCCCTGTAAGGCCGTTCGGACCAAGGCTTTTGTTTGCTGGAAGATTTTTGATCACTGCTTCAATTTCTTCGGTAGTTACTGGCCTATTCAGGTTTTTTTTTTTTTATTCTTGAGAGCTTGTTTGGAGGTTCTAGCAGGGGAGCGCAGCTACTCATATACCCTTGACCGAAGACCGGTCCTCTCCTCTGGGGGGAAGGTCGTCCTCTTCGACCAAGCGCGCAGCTTCGGGAGGGACGCACATGGATCGGTGAGGGAGGAGGGGGACACCCGCCTAGCCAGCCAGATCAGCCGAATCAACCCTGGCAATCAATGGGGTGACAGATGTCGCAGCCAGATCGCCCTCAAATCCAGGTGTGTTTTTTTTTTATTCTTGATTGAGTTTTGGGAGCTTGTATTTTTCTAAGAATCTGTCCATTTCATCTAGGTTGTCCATTTTGTTGGAATAGAGTTGTTCATAGTATTTTTTCATAATCGTTTGTATTTCTGTGGGAATGGTTGTTACTTCACCTCTTTCATTTCTGATTTTGTTTATTTGGGTCCTCTCTCTTTGCTTCTTGGTGAGCCTGGCTAGAGGTTCATCAATCTTGTTTATCCTTTCAAAGAACCAGCTCTTGGTTTTGTTGATCTTTTGTATTTTTTTGGTCTCTCTGTTGTTTATCTCCACTCTGATCTTTATTATTTCCTTCCTTCTGCTTATGCTGAGCTTTTCTTGTTGCTCTCTTTCTAACTCGTTGAGCTGTAGGGTTAGATAATTTATTACCATTGTTTCTTGTTTTTTGAGATAGGCCTGTAGAGGTATGAACTTCCCTCTTAAGACTGCTTTCACTATGTCCCATAGATTTTGGATTGTTGTGTTTTCATTGTCATTTGTTGCCATGATGCTTTTTATTTCTTCTTTGATCTCTTGGTAACCCAATCATTGTTTAGTAGCATGCTATTTAGCCTCCAGGTGTTTGATTTTTTTTTATTGTTTTTATTGTAGTTGATGTCTACAATATATGTATATAGGGAGAAAACTCCAATAAAGCAATAACTAATTCAAAATATGCAAACAACAAATACCTAGAGATTAATGCAAACTATAAACAACAACTAATCCAAAATATGTAAACTACAAACCCCCAAACAACAAACACCCAGATGAATCTGAGGAAGCCGAGCTTATTTCCAGAAGGTAAGGTCAAGGAATTGAATGATTGGGGAAATAGCCACAATTCAGTATAGAGGAGGTGGATAGAGAATGAGTGTATAAGCAGAAAAGTAAAAAACTAAATACAAAAAAGAAAAAAATATTAAAGTATATATACAAAAGAAAATTTATTCACGATAAATTCACAAATGTATTCACGATACTAATAACCCCAAAAGAGAGTTAGGGGATAGAAAAGAGTGCAAAAATGATATAGAGAATAGGAAAAAATGTAAGAGAGGAAACAAAGAGAAGAAAAAAGAAGGGGGAAAATATATGTATATAGGGAGAAAACTCTAAGGAAGCAGAGCTTATTTCCAGAAGGTAAGGTCAAGGAATATATATAGACTAGAGGCCTAGTGCTTGAAATTTGTGCACGGGGGGTGGGTCACCTCAGCCCAGCCTGCACCCTCTCCAACCTGGGACATCCCTCTCACAATCCGGGACCGCTGGCTCCTAACTGCTCACCTGCCTGCTGGCCTGATCGTCCCTAACTGCCTCTGCCTGCCAGCCTGATCACCCCTAACTGTCCCCCTGCTGGCCTGGTCACCCCCAACTGCCCCCTCCCCCCCACCCCGCCAGCTGGTTGCCCCCAACTGCCCCCTCTGCTGGCCTGGTCACCCATCACTGCCCCCTCTGCCAGCCTGGTTGCCCCACGCAGCCTGCTGTTCGGTTTTTACTGTGAGGGCATCCTGACCAATTTGCATAGTATCCTTTTATTAGTATAGACTAGAAGCCTGATGCACAAAATTCATGCAAGGGCCTTGGCCCCAGCCCCGCCTGCTGCCGCTGTGGCCGGGGGCCTCTGCCACCTCTGCCACAGCCCCCTCCCACTGCAGTTTTGTCTGGAAGGAAGGATGGCTGGAAGGACGTCTAGTCTAATTAGCATATTATGCTTTTATTATTATAGATAAAGGGAAGACTTCAGAAATACTCTGATTAGAAGTTGGAATGGGGAAGATGGAGTGGGCTAAGTAGAAGCAGGAAATCTTGTGATTTGGAGAGCATATCAGGCTCATATTTATAAATAAATAAATAGCTTTCCTGAGATATAACTGATACATAACAAACTCCACATATTTAATACACGCATATCACCTGTGTTATACTAGTACACACACACCATGAAACCATTACCTGTGTATCCATCACCCTAAAGTTTCCTTCCACCTTTAAATCCCTCTCTTACTTCCCCCCTGTTTCCTTTCCACTCCCAAGCAACCACTGGCCTGTTTTCTGTCATTATATTAGTTTTCATTTTCTAGAGTCTTATATAAATGGACTCACACAGTATGTCTGTCTCTCTTCTCTCTTTCATGCTTCTTTCATCAACATAAATATTTGTTCGATAAATTTTGTTGAAATTTTGCTAAGAATTTTTTTGCATCTATATATATGTGAGATATTGGTCTGTAGTTTTCTTTTTTGGTAATGCCTCTCTCTGGTTTAGCTAACAGGGTAATTTTGGCCTCATACAGTGAACTGAGAAGTATTCCCTGTTCTTCAATTTTTCAAGTGTTTGTGTAGAATTGGTGATATTTCTCCCCCAAATGTTTGGTAGAATTCACCAGTGAAGCCATCTGGCCTCTAGTGGTTTTTTTCTTTTTAACTGCAATTTTAATTTCTTTATTAGATATAGGAATATTCAGATTATTATTATTTTTTTCCTTGAGAGAGCTTGGTAATTTATGTTTTTCAAGGAAATTGTCCTTTTTACCTATGTTTTCAAATTTATTGACATAAAGTTGTTCAAAAAATTATATTATTCTTTTAGCACCTGTAGAATCTGTCACCACTTATTTCTGATATTGGTAATTTATATGCAATTTTCCCTAATCAATTTATTTAGAGGTTTATCAGTTTAGTTTCAAAATTTAGCTTTTAGTTTTCTCTTTTATTTTTTGCTTTTCTGTTTTAATGATTCGGCTTTAATCTTAATTATTTCTTGTCCCCTTCTTACTTTGGACCTAACTTTCTCTTCTTTATCTAATTTCTAAAAGTAGAAGCTGAGTCATTGATTTAATACTTTTTCTGATATAGGTGTTTAGTGATAAGTTTCTCTTGAAGTACTCTTCTCAATTACATTCCAAAATTTTTTATATGTTGTATTTTCATTTTCATTCTTTTCAAAATGTATTCTAGTTTCCATTTTGATTTCTTATTTGATTAATGGCTTATTTATAAGTATATAACACTCCCCACCCCAATTTTGAGGTATTTGCCAAGAATCATTATGCTATTGATTTCTAATTTAATTTCATTGTGATCAGAGAACATATCTAGTATGAATTGAATCCTTTTGAATTTACTGAAACTTGTTTTATGGTGTAATTCTCTTCTCTGGCCTTTATGCTATTTTTTCCATGCATTATGCTTGTGCATATAAACCTCACAGTACATTTTTATTATATGTAAGTAGTCAATAATCTTTAAAAGAGATTTAAATAGTAAGAAAAATAATCCTATATAATAAAAGCCTAATATGCAAATTGTCCCCTCGGGTGGTCATTCAACTGGGAATTCGACTGGGAGTTCAACCACTCGCTATGACATGTGCTGACCAACAGGGGGCGGCATGGCGGGCGTTGGCGACAAGGCGCTGGCAGTGGGTGGCAGTGGAGGCGCTGCCGGCCCTGATGGGCCCCGATGAGAGTGGGACCACAGCGGGATGGTGGAGAAGGTGAGCGGGCAGTGCCAGGCCAAGGTGTGGTGCCAGGCGGGGCTGTGGGGCTGCGAGGCTGAGGGCGTGAGCTGGGGCTGTGAGCGTGGGGGTGGGAGCTGTGATCTGATCCCCACAGGCCACCCAGAGGGACTCCACCTGTGCACGAATTCATGCACTGGGTCCCTAGTGTTATATATTTACCCTGTAGTTATTTCCAGTGCTCTTCATTGTATAGATCCAGATCCCCTTCTGATATCATTTTCCTTCTGCTTGAAGTACCTACTTTAACATTTCTCATAGTGAGGGTCTGCAGATGATAAAATCTATCAGTTGTATGTGGAAGCATTTTTACTTCATCCTCATTTAAAAATATTTTTGACAGATATTCCCTAGCTGGTTTGGTTCAGTGGATAGAGTGTCAGCCACAGACTGAAGGGTCCTGGGTTTAATCCAATTAAAAGCATGTGCTTCGGTTGCAGATTCGATCCCTGGCTTTGGTCCAGGCACGTGCAGGAGGCATCCAATTGATGTGTCTCTCTCACATTGATGTTTCTCTCTCTATGTCTCTCCCCCTCTCTTCCACTCTCTCTCTAAAAAAAAAAAAAAAAAAAAAAAAAAAAAAAAAAAAAAAGAGTCACTGGAAAAATATCCTTGGGTGAGGATTAATAACAAATACATATTTTTGACAGCTATAGAACTATAGGTTGATAGGTTTTTCTTTCAATACATTTAATATATGCTATTGTCTTCTTGCTTGTAATGTTTCTAATGAGAAATATGATGTTATCCTTAGTTTTGTTCCAATGTAATGTTTTTACTCTCTGGCTGTTTTTAAGATTTTTTTTTTATCATTGGTTCTAAGCAATTTGATTATTATGTGTGTATGTTATGTGCTGTTGAGTTGGCCCCAACTCTTCTTCTTCAGTCCGCAGGCTGATGCTCTATCCACTGAGCCAAACCGGTCAGGGCCGGCCCCTACTCTTGGTGACCAGATGAATGAGTGATGTCCACAATGTCCTATTCTCAACAAAGCTGTGCCTATGGCTTCTTTTATGGAGTCAATCCATCTCATATTTGACTTCATGTTGTGATCATCTTTTCCTACTGCCTTTTAGATTATTATATACCTTGATGTAATGTTCTTCATGTTTCTTGTGTTTGGGTTCTATTGAGTTTCTAGAAGGCAGGTTTGTGGCTAAAAATGCTGTTAGGAGATTGACTTAGTGATGGGAGTTTATAGAAGTTTTCTTCAGATTGATTCAATGTTGTCAGTGGAGTAGGAAGCAAGGTTATTGGCTGAGACTGAATATAGAGGAAGAGATTTGGGGCATGAGAGAAGGTGTGAAGTTGTTATTTAGAAGGTTAGGAGAATCAATGGAGCAGGGAACTGTAATGCAGTCTTCAGGCATCTTTAAGGGCTTAACTAAAATTTTAATAACCATAAATATAAAGTCTGCTTGGTTAGTTGTTTTTCTCCTTCCAGTTTCAGCTGCAAGGGTGCAGATGTGACAGTAATTCAGAGTGGGCCAGGGAGTTGAGAATGTATGCAGGGAAATGATTATACTGATTGATCACTGGATATATCTACATTGAACTTCCTTAAACAGGGTGGAAGCTATTAGAAGGCAGTTTCTTGTTTTCTTTTCTTTTTTGTTTTTGCATCTAGGTGTTGAATATGTATTTGCTGATCCATGTATGGGTGTGTGTTAGTAGCAGAAAACCAGGGGTTAAAGGAAGTTGTCTTTTGGAGCACATTAACTGTTTTTGATGACTGCTTTGTAAAGTCCTTCACATGGCCTACACAGCTCCGCCTGTCCTGGCTCCAGACGATTAGGGCAGGTACCTCATACCAAGCTCCCACTGTTCTCTGAACTCCAAATATACTGGACTTTCCCCCAACTCTTGCATTTGTCACACACATTTGCATATGTGGTTCCCTCTGCTTTTTAGCTTTCTGAGTAATTAAAATATTCCTATAAACTTAGTATTTATTTAGTATGCCTACTTCTTAGCACTTGTCACAGTTTCAATTTTACATTTGTGTCATTGATAGCTGTTTGCTACTATGCTGTAAGCTTCCTGTGAACAGGACCTTGCCTGTTTTTAGGCCCCGCTGGACTTAGCATAGTCTCTGGCACATTGGTAAGAAACATTTATAAATAAGTAGAGGTGAGCCCTAACCAGTTTTGCTCAGTGGATAGGGCGTCAGCTTGCAGACTCAAGGGTCTCAGGTTCGATTCCAGTCAAGGGCATGTACCTTGGTTGCCGGCACATACCCAGTGGGGAGTGTGCAGGAGGCAGCTGATCGATGTTTCTCTCTTATCGATGTTTCTAACTCTATCCCTCTCCCTTCCTATCTGTAAAAAAATCAATAAAATATATTTAAAAAAATAAGTAGAGGTGAAAGCAAGTAAGTGTGATATGTGAATCTTGATGTGGAGGGCATCATCTTCCTTTTAGAGAATTCAGAGAATTCACAAGAAACTTGCTAATGCTACATGCCAACCTCCAAAGCCTGGCCTGGAACCCCGTGGAGAGTATTTGGGAGGAAGGTAGGGCGCACGACAACCTCTTAATCCCACAGTCCCCGTGGGAGGCGCCTGCGTACTGGCCTCGCCGGATATGCGCAGGGGAGCAGGGCGGGGCTTCCGTCGCCTAGGCAACAACCCGGAAGCGGCGGGCTGCGTTTACCTGTGGCGGGCCGGGCGGTTCTGGTGCCTGAAGTTTCTGGTCGTGGAGAGCAGCAGCCGGGAACGGCCAGGCAGGTTGAGGTGACGGGCCGGAGTCCTGCAGGCGTCAGCCCCGCCGAGTCGTAGGGACCCGGCTACCCGGCGCCGTGGTGGCGCCTTTCCGTTGCCTGGGGACCCCGGCGCCTGGGTGGAGGATCCTTACGACAGAAAGCGCGCCCGCGACTCTGCGTGTTTTGAGAGAGTTTGTGCGTTTCTGGATGGGGGTCTGGGTGGGGCTGTGTCTAGCACGCGCCCTTCTAGAGCCCCCCGGCCCCCCACCCCCCCGAGTGCGCGCGCGCACCGCTCTAATGCACCGAGCTAGAAACTGGGGGGGACCCTACTGTAGCTTTCTAGGAGCTTACAGTCCAGCAGGAGAGTTTACTGAAACTCGTGTTATGGTGTAATTCTCTTCTCTGGCCTTTATGCTATTTCCCCCCCATGCATTATGCTTGTGCATATCAGCCCCACAGCCCAGCCCGGCGTACTGGGGACCCGGAGGATTGCTTAAGTCGATGGGATGGTGAGGAAGGGGTTAACCAGGAGGGGCCGCTTGAATGGGTTTTGGGGACCGAGTGGGCGTTAACCCCCCCGGAGAAGGGAATGAAGGTTTGAAGGGTGTCCCAAACCGGGCGTACCGAATGGGTAGAACTTCATGGGAAAGCGAGAGCTTTGTTTTAGGATGTGTGGGAGGTTTGAGAGGAGAAAAAACTGGGAGGGTCAGCCTGGCCGCACGGGGAGGAAGCGGTGGGGTGGGGGAGAGGATCTGGGTGCCAAGCTGGGTTGGATTCCTCTCTGCAGGGAGGGCTGGGGGAGGCGAGGCATCTGAGCTGTACTCTGGTCTTTGTCTGGGTGGTGTCCTCGAGGGGACAGTGTTTGGAAAGATGTCTTGTTTTCCTTTGATCCGTTTTCCACCAGCCAGGGTGGGTTTGCCAAATCTCATCATCATTCTCTCGGCTTAAAATCCTTCAGCGGCCGCCTGGATGTCTTTCGGGAAAGTGCTCAAGTGGCTCTCAAGTCCCCGCTCTGGTCTCTGCCTTTCTTTTCATTGTCTTTCTAGCCTTTCATCATGGAAAATCTTTGTTGGTAAAACCGAACTTCTCACACCCTTTGTAAATGCCCCGCTTCCCCAGCATGCTTTCTCCCTCTTCTAACTTGTATTCATACTTCAGCTCTCAGCTTAAAAACATTTTTTGGGGGGAATTCGAGGGAAGAGGCAGGCTTTTCTTACTGCGCAGAGTGAGGTATTTCCACGACACTGAATGTACTTGGTACAATTCTCTTTTATTACAATTAGTCATTTAATTGTGGTCTGAGAAACTCTTTAAGTTCTGTGAGGGTGCAGACTACTCCAGTTTCTTGCAGTTTCTGTACCTGGCTCTTGCATGTGCTTTCAAAATATTTGTTGGAATAACATGTGGATGATGAAGTGAGTGAGCGAATTAGGGAAAGGAAGATCAATGAGGAGAAATAACGAGAGTCCAGACAAAATCATTTCTAGTAGAGACGAGGAGGAGGGGACAAAGAAGGGAGGTATTTCAGGGAAAGAATAAATTCTGGTATGTGGTTGACTGTGAGACGCGAAGAGAAGGTGATGCGAAGGCTTTACACTGGAACAACTGGAAGGATGGTAATTCTGTAGGTTGAGCTGATTCAGCATTTACTGAGCAAGCCAAACAGATATCAAGAACGAGAGGTTAGCAGTGTGTGTGTGTGTGTGTGGGGAGTAAGCTGTATTTGGACTCTATTGTATCTGAGATACTTGGGAGATGTGTACAAAAGGCAGTTGGAAATGAACATTTGGTGTTTTGCGGAAAGGTGTGAATTGTTGATTTGTGGTTCGTTTCATTTCACAGTGTGTGTGTGTGTGTGCCCAGTGTATTCGTAGCTGTGCCGAGGGGAGTGGGAGAGATCAGTGGGGGAAGATGTGAACTCCCCCTTGGTGATCTAGAAACTCCGCTCCCTGGGAGCCAGCACCTCCTTAGACTGTTTACTATTGTATCTCCAGTGTCCTGCCAGTGCCTGGTATGTGGTGGACTCTCAAAAACAGTTACAGGATGAAGAGAGATGGTCTCCAGTGGGAAGACAAGAGCACTGAGATAGAACTGGGTGAAGATCTCTGATTATGTGGTGTGTGAGGAGGGGCCAACAGAGCCTGCAAAGCAGGGGTCCTCACACTTTTAAACAGGGGGCCAGTTCACTGTCCCTCAGACCGTGGGAGGGCCGGACTATAGTTTAAAAAAAAAACTATGAACAAATTCCTATGCACACTGCACATATCTTATTTTGAAGTAAAAAAAAAACAAAACGGCAAAAACACCCGCAGGTGGCCCGCGGGCCGTAGTTCGAGGACGCCTGCTGCAAAGAAATGGGGAAAAGAATTGGAGAGAAACCAGGAGAAAGTATTGTGGGAGTCAAGGGAGGGGCGTCTTCCAGGAGTGGGAGTCTGTAGAGCTGGAAAGGCCTGAGAAATAAGAAGAGACCAATGATTTTAGCAATTAGGAAGGGCCCAATATTTTCAGTAATTAGGAAGCTGTTGGTGTTTTAGATTTTCTAGGCTGTGCTAATTATTTGACTCAGCACCCCAGAGTCTGTTCCTTGAGAAAAATGTGTCACCATTATTGTTGATGTTCAAGAGGACACTTTTCAGTGCAAAGATGGTCCCTGTGTGTTGCAAAAGTTTGAAGTGTAGCCCTAACCGGTTTGGCTCAGTGGATAGAGCGTCCGCCTGCGGACTCAAGGGTCCCAGGTTCGATTCTGGTCAAGGGCATGTACCTTGGTTGTGGGCACATCCCCAGTAGGGAGTGTGCAGGAGGCAGCTGATGGATGTTTCTCTCTCATCGATGTTTCTAGCTCTCTCTCCCTCTCCCTTCCTCTCTGTAAAAAATCAATAAAATATATTTTAAAAAAAGTTTGAAGTGTAACTGGAGCTCAGTGAATGGAAGTGCTGACATATGCCTCTCCTTCGTGAAGGTTAGTGAAAGGAAGTCCAGAGGCGGGCGTAGCTTGGTTACACCTTTGTGATTTTACCAGACAGAGGCTGGAATTTAGAGTTGGTCAGTATGTTCGTTTTCTATGCTGTGTAACAAATGGCCACAAACTTAGTGGCTTACAACAGTATTCATTTATTATCTCACAACTTCTGTGGGTCAGGAGTTTGGACATGGTTTAACTGGAGACTGTAGGGTCTCGAAGTTGTGATTAAAGCATTGGTGGTCTGCATGCTCCTCTGGAGGCTCAGCTTGGGAAAAATCTGCTGTCAGGTTCACCTCACTCAGGTTGTTGGCAGAATTCATTTCCCGGTGGCCGTGTGACCGAAGGTCTTGGCTCCTTATTACCTTCCTGCTGGAGGCTGCCCGCAGTTCTCCGAGTGTCCTGCTCCGGGCCATTGTCATAGGCAGTCACAGCACGCAGTTTGCTTTTTCAAGGCCAGCAGGAAAGACTCTTTTTGCTCTTTCTCCTCAGACAGAGTGTAACACAGGGGTTGCCAAAAGCAGGTTTACAGTAGTAAGTATGAGTTTATTCTGTATTACTATTTATTAATTATTGTATTCTTTTCCATACAAACAACTGTAAACCTACTTTTGCCCACCCCATATGAGGATTCCAATTTTTCCACATCCTTGCCAATGCTTGTTATTTCCATCTTTTTTTATAACCATTCTACCAGGTGTGAGTTCTCATTTTCCTAATGACTAATTATGTTGGACATCTTTTCATGTGCATATTGACCATTTGTAATATCTCCTTTGGAGAAATGTCTATTCAAATTCCTTAGCCGTTTAAAAAATGGATTATTTGTTTTTATTGTTGAGTTTTAAGAGTTCTTTATATATTCTGAATACACGCTCCTTATGAGATTTATGATTTGCAAATATTTTCTTCCACTCTTTTACTTCCTTGATGATGTCCTTTGAAGCACAACAGTTTTTAATTTTGATATAGTCCAATTAATTTTTTTTCTTGGTTGCTTAGTAGTGTCAAATCTTTATTTTTTTAAATATATTTTATTGATTTTTTTTACAGAGAGGAAGGGAGAGGGATAGAGAGTTAGAAACATCAATGAGGCAGAAATATCAATCAGCTGCCTCCTACACACCCCCTGCTGGGGATGTGCCTGCAACCAAGGTACATGCCCTTGACCGGAATCTAACCTGGGACCCTTCAGTCCCCAGGCCGACGCTCTATCCACTGAGCCAAACCGGTCAGGGCAGTAGTGTCAAATCTAAGAAACTATTCCTTAATCTAAGATTCATGAAGATTTGAACTTACATTTTCTTCTAGGTGTTTTGTACTTTTACTAGTAGCTTTACATTTAAGTCTGTGGTCCATTTTAAGTAATTTTTATATATGTTGTGAGGTATGGGTCCTACTTCATTTATTTTATGAAGATATCCAGTTGTTCCAGCACTGTTTACTGAAAAGATTGTTCTTTCCCCATTGAATTGTTTCTTGGGACCCTTGTTGAATATAAACTGATCATAAATATAAGGGTTTGTTTGGACTTCTGTTTCATTCTCTGTCGTTTTAAATTGGTATTTATGGCTCTGGCACTTATTGTACCACCTTCATAGGTGGTTAACTCTGTCATTTAACTATTACTCTTATCTTTAAAATGAGTAATAAATACTTCATGGAATTATTGTGAGGATTAAAGGAGATAATATGTGGGAAGAGCTTAGAACAGTGCCTGGGTTGTAGAAGATACTCAATATGTGTTAGCTATTGCCATCATTACCACCATCTCTGTTATAATGATCACCATGATCATATCATCACTAGCACCATCATAAAACTTAAGTGTTATTTTCTAAGTTGTATGTGATTTATTTTCGGGGTTCAGGTGGAAAGTTCTATAATTATTTAGGTGTATAAAGAAGTTCTAGAATGGGAGTTGTGTTGCTTTTTAAAGTATATATGTATACATATATAAGTATATATATATATATATATATATATATATATATATGTCAAAAGACTCACAGTCCCTGAACACTAGCAATATATGTATGTATGTGTATATATATATATATATATGTATACATATATACATATATATGTATTGTGTTAGTGTTCAGGGACTGTGAGTCTTTTAAAATTTTTATATAATGTTTAGTCCAGTGTCCTTAGTATTGCTATTTTAAGAGTACTGAGCAAATGTTGGCCATTTCAAAATTCTAGTTTAGATTAATCACCCCCATTTAGTATTATAGAAATGGTGTCATAATTCATTTGTTCTCTAAAATTTTGCCACCTTTATTTATACTAAGCACATATGTATATAATAGTGATTTGAGTATTAGAGTGCTTAAAAAAAAGAACTCCCTCTCTCTTTTGCCCTCTTCCTCTTGCATTCATACTGTTAGCATGTGACTGACATTTTCTATATTAATTGTGAATTTATATAACTGGTGACAAACCTTATGGTGTCATAAATCATTTGTTCTCTTATTACTACTGTTCTAGCACTCTGCTTTAGGCTATAATATCTGCATTCCTAGATTTTTTTATTAAGCAAATAGATATAAGCTATTGCTTTGAAATTCTTTTTATCATAGTTAACTACCTCAGTTTTCTATTAATTGTGCAGTAAAAGGACCAAGTTTTTTGATAGTTTGTTCCTTTCATTATGCTTAAAATTTTCTTCCGATGTTTTAAAATTTATTTTCCTAGATCTGTTCCCCCTCCACCTCCTCTAGTGATGCTTAATTACTAGTTTCTCTTATATAATAAGAATTTGATATGATTATTACTCCTAGATGTCATTTGTTCGAGTGAACCGTTACAGCCCCCGGGGAGGAGGAAGGAAAGCACTGAAAGTAAAGAAGAAGAAAACGGCAGTGAAGCAAGAATGGGATGTAAGTTTCGGTGGTGGGAGAAGCAATGTAACATTACTCTGGAGGAATAGGTGTGCTGACATGGCCCTAGTCACTCAGAATGGCACTCTGAATCGGGTGCAGCATGCAATAGGGTGGAATGGGTTTCTGGGCATGTTACATTCTAGGTCTTGGAGGGAAGAGCAGAATCCTTTGGGGAGTTTTTGGTTTTTTTTTTAGAATATAGGAGTTAAGACTATACCCTCTACTTCTTTTGAAGAACTGTAACCTTAAGGGGTTGGAGAGTGTTGTTTTTTTTTAAACTGCCCCTACCTCTACTTTGAGAATTCACTGTTTTAAGGCTATTCTAGCTAACCTGTGTCACTGACGCCTGAATTTTGGGGGTAGTTTTTTTAGATTTCCCTGTATTAACCAGTGATGCTGTAATCTCATGAGTGGCATTTTTGGCTGAAAAAGTGGGTGATCCATGCTCTTTTACCCCTCAAATTGTTTGTTGCTCATCTCCAGAGGGGGTTCACTTGCATACAAAGCTTCTCTTAAGATAAAAAGATAAGTCTTAAGTACCTGGGGCATGATCCATGCTTCTCTGCTGAATACTGCCTGGTATCACCAAGGGGATTTTTATCTTTTGCAGCCTGGTACTTGGGTTTGGACCATGAGACTTTAGGTGCCTTTGCTTCCTGTTGTGGAGAGTAAGTAGTCAGGGACTGGTTTGGAAATCAGGGATTCTTTTAGACTTGGAATCTTCTGGGTTGTGAACAACCATGTTAGCCAGTTATCCTGGGCAAACTGGTGGACTTTGGAAGTGGGACAGAGGGATTTCTGGGTTTACATTGTTTTGTTGCCATCTGATTGGCTATAAAATATTTTTTATAAGGGTATGATTCTAAGGTAATAAAACTGATGAAAAGGAAAAAAAATACACACTTTAATATAAATATTGTCCCCTTCAGAGTAGTTACTTTGGGAAGTTCACTTTTTATTCTGATATGCTACTATTGTTGAAAACATAATTGAAACCCATCATGTGAAATTGCATCAGAACCTTTCTCATTTACTTTTTATTATCTCCAGTGCTGGAAAAATACGATTTTTGAAGGTAGACTAAACTTGAAAGTCATTTGGAGTGAATGTTAAATGAAGGAGGAGAGATAAACTGAATAATGCTGTTTTGATAAACACAGATGTTTTTTGAAATGGCTTGTAAATTAGATTTAAAGGCAGTTTTAAGAGAAAATTGTTTTAAGCTGCAGGAGTATTAATGAAATTATATTTTCTCCCACAAGTACTAATTCCAAGCATATCGCTTACTTATATGCCTTAATTCTATTATGATTATTAAAAAAATCCTCATGATCTTATAGTTGTATCTTGTACTTTTCTAAATCAGTATGAAAGGAATAATAGTTTCAGCATAGAAAAACCTTGAGCTAAATATAAACTACGGCCGAAAATTTAAGTCTTTGAATACATCAACAGCTGTTTCACCAGACTTAGTTCTCTGTAGTTCTCTTAAGAGTAAAACTCGCCTGTGGCACAAGATGGCTGAAGCCATTGTGGAAAGGCCCAGATTGCAGGACTGCTCTTTACAGCTGTCTGGGCGGCACCGCACGATTTCACAGGGGCACTATTTACATAGATGAGGGTGTTATTGTGCAGTGTGGTCCCTGCCATGTTGGTTTTGTGCCTTTTTACTTAAGTGACTATTTTCACATTTTATGAAATTGTACAAACTTTGTCTCTTATTATGATAGGTTCCATGCTTATGGTGTTTGCACGATCACAAATTGAACCTTTCTATAGTTAGTGATCACAGTTTATCTTTTAGGAATTTTTACAAGTGCCTCATTCCATGGAATACAATCTGAAAACTACAGCTTTAGCTTATACGTATTTGAATTATATACTACCCTGCTTTATTCATTGTTTTAATATAATGTATATCTGCTTGGTGAATGTAGTCCTTATTTTCTGTAAGATACTTAATTTTCTAAAAGACACCTAAAAGTAATCCATATTAATATTTAAATTGAGAATACTGGTTCCTGGAAAGAAAAGCTTTTTGTTTTTGTTTTGTTTTGTTTAAATATATTTTTTCATTGATTTCAGAGTGGACAGGAGAAGGAGAGAGAGATAGAAACATCAGTGATGAGAGAGAATCATTGATTGGCTGCCTCCTGCACGCCCCCTACTGGGGATCGAGCCCGCAACCCAGGCATGTGCCCTTGGCTGGAATTGAACCTGGGACCCTTCAGTCCGTAGGCTGACGCTTTATCCACTGAGCCAAACCGGCTAGGGCAAGAAAGACTTTTTGGTCCCAGGAATTTGAATTCATTTTCAGACATTAAAACCTAGTACAGTCCTAGCTGGTTTGGCTCAGTGGATAGAGCATCAACCTGCAGACCAAAGGGTCCCTGGTTTGATTCCAGTCAAGGGCACATACCATGGTTGCAGGCTCCTCCCCGGCCGGGGCCCTGGTTGGGGAGCATGCAGGAGGCAACCAATCGATGTGTTCTCTCGCATTGATGTTTCTCTCTGTCTTTCCCTCTCTCTAGAAATCAATGGGAAAATATCCTCAGGTGAGGATTACAAAAAAAACAACAACCCCAAAAAAACAAAAACCCAGTACATACGTCTAAAGACACACAAACAATATCTGTTAATAGTTATGATAGAACTTTCTGAAGAACGTGAAAAAAATATGGTAAGAAGTTTGAATTACAAAACTAGCATTTTATTTCAATTTAAATAAATACATTTCTTTTATATATTATGTAGAAATATACAATAATTTTATTTCAATTGAAAATAAAAATTTCATCTTGCTAAAATGTGATGACCAAACCCCTTAACTCTTCAAAGATAGGTTTCTTGGGGAGTAGCATGCTTAATTAAATACATTAAAGTCTTTTTAAAAAATACATATTTTTATTGATTTCAGAGATGAAGGGAGAAGAAGGGAGGGAGAGAGGGAGGGAGAGAGAGAGAGAGAGAGAGAGAGAGAGAGAGAGTGAGAGAGAGAGAGAGAGAGAGAGCGAGAAAGAAACATCAATGATGAGAATCATTGATTGGCTGCTTCCTGCACACCCTGCACTGAGGATTGAGCCCGCAACCTGGTCATGTGCCCCATCCGGGAATTGAATCGTGACCTCCTGGTTCATGGGTTGATGCTCAACCACTGAGCTACACCAGCTGGGTGAAATATAGTCTTTTAACTGAGATCCATCTGGCATGTAAAAAAAAGGAAAATCAATGTCATAAAAAATAAAATAAAACTGATTTCAAATATTTTTTTAACCTAGTCTAAAGAATAAACTTTAAAATCCTATTATTAAAAAAATCCAGTAAATACTAATATATATATATATACACACACACACACACACACATATATATATATATATACACACACACATATATATATATATTTTAATATATTTCTTTATTGATTTCAGAGAGGAAGGGAGAAGGAGAGAGAATCATTGATTGGCTGCCTCCTGCACACCCCCTACTGGGGATTGAGCCCGAAAACCAGGCATGTGCCCTTGGCCGAAATCGAACCTGGGACCCTTCAGTCCGCAGGCTGATGTTGTATCCACTGAGCCAAGCCAGCTAGGGCAATACTAATATTTTATAGGAAACATTTTTTTTCTTTAAAGAAAGTTTATCTTTTTTACAGAATACTGTGAATGATCTAACCGTTCATCGGGCAACTCCTGAAGATCTGGTAAGTTTAATATTAAAAGTTAATATTTGTTTAGGGTTTTATTTGATATTTGGTTTCTAACCTTTAGAATAGGAGCCAGAGGTACTTCCCAGAAGTTGTTATATTTATCTTGCTTATGTCTATATAAAATAAAAAAACATATCTTCTGGACTTCTTGATTTTAATTAAGAATATCAATTAGCATGTATTAGAATTTTCCTAATTAGATTTCTCTAGTCTGGTATTGCCCTGTATACATCTATCACCTTTTCCTATCTATAGATATATCTTCAGCATTATTTGCGATTACTTCCCTGTACAAACATACTGGTCTAGTCAGTGTAGTCATTTATTCCTTGAACAGGCCATTTATATTTCCATATTTGGGTCCCAAATCTATTTTCCTTACTTGGAACAGTTCCCGTATTTTCTTCTCTGTCTGCCCAAATCTTTCTTTGTTACCTTATGCTAGTTCAAGTCTTATTTTTTTAAAGTTTCTACTATATATGTAGTTTAAAAAAAAAATTAACATACCATAAAATCCAGCCTCTTAAAGTGTACAGTTCATTGAATTTTTAGTATATTCACAGAGTTATGCAACCATCATTACTTCCTAATTATAGATCATTTCCATCACTCAACAAAAGAAACTCTCTACCCATTAACAGTCATTTCCTATGCACTCCCCACACCTCGATAAATCCTTGGCTTCAGCTAATCTACTTTATGTCTCTATGGATCGACTATTCTGCACGTTTGGGTTGTTTCCACTTTTTGACCATTATGAATAATGCTGCTATGAACATTCATGTAAAGTTTTTGAGTGAAAATATGTTCTCAGTTCTCTTGGGTATATACCTGTGAGCAGAATTGCTGCATCTTATGATATCTGTATTACTTAACTTCCTGAGGAACTTCCAAACTGTCTTCCAAAGTGGTTGTAATTTATAGTCTCACTAGCATATATAAGGGTTCCAATTTCTTCACATCACTTGTCAACTTGTTATTGTCATCTTTTTGGTTTTCATTCTCCTAGTGGGTATAAAATGTAATCTCATTGTGGTTTTGGTTTGCATTTCCCTAATGACTAATGATGTTGAACAGTTGAATACCTTTTCATGTGCTTATTGGTCACGATTGGCCATGGTATCTTAGGAGTAATGTCTATTCCAATCTTTTAGTCATTTTATTTTTTCTGTTTTTATTTTTTCCATCACCATTATCTCCTCTATTCCCTCTTCCACTTTAAAAATTGAATTATTTGTGTTTTTTTAGTGTTGAGTTGTAAGAGTTTTTTAATATATTCTGGATACAAGTTCCTTACGAGAGAAATGATTTCAAATATTTTTTTCCATTCTTTTGGTCGTCTTTTCACTTTCTTAATAATGTCCTTTGAAGCACAAAAGATTTTAATTTTGATTGAGTGCAATTTATCTAATTTTTCTTTTGTTACTTGTGCTTTCAGTGTCATATCTAAGAAACCATTATCTAGCCCCAAGTTCACAAAGATTTACTCTTATGTTTTCTTCTTTTCTTTCATTGTTTAAAATTTTTTAATTGAATTTATTGAGGTGACATTGGTTAATAACATTATATAGGTTTCAGGTGTACAGTTCTATAATACATCACCTGTCTATTGTATTGTGTGTTTACCACCCAAAGTCAAGTCTTCTTCCATCACCATTTATCTCCCCTTCCCTTCTTCTGCCTTTCCCCACCCCTTTCCCTTTGGTAATCACCTATGTTTTCTTTTAAGAGTTTTATAGTTTTGGCTCTTATGTTTAGATGTTTGATCCACTTTTATTTAAATTTTGCATATAGTGTGAGGTAGAGGTCCAGCTTCATTCTTTTCCAAATGGATATCCAGTTTTCCAAGCACCATTTGTTAAAAAGACTATTTTATCCTCATTGAATTTTCTTAGCACCCTTGTTGAACATCAGTTATCCATAATATAAGGGCTTACTTTGGACTCTCAATTCTATTTCAGTGATCTATATGTCTGTCCTTATGCCAGTACCACACTCTCTTGATTTTTATAGCTTTGTGGTAAGTTCGAAGTCCTACTTTTTGAAGCTGCCCAACATTTGATATCTCTTCTGAACTGTTATACTTACTACCTACATAAGGCATTGAGTATATCCTGTCTAATGTATATCATTGATCTTTGTATATACCCAATTTCCCTGGGAAGATTATTAGTGCTTTTTGAGGAGTAGGAAACATATCTTCCATATCTTTCTGGACCTACGAATCTTAATCCTGGTAGCTCATTAACTATTCATTGAGGATAATGCTCAATTGATTAAAATTTTTTTAATTATGAAAAATTTCAAACTCATGTGAAAGTGCAGACAAAATTATAAAGAGCTCCCATAATATTCACCCAGATATAATGTTAATAAAATTTTACATAATGGCTTCATTTATCATTTCCCTTTCTAATGTTGCTGAAGCATTTTATTTTTTAAATCTTTATTGATAAGAATATTACAGATATTCCCCTTTTCTCCCACATTGGCCCCCTCCACCCGGCCCCAGGCCTTCACCATCCTATTGTCTGTGTCCATAGGGAATGCATATATGCATATAAGACCTTTGGTTAATCTCAGTCAGTGTGTGTAATTGTACATACTGTACATGTACATACATATGTAACTGAAAAGTTTAATAAAACAATTCTTTATTATGTATGATGTGGCTTGATATTTTTTATTCTGTATTCTATTTTATTTAAAATGTGTTGGTTTTGACCCACTAGTTGATTTTTACCACCATCAAATGAGTCCTAGCATGCAGTTTGAGAAGCACTAGTTTAGGAATTAGAAATTAATATACTTTCTATTTTGTCTTTTATGTAGACGACTGTGAAAATTTTGGCTGTGAATATATATAAATATATTTATGTTGAATCAGAAAAAATGAAAAAAAGATGAAGTATATTAGGTGGTCCTACCACCTAAATAGGCACCTTCTTTGTTCCTGAAACATTATTTTATATGCTTTTTTCTATATAGATACGCCGACATGAAATACACAAATCGAAGAATAGAGCATTAGTACACTGGGAACTCCAAGAAAAAGCTTTGAAGAGAAAATGGAAGAAGCAGAAACCGGAAATTTCTAATCTTGAGAAAAGGAGATTGTCTATCATGAAGGAGGTAATGCTAAACTGCAATATCTTTCAAAGAGAAGAAAGATAAATAGGTTTCTCTCTTTTCCCCCAAATTGATTCACATTGGAGAGAGTAGTAATTACTGTGCCCTTACATGATGAGCTACATGTGAACTTTGAAGAAAGCAGCAGTGACAATTTCGTCTCTACAACTTAGACTCTCCAGTGGGAATCATACCTAGCAAATTATTAACTTCTCAGTCTAAATTTTCTCATCTTTAAAATGGGAATAACATTACTTGTCTGATTGTATTATTATGAGATTTCTACAGTGATCAGCACAGTCCTTGGCAAGTGATTAGTGCCTTATTATATATACTAGTAGCCCTGCACATGAATCTGTGCGCCTGTAGCTCGCTGCTGCCCTCCAGTAGCTCTCCGCCCCACTGCCCCGCCCTCCTGTAGCTCCCCGCCCCCCACTCATAGTTTGCTGCCCTGCCCCCTCCTGTACTCTCCACCGCCTGCTTGTAGCTGGCTGCCCCACCTTCCTGCTGATCTGTGATCCGGTGAAGCATAATGACCATTTGCATATTACATCTTTATTATATAGGATAAGCTGCCATAATTCTTTTTCTCAATTTACATGCAGTGCTGTTAGATTACTTTGCTAAAAATGTGTGCTTGTCCAACAGGTTAGTAAGCCACTTGTCTTTGCTTAATTTTTGCTAGATGTAAGGTGTTTGGATAAGGAATCAGATGTGTCAGAATAAACAATATGAGAAATAAGAGGAAACTATAGCAAAAAATCTGTCTTTTACTTGGGCTGAAATCATTGTGAAAAAAATGTGCTCCCTTTGTAGTGTTTCTTGTTTGGTGTTGAAGCAGATGGCGCTTGGCTGTCTGGGTGATCTTTCACTGCAGCTTTAAGCCATACTCTTTTGAGGAGCTCAATAGGTTTCATAGTGAAATATAAAAGTCTTGATTTTATAAGTCATCAGGAAGAATTGTATCTCCCAAATAAATGTTCACATGAGTTTATTAAAAGAACACTAGATTAAGAGAGACAGGTTCTTTACAGATAAGCAACTTTTGGTGATCTTAGACAAGTCATGCGCATTTCAATGTGTGGTAATTCTTAGTGAGAGGCCTAAGAACACACATCTGGCCAGGCAAAAAGGCAGCCTCTTTGAGGTGACTCTGAGCTTTTGTTTCTCCTTCCTAGTTTCTCCTGCTCAGGTCCTGAATTTCCCTCCCTCCCTCCCTCCCTCCCTCCCTCCCTCCCTCCCTTTCTTCCTTTCTGATGTGGTCGGAGTAGGGGTTGAAAGAAGAATGGCGAGAGAGGATGAGTGAAGGTTTTCTGTCTTCTTTCTGTAGTGCCACATCCTCAGGCTCTCGTCTGCTGTTTCTCAACCCTGATTCATATTAGAAGCAGTCAGGGATGAGAACTTCCATTTAAAAAAGAACTATATCTGGACCCAGATGTATCTATACTCAGATGTTCTAAGTGGGTCTGGGATGTTCCACGTAGGTATGTTTTAGACTGTTTCTATGTAGTTTAATATGCTGTCAGGGTTGAGAACCTCTGCTGTTAGTGGGATTTAGGTATTATACCTTGGAGGTTATTCCATGTTGGTACTGAGAATCCTATCTTTTCTTTTTCATGGCCAGCTAGTATACAGTTATACCACACTTTATTTGTCCAGTACTTTATTGGTGGACATTTAGGTTGTTAGACTATGTTAGAGTATGCTTATTTTAAGCTTCTGGAAAAACCAAAGATCCCAAAATAGAGTGATTTAAACAAAATCTGTTTCTCATTAAACTGTTCAGAGGTAAGTGGTAGTTAGGGGCCTCTGCCTGAATTTTACATGTTCTTCATTATATGACTTCCATCTCTGAGTGCAGAATGGTTGTCTTAGTTTCCTTCAGCTGTATCCCAGCCAGCAGGAAACAGGAAAGAGAGTGCATGCTACTCCTTTTACATACAAGCCAGAAGTTCTGGCTTATATCCTACTAGAGGCCCGGTGCATGAATTCGTGTACCAGTGGGGTCCCTCGGCCTGGCCTGTGGGATTGGGCCAAAACCGGCTCTTCAACATTCCCAAAGGGTCCCGGATTGCGAGAGGGTGCAGGCCAGGCCAAGGGACCCCACTGTGATCAGGACCAGGGAGGGATCCGGGAGGTTGGCCAGGCGGGGAAGGACTGCAGGAGGACTCCAGGGCGTGTCCCGCCTGCTCAGTCCCAATCGGCGGACCCCACCAGCAAGCTAACCTACCAGTTGGAGCGTCTGCCCTACGTCATAGCAACTGGTCGACTGGTCAACTGTCTGCCCCCTGGTGGTCAGTGCACATCATAGCCAGCAGTTGAGTGGCCTTAGCATATCATTAGCATATTACCCTTTGATTGGTTGAACGGCAGACCGGATGACCAGACACTTAGCACATTAGGCTTTTATTATATAAATTCATCACATGACCATTCCCACCTGCAAGAATGGTTGGGAAATCTAGCTTTGTACTTAGCTAAAACTTGGGAGTTCGGCTGTTAAAGGAAAATGGAAAGAAAGGATATTAATAGGTAAGTAGGAGTGTCTACCACCTACAGACCATTTCCAGCCTTGCCCAGTATAAATAATTTAATGAATGTCCTTGAATATGTTTTGGAGTACATGTATATTTGTAGGATAAATTCTTAAAAGTGGAATTGCTGAGTCAAAAGATACGCTCATCTGTTATTTCAATGTTGTTAACTTTGTAACATCTGTATATACTTGCATTTAGAGCTTAAATGGCTAATTAGGGGTAGAAATTTAGTGCATGGGATAATATAATTTAAGTTGTAAATATTCTCAAATATTTCTAGAGTGGTATATTGGCTTCCAGTGTGTCCAATCCTTGTAACACTCCTATGGGGTTGGGGAGGTGGTCATATTGTCACTGGATGATGAACCTGGAGTGAGATTGCCTGAGGACAGCTGGTAGTGTGTGGGTTCTTGACTTTGTGCAGGAAAGATTTCACAACACAAGACCAGGTGATTTGGAGAGTATATTTATTAAAACTTGGGATAGGGAAAACAAAAGTAGGACTTGAGGTGGAAGAAGCAACAGGAGAGAGCCTAGGTGATGCTCTGCTTTGGGTCCTAGAAATGTTAGAGGAAACAAGTGAGCCACGGCGGGGCCGATGTTAGCTTACTGGAAAGTCAAAGAAAAAGGGGATCTCGGAGGCAGATTCAGGGGTAAGTCTGGGACTAGCTACTGCTGCTTGCTGCTCCCCTGATTGCAAATCTTGTGGGGATTCTTAGAGTTTAGGAGAGAGGAAATAAAAAGTTCATGCCTGAGAACTGGCATGGGGGGCTCTAGGGAGAGCCTGTGCTGGTATCTGTTGTCTTGAGGATTTTATCTCTCTTTTGTGGGTGAGAATCTTAGGGGACAGTTTCAGCAGACTATTCATCAGCTTTTCAGGTATGTTTTTAATATGCTGATGCATCAAAATGAGCATATAGGGGAGTTGGGGATTATTCTTTGGTCGGCTTCACTGTTTTACTTTTATCTTAGGTTTGTCTGGCTTTAATGTTTTTTTGTTATTTGTTTCCCTGACTTCATCCATCCTTGGATTTGACTGGCACAAATGGCATTAACTGGGTCTCAGTCCTCTATTTCCCTGACCAGGGTCATTTAAGCTATGTATTCTCTGGTTAGAGAGGAGAGGTATATACCATTTGTTCTCAGGTGTCCTTGGTTAAGGATGCTAAGGTCTTACGATGCACTAGCTGCCTGCAAGGTGTTGAAATTGTTTGGCCTTGTTTAGTTATCTTGTCTCAGATTCCCCATTCCACTTGCTCAGGAATTTTCCTACCTTCTTACTATCCTGCCTTAATATCTTCATTGACACATCAAGAAACTAAGGTTAAATAGGTCAGGTTTTACTTAGTATCTTTTGACTGGGCCTAGGGTCCCAGTCTTCTGGCTCAAAAAGTGCTGTCTGTCTTATACCACTCCAAAGCTTACTCTTTGTGGAAAGAACAAATCCAGGACGGTATTTTTACCAACTGAGCCATATCAGGAGAATTAGGGAAAAAAGAAAGAATGTGACTTATATTAATTTTCTCTGTATCCTAAAATAGTAACTGAGATCATATTATATACTTGTGTTCATGGTTTGAGCAGGGGTGGGGAACTGTTTTTCTGTCAGCAGCCATTTGGATATTTATAACATCACTAGAGGCCTGGTGCACGAAATTCGTGCACGGAGGGGGGTTGTCCCTCAGCCCAGCCTGTACCCTCTCCAATATGGGACCCCTCGAGGGATGTCCGACTGCCCGTTTAGGCCCGATCCCGGTGGGCAGTCAGATCCCTAAACGGGCAGTCGGACATCCCTCTCACAATCCAGGACAGCTGGCTCCCAACTGCTTGCCTGCCTGCCTTCCTGATTGCCCCTAACCGCTTCTGCCTGCCAGCCTGATCACCCCCTAACCACTCTGCTGCCAGCGTGTTTGCCCCCAACTTCCCTCCTCTGCCAGCCTGGTCACCCCTAACTGCCCTCTCCTGCAGGGCTGATCACCTCCAACTGCCCTCCCTTACAGGCCTGGTCCTTCTCAACTGCCCTCCCTTGCAGGCCGGGTGCCTCCCAACTGCCCTCTCCTGCTGGCCATCTTGTTGTGGCCATCTTGTGTCCACATAGGGGCAGGATCTTTACCACATGGGGGCAGCTATATTGTGTGTTGCAGTGATGATCAATCTGCATATTACTCTTTTATTAGGTAGGATAGAGGCCTGGTACAGGGGTGGGGGCCAGCTGGTTTGCCCTGAAGGGCGTCCCGGATCAGGTGGGGGTTCCCTTGGGGTATGGGGCGGCCTGAGCGAGGGGCCTGTGGTGGTTTGCAGGCTGGCCATGCCCCCTGGCAACCCAAGCGGAGGCCCTGGTATCTGGAATTTATTTTCCTTCTACAATTGAAATTTTGTACCCTGGAGCGGAGCCAAGCCTGGGGCTCCCTCTGAGGCCCGAATCCATTTGTGTTGGGGTTATAATTAAAACTTTGTTGCCTTAAGCAGGTGGGCCCGGCCAGGGTGTGCAGAAAGCTTTGCTTCCCCTGTTGCGGCAGCAACCCTGGCCTGCTCTCTCAAGCTCCATTCTGCCGCCATTTGTTTGAATTTGTTTACCTTCTATAATTGAAACTTTGTAGCTTGAGTGGAGGCTTAGGCCTGGCAAGGGCAGGTGGAAAGCTTGGCTTCCTCTGTTACCTAGGAAACCTTGCTCTCTGTGGCTGTAGCCATCTTGGATGGGGTTAACTTGCATACTCGCTCTGATTGGATGGTGGGCGTGGCTTGTGGGTGTGTCGGAGGTATGGTCAATTTGCATATTTGTCTATTACTAGATAGGATTTGTGGGCCATACAGAATTATCAACTTAAAAATTAGCTTGCTGTATTTGGTCAGATATTTAATTAACTCACCCCTAATGCCTTGGCAAGGCCAGACCAAATGATTTCTCGGGCCTTATACGGCCTGAGGGCCGGATGTTCCCCACCCCTGGCCTAGTGAAGTTCTGATAAGAGCATCTGTGACTAGCTGTCCTATAGATTTGAGCCAATGCTGGAAACTGGACAGTTCCCAATTTTAAAACTCCTTTTAACTTAGGAATGCCCTCTGATGGTGATAGGTAGAGTTGACCTGCTTTTACTCTAGCTTGTGTCCTTGCTTGTAATTATGTGGAAAGTGCATAATCAGAGGCACTACTATAATGGTATTTTTAATGTTCTCATCTCTCCAGGATAAAAACCCAAATTGTTTATAAAAACAGAAGCATCACGTGCTTGTTTAATACCCTAAAACTCATATTTTACATCATGTTTTTTAAGTTGTGGGTTATGAAATCACTTTATTGGTTGAAACCACTGAGTTTGTGGCTCAGAGATTCACACCTTTAAGTCTATGGCTCAAAGATTCTTATCTTTAATCAGTGTTTTTCAAACTGTGGATCATGACTTGTTAATGGATAATGAAATCAATTTAGTGGATTATAACCATCATTTAAAAATTAGAACATAAACTAAAAAGAATATATCAAATTGGTTTCCAAAGACTAAGATTAAATAAAACTTTTTTTGTGTTACATATTTGCATTTACATGTGTGTATTTGGTCACAATTTAATAGTGTATTTCTCAGAATTGCAGCCAAGCATTTGAAATCCACTAATTATTGTAATAGCCCCATCTACTGGTACTTAAGGATATCACCACTGAAGGATTTTAGTAGGACCTATGGTTATTTTTATGCTTTGTGCCTTTGTATGGATTTTTCCTTTGTGATTTGATAAGTATATATATATATATATATTCTGAATAATAATATTTGTCAATATATATATGTAGATTCTTTCTGATCAATACCAGATGCAGGATGCATTGGAGAAATCTGATCATTTGATGGCTGTAACCAAAGATCTGTTTGTTGATTTTCCTCGTAGACGCACAGGTAAAATATTCAATTCAAACAAAATCTCCTTTTTATTTTATTTATAGGCACAAATGGATATTTGGAAGAATTTAAAATATTTTTTCAGGCATTATATTATTTATATTACAAGTATTTTAGAGTGGATAGCATATAAGAATTATTAGGTATACATTCATTATAATTTGCTTGGTTTTCACTAGTAATCTTAACTATTACAAATTACTCAACTAAGGAAAAGTAAAGTGTTATTATCTATTAAAATATTTTGTGGTGCAGTGTACTAGATTTTATAATTTAAAATAGGACTTGATTTTTATTTTACTTATATTAAATTATCATATAATTGAAGTATCTGTTTATATGTAAATTGAGTAAAACTTAATTTGAAATCTAAAGCAACATGTCTCTCTCTGAGAGGAACTTCCCGTCTCCTAATTCAGTATTATTCATAGTGAGTATATAATCCATTTTTTATTTTAATCCCTAAAAAGGAATAGTTTTTAGTTTAAGGTTTGAATCCTGGCTCAGCCAATTATCATTGTGACTCTGGTCCAGTTGCTTCAGGTTTCTGAGTTTCAGTTTATTTATCTGTAAAATAATAATAGTAACAACCTCATAGAATTTTGTTAGGGTAAAATTATTTAATATATGTAAAAGCACTTAGAACTATGCCTGGAATATAGTAAGTACTGTATAAGAGTGAGCTGCTGTTGTCTTTAAAGATTTTCATATCCTGATACAAACCTATGGCGGTATATAGTGCTTGTGAAATTACTTTAGTGAAATGAAACAAAGTCATCACGGCATTTTCCTCCTGCAGGGTTTCCGAATGTAACAGTGGCTCCTGATTCCTCTCAAGGGCCCATCGTGCTAAATCAAGACCCCGTCACCCAGGCCATCCTTGGTGACTCTGTTGTGGAGCCTCAGGTAATGTGCTCTGCTTACAGCCAAAATGCTCATGCCGAAATTAAGTTTAAGTTGATGTAGGTATCGTGGTAAGCATTTCAAAAGCTTAAATGCCAACAAATACCAAGATGTGGTTGCTGGAATTGCTCTTAATCATATTGCACCTTCTGTGAGTGTAGTGTTTGTGCTAACTAAGATAGGGCTGGATGATAATAGCTAACACATATTGAGCATTTACCTAGTAGGTAGGCACTATTATCCTCATTTAGCAGATAAAAAATACAGAGGCTCAGAAAATTTCTAAGTGACCTGTCCAAGATCACATAGCTAGTTAGCATCAGAGATGACATTCAAATCTAGACTTCTAGCTCCATAAGACTGCTGCCACCATCTGCCAGTGTGGAAACAGCAAGGAGTCTTCCGCTTTGAAGTCAGGTGGTTCTGTTTCATATTTTACTACTTAATAGGTGTTTGATCTTGAATTAACTTTTGAGTTGGCTTAGCGTGTTTTTTGTTACATAGAATATACCTGGTATGGTTGTTTCTTCTAATGTATTAGTATGTTTAAAAAGTAGCTACCCAGGAAATTTGGCATTTATTGACTAGTTATATGGGACAATTGTAGTCGGAGCAGTAAAACATTAACTAGCTGTATCCTAATGTAATTAGAACTCATAATTAATAAAAATGTTTAGAATTTTGAGATAGTAAACATTTTTTAAAAGTCCATGAAGCCCTGGCCAATGTGGCTCAGTTGGTTGGGTGTCGTCCCATGCACCAAAAAAGTCACTGGTTTGATTCCCCGTCAGGGTCCATTGCCTAGGTAGTGGGCATGTAGGAGGCAGCGTTCGATGTTTCTCTTTCACATTCATATTTTCTCTCTCTAAAATCAATTAAAACATTTTTTAAAAGCCCATGAAGAACTTAATACTAAAATAAAACTCTGGCCCAGCTGGCGTGGCTCAGTGGTTGAGTGTTGACCTATGAACCAGGAGGTCATGGTTCGATTCCCGGTCAGGGCACATTCCCGGGTTGCGGGCTCAATGTGTGGGGTGTGCAGGAGGCAGCCGATCAGTGATTCTCTCTAATCATTGATGTTTCTCTCTCTCACTCTCACCTTTCCTCTCTGAAATCATCTATATATATAAAGAGCCAGGATCCGTAATGTCCAAAATGACTGGAGGCTCGACCCAACGCCAGGCTGTGCATGCAGCAGGCTCGGGTGGGAGGGGACTTGTGGCAGCGGGGACGGGGGCGGGGGAGGCGAGGCCTGGTGGGGGGCGGTCTGTACTCCCCACATGGCCGGGGCGGCTGTGAGCGCTCCTGATGGCCCACAGGCGCTGCTCCGCTTGGCCCTGTTTCACAGAAGCGCAGGCACCACTTCCATGCCACACCCCCACTTCCGTCAGTCCACCGGCCCTGAGGCGCCCTCCCCGAGCTGTTTCCTGGAAGATCCCACCCTCAGAGTGTGCCTGGCTCCTGAGGAGGTGGGCGGCACCGCAGGCAACATTTGATGGCCATTATTCTGCCTACCACAGTATGAATCAGAAAGAATAAAGTGAAAAGGGACAACGGCAACAAACATGTAAATCTGGAAGGCGGATGAATGTGGTCCGTGCCTTAGCAGCCCGAGGACATTGCCCCTGAAGTGAACCCTAAGCCAGGAGTGAGAAAAGTGAAGGGGGCACCAGGGGTTACCCCACAAAACCCCCAAAGGCACCCTTGTTAATGAACTAAGTACCCCTGGAAGTGGGAGCAAAGCTGGGGCCAAAAACAGGAGGATTGGTCTACAAAGGGCTCTAATCCTAAGATATCCTTTTCCACTCCACACAGCTGGGCAGCTGTCTTGTCCCTGCCCCAACAAAAACAGAAGGTTCATTGTCCTGAGAGGATAAAACAGGGTCAGGACAGCTGGGAGGGGCAGCCCTGTGACCCACCAGTGGCTTATTTGACTGCTCCATCCTGAATGCGGGAAGCCCACCTCCCATCCATCACCTGGGGCCCCCTCCCCTCTGGCTCCCAGACAGTGAAGTCAGGGCTAAACTCTCCAGACAGGACACTCCAGAATTTATTCCCTTCAATCTCTGACTATATTAACAAGTATTTTGTTACTGTTGTTTCATTTCCTGTTTGTTTTCATTTTATTCTCCCTGCATTATGTTTTCTCCAAATTGTTTGTTTTTTTCCTGTTTGTATTAGTTCTCTTTCAGAGTCCAACTCACCAAGAAAAGAATACCTAAATAGGTTGGCATCAGAGATTTCCCAACGAAACAGCCCAACCCCAGCCCTCTGTATTGAACCACTGAGTCAACCAGCCCTCATAACCCCCCGCCACATAGGGCTACTCAGCAGATTGCTTTCATAAACTGTTTTTTATATTCTTTAAGCAATTACAGGAAAATGCAAAGGTCTTAAGTGGTCAATATAATGGCTCTTGACAGTTGTATGCACATGCGCAACCCACATACCTCACTCAAGATATAGCTCATTTCCATGTCCCCAGAAAGTTTCCTCATGCCCCAGTCAACACCTCCCCCACCACAGAGGCAACCGCTATGCTATTCAATCTCTTAGACATGAGCAGATAACCAGGGGTCATCAGTATTTGAGAAAAACCTCTAATATAACAAAAATAAATAGAATTTTGAGGAAACAATATGCAGGGGAGAAAACTTAAAAACAAAACTATTATTTCTATATTCAGACTTAGGAAAATATATGGCACATGTGAAATAAAAATTAGATGTTGTTTTGGGGGGAAAACACTTTGAGAATGAACAAAACAAACAAGTTCTTAGACTTAGATAATATCCTAGCAGAAATGCAGACTTACTTAAAAGGGGTCAGCAGCCCGACTGGTGTGGCTCAGTTGGTTAGGCATCGTACCCTGCACCAGGAGGTTGCCGGATTCCCTGTTAGGGCACATGCCCTGGTTGTGGGCCTATTGATGTTTCTCTCTCTCTCTCTCTCTCTCTCTCTCTCTTCTCTGTCTCTCTCTCTCTCCCCCATTCCCTTTCTCTCTCTCTCTAAAAATCAATAAAATAATCTTTAAAATAATAAAATAAAATAAAATGGGCCAGCAAACTATAGCCTGCAGCCAAATCCAGCTCCACCTGCTTTTTAAATAAAGTTTTATTGGAACACAGCTACACCCATTTGGGTTTTTTAAATCTTTATTGTTGATAATATTACAATGTCTCCTTTTTTCCCTCCATTGCCCCCTTCACCCTGTTTCTGTCCTGCCCCAGACCTTCACCACCCTATTGTCTGTGTCCATAGGTAATGCATATCTTAATAATAAAAGGCTAATATACAAATGGTTGTTACACGTGATCAGCAGGAGGCCTCGTCCCCCACTTGGTGGGTCTTGATGGGGGATGTGAGGCTGTTTCCTTCATCCCCTGCCCGGCAGGGCTTGACGGGGGTGGGGCTTGCCGGGTCTGGGTCTCATGCAATTTTGAGGCATGCTTGGGTGGGTGGGGACTTGACTCTGGGTCCCACAGCGCACCCTAGTCTCTGACAGGAGGGAGATTTTCATATACATTTTACTAATTTTCTTTCATCTCTGATACTTCTATTATAGAGAAAGGGCAAATAGAAATATTAAAATATTTCCTCTAATTAATTCCCTTTTAATGTGCATGAATTTCGTGCACCAGGCCACTAGTTAAAGATATAAAAGAATAAAATAAAATAAAACTTCTGCCTGACCATTGTGGCTCAGAGGTTGAGCGTCGACCTATGAACCAAGAGGTCATGGTTTGATTCCCTGTCAGGTACGTGCCTGGGTTGTGGGCTCAGTTTCCAATGGGGGCAGGGGTGGGGAAACATGAAAGAGGCAGCTGGTCAATGATTCTTTCTCATCATTGATGTTTCAGTCTCTCTCCCTTTCCTTCTCTCTGAAATCAATAAAGATATATTTAAAAAATAAATAAAACTTCTTATGAATGACTAGAGGCCCGATGCATGAAGATTCATGCAAGAATGGGCCTTCCTTCCCCTGGCTGCCAGCACTTCCTTCGCTCCGGCCGGACCTGCCTGTTCGCTCGGCCCGGAGCCACCTTTCCACCTTCCCAAGCTGCCCAGAGGCCCAGAGCAGCTGGGGCGGTGCGGGACGCCAGCCTCATCGCCATGGTGACTACGCAAGCGTCCCGCCCCGCCCCTGGCTGCTCGGTGCCTGTGTATGCAAATTAACCTGCCATCTTTGGTGGGTTAATTTGCATACTCCTGATTGGCTGGTGGGTGTCACAAAGGTACGGTCAATTTGCATCTTACTCTTTTATTAGTGTAGATTAGGACTCAGTACCTGTTTAATGCAATTTCCTCGTTATTCATATCTTCTATGAAAAAAGAGAATCATCAATTAGAGGGATGATCCTAGGGAATTACAAGGTCCGGAATAATTAAAGGCTTGTACACTGTTTTCTTACAAAGACAGTTCAATAGAATGTTACATATATTTTAAATAGCCAAAACCCATTAGTATGTCCCTAGGTAAAAACCATTTATATTTTGGCACTTATTAAAACAGTAGCTTTCAGATAATTGTGGACTCTGTCATGGGGCTGGAGAATTGTCAAGAGCTGAGGTTAGAGAGATAGGATGGAGCTAAGTTATGAAATTAGGAGTAGAGCTACTAAAGCAGGGGTGGGGACCGTCTGGCCCGAGGGCTGTATAAAGCTCTCAAAATATTTGGTTTGGCCCTGCCAAGGCATTAGAGGTGAGTTAATGAAATGTTTGACCAAATATAGCAGGCCAGTTTTTAAGCTGATAATTTTGTATGGCCCGAGAATGATTTTATAAATATCCAAATGGCCTTTGGCAGAAAAAACGTTGCCCACCTCTGCACTAAAGGATGTTGAGAACTGAGACATGATGAAATTGGCTGGAGTGTGGAAGATGGATTGGGAGGGACAAAATTGGCGAGAGGATCTGGTTAGAAGACTCAGGTTGGAGTCTTAGTGAGAAGTGGTGAGGACCAGTCCCAAAGCAGTGGCAGTAGGGAAGAAGATAGAAGGGAAGAGGGAGGGTTGTGAGAGTAAAAAGGGGTAGAATTGACAGGGTTGGGTGCTGATTGGATGTGACAAATGAGAAAGACAAATAATTCCCAGTGCTTGCTTGAGCATCTGAATGAATGGTGATACTGTTTATGGTCTTAGGTAATCTGGCAGGAATGACAGGAGAGGCTTAGGAGGATGAACTGTTTTAGAGCTGTTGAGTATGTGTTTGTAGGATGATTTACCAGAGAAATCTTTTAGGCATTTAGGCAGTTGGATATAAATGTCCAGGGTTCAAGAAAGATAGAGAATTGCAAATTAATAGCATTCAACTTGTAATTGCAGCTTTGAAATGAAATACAGTCATTTAGTAAGTGAGTCAGATGAGAAGAGAATAAGGGTCCAAAGGAAGGACCTTGAGTCATATCAGATATAAGGGAGGGCTAGAAAAGAACCAGTAGAGGAGATTGGGAAGGAACAGACAAGAGAATAGAAGAACCAGGAAAATACGGTATAATGGAAGTTAAGAGGAGGAGTGTATCAAGAAAGAAATGAGTGGTCACTAATATCTGATGAGTCAGAGAAATAAAGGAAAGCAAAGACTGAAAAATATCCATTAGATTTAAGAACTGGTGTGTTAATGTTGACTTGTAGAGGACAGTCTGAGTGGACTGGCAGAGCAGAAGCAAGGTGGCAGGGCATAGATGCCGAATGGGAGTGGGGGACAACTCGTTCTAGAAGAAGTTTGGTGGTGAAAGAGAGAAGATAAATAGTAGCTTGAGGGGGAATTGGGTCAGGATAAGATGGGAGAGACTTGGTCACATTTAAATTCGGATGAGCTGAAGCCAGTACGATAGAGAGGTTGAAGATGCAGGAGAGAGAAGGGGAAATTGGTGGAGTGGAGGAGGTGAGAGGATTTGGGTTATAAAACACATGGAGCAGCCTTAGAAAGAGAGACCTCTCTTCTGTTATGAAAAAAGAAAAAAAAGGATGAGTGTGCATATAACCAACTTCTGTTGTTATTTTTATGTTGAGAAAGGCTCTTAATGAAATAGATGATGAAGAAGAAGAAACTGTTAACAGCCAGTCAGAGGAAAGTGAGAATGAGTTGGATAACTCTCTAAACTCTCAGTCTAACATGAATGCAGACAGGTATGTATATATATGACATAGGTATAAGTACAACACTTTTTTTTTTTCCAAGACCATTTTTTCCAGCTTTATTGAGATATCATTGATATGTAATCTTGTGTATATTTGTTGATTTGATACATTAATGTATGCAAAATGATCACCATAGCATTATCTAATTCTCTATCACATCACATAATTACCATTTCTTTTTTATGGTGAGAGCATTTAAGATCTATTTATTTAGCAAATTTCAAGTACATAATACAGGATTATTAGCTATAATCACTATGCTGTGCATTAGATCTCTAGAAGTTATTCATCTTATTACTAGAAGTCTTTATTCCTTTACCATCTCCCCATTTCCTCTGCCTCAGCCTCTGTTAAACACCATTCTACTTTGTTTCTGTGAGTTCAGCTTTTTTAGATTTCACATATAAGTAATACAGTTTGTCTTTCTCTGTCTCACTTATCTCACTTAGCATAATGCCCTCAGGTTTCATTTACATTGTCACAAATGGTAGGATTTCCTTTTTTTTTTTTTTCATGGCTGGATAGTATTTCATTATCTATCTATCTATCTATCTATCTATCTATCTATCTATCTATCTATCTATCATCTATCTACCTATTTCGCATCTTCTTTTTTCATTCATCTGTCGACAGACACTTAGGTTGTTTCCATATCTTGGCAATTGTGAATAATGCTGCAACCAATATGGGAATACAGATATCTCTTTTGGGTCCTGTTTTCATTTCCTTTGGCTATATACCCAGAAGTGGGATTGCTAGATCATATGGTAGTAATATATTTTGAGGAACCGCTATACTGTTTTCCATAGTGGTGGCACCAATTTATATTCCCATCAACAGTGCACAAGGATTCCCTTTTCTCCACATTCTCAGTAACACTTGTTATCTTTTGACTTTTTGATAATAACCATTCTAATGGGCATGAAGTGATATCGCATTGTGATTTTGATTTGCATTTCCCTCATGATTAGTAATGTTGAGTACTTTTTATGTACCTGTTGGCTATTTGTATATCTTTGTTTAGGTCTTTTGCCTTTGAGTGAGTGTGTGTGTGTGTGTATGTGTGTGTATTTGTGTGTTTTTGCAGGAAACTGAATTAAGTTTCATTTATTTTAGGGCAAACTCAAAAGGGTTTTCTTTTTTTTTTAGTATTCCCAGCACATTATTACAAAAAAACCAACCCCCAAACAAAATCCAACCTGCTGGGTGTGAGGAACATGCTTGTGAACACAGTCCCAACAGTACTATTTTGGTGGTTGATATTTCAGAGCATTTCGTTTTTCATTTCCAGAGATCATTGTTAGCAAAGTCCTGTGGGATACTACAAAGTTCTTATTAGCTGTTCTTCAATGTGTAACATTATGCTTGATAAATAAAGGGTGCCTCTGCCCATTTTAAAATTCAGATTTTAAAAAATTCTTTATTGTTTAAAGTGTTACCTATGTGTCCCCTTTCCCCCATTGACTCTCCCCAGCCACTCCCACCCCCAGCACAGCCCTCACACCCCTAGTGCCTGTGTTCATTGGTTATGCTATATGCATGCATACAAGTCCTTTGGTTGATCTCCTCCTCTTCCCCACCCCCCATTCCCCCAACCCCACCTTCCTTCTGAAGTTTGGTGTAGCATGTTTATTGATTTGCGGATATTCTGCCATCCTTGCATCCCCGGAGTAAATCTCACTTGTCATGGTGTGTGATCTTTCTAATGTAATGTTGGATCCTATTTCTTAGAATTTTGTTGAGGATTTTAGCATCTATGTTCATCAGGGATATTGGCCTGTAATTCTCTTTCCTTTTAGTATCTTTATCTGGTTTTGGGATTAGGGTAATCCTGGATTCTTAGAAAGAGCTTGGAATGTGCCTTCCTTTTGAATTTTTTGCAACAGTCTGGGGAGGATAGGTTTTAGTTCTTCTTTGACTGTTCGGTAAAACTCCCCAGTGAAGCTATCTGGCCCAAGGGTTTTTGTTTACGGGAAGTGGTTTTTTTTTTTTTTAATTGTTTAAAGTATTACAAATAGTAGAACATATGTCTCCTTTCCCCCCTGTTGACCTCCCCCCGGCCTCCCCTAACCCCACGGCACATGCCCTCATCCCCCTAGTGTCTGTGTCCATTGGTTATGCTTCTATGCATGCATACAAGTCATTTGGTTGATCTCTTACCCACCCCCACCACCACCCCTCCTGTCCCCCCAGAACACTCCCCTGCCTTCCCGCTGAAGTTTGAAAGTCTGTTCAATGCTTCTTTGTCTCTGTATCTATTTTTGCTCATCAGTTTATGATGTTCATTATATTACACAAATGAGTGAGATCATGTGATGTTTATCTTTCACTGACTGGTTTATTTTGCTTAGCATAATGCTCTCCAGTTCCATCCATGGTGTTGGAAATGGTAAGAATTCCTTCTTCTTTATAGCAGCATAGTATTCCATTGTGTAGATGTACCACATTTTTTCTAATCCACTCATCTGCTGATGGGCACTTAGGCTGTTTCCAAATCTTAGCTATTGTAAATTGTGCTGCTATGAACATAGGAGTGCATATATCCTTTCTGATTGGTATTTCTGTTTTCCTGGGATATATTCCTAGAAGTGGTATTACTGGGTCAAATGGCAGTTCTATTTTTAATTTTTTGAGGAAATGCCATACTGTCTTTTACAGTGGCTGCACCAGTCTGCATTTCTACCAGCAGTGCAAGAGGGTTCCTTTTTCTCTACATCCTCTCCAGCACTTGTCGTTTGTTGATTTGTTGATGATAGCCATTCTGACAGGTGTAAGATGGTACTCGTTGTTTTGATTTGCATCTCTCGAATGATTAGTGACTTTAAGCATGTTTTCATATGTTTCTCGGCCTTCTGTATGTCCTCTTTCAAAAAGTGTCTATTTAAGTCCTTTGCCAACTTTTTTATTGGATTGTTTATCTTTCTTTTGTTAAATTGTATGAATTCCCTATAAATTTTGGAGATTAAACCCTTATTGGAGATAACATTGGAAAATATGTTTTCCCATCAGTGGGCTTTCTTGCTGTTTTGTTGATGGTTTCTTTTGCTGTGCAGAAGCTTTTTATTTTGATGTAGTCCCATTTGTTTATTTTCTCCTTAGTTTCCATTGCCCTAGGAGTTTTATCAGTAAAGATATTGCTACGACAAATGTCTGCTATTTTGCTGCCCATGGTTTCTTCTAAGATTTTTATGGTTTCCTGCCTTACGTTTAAGTCCTTTATCCACTTTGAGTTTATTTTTGTGCATGTTGTAAGTTGGTGGTCTAGTTTCATATTTTTGCATGTATCTGTCCAATTTTCCCAACACCATATATTGAAGAGACTGTCTTGACTCCATTGTATGCTCTTGCCTCCTTTGTCAAATATTGATTGAGCATAGTGGCTTGGGTTGATTTCTGGGTTCTCTGTTCTGTTCCATTGGTCTATATGTCTGTTCTTGTGCCAGTACCTGGCAATTTTGAGAACAGTGGCTTTGTAATATAGGTTGATATCTGGTATTGTGATTCCTCCAACATTGTTCTTCTTTCTCAAGATTGCTGCAGCTTTTCAGTGTCTTTTTTTATTTCATATGAATTTTTGGAGAGTTTGTTCTAGGTCTTTGAAATATGCTGTTGGTATTTTAGTGGGGATTGCATTGAATCTATAGATTGCTTTGGGTAGTATGGACATTTTAATGATGTTGATTCTATCAATCCATGAACACAGTATATTCTTCCATTTGTTTATGTCTTCCTCTATCTCTTTTTTCAACGTCCTGTAGTTTTCCGAGTACAGGTCTTTTACCTCCTTAGTTAAGTTTATTCCTAGGTATCTTAACTTTTTTGGTGCAGTGGTAAATTGGATTGTTTTTTTCGTTTTTCTTTCTGTGAGTTCATTACTGGTGTATAAAGAAGCCATAGATTTCTGGGCATTAATTTTGTATCCTGCTACATTGCCGAATTCATTTATTAAGTCTAGTAGTTTTTCAATGGAGTCTTTAGGGTTTTCAATGTACAATATCATGTTATCTGCAAATAATGACAATTTTACTTCCTATTTTCTGATTTGGATGCCTTTTATTTCTTCTTCTTGTCTGATCTCTATGACTAGTACTTCCAGTACTATGTTGAACAGGAGTGGTGAAAGTGGGCATCCCTGTCTTATTCCTGTTCTTAGGGGAAACGGTTTTAGTTTTTGCCCATTGACTATGAGGTTGGCTGTAGGTTTGTCATGTAAGGCTTTTATTATGTTGAGGTCGGATCCCTTTATTCCCACTTTGCTGAGAGGTTTTATCAGGAAAGGGTGTTGTATTTTGTCAAATGCCTTTTCTGCATTAATTTTTATGGTTATGTGATTTTTGTCTCCAATTTGTTTATGTGATGTATCTCATTTATTGATTTGTTGATATTGTACCAACCTTGCATCCCTGGAATAAATCCCACTTGGTCATGGTGTATGATCTTTCTAATGTAATGCTGGATCTGATTTGCTAGAATTTTGTTTAGGATTTTAGAATCTATGTTCATCAGGGATATTGGCCTGTAATTCTCTTTTTTTGTAGTGTTTTTATCTGGTTTTGGAATTAGGGTAATGCTGGTTTCATAGAAAGAACTCGGAAGTGTGCCTTCCTCTTAAATTTTTTGGAATTTTAATAAAGAAAAAATAAAATTTTTTTTTAATAGTCTGAGAAGGATAGGTTTTAGTTCTTTGAATGTTTGGTAAAACTCCCCTGTGAAGCCATCTGGTCCAGGGCTTTTGTTTGCTGGACGTTTTTTGATTACTCCTTCCATTTCCTCCATAGTTATGGGCACTATTCAGATTTTTTGTTTCTTCCGGATTGAGTTTTGGGAGGTTGTATTTTTTAGGAATGTGTCCATTTCTTCTAAGTTGACCAGTTTGTTGGAATATAGTTGTTCATAGTATATGTATGTGTGTGTGTGTGTGTGTGTGTGTGTGTGTGTGTGTATTTTTTTACAATCCTTTGTATTTCTGTGGGGTCTGTTGTTATTTCGCCTCTTTCATTTCTGATTTTGTTTATTTGGGTCCTCTCTCTTTGCTTCTTGGTGAGCCTGGCTAGAGGTTCATCAATCTTGTTTATCCTTTCAAAGAACCAGCTCTTGGTTTTATTGTTCTTTTTGCATTGTTTTTTTGGTCTCTATGTCATTTATTTCTGCTCTGATCTTTATTATTTTCTTCCTTCTGCTCATTCTGGGATTTTCTTGTTGCTCTCTTTCTAATTCTTTCTAGAGTAAGATAATTTATTACCAGTTTTTCTTATTTTTTGAGGTAGGCCTGTAATGCTATGAACTTCCCTCTCAGGACTGCTTTCACTGTGTCCCATACCTTTTGGATTTTTGTGTTTTCATTGTCATTTGTTTCCAGGATGTTTTTTATTTCTTCTTTGACCTCTTTGGTAACCCAATTGTTGTTTAATAACATGCTATTTAATCTCCAAGTGTTTGACCTTTTTTTATTATAGTTGATTTCTAATATTATTCCATTGTGGTCTGAGAAGATACTTGATATGATTTCTATCTTCTTGAATTTGTAGAGATTTAGCCTGTGTCCTAATATATGGTCTATCTTTGAAAATATCTCATGTGCACTTAAGAAGAATGTATATTCTGTAGCTTTGGAGTGAAATATTCTGAAGATGTCAAGTCCATCTGATCTAGTGAGTCGTTTAGGATTGCTATTTATTTGTTGATTTTTGTCTAGAGGATTTATCCAGTGATGTCAATGGAATATTAACCTTTTGCACTCAGATGTCGAGTGTGGCTGGACACGGTTAGCATTAGAATAAAGGAATCAAGAAAAAAACAAGCGAGTGCAAAGGGTTAAAGTCCCCTACTATGATTGTATTGCCATCGATCTCTCCCTTGATATCTGCCAGAAGTTTTTTTTATGTATTTGGGTGCTCCTGCATTGGGTGCATGTATGTTTACCAGAGTTATATCCTCTTGTTGTATCGATCCCTTTAGTGTTATTAAGTGACCTTTCTTGTCTCTTGTTATGGCCTTCACTTTGAGGTCTATTTTGTCAGATATAAGTATTGCTACCCCAGCTTTTTTTATTTTTTTTTTCATTTTCTTTTGTCTGAATGATATTTTTCCATCCTTTCATTTTCAGTCTGTGTGAGTCCTTTGTCCTGAAGTGGGTCTCTTATAGACAGCCACTTGATGGGTCATATTTTCTTATCCATTCAGCCACTTGATATCTTTTGATTGGAGCATTTAATCCATTTACATTTAAGGTTATAATTGATAGGTACTTGTTTATAGACATTTTTATTCTTTATGCCTGTATTCCTTCTTCCCTTTCCTTTTCTTCTTTTTACAGTAGTCTCTTTAGCATTCTTGCATTGCTCGCAAACTCCCTTAGCCTTTTCTTTGTCTGCATAGTTGCTGATTTCCCCTTCAATTTTGCACGTTATCCTTGCTGAATAGAATATTCTTGGATTCAGTCCCTTGCTTTGCATCACTTTGTATACTTCATTCCATCCCCTTGTGGCCTGATGTATTTCTGTTGAGAAATCAGTTGATAATCTATTGGGAGATCCCTTGTAGGTAACTCTCTGTCTCTCTCTTGCAGCCTTTAAGATTCTCTCTTTGTCGTTAACATTTGCCATTGTAACTATGACGTGTCTTGGTGTCGGTCTTTTGGGATTCATCTTGTTTAGGACTCTCTGTACTTGTGTGACTTTTCTCTTCCCCAAATCAGGGAAGTTTTCTGTCATTATTTCTTCAAATATGTTTTCTAATCCTTGCTCCTCTTCTTGTCATTCTGGCACCCCTATTATACAGATGTTACTTCTTTTCATGTTGTCCCAAAGCTCCCTTAGGCTCTCCTCCTACTTTCTAACTTTTTCTCCAATTGCTATTCAGATTGGGTATGTTTTCTGCCCTGTCTTCTAACTCGCTAATTTGGTCCTCTGCTTCTTCTAGTCTACTGTTGAAACCTTCCATTGTGTTTTTTATTGTAGCTATGTCATTCTTGATTTTTTTCTTGATTCTTACATAAGTTGTTGATTTTCTCATCCAGCTGGTTTAAGAACTGTGTGACCCTTACTTTGAATTCTTTTTCTGACATATTGCATGCCTCCGTTTCATTTAGTTCTTTTTCTGACGATTCCTCCTTTTCTTTCCTTTGGGAGTTGTTTCTGTCTCCCCAATTTTGCTCTCACTGAGGAGTCCAGGTGCCAACTCTCATGGGGCCTGTGGTTGAAGCAGAGGGCTTGGCGGGAGGGTCACAAACTCTGGGATTCTTTGGAGGTCCCAGATGCTGGTAGCACAGGGCCTGTGGCTGAAGCAGCTGAGTTGGCAGGAATATCATGCACTCTGAGACTCACTGTAGGGCCCAGGTGCCACTTAGCATGGGGCCTGTGACTGAAGCAGCCCGCTTGGCGGGAGGGTCATGCACTTTGATACTTTCCGCAGGGCCCATGCACTGGGTAGCATAGGGCCTGTGGCTGAAGCTACGGGCTTGGCGGGAGTGTTGCGCACTCTGGGACTTGACCGAGGGCCCAGGCGCTGGGTAACGGGCCTGCGGCTGAAGCGGTGAGCTTGGTGGGAGGGGATTGTATTCTGGGAGTCACAGGAGTTTGTGGCTGGGGAGGCAGGAGTCCTGAAGTCTGTGGGTCTGCAGATGAGGTAGCAGGTCTTTGGCCAGAATGAAAATCAGATATTTTTTGGCTATTGTTGTATGAATTCTTTGTATATTTTGGATATTAACCTCTTATCAGATATATGAATTACAAATATTTTCTCCCATTTTGTAAATTGCCTTTTCATTTTGTTGATTGTTTCTTTTGCTGTGCAGAAACTGTTTGATGTAGTCCCATATTCATTTTTGCTTTTGTTGCTTATGCTTTGGGTATCCTATATAATAAAAGGGTAATATGCAAATTGACCCTAATGGTGGAACGACTGGGAATGACCAGTTGCTATGATGCTCAACGCAGGAGCTGCCCCCTGGTGGTCAGTGCACTTCCACAGAGGGAGCTCCGCTCAGCCACAAGCTGAGCTGATGGCTGCAAGTACAATGGCGGTGGTGGGAACCTCTCCCAAATCCTCGGCAGTTGTACATCCCCCAAGGGCTCCCGGTCTGCCAGAGGGATGTCTGACTGCCAGCTTAGGCCTGATTCCCTGGGGAGCTCCCGGACTGCAAGAGGGTGCCGGCCGGGCTGAGGGACCCCCTGAGTGCACGAATTTTTGTGCACTGGGCCTCTAGTCATATATAAAAATTGTTACCAGATCCATGTTGCTGTGTTTTTTTTTTCCTAGGAATTTTACCATTTCAGGTCTTATGTTGAAGTCTTTTATCTATTTAGAGTTAATTTTTGTGAGTGATATAAGATAGAGGTCCAATTTTATTCTTCTGTTCTTGTTTATCCAATTTCCCCAGTACTATTTATTGAAGAAACTGTCCTTCCCCATTGTCAAATATTCATTGACTGCTTATGTGAGGTTTTTTTCCTTGGCTCTTGCTTCTGTTCTATTGGTCTTTGTGTCTTTTTACTCCAGTCTATTTTCTGCTAACCATTTAACTTTTTGATTGCATACACTCTATCCTTTTACCCACCCCTTTTGTTTTTGATGTCACTATTTACATCTTTTTATACTGTGTATACATTAACAATAGTATTGTAGTTATAGCTATTTTTAATACCTTTGTTCTTTAATCTTTATACTAGAGCTAAGTAGCTAATATATATATGCGTTACAATATTAGGCTAGTCTGAATATGACAATATTCTTATGTTTACAGTATTCTCAAGTCTGTTGTTTATTTTCAAATGTTTTCATGTTACTAATTAGTGCCTTTTCATTTAATCTTGAAAAATTTATATCAGAATTTTTTTGTCAGGCAGGTTTAGTGGTGATGAATTCCCTCAGCTTTTGTTTATTAGGGAAAGTCTTGCCTTCATTTCTGAAGGACAGTTTTGCTGGGCAAAGTATTCCTGGTTGGTAGTTTCTTTCTTTTAGCACTTTGAATATATCATTTCATTCTCTCCTGGCCTGCAAGGCCTCTTGAGAAATTCAAGTGCATTTACTATGTTTTATGCCATCTTCTTTTATTAGTTGAAAGTATATTCTTAATTTAAGAATATTTTTATTTTGATATTTGAAAAAAACATTATAAGAATAGTATAAAAATTCTTGTATACTTTTTACTTAGATTCACTAATTGTTAACATTGTCTGTATTTGCTATATCATTTTTCTCTACATATTTATACACAATGCATACACACGTATTTGGAAGTGAGCTGCATACTTCATGTTCTTTTATCCCTCAATATGTGAGTGGATATTTCCTAAAGGACAAGATCATGCATTCACACAGTCACAGTACAATAATTACAATGGATAAATCACATTGATTCAATTCTATCATCTAATCTGTAGATCTTATTTCTTTGCCCCTTTAGTATTATTTATGGTCATTTTTTTTAGTGTTTTAAGAATCAATCATGATCTTTTATTACATTTTGTTTTCATGTCTCTTTCATCTTCTTTAATCTGGAAACTTCTTTTAGTGTTTCCTTTTTTTTCATAACATTTACAGATCTGAAGACATACAGGCCAATTATTTTACAGAATATCCTCTAATTTGACTTTGGTATTTCTTTGTGATGGGACTCAGGTTATACATTTTGTACAGGAATACCTCTTGAAGTGAGGCTAAGTCCTCAGTGCATGACATCAGAAGGAAATGATATCATTAGTTCCATTATTAGTTTGTCTATTTTGTTAAATTTTTAAAGAACCAGGATTTTGATTTACCAATTAGAGCTACTGTTTTTCTGATTTCTTTCTCATCAATTTTTGCTTTTGTCTTTATTTCCTTTCTTGTTCTTTTGTTTTGGTTTACTTTTTTTCTCTAGCATTTAGAGTTGGGAATTGATTTTCATTCTTTTTTTCTTAATTAACAGATCTATTTCAGGTTATGAATTTTCCTCTGATCACTACTTTAAATGTGTACCATATATTCTAATATATAGAGTTTTGATATTTTAGAAATTAGGTAATTTAACTTTAGATTTTCCCCTTTTACCTAAGAATTGTTTAATATGTTTAAAAAATGTTTCCAGATAGAAAAGCCTCTTTGTTTTTTTGTTTTATTACTTCTAGTTTTATTTCATTATATTCAGAGTTTGTAATATTTTTACATGTGGAACTTAATGATGTTTTCTTTGTGACGTAATAGATCAAATTTTTGTGAATGTTCTGTGTGTGTGCTTGAGAAGAAGGTGTATTCTCTATTAACAAGGTATAAAGTTCTAAATGTGTAGCCACAAGATCTACCTCATTGATTATCTTCTGTATCCCTATTTATTTTTATCAAATCTTATATTGAGAGTAATGTATTAAAGTCTCTCTTGCTATTATTGTTTTAATTTTTCTTTGCATTTGATGTTTATGTTTCTTTGTAGAGTCAGGTATCTCCATTCTTATAAAGGTGCTTGTTGCATGTTTCGGTACATGGATCTCCATAAATATTGTATCTTCATTGTGAAATACGGATTTTAGCATTTGAAAGTGTTCTTTGTCACACTGAATGGTTTTTGGCTTCAGTTCTACTTTGTTTAATACAGGAATGAAACTTCTGCCTTCTTATTTCTAAATTGCCTGTTCATCTTTGCTTATCCTCTTATATTTAGCCTTTCTGAATTATTGTGTACTAGGTGTGTCCCTTATAGTCAACATAGAATTGGGCCTTGTCTTGTTAGCCAATATGAAGATCTTTTTTTTTTTTTAATTGGTGAAGTTTCTTGAAGCACTCATTGATACAGTTATGTTTGATGTCAACTTTGTCATTATACTGTAATTATAGTTTTCTTTCTCTATGTTCTTTTTGATATTTAGGAAGTTTGTAATTTTGTTCTAGTTGGTTTCCTTTTTTTTTGTATCTCTCTTTTATATAGCCTTTAATTCCCTGTTTTCTTACTTATCCTTTTACTGTCAGGTGTGTTGGTTTTAAGTGGTACTTTTTGGTTTCTATCCATTGCCTATTCAACAAATAAATTGTTCTACATTCCCATTATTTCCCTTTTTTTCTCCATCCTTCTCCCCATTTTTAGCTGTATACTTTTTTGCTTTCACAGAAAATAAAACATTTATGTATTATTCTTCCTTGTATATTTCTATTTTTGTTTTAATCTTAGAACTACAATTAAATATATTAAATGCTCATCGTAGTTCTTTTATGTTATTTCTCTAGTTAACTCTTGGTTGGCTCTCTCAGATAAAGCTTATTATAGGGCTTTTGAATAAAATGTTCCTTGAGTTCTTAAAAGGTTAAAAGTTTTTTTTTTTATAGCTTTGATATTTGGACAACTTAGCAGGATATAAAACCTTTGCTTTATATGTTTTTTTCCCTTAACTTTCTTAAAAATGCTACTCCACCCTGGGTTTGCTTTGAATGTTACCTTTGAGAAGTCTGATGCTAGGATAATTTTCTTGCCTTTTAAAATAATTTGGATATTAAGACACTTGTATCTAGTGACTTTAAATTTATATTCTAATATTTTACCATTTAAATTTTATTTTCTTTTTATTTTAAATATTGCCAAGTTATGTCTTGGAGTTTATCTTTCCAGATCAATTTTTGCTTTCTAAAAACAGCCCTTTCATATATGGATTCAGTTTTTTGTTTTTAAGTTTTGGATTATAATGTTCCTTATTAAATGTTTATTTAATAATTCTCCATTAAACACATTATAATTTAATCTTTATTTTTGAGGTAGTTTTCCATTTTCTTGGATTTATTGCCCGAGTTCAATCAATTCTTGTTTTTGTTTCTTTCTGATTTTTATCCATTTTAGGTATAGCGCTTAAAATATATTTCATTTTGTTTAAATACATTTCATTTCATTTAAATAAAGTGTGTTTTAGTTTTCTTCTGTTTTTTTTGGGGTTTTTTTGGGTGTGTGTGTGTGGGGGTGAATTTTCATTAGCTGAAATCTTTCAATTTAAACTTTCTATTTCTACTCAAGTCAATTTTGGTAAATTACATTTTCTTAGGGACTTACCCATTTTATTTAGGTTTAATATTTTGTCATTGTTTTGTTATATTGCCTTGTATGGATATATACAATTGCATAGTCCCTTTTTAGTCAAATACAGTAACATTGGTTCCAGGGATTAGGTTGTGAGTAAATTTGGGGGATTATTCTTAAGCCTACCATAGATAGTAGTATATTATTTTTCTTGTTAATATTTCACATAACCTTACTCTTCAAAGTATAAACATTAGAGACAAATGTGAGTTCATAAGGGTTTGAATTTTCCCAATTTGTACAGAAATCTCATTACAACTTTTTCTTAGGATTTGTCCTAAGTTCAGACTTAGAGCTAGCATTGTCTTACAGAGGAGTCTTTCTGATGCTTTGATAAATAACTGCCTGTGAATAGACTATATTATGGATATTTTACTTAATATACACTGAGTGGCCAGATTATTACGCGTTCAGAGATCATAATAATCTGGCCACTCAGTGTACTTCATAGCAACTAATGTTCAGTGTACTACCTGTAAGTTGCTTGAAGACAACTCCATTAGGTTGAGGTCTGTGGAGCCACTAAAGAAGATCTCACTTTTCCTGGTTTATTTGTTTTTTTTTGGTAAAGGCTTTATTTACTACTAGCCCTACACACGAATCTGTGCACCAGTAGGTCGCTGCTGCCCTCCTGTAGCTCTCTGCCCGCTGCCCCGCCCTCCTGTAGCTCCCCCTGCATCCCCCTCATAGCTTGCTGCCCTGCCCCCGCCTGTAGCTCTTCACCTCTTCCTTGCTTGCTGCCCTGCCCTGTCCTGTAGCTCTCCGCTGCCCACTTGTAGTTTGCTGCCCACCCTCCTGCAGATCCATGATCCAGTCGTTATGTGGTCGGTCGTTACGCCCTGAGGATAATTAGCACATTCCTCTCTTATTATATAGGAGGATAGTTAACACTAGAGGCCTGGTGCTCTGTGGGGTAGGTTTCTCAGCCCGGCCTGCACAGTCCAGGAGCCCTTGGGGGATGTCTGATTACCATGGAGGTAGGAGAGGCTCCCATCACTACCGTTGCACTCGCCAGCCATGAGCCTGGCTTCTGGCTGAACGGCACTCCCCCTGTGGGAGCGCACTGACCACCAGGAGGCAGCTCCTGCGTTGAGCGTCTGCCCGCTGGTGGCCAGTGCATGTTATAGCGGCCAGTTGTTCCGCCGTTCGGTTTATTTGCATATTAGCCTTTTATTATATAGGATACCACACAGTCGACCTATTTAAAGTGTAATATTTGGCCTGGCTGGTGTGGCTTAATGGTTGAGTATCAACCTATGAACCAGAAGGTCATAGTTTGATTTCTGGTCAGGGTGCATGCATGGTTGTAGGCTCTATCCCTGGTGGGGGTGTGCAGGAGGCAGCCACTTCTCTCTCATCATTGATGTTTCTATCTCTCCCTCTCCCTTCCTCTCTGAAATCAATAAAAATATATTTAAAATATAATATTTGATGATTTTTAATATATTCACAGATTTGTACACTCTACAATCAATTTAAAAACATTTGTGTTACTCCTAAAAGAAAACCCATACTGTGTAACCCCAAACTCTTGAGCCCTACCTAATCTATTCGTTTGGTCTATTTTCTATCTCTGTAGATTTGCTAATTCTGGACATTTCATATATATAGAATCATGCAATATGTGGTCTTTTATGTCTGGTGTGTTTTACTTAGTATGTTTTCAAGATTCATCCATGTTGTAGATACATCAGTGCTTCATTTAATGGTTCCATAATATTTCATTGTGTGGATATGTCACATTCATCAGCTGGTGGATGTTTGGGTTGTTTCTGCTTTTTGGTCCCCTAGCTCTTTTTTTTTTTTGTTGTTAATCCTCACTTGAGGATATTTTTCCATTGATTTTTAGAGAGAGTAGAAGGGAGGGAGAGCGGCAGAGAGAAAGAAACATCGATGTGAGAAAGATACATCGATTGGTTGCCTTCTGTACATGCCTCAACCAGGGCAGGGGATCAAGCCTGCAACCTAGGTACATGCCCTTGACCAGGATCAAAACTGGGACCTTCAGTCCATGAGCCAATCAATGCTCTGTCCACTAAGCCAACCTGGCCAGGGCTGGTCTCCTTGATCTTTTAAGTTTCAGTCTAATTGAGAAATAGACAATTGGAGAGTAAAATATCAGCTTTATCAATGATGAAGATGATTACAGCATAAAGCTTAGCTCTCTTAATTTTCTACGCTATAGCGATTCTTCCCTCTCCCTCTCCCAGCTTTTCAACACACAGGGCAGAGTCTGCTCCAGTCACTTTATTTCAGTGATGAGCAGAGATGGTGCTCCTGGAACAGGCTCTTAGTAGGAGAGAGAAACCAGAAGAGATGAAGTCTTGTACTATCTCTAGAGAAAGAGGGAGGAGGATGGGACCGTACCACTTCAGAAAGGGAACAGTCCCTGCTTTAGGAGTCGACACAGGCTGGATACTGGGAGCGAGATGGAATGACTCCTTCTAACGCGAAGAAGACTGATATTTTAGCCTGGCCAGTGTGGATCAGTGGTTGAGCACTGACCTATGGACCAGGAGGTCACTGTTCAAATCCCAGTTGCAGCACATGCCCGGGTTATAGACTGGATCCCCAGAGGGTGTGCAGGAGGCAGCTGATCAATGATGCTCTCTCATTGTTGATGTTTCTAGTTCTCACTCTCCCTTCTTCTCTAAAATCAATAAAAGTATATATTTAAAAAAAAAAGAAGACTTGCCGAAACTGGTTTGGCTCAGTGGATAGAGCGTCGGCCTGCGGACTCAAGGGTCCCAGGTTCGATTCCGGTCAAGGGCATGTACCTTGGTTGCGGGCACATCCCCAGTAGAGGGTGTGCAAGAGGCAGCTGATCAATGTTTCTCTCTCATCGATGTTTCTAACTCTTTATCCCTCTCTCTTCCTCTCTGTAAAAAATCAATAAAATATATTAAAAAAAAAAAAAGAAGACTGGCATTTTAGTTCTCATAAGTTAAAGCAAATCATGTTTTCTTTGATTATGAATTATGAAAAGTTTCTTCAAATCATACATGTAAACAGTTGAACAGTGTAAATGATGGCATTTATTAATTGTAATATATAGCTTGTTGTCCCATAATTTATAGGTTTCTTCATCAACTAAAGGAAGATAATTCTGAGTTAATTAATAAACTGTGGACTGATATTCAGCAGAAAATAGCCACACAGTCACAAATAACAAGCTCTCTAGGAACTCCATCATCCACCTCTCCATCAGAGGAAAAAAAAGGTTTGTTTTCACATGGTATTATTTCTTACAGATCATAGCTTGCTTTATTTTTTTCTTTCTTGAACACAGTAATTTTTAAAGAAGCTATTTGAGTTTTGACTGTCTTAGACTAATTGAGTAAAATACTGATTGATCTGTGAATTGAAACGCTTCAGTCTTTTTTTTTTTCCACCTGAGATGCTTTTGGAAATACCCTTTGTTTTAGCTGCTCTGAATGCGACCAATGCTGTCAAGAGAGTCCACACCAGGCTTCAGCCTGAAGAATCTTCGGAGTCTCTAGACTCGAGCTACGTCGTGGGACAAGTGCTGAACTCGAGGAAGCAAAAGCAGCTGTTAAATAAAGGTCCCGTCCCTTAATTCACAAAGATGAATTATTAGACATGTAACCTGACATGGCCATCTTAATGTCTTAGTAAATGCTTTTCCTTTCAATCATCCAGTTGGATCTACTAGCTAAGTATGAATTTGTTGAGTCGTAGCTAAGAAATGCCTCCTTTTATCCCATGTAGCCCTGTAGAATGATGGTTCTATACATTCCTTATAAACCTGGTTTAATCAGAATAGATTTTTGTGAGAAAATTGTGATAACTTCTATAAAAATCTTTTATTGTGAACAACAGCCAAAGATTTTTCTAGTAGTTGTCTAGTGTAATTTTGCCTGACCTGAAAATAGAATGATTTCTGTCATTATCAGTGAAAAGAAAAGCGGAGTTGTGTGCCCCTTCCAAGCAGAAGGGAAACATGCTGTCATCTAGCACAGCCTCCACAGACTTATCAAGTAGCACCAATCCCAGCCTGGATGTACTCAAGCACATGATACACGAAGTGGAACATGAAATGGAGGACTACGAGCGGTCGACGGGACGCGAAGTCAAGGAACCGCAGAGCAGTCAGGGTCTTACAGGCTTTACCCTGTCGCTGGTGAGCTCCCTCTGTCGCCTGGTTCGGTACCTTAAAGAGGTAAGCAAGCGCATGAGGTTATTAGTAGGGTCTCCTCTTCAGAGTGCTGGTGGAAAGGTGTAGGGTTTTTTCTTTATACCTAATTGTTTGCAACTTCCAAATAAAGTATAGTCACATTTGAATAGCTTTGTTTAAAATGCCTCAGTTTTAGATTATGTGCAGTGAAGGTTTATCCTCTTCATTTTCCTCTATAAGCTGATTCATGCATCAGCTAGCATGTTGGTACATGCTCAGGTAAGTGATGCTAATTTTAATATAAGCCTTAGTGAAATGTAATTGGGAAAGTGAATCTGCTATAAGTAAAATATCTTGCGCTAATATTGACTATTGCTATTTGGCAGGTATAGATTAAATAGAGCTACTAATGTGTCCTCGGTCTGCTGCTTTCCTCTGCTTCCTGCACCCTTTTAGTTCAGTTTGAAGAGTAGCATGCCTGTTATCTGTAGACACAGATTGGGAAAATCCCTTACGTTATCTGCATGACTGGTAACTTGGGCTTTCCTTCAGTATCTTAGTGGCAGATATTTTATTGTTGTGAAATCATTTATAAGACAAGCAAGAATTGTTTCTTTAATTCATTTGTGAATAATAATCCACAGAATGCTGTGGAATTAGAGTTAGCTATGTAGTTCATCTTTTAAAAAATCTATTCAAACTATTTTTATGTGGTAATTTGTTAAACATAAAATATGACAAATATTTGAGGAAGTGTTATTATTTAAAAATTTGATTCATCTCTGTAACTCAGAGGTTTCAATTCAGAGGTCTTCAGAAAATTGCTTTTTAGTGAAAGATTTATTATGGTATCTGACTTAGGAAAGTGTTAACATTCTTCCACCCTCAAGTCAGGGATCTCCAGGAGTGTACTTTTGGTACTTTTGAAAGTATTACAGGCTTAGAAGCAAGTACTTTTTAGTTAATCACTTGCTTTACAAAGCTCAACCACTTAAACCTGTTGTCATTTATTTTAAACGAGAGGCCTGGTGCATGAATTTGTGCATGGGTGGGGTCCCTCGGGGTGGCCTGCAGGGATTGGGCCCCAGCTCATGCCCTCAGGCTCACAGCCCCAGCTTGCACCCCCAACCTTGCAGCCCCGCAGCCCTGCCTGGCACCCCAACGTGTCCTGGCCCCGCCCCCTCACCTGCTCCACCCTCCCATCTGTGGGGCCATTGGTCGGGCTGGGACCCCCGCCCGGATTCCTTAGCACCTGGGAGCCAGGCAGCGGCCCCGCCCCCTGCTGCTGCCACTGGTCGCCATCTGCGGGGCGATTGGGGCCCTTGCTTACACTTGCCTTGGCCGGGCGCTGCCCACTCACCTGCTCCACCATCTCGCCGCGGTCCCGCTCTTGTTGGGGCCCATCAGGGCCGGCAGCACCTCCACTGCCACCCACTGCCAGCACTGCATTGCTGATGCCCGCCATGTTCCGTGCTTCCCCCTGGTGGTCAGCGCACATCATAGTGAGTGGTTGAACTCCCGGTCAAACAATTTGCACATTAGGCTTTTATTATATAGGAGGATTATATTTTAACAGATTTAATTTTCAAATTGCTGATCTATTCACATGCTATGAAATTTAGAGACACAGAAGGGTATGTGATGAAAAATCTAATTCCCACACCTAACTTCCATTTAACCATTTTGCTTCTGTGTAGCCAACTATTACCAGACATCAGTACATCCTTCCAGAGATGGTCGATGTGTATTCAAGCAATATATATATGTACTTCCCTCCACTTCCTTCTACAAAATTTTAGTTATTCAATTCTATATACCAGCCTGTTTATTGTGTTTTATTTGAAGAAGGGGGAGAGGATAAAGCAGCACATTTTAATGAAACATATACCTTTTAATAAAAATATTTAACTCATTACTGTCACATAATATATATTTTGTAAGTATTTTCTTCTTTGACAACTTTGAGTAGAAACTTTTAGTTTTCAACATGTGATGCTATTGATGAGAGTTTATTTGACTTTTTTTTTTTTTTTTTTGTAGAGTGAGCTCCAACTGCGTAAAGAAGTAGAGACAAGGCAGAAACTGGAGCAGGCATTAGGTGATCATCGAGAGCTCATTGATGCTCTGACAGCTGAAATTCTATTTCTTAGAGAAGAAAATACTGCTACCCAGGTACTCAGATGAGATCCCAGACTTTTCTGAGTTTACTAGTATAAAACATCTTCAAGAATGTCTGAGATTCCTTCTAGTTTTCTTTGGTTTAGTTGTGCTGATGTGATTACTTGTACTTCTTTATTATCATCAATGGTAGTTTTTATTGAAGATCTATTATATTGGAGTTACTATGTAGAAACTTGGACTATAAGTAGTATATAGATACAGATTATTATAATCTCTGAATGCATAATAATCTGGCCACTCAGTGTGTGTGTGTATGTGTGTGTGTGTGTGTGTGTGTGTGTGTGTGTATGTATATATATATGGCCTGGTGCATGAATTTGTGCATGGGTGGGGTCCGGCCAAGCCTGGCCAGGGGGAGGGGACATGGGCGGTTGGCCAGCCTGCCTGCTGGTCAAACTCCTGATCAAGCGGACAATTTGAATATTAGCCTTTTATTATATAGGATATATACTGAGTAGCCAGATTATTATGCGTTCAGAGATCATAATAATCTGGCCACTCAGTGTATATAAAAGCCTAAGTAACTGAAAAACCAAACAACTGAATGACCAGTCAACCAGTCGCTATGATGCACACTGACCACCAGGGGGCAGGTGCTCAATGCAGGAGCTGCCCCCTGGTGGTCAGTAGCTCCCACAGCCCTCCCCCGGGCCCTCCCACCCTGGCCGGCCAACCTCTTACATCTCCCCCCCTCCGCCCCCCCCCCCTGCCACACTGACCAATCTCCCACAGTCCCTCCACTGGCCAAACTCCCCCAGTCCCCCCACTGGCCAACCTCCCCCAGTCCCCTCTCCCCCGCAGCTGGCCAACCTCCCGCAGTCCCTTCCCCCAGCTGGCTGGCCAACTTCCCCTGGCCCCTCCCCCCTCACTAACTCCCCCCCTCAGGCCGGCCAACCTCCCATGGTTCCTCCCCCACCCTCCGGCCAGCCAACCTCCTGCGGTCCCTCCCAACCCCCCACTGGTCAACCTCCCATGGGACTGGGAGAGAAGGCCCTGATTGGCCCCAATCGCCTACCAGGCCGAGGGACCCCACCCATGTACAAATTTGTGCACTGGGCCTCTAGTATAGAATAAGTCGACTATCTTCAAGAAACTACTAAATAGTGGAAAGGCAGAATCTACATTTAAATTATAACTACCAATATTATAGTAGTTTATTAAAAATGTTTAATGAATGTTATGATAGCTACTGTTAATTGCAGAAGAATCCTTCTGCAGTTGTATGTCATTAAGTTGTTTATAGTAAATTCATATTTATTAGATATGGCTAATCATTCCTTTTTAATACTGTGTAAATATTTCTTCTAGAAAACCTTCTTGCCTCCATGCTGCATTAAATATTCTTCCTTTGTGCACTTTTGATATTCTCTGGATATTGCTCTCATTGTATTTACCAAATTGTGTTACACACACATGGGTACCTGTCATCAGAACTGTGAGCTGCTTGAGGACAGACACTTTTGTTCATCTGTTTGTTCTCAAATGGTGATTATTACAACTTTATTTATCAGCCAAAAGAGAATAGAAAAGCATTAGTTGGTAGACAAGTTGCATTTGTATAAATGGACAGTAGATATCAATCACGAAATTTTTAAAAATGATGTATATAGTTCACATGCCATTTAATTCTCCCTTTTAAAGTGTACAACTCAATGAATTTTAGAGGTATACACCAACACCATTACCTAATTTCAGAATATTTGTGTCACCCCAAAGAGAAACCCATCAGCTGCCTTCTCTTCTCTCCTCCATCCAGCCCTGGGCAACCACAAATTTACTTTATGTTTCTATAGATTTTCCTAATTGGGATATTTCATATAAATAGAATCATGCAATATGTGGTCTTTTGTGTCTGACTTCTTTCACTTAGCATAATGTTTTCAAGGTTCATCTATGTTATAGCATGTATTAGCATTTCATTTCTTTTTATCACCCAATAATATATACATATTTTTAATCCTCACCTGAGGATATGTTTTATTGATTTTAGAGAGAGAGGAAGGAAGAAGGGGGGAGAGAGAGAAACAGTTGCCTCCCGTATACATCCTGACTGGGGATCGAACCTGCAACCTGGGTATGTGCCCTGACCTGGAATCGAACCTGTGACCTTTCGGTGACATGAGGATGCTCCAACCAACTGAGCCACACCGGTCAGGACCAATAATATTCTATTATATGGCTATACCATATTTTGCTTTTCCATCTTTCAGTTGATAAATATTTGAATTATTTCTACTTTTTGTGTATTATGAATGAACAATTTTTCTGTGAACATTTATGTACAAATATTTGAGTGAACATAAGGTTTTCAATTCTCCTGGGAAGATGGGCAGTTTTATAGTGTACTAATTTTTTCAACAAATTTTTATTGGGCACCTATTCTGGGCTTGGCACTGTTCTAGGTACAAGAAATATAGTAGTGAACAAAAAAGAAACCTTTGTCCTCATAGAGCTTATGTTCTAAACAAGTCTTAGAAAGAAGAAAGAGTAAAGTATGTTATAAGTTGATGGTGATATGTACTATAGAGAAAAATAAAGCAGGAAGTTGTAAATGGGATGGTCCAAGCCTTCCCGAGGAGGTGACATTTGAGCAAAAGCCTGAAGGAGGTGAGGGAGCGAGCATGCAGACAGCTGAGAGATGAGCCATCGCACAGAGTAGCAACTGCAAAGGTCTTGAGGAGGGAGGGTGGCTACTGAGCTCAGAAACATTAAGGAGACCAGTGTGGTAGGAGTAGAAGGTAGGAAAGAGAGAAGTAGGAGACAAGAGCAGATAAGCCTGATCACGTGGGGCTGTTATGCTGAGTGAGATGGGAGACCACTGAAGGGTTTTGAGTAGAGAAGAGACATGATCTTATGTAGGTTTTAAGAGGATCAGTTTGGGCTAGTATGTTGTATCTAGGACAGAGAATACTGCTCTTTCTTAGTTTATGGTGCCCTTAGTGTCTTAAGACACCCCTAGGCCAAAAGAAATACCTAACACTTTCTTTTAAAAAAAATTTCTTTATTGATTATGGTATTACATATGTGTCCTTAATTCCCCCATTACCCCCAAAACCCACCATTCATGCTCTTACTCCCCTGTTGTCTGTGTCCATTGATTAGGCTTATATGCATGCATATAAGTCTTTTGGTTGGTCTCTCCCCCTTACCCCCACCCTCCCCTACCTTCCCTGAGGTTTGACGTTCTGATTGATGTTTCTCTGTCTCTGGATCTGTTTTTGTTCATCAGTTTATGTTGTTCATTATATTCCATAAATGAGTGAGATCATGTGATATTTATCTTTCTCTGCCTGGCTTATTTCACTTACCATAATGCCCTCCAGCTCCATCCATGTTGTTGCCCTAACACTTTCATTTATTCAGTAGTTAGGTTCAGATAACTTATGAAGTATTTGTCTTAATTTATGTGCTATTTGAAAAAAAATGATGCATATAAATTGACAGAAAAAGTCATATTTTTATTCATGATTAAATAACCACAATTATTTACTATTGGAATATGTATACCTATTGGGTACTGCACAGCTTCTGAAAGCTTGGAATCATATTGGACACCATCACTCTTATTTCCTATTCCACAATAATTTTTATGCAGCATTGCTTTTTCACATAGCAACTACTAACACCCAGCCTTGTGAATACATGGCATAAACAAAAGGAACATATCTTGGTCTAATGTGAACTGCCTCAAGCTAGTAGTTCACTGGTACCTCACAGAACATTTGTGTGTCCCTTAAAAATATGAAATGTCCTGTGGGGCCCCTAGGAGGACACTGTGTTGCCCCAGTGTGCCTCGGCCTTGTTTGGGAAACACAGTGTAGGACTATACTCCAGGTGGTTAAACACAGAGGCATTGTATTACAGACAAGAATTACTGGAAAAATTCAGGTGAGACATGACAGCGCGGTCTAGATTGAAAGTGGAAAAGGTGGTGAAAAGTGACCAAATTCTGAATATATTTTGTAGGCAATCAGTAGGATTTGCTGATGGCTTGGATATGGGGTAAAGGAGAAGATGTAAGAGGAGAGTTCAAGGTGATCCAAAGTTTTGGCCTGGGCAGTCAGAAGAGTGGAGCTGTTATTGATGAGAAGGGGAGGGTCACAAGGAGTTTGGTTTTGTACATGTTAAGTTCGAGAAGCCTCTGTCAGTTCTAGATGGAGATGTTGAGTAGGCCATTGGATATATGAGTGTGGAATTTGGGAACAACTTTGACTGATATAAAAATGTTTAATATAATTCATTCAGTAGTCCTACTTAAAATATTTTTGACTTCTGATTACATTTGATTTTTATCAAATGTTTGTACATCTTGGAGTTATAAATAGATATATATTTTCTCTTAACATTATTTTAAATTATGACCATAAATGTTTATAGTGCTCATGTTTATCACTTTAAAAGCCTGTGTTATATTCTGTTTAGTTTCCTGCATCTGATATAACTATCTCTTGGGGTAGTTAGTTTAAGTCAATATCATCTATATAAAAGGTTTTGTAAGTTGAAAGCCTTATAAAAAGGTTAATTCTTATTGTTGTAGCATGTATTTATTAATTAATAATATTCTATTGTTTATTTAACAATTCCTCTATCATGAGACTTTTAAAATATTTATAATTATGTATTCTTATGAATGTATTGTTTTAGTATTTGAATGAAAGTCAGAAGTTCCTAGAGTATTTAAAATAATGATAGAGTTATACAAATCTAGGTGATGATTTGATGTCTGATATGCCAATGATGTTATTTCATTCTTTTTTTGCTAGGCGAGACTTCAGCAGTATATGGTCACAACAGATGAGCAACTTATATCGATCACACATGCCATTAAGAGCTGTCCTGTGATAAATAACAACAAAGCAAGTCTGGCAGCAGAAAGGGGAGCCACGAGTAGTAGAATTACAGGCAATCCAGGTGAGTGGGTCTTATTATTCCGGATTGGCATGAAAATATTTATAGAGTAAACAAATGAGCAAAACCAGAAACATATGGTTTTTTTACATATATAACATTGTCACCACTATAATTACTGCTAATATTTATTGGATACCTTCTATGCCAGATACTTTTAAAGTGTTTTACATGTATTATTTCATTTAATCCTCATAATAGTCTTATGAGGTAGATGTTATTGTCCCCATTTTTTAGGTGAGATAACTAAGGCTTAGCGAGGGTTGGCAAATTAGCAAAGTCACACAAATAAAGAGTAGCAGAACCAGCTTCCTAGACCATGGGAAGGATTTCATGCCAGTATTCTTATTCATGGTGCCTCAGGCTCAGGTGGAGAAGAAATGGTCTTGGAAAGAAAACAGAAAACACTGAACTTTAGAAGTTCATAACTTTGGTTTATTGGGTAATGTTTTGAAAGCCTTTTTCACCTCATGTGCCATAGGTTGAATAGAACATTTAGGCTTTTTTATGTTTTTTACTTCTAAGTAATACTTTGATGAGTATCTCTGTGTGGAAAGTGTTTATGCGTTTCGGAGTGTTTCCCAGGAAGAGATTCTAAGAAGTGGCTGACTAAAATGTAACTTGCAGGAGATAAACTCCATGGCCAGATCAGGTCTTAAGGGCTAGAGGTCCTCAGTGCTTTTTCTGAAAAACAGCCACTTCTTCCCAGTGCTGGCCCCGTAGGAACCTACCCTGTGAGCTCCTGCTAAAGGAGGATGTGGCCTAAAAAGTGAAGGCTCTGGAGGCTGCCTGATTTTTCCCTCTGCGGAAATGCTTTTAAGTATGCATACCTAAATTGTGCCCAGCGTTCCTTGATGTACTAATAGCCTCTCATCTTCTTCAGAGGGTTCAGTTGTAAATGCTAATGTCTCCATGCCATTGATGTTCCGAGGGGAAGAAGTGCGTGAATTCCCACAGGAAGACTTGCCTGTTAAACTATCTCAAGTGCCAAACCCTCCGGATAGTGTGAATCTGGCCAACCATTTCCCAGCACACATGTTTGAGCCGGCTGTGTTGTTAACACCACCCCGGCAGAAGAGCAACTCAGAATTCTCTCCTCTGCAGGATGGTAAGCAGGCTTCTTCTAAAGTTACATGGTAGTTGTTTCTTATGCTTCATATATGTAATCTGTATGTGCATCATTACCTGATAAACAGAATTAAAAAGATATTGATTACGATACATAACCTTTAAGCTGAAGGAGGATTGGGTGGTTTATATCATGTATGCATTGCCTGTGGTGAAATGTGACATTGAGTTTCATTACATATATGTTCCATTAGACATCTATATTATAAAAGGCCTGTGGCCGTAATGCTGTAATGCCCCCCCCCACACCCCCCTCCGCTGGTGAGCTGCTTGTGGCGGTGGGGTGGGGCTCACGGCTCACGCAGCGTGGCCCACAGGCTCCAATTGCTGCAAGGCTGGTGGCCGGCGGGCGGGGCAGTGGGCACAGCGAGGTGGGCATGGCAAGGTGCGTGTGGGTGGGTGGCGCTGCGAGCACGGCGAGGCACATGCAGGTGGGCGGGGCTGTGAGAACGGTGAGGTGCACATGGGTAGGCAGTGCCACATGATTTCATGTGCCGGGCTTCTAGTTATAAATATTAAGCTCAAATCAAGGGATCAAAGCCCTCTGCTTTAAAACATGGAGTAAGGGGAATCCCGTTTGTCCCTATGGTCCAGGGCAGTGGTCGGCAAACCGCGGCTTGCGAGCCACATGCAGCTCTTTGGCCCCTTAAGTGTGGCTCAGCGTTAGAACCACTTCAAAATAGACTCACCCAGGCCGAAACCCGACTTCTGCGCATGGGCCACGAAGTTTCAATAGCACTGTACGTGAGTGCCTGCATGTGGTATTTTGTGGAAGAGCCACACTCAAGAGGCCAAAGAGCCGCATGTGGCTCATGAGCCGCGGTTTGCCGACCACTGGTCCAGGGCATGGGGAAGAGTAGGAAACAAGAGGAGACTAATCTCTAAAGACTGATGAATGTTTGATCAAGGAAAGGTGAGAGCCATGACCTGAGGGAGTTTGTAAGTCAGATCTGGTTATTAACCTCTTATCAAAACTTTAGCTAAGTCAGTTGAGGGAAATTTGTAATGAAAGTCTATGGACAATTAAAAATTGCTTTAAAATCACTTTTGCAGCACATACATAGAGTTGAAATAAAATTTCTAAAAATTATTGTTAATACTTAGCTCATAGATTTTTTAAAAAAACACAAATAGGATTTTTATCTGTCACCATTAAAAGTCTGAATTTTAAACAGATTCTTGGACTGGGGGCTCATGTCCATCAGCTCATTCAACTTTAGCACCTGTCTCATTCCAGTAGCTTTTCCAGAACTGCTTCCTTCACCATGAAGCTCCATGAGTTTTCCCAACTCAAACTTGGGCTTCTTCAGCATTTGACTTTCTAACAAAGACATCGTGTAGTGCAGTGGTCGGCAAACTCATTAGTCAGCAGAGCCAAATATCAACAGTACAACGATTGAAATTTCTTTTGAGAACCGAAAACCGACTTCCGCGCATGGGCCACGAAGTTTCAATCGCACTGTACATGCGCGCCCGCACGTGGTATTTTGTGGAAGAGCCACACTCAAGGGGCCAAAGAGCCGCATGTGGCTCGTGAGCCGCAGTTTGCTGACCACTGGTATAGTGGATAAATATGTCTTTTCTAATGTTTTCCTGGAATCAGTTTATTGACCACTTCTTTCAAGTTATTTGCACTCTCAGGTATTGATGTCTATCATCTTCGCCCAGGTTTGGCAGACTTATTGATGCAGAGCAAAGGTCTTCTGAATCTGACTTTTGCATTTTCTAGTAAAACCAACTGAGACTAGATGAAGCAAATAACCATTGGTAATCTTGACATCAACATGAGCTTTAATCATGGTCTGCCATTTTTTTTACCAGGAAGCACATTTTGTCATGGGTAAGGTCCATGCCATGGAAATTAGGCAGTTTTGCCCTGAACAATAATTAGCTTGGATTTTCTAAATGCCACTTCGCTTCATCATTTTGCAGATCAACTAGGCTAGCTTCAAAAACATAACCCTTGAGACCATCAGATACAATTTTGGTTCCTTGAGCTCTTGTAACTAGTGTTTTTCCAGTATTTCTTATATTGAAAAGAGCTGGTCCTTTCACATCACACCAATCTTTCAAAGGGCCCTTGGCTCACAGATTCTTAACTTGGATTTCATGGATGGTCTTCAGAATCTCCATGGACTGCTTCATTGTTTGGAAAATTATATTTTTTTTGTCCACATGTGCATTTTCTGGAGCTATAATCATTTCATTTTCCAAAGAGTTCTTTAATCAAAAACTACTTTAGATTTTCAGGCAAAGTTTTTAGAAGAATGTTATTTAGCCCTGAATTGCCTAAATTTTTGTTTCTTTAATTAGAGTATTTATTTTCTTCTGTAGGAGAACAGAAGAATAACATTTATTATCATTGAGACATATAAACTTGGTCAGATTTTCTGTACTTTGATGTATGTTCCCAATAGAGGATTTGAAGAGCCCATAGGGTTAAAGAAAATGACAAATCTTTGCCATTATAAAATTTGTTTGACTAGCTGTGAGGTGTGGGGCTAATACTTTTTATACCTTTTCTGGAATTCAGTTTTCCTATCTTTGCATTGAGAGGGTTTTCCTTTATCTTTAATATCCCTCCAGCTCTATAATTCTTTGATTCAATATTTCCTCTTTAGAGGGCTAGAAAGATTATTAACTGGCTAAATTTAGGAAATATGATACCAAGTCTGATTTCTGTTCAAGTTAGACTTTAATTTCTTAAAATAATTTTTCAAATTTTTGCATCATATTACAAGGCTTATCTAATGATCTCTTTTGAGATACTGTAAATTGTTTTCATTGGTGATACTAAAATAGCCTAACATTTTTTAAAGAAACAAGTACTATAAATATGTTTACTCTGATTGCAAATATACGAAATGTTCATTAAAGCAAATTATGTTAATGTAGACAACATTTTGTTAGCATTTGCAGTGGGTTTTGTGTGGAAAATAACATGGCACATTCCTTTTACAGTGTGCAGATAGAGCTATCCTTGAATCTGTTATGGTAGAGTTTTTTTTTTTTTATCATACTAGTGGCCTGGTGCATGAAATTGTGCACATTAAAAGGGAATTAATTAGAGGAAATATTTTAATATTGCTATTTGCCCTTTCTCTATAATAGAAGTATCAGAAATGAAAGAAAATTAGTAAAATGTCCCTCCTGTCAGAGTCTGGGGCGCGCCGTGGGATCGAGAGACAAGTCCCCGCACACCTGTGCACGCCAAGAAATCACTTGAGACCCAGACCCGCCCTCCCCTTCCCCCCCACAGCATCACGTCAGCGCGCTGGGTGGGGACGCACGCAGGCAGCGTCACCTCCCAGGCCGGGGACACACGCAGGCAGCGTCATGTCCTTGGCTGGGGACGCAGGCAGGCAGCTTCACATCAGTGCTGTGTGGGACACATGCTGGGCAGGCCTCTGCACGCCTCCGCCGGGGGGGGGGGGGGTTCCTCTGGGCGGGGCCACGTGGAGGCCCTCCTGGTGATAGTAGTCCCTGCCCACCTGCTCCTGCTGTGCATGCCGCCTGCTGAGTGGTCGTGACGTGACAGCGTCCCAGATAATTTGAATATTCCTCTATTATTAGTATAGATTTTCAGCATTTTGTTCAGAATGCTTATATGTAAAGAACTTTTTAGTTAAATTGAACATGTGGATAAAGATGGGAGATCAGGGTTCAGCTCTGTCCAGTAGGACTCTCTGTGATGATAAAAATGTTCTGTATCTGCTCCGTTCAGTATGGTAGCTACTAGCTAAGCGTGGGGCTGCTGAGCACCTGAAATGTGGCCAGTGACTGAGGAACGGAATTTTACATTTTATTTTATTTTAATTAATTTAAATTTGAATATGAATAGCCACATGTGGCCAAGGCTGCCATACTGGAGAATGGCGCTCTAGAATTTCTCATCATAAATATTTCCTTTAGCTACTAATTTATTTCTATTTTCGTTTAATGCCACGCTTAAAAGACTAGTATATATATGTTGTTTTCATTTTCTTATATTCCATTCCTTCTTTATTTTAAAGTGTTAATTCTAATTCCTATTTGCATGTGGCTAAAAAAAAAAAAAGCATATACAAGGTTCTCTTCCTCACACACCTCTTGACCTAACCAAGAGGCAATAATTTTTATCCCAATTTAATTTCTGTTTATCTGGAGGTGCTCTCCATAATTAATATAAGATATTTTTTCATCTCTGGCTGCTTCATTTCTGTTTGCTTTGCTCGCTTCCTATCCTTGACCTGATTCTAAATGTTAAGTTCTTCATGTCTTGGTATTGTTTTTTCCCTCACTCTATTCTTTCTATGTAATCTCACTCATTCTCATGGCTTCCAGTATTTTCTAACTGCCAGAGATTTCCACCTTAAACTTGCATGTTCAGAACTGAATTCTTTTAATTTTTTTTATTGATTTTAGAGAGGAAGCGAGAGGGAGAGAGAGATAGAAACATCAATGATGAGAGAGAACATTGATCGGCTGCCTCCTGCACGCCCCCCACTGGGGATCGAGCCCGCAACCCAGGCATATGCCCTTGACCAGAATCGAACCTGGGACCCTTCAGTCTACAGGCTGATACTCAGTCCACTGAGCCAAACCAGCTAGGGCCAGGAATGAATTCTTGATAATCAGCCTCCCCCCCCAAATCTGTTCTTATCTTCTCCATCTCAGTGCATGGCATCACTTTCCATTCAGTTGTGCATGCCATGATCTTACTCCCCATTTCCAGTTCATCATTTCAATTCTATTGTCAAAGTACTTCCCAAGTTTATCTCTTTCTCTCTGTCTTTATACCAACATGCCTTAGTCAAAGCTCCCATTGTCTTTCTTACACATACCACAGGTGCTTATTCATTTCTCCCATTCCCGGATCTTCCAGTTATCCACAGCATTTAAGAAATGTAAATTGAGTCATTGCCAAACCTTCTCCAGTTTATTGTTCTTGGATTAAATTGGAAAAGTTCAAACTTGGCTTAAAGAGCTCGGCAAGAAATGGCCCTGCACACCTCTTCAATCTCATCCGTTTCCCGTTTTCTCTCGTTGCTATGCTACAGCTAGACTGGCTCCTTTCTTTGCTCTTTCCTATTTTGAGGCCTTCACATATGTTGTTCTCCGCCTGTAATGTTATTTGCTATACTTCTGCCACATATGTAATCATTTAAGATTTTTATTTCTTCAGAGATGCCTTTCCCGACCGTCCTTAATTTACATTATCTTTACTGTTCCCACCCGCAAGATTCCCAGATATGAGTTAATATAATGTGAAAACGTGGAGTTGGCAGGTGGTTTTTCACACGCATACTGATTAAACTTTAAGGTATATCAAAGCTTAATTACTAATATAGCTACTAATTTATTTCTGTTTTTGTTTAGTTAACTACTCATGAATAGATAATCAAAGTCTTTGTGCTTGATTGTTAGTGGTGGCATTGCAGATCAGGTATAATTCCCTGCTAAAGTGATTTAGACCTTCAGAAACCAACTCCTTCTGTTGAAATACTTCTCTAACTACCATGATGGGCTAATGAGATGATTACATTGCCAATCTATGGCTAAATAATACATGCTTGTTATTTTAAAATTTTATCTACAGTATTGAGGAGGACCGTTCAAACTCGTCCTGCTCCACGAATTCCTCCAACTGTGGAAATAATTGAGAAGGAACAAAATTGGGAAAAGAAGACCTCACCGCCCAGCACAGACATTCAGAATTCAAGTGAAGAGAGTCATCTCTTCACCCAGAGGTGGAGGGTCTCTCACATGGGAGAAGATTTGGAAAACAAAACCCAGGCTCCTTTTGTCAGCCTCTCACAGCCCCTGTGCAATTCCCTCTCCAACACTCAGCAACTGAGAAACCCCGAATTCTCAGAAGAGCCCCCAGTGCTGGGGGATGGGCAACAGCTTAGAACAGATGAGGCATTAATACAAAGAAAGGACATCATGGCACGAATTGCTGAGTTGACACTGCAGAATTCAGCTATCAGGGCTCATCTGAATAATATTCTTTGGCCAGGGGGAGAGCAAGGGGATGGACTTCGGGAGTTAAACAAACAGGAGACAAGTCATACAAGCAACATGCCTGCTGTGAGTACCAGTTAAGGACTGACTGTGCACATATAGGAATTTAGGTCCATTGCTGGCATCTTAAAGGGCTTCTTTCCAGGATATCTCTGAGGTTGTGCTAGATGGCTTATGCCTGGTCATGTCCTTATCACAAGAGAAGTAGAAGTTATTTGTCAGTTTCTATCTCAGATACAATAGTAGAGGACAACATAAAATAAAAAAGAGGAATGAATAAGGAAAATAGGATAAAGGTAAAATGTAGCAAAGCTAAAATTAGGCTAGGAATGAAGTTTTAAATATGACATGCAGAATTAATATGACTTAAAAATTTGCCACACAACTACATTTTAATTGAAAGCATTTTTTACTCTTAAAGGGGCTCATAAAAAAGAACTATGTGTAGTTGGCCCTCAACTCATGAATAGTTATTTTTTTTAGGACACAGAATGCATTTTGCTATAGAAATGATTTTAAAGGATTTTTAAAGTCAGACTTTAATGTACATATAAATCATCTGCTATCTTGCTCAAATGCTTTTTCTGATTGAATAGGTCTGAGGTAGGCTCTGTGCATTTCTAGTAAATTCCCAAATCATGCCAGTCAAAAGACTATACTTTGAGTAGCAAAAGTGTGAATATTAATTACAGTGCAAGAATTTTGTAAGTTAAATAAGATGTGGGCTAACATGGTAACTTGGACCTTCATTTCCTTGTTTGTGGGAGAAAAGGAATCCTAAGTTCCAATTGGGGAGAATTTATACCCTACATTCTTCCCCTCCTCCCAGTGATGGGAGAAGCTTCCTTTTACTTTCTTATGAGCCAGAGTGGCTCCCATCAGGCTTCTGATAGGGACAGGACAGTGTTGGAGCAGTTGTTAGGGGCGGGCAGGCCTCCTGGGTTAGTAGTTTCAGGGGTAACTTCCATGAGGACTTTATCAGTAGTGGATCGTGTGCTTCCAGGAGGAAGGTCAGGAGGTGGGAGATGGTAGGTTAGGGGTACCATGTCTGTCAGCACTGGCTCATGGGCAGTCAGGGTAGGATGGGTCTTGAGTCACAGAAATAGTAGCAGAAGGGTCTGGCAGGAGAGGAGCCAGGAAGGAGTATTAGGAGTGGGGAGTAGCCTTGGTACAGGTGTATTAAGTATAAACTGCCTCAGTTTTGAGTCATGGGAGACATTTTGTTTACAGAGTTTTGAAGATGATTTGAAATAGGCAACGTCTTAGTTTAAAAATGACAGCAAAGTTAAAAATTGAGTTTGCCTCCTTTTCTAATTAGTATGAAGATCAGGCTAGGGCACCAACTGTCTTGAGTGAGATATCTTAGGCCAGAAGTGGCCTGGGAAGGCTGACATATGGTCAGAAAGAATGAATGATAAGGGTCCTAGAAATCTTTGCCAAATAATTCATGGTGCATGAATGAAGATTATAATTATAGAATCATCTCTTTCAACTACAGCAGATCCTGTGACTCGGACCTCAGATCTGGTATTCATATGTACGTTACTTAGGAGCCAGGTCTTTAGAAGTAGTCTTCGCTCATGTGATCTTTTGTGTAGTTCAGCAAACACTAAGAGATGCAGGAAAGCTTTGTCCCACAGACACTCTCCATGGACAGAGAGACTAGAGGACACATGGCACCAGTATTAGAGGGATTGGTATCCCTTTGTTTTAGCCCTCATTTTTCAATTAAGTGACTTGTAAATTCTGTTGTTTGTCCACTACTCAGGTCTACACACAGCAAGGGCTATGAACACTAACTTGCTGGCTCTTAGTGGAAGTTTATTTTTACAAAAAGTCAAAATTGTTTGGATTGTTTTTAATATGGAATTTTTGACTTTTATTTATTTTTTTTAAAGACTTTTCCAGCAACACGGCCTCTAACACCAAATAGCATGGAGGAGCGGATTGCGGAACTGAACCGGCAGAGTATGGAGGCTCGCGGAAAGCTCTTGCAGTTAATAGAGCAGCAAAAACTTGTTGGTTTGAATCCTTCCCCTCCACCGACATCACCTATTCAGTCACCTCTCAGAGCTTGGACTGATTGGCCACAAATTCCTGATTTAAAAGGTAGACAGTTTAAAAGCTAAGTTTTTACTTTCTTGATTTTGCAAGTATATATTGAACTGAAGGAAATCTCAGAGAGCATATATTTCAGTGTCTTCAATTTTACGTAGGAAAAAAAGCAGACTAAGTCGCAGAATAAGTGACAGATAGATCTGGAGGCCGGTCTCTTGTTAGGAAACTCCCCCCGGGGCCTGCAGGAATCTCCGGTGTCTGGGTTCCTAGGTTGCTCTGTGTGGAAGTGGACTCATTACAGTCTATGGTTTACTTAGCAAAATTATAATTTGGAACTTCATCAGCAACAAATTAAGTTATTCTGTTAAAATTATGAAAACATTTTAATTGGTAAATTAAGCTTTTTAATCTATTTGTACATTTAAGATGTGAAACACACTAGAGGGGATTCTAAATAATAGAGCAGTAACTGAAAAATTAGTTATCATAGTGTTCACATTCAAAAGGTACTGATGGGACGAAGTGGATCTCAAGTTGCTCCTCAGTCAGAAATTGAATTATTAAGATTCTCAAGGGGTAGGGCTACACAAAGGCTATGAAGAGGCTGATTTTGGCTCAATAGGAGAGAGGGTTCTAATTGTCAGGAATAGAAAAAGCTGCATCAGTGAGTGGTGCATTCGCTCAGGTGTTCAGGCATTCGGGTGTTAGAAAGAGTCACGCGTCCTCTGGCTGGTCGAGGTAGGTTTCCTTTAAGGTATCTGCCAGTCAGACTTTTTCTCTCAGAAGCTATTTCCTTTTTGAAACTACAGACTCAAAAGCAGACTCTTTTGGAAATTACTGATGGATAATGCATATCCCTAGGGCCCTTCGTCTCTAAATTAGGCTTCTTCAAATGATAGTTTTGTCTACTGTTCATCATAGTCTCAAAGTCTAGATGCAACTCTTAATAAGAATGAATGAATTAAATCACTCAGAATGTATGAACACCTACTATGTGCCTGCTGTGTTCTGGACCATGGGGATACCACATGGAAGAGGACAAGTCCTTGCCCAGAGGAGCAGGCCATAAACAAATAAGCAAATAAATATATGAGATAATGTCAGTTAGTGCTAAGTACAATGAAGAAAACGCAGATTACTCTTAAGAATGATTTTATGATTAAATAAGACATCTTCTGTTTCAATAGTTTTTTAAGGTAAAACTATTTTCGTTTATGTTATCTCATTTCGTCCCCAACACACCATGAAAGTAGACAGAGCTGATATCATACTTGTTTGATAAATAAGTAAACTGAGGAGTAAATAGGTTATATGATTTGTCTGAAGTTCTAAAGCAAATTGGTAAATTTGCACTTGTATTCTTGCCATTCTAATAGTTATATCTCTTAAGATATTATTTTTTTAAGTAAAATGCTTGGTTTCACAGGAACCACTGTGGGTTGTAATTATAAAATAAAAATTCTATGCCATAGAACCTCTTGGTTTTTAGGGTAACCGAGGGATATGTAAATAGGGTAGGTTTCATTACCTCCTAAAGCTGGAAATCACTGGTTTTAAGCAGTGATTCATGGGAGCTTTGGCGAAACTGACTGGGATGGACATAAAGTGTTCCATTAGTAGATAGTAAATATCTGTTGATTGATAACTTCTGAAATACCGAAAATGTACATAATTATTTCCATTGGCCAGGTGAGCTCTTCATCTATTTAAAAGTCTTCAGTAAGAGTAATGTAAAAGATTTAGAAGATTAAAAATTTTACTAAAAGACTTCAGATATTTTTTTCTTTTTTTGGAAAAACTTTAGATAAGCTGCTTTTGACAAATATCTCAAGATCTTTAGGGCTAGCTCTTAACTTCTGTTTTTCACTTCCAGATCTGACATGATACCACTTGTCTGAAGATTCTGGCTCTCTATGACTGGCATGCTACTGAATTGACACTAGTTTTTTCTCACAGCTCATTTAAAAAAAATTCCTTCAAGTGTATCTGTGGACCATAATGATAAAAATATAGAAAGAACCTCCAAATTTATAATATTGAAATCTGCAGTAAGACAGAAACCGTTACATTTTAAATTTTTATTTTAATGAAAGATAATGAAGTAATGTTTATTTTTATATTTTAGAAGGAGGAAAGAGGACAATTGAAGTATCTGTTCCAGGAGCAGAAGCCCCAGAAACCTCGAAATGTAGTACTGTCTCTCCTATCAGTGGAATAAATACAAGAAGGTAGGGTTACAATGTGAATAGTTACTTAAAAAAAAAATCAAGAATATGGTATGTGTTTTATTCTCTTTATGAGAAAAGGAAGTGCAGACTCACTGATGAAAATAAAATAAGTCGGCGAGGAGAATTTTGGGGGGAAGGAGAGGCATGAGGAACAAGCCTTCATTAAGTAGAAAGCATGAGTTGGCTATTGAAAAACAAAAATGGGATAACAGCGCAGATATAGAATGCTTTATGGGTGACTAGGAGATGCTATGTGACAGGGTGGGTAAACTAACCACTGGTATTTTCCTCCATATTGAAATGAAACTGAAGTTCATAGAGCTAGCTGTGTGATTTGCCCATGTGTGTCACATGTTGATAAATGGTGACACTAGGGATGGACCTACCTGGCTTTCTGTCTCCACTGCATGCCTGCTGTTGCACTGCATTCTCCAGGTCTTGTTACTCTTCCACTACCTGGGCCTTCTTCTTCACCCCTGCACATCCTTTCCCCGCTTAAATGTTAAAAACTTGTTAGTGTGATGCTGTAATGGTGGATACATGATATTGTACATTTGTCAAAACCTATAGAACGTATAACACGATGCATGGGCGCTAATGTAAACAATAGATTTCGTTAATAATAATGTATCAATGTTACAATTGTAACAAATGTACCACACTGGTATGAAGTGTTAATAAAAGGCGAAACTGGGAGGAAGAGTTGAAGAATATTTTGGAACTCTTGGAACTTTATACTAAGTCTTTCTGTAAATCTAAAATAACTCTGAAAAAGGAAAGCCTATTAATTTTTTAAAAGACTTAGGTTGGCAAAAATATGTTGCAAATAATTTACTTTCTTTGGATCTAAGCTTCTTTCTCAAGCTTGTGCCAGTATTGAGAATTATCAGTCTTACATAATTTTTGAAGATTAATAATGACAGATTACTCTCTCCCTTTTATTCCTCACAAATAGATCTTCAGGGGCTACTAGTAATTCTTGTTCTCCATTAAATGCCACCTCAGGAAGTGGGCGATTCACACCTGTTAATCCAAGAGCAAAGGTATATGATAAAATGTAATTGTGAAATGTGTATAGGGGCAGGAGGGCAGGGGGGAAAGGTGGCTATTTTTAGTGATTTCCATTTTTTTGTGTGTATGTGTTTTTATTAATTTCAGAGAGAGAGAGAGGTAGAAACATCTATGAGAGAGAAACACCTCCTACTGGGGATCAAACCCCAAACCCGGGCATGTCTCCTGACTGGGAATTAAACCAGTGACCTCCTGGTGCCTGGGTCAACGCTCAACCAACTGAGCCACAATAGCTGGGCAGTGATTTCCATTCTTTATGATTATTTATGATATCCTAAAGATGATATAAAAATTTGAGAAGACATTCATTTACCTTCATTAGAAAAACAAATAAGCCATATGCTTCTTTTGTTTTCTAGGATAACTAAGGAATAAGAAAATTCAATAGGATTTTAATAATCTTTAAAGACTAGAAATTACTGGCTTTAGGCAGAGCTTCCCAAATAGTGTGGCAGGCCTCGAAGGTGTGCCTTGAACGCCTCGTAGGTATACTGAGATACTGGTTCCCAGTCCTGGCTGTGGCTGGGTGGGGCTTGGGATGGTCAGCCCTGGGGTGGTCACTCTCCATGTCATTTTACCCCAGTGTGCCATAGCTGAGGTGCCCTGGGGTACAGAGTTATGTACAAAGAGTAAAATAAAGTCTTACATATTTTTCATGGGTTCTGATTTACTACAGGATTGTATAGAAACAAAACATCTTACAATATATCCATTTTTTTGCAAAAGGCATTTTTTGTGTTGGTAATACAGCAAAATATATTTCCTCTGAATGTTTAGTCATAGCAAATTGTGAGAATATCTTTCGAATCATAAACATTACATTTGCAAACTTGAGCTAACAGCTCTCTGATACGGGGGAAAATCTTCTTTGCTATTCTTATTACTAACTTTAGTAATTAGACCAAATAGTGAATGTTTCAATAAACTGAGTACTTGCAGCCCAAATTAATTGATAGGCTCAGATATCTCAATTGTCCAACACTAGTTGTGCCCTTTGCTGTTTATTCTAAAAAAGCTTTAAACTATTTTGTATAATTTGCTCTTAGTTTCTGGAATTTATTAAGATTTAATTTACAAGATCAAATAACTGTTATTTTTAAAAGTTAAACATATGATTTGCATAAAATGCTGGATTTATCTTTTTTAAAAAATTAGGTCTCCTTAATCAACAAGGATACCAGATGACCAGGGGATCGTTATTATGAATGTCTGCTAGAAATAAAAATCGCCAGTAGCAATTTAATTTTTAGAACCACTCAGTGGCATAGGATAACTTTGATTCTATGTACTTGAATGTCTCCTGTTTCCGATTACTTTCTAAATCCTTTTTGCATCTTTGTTCAACAGATTGAGAAACAAAATGAAGAAGGCTGGTTTGCTCTTTCCACCCATGTGTCATAGTGAGGTCAAGTTTGACAGTTCGTTTTCAGTGGCATATTCTTGAGCTTCCATTCCCCTTTCCCTGCTTTCAAGTTTTTGTCCTTCTTTCAGCTAAAACCTACAAGGATCTTGTGACTTAGTACAAATAGAACAAAGAAATAAAGCGATTATTTTACTTTTGACCTTTCAAATAGATGTCCAACAACGAACCAACCTGCAGCCTCCTGCAAGTAAAATTTTGGCTATAGGGAAATTAAAGTTTCATATTCCAATAATTTCCTAAATACTTTAAGCTGTTTTTTTTTCCTTTCTTTTTTTTATTAATCATCACCTGAGGATATTCTTTCCAGTAAGTATTTTTTTAGAGAGAATGGAAGGGAGGGAGTGGAGGGGGAGAGAGAAACGTCAATGCCAGAGAGACACATGGATTGGTTTTCTCCTGCTCACGCTTTGATGGAGGGGTGCTGATCAAACCTTCAACCAGGATATGTGCCCTTGGCCGGGAATTGAACCTGAGACCCTTTGGTCTGTGGGCTGATGCTCTAACTTAAGGTTTTCTTGAGTAATATATTATTACCCTTATCATATTTATTCAGGTTTTTTTGGTCTAGTATATCTTAAATGTTGATCTATTTAATTTTTATTTTTACTTTCTGAAGAACTTAGTTGCTTTGCATATAACTTACAATAAAATGCCTTTGTGTGATTAAAGTCTGGCTTTCAGAAAAGTTTAACACCCCGTTTGGTTTTTTATTTTGGGGAGGTCTCTGTGGTCTATAACTTTTTCTGCTAAGTGGAATGTACAGCTTTCAAAAGTAGACATGGGAATATTTGTTTATATTTGCTTCAGCAGGTAAGAGTGACTCTATGTATTGTAAATTTCTTATATAGTCTTTAAATATGCAAGTGTCATCAATAATGGTAATGTACAAAAAATAAATAATGATCATAGAGTTCAAATGTCTAAATGCAGTAACACTGATTGATTTGTATATTTAGTGTTTGAAACAGAATTGAGTACAAAACATTGCTATCGATTTTCCCAGCCCTGACCTGTTTGGCTCTCAGACATTGGTTCCTATTTTAAACTTGGTTTTTGAATTATCTCTGCCCCTTGGCTGTATTACAGGAATTTTCAACCTAAGTGAGGTGGTTACGGGGTGGGGGAAGCATATTGAGAACGCGTACTGGGGAACGTTCTCAGGTGAGCACCTTCCCTTCTCCTGCGTTGCAGTCACTGTTCTAGAAAGTGTCCTATGCAGCTTTCATTTGGGCTTCATTGTTGTGGTGGCCAATAATAATACTCTTGTCTTCTGGTATCATTACTTTTATTCACATCAAGTCATCTGTATTCATTTGCATTACTGCAGATTCTTCCATCCAGTATTGCACTTTTTGAAACTTAGTACTTAATAAATACGATCCCTGTCTGGGATGCAAACCATTTTAGTGTTATTCCTTATATTACTGAAATGCCAAATTACCTGCTTGGCTTGTGAATACATTCTTTTTTTTTTTTTTAATCCTCACCTGAGGACATTTTTCTATTGCTTTTTAGAGAGAGGGAAAGACGGAGAGAAACATCGATGTGAGAGAAACACATCGATTAGTTGCCTCCTGCACACACCCTGCCTGACTAGGGCCTGGGCCGGAGAGGAGCCTGCAACTGAGGTATGTGTCCTTGACCGGAATCAAACTCGGGACCCTTTGGTCCGCAGGCCTACACTCTACCCACTGAGCCAAACTGGCTAGGGCAGTGAATGCATTCTTTTGACATGCATTTTCCTTGTTCTCCAACTAGTTGGCTCTTTATTCTCCCTCCCCCTTTATATTCCTGTAAACCTCAATAGCCATGATTCTTAACTTTGGGAGCATTTTAAAAATGCCAAATTGACTACCTCAGGGGCTTGTTGAGGCTTTGGCAGCTATTTTCAAAGGCTCAAAAAGTGATTTAATGTGAAGCCAGAGTTGAGAAAGATTGCAAAAAACTTTACCACAGCTCACTGGCAAACTGTGGGACTGGCACTTAAATATCCATCTTGTCAATGTTTGTCTTTGCTACAAATGTAGGTTGAGAAAACTGCAAGAATATTAGATACAGAGAAAAGAGCCTTTTTTCCTTAGACCTTATAAGGCAGTGCTCCTCAACGTTGGCTACCATTAGAATCATCTGGGACCTTCTAAAATTCCTAATGCCCAAGTCTCGATACAGATCAAGTAAATTAGAATCTTTGGGAGCAGGACACAAACATCAGTATTTTTTAAAACCTAAGATGATTCCAGTGTACAGCCAACGTTGGGAAACATCATTACAAATAAATTTATTGTCCCCTAATCTTGAATTGGTGCATGCTTGGTTTTAATTAACAGTTCAATTTAAAAAATATATATATATTTTTTATTGATTTTAGAGAGGAAGGGAGAAGGAGAAAGAGAGAGAAACATTAATGATGAGAGAAAAATCACTGATCAGTTGCCTCCTGAATGCCCCTCACTAGGAGTTGAGCCCACAACCCGGTTACCTCCTGGTTCATTGGTCAATGCTCAACCACCAAGCCACATCAGGCTGGGCTTAATTAACAGTTCAATTACTTTATCAGCTTTCAGAGCCAACTGCGTCAGTGGGTCTCAAAGTCTGACCCCCCAGTCAGCAGCATCATCAACAGCACCACCTGGCACATTTCTTTTACAGTGTGCAAACAGAACTGATCTTGAATATATATTCTGAAACTAGAGGCCCAGTGCACGAAATTCGTGCACTGCGGGGGGAGGGGGGACGGGTGTAGGGGGACCTCAGCCCGGCCTGTGCCATTTTGCAGTCCGGGAGCCCTCCAGGGATGTCTGACTGCTGGCTTAGGCCCGCTTCCCATGAGGAGTAGGCCTAAGCTGTCAGTCAGATATCCTTAGCACTGCCACGGAGGCGGGAGAGGCTCCTGCCACCGCTGTGCTTGCCAGCCGTGAGCCTGGCTTCTGGCTGAGTGGCGCTCCCCCTGTGGGAGCGCACTGACCACCAGGGGCAGCTCCTGTGTTGAGCGTCTGCCCCCTGGTGGTCAGCACACGTCATAGCAACCAGTTGTTCCCCCGTTCGGTCGATTTGCATATTAGCCTTTTATTATATAGGATAGGATGGTACTTGTTAGAAATGGAAATTCCTGGGCCCTATTCAGAAACTCTGGTGTCTGTTTTAATAAGCTCTTTCTGTGATTCTGATGCATGCTCACATTTGGAAACCATTGGTCTACAGCATTGCGGAGGGGTGAACTCTGCTATATTTGGCTGTCATGTACTACATTTATATTTACTTTTAATATTCCAAACTCAGATTACCTGTATTTCTTGTGTTTAGACTCAAGGTTTTGGATAACATGTGACTTCTCCAATATGCAATAGAAAGCTGCTAAATCACTTGCCAAACTTTAATAATATTTATAATTCTCCAAATTGTAGCTTGAAGAAAGACTAGATCAATAATTATTAAATTCACAGTTGTAGATAGTGAAGTAACTTGGGTTAGCAGAATTTAATAATAATTTACTGTTTACTAAGTGCCAGGCACTGTTTTAGCCACTTTACATGACTTCATGACACCTCCATGGGGATAGGTACTACTATCCTTATTTTACAGACGAGGTGCAAGGAGGTGAGTCCTCTCTCAAGGTCATCCACTGGCCAGGAGGCGGGGGGGAGGGGTGGCACTAGAATGGGAACAGAGACAGTCTTTCTCCAAAGCCTGTGCTATGCTGCCATCCTACAGTGTGTGTGGCTTGGAAGCACCATAATAATAATGGCTGTCTTTTATTGAGCCCTTACTGTGTCAGGCACTGTACTAAGCTGCAATATCCCCATTATTTCATTTAAATCTCACAGTAAACCTATGGTTAGTTGTTAAATGCCACCCACCCCCCTCTATACATGAAGAAATTGAGCCCTAATGGTAAAATAAATTGCCCCTGTCAGAATGCTTGTAAGAAGTAAAGGACTTGAAGCTCTTATTAAAGTAATTATTGGGCTTCTACCTTATAGGGAAGAACTAATATAGCGCAGTGGCTAAGGATACAAGTATTGCAATAGGAAAGCTTGGATGCAAATGCCGTCTCTGCCCCTTGAGCTTTCCCTTGGGCAAATTAATCTCATCTTTCCCATTTGAAGTCAGATAATATGATTTTTTCCTATGTTGTGAGGATTAAGTGAAATTACACACACACACACACAACAGGACCTAACTCACAACAAATGTTCAGAAATGATAACTGCTAGGTTGTAGTGTATAAATAAATATACCACTTTCTCTGTTTCTAGATTTTTAAAGACATTCTGTAGTGAATTGTTTTTCTCTGATTAGCAATTGGACCCAGTACTTTTAATTTCAGGGTATTTCACCTGAAAAGATGTTTGGAGGATGGAAGAAAACGTTGAACATATTATTTGAAAATGTAACTAACATGCTCTCTAAAAATAATTTTATCATATGTTCTCTGAAATTTCAGACACTCTGGATATACTGTTTAATAATAGCAAGAATAGGTCATATATATATATATACACTTAAGAATACTTTCTAAAGAGAACACTTGAATGTTACCAACAAATGCATGGTATAAAGTTTTTGGAAAGCTGTTATCTAACATTATGGAAATAAAATGAAATACAGCCATGTTTTTCTTGTCAATTTTATTGAGAAGTAATCTATATATAGTAAACTACATCCATTTAAAGAGAACAATTCATTGGCTTTTGGCAGTTGTAAAAATACACAAAACTAGTATCACAATTAAGACATTTCTATCATCTCCAAAAAATTTCTCTCACCTCTGCAGTGTATCCCTCCCTTTGCTCCAGCCCTAGGCAACCACTGATTTACTTTTGGTCATCATTAGATTTGTTTGCATTTTATATAAAGGGAACCATACACTATGTACTATTTTGTGTTTATCTTCTTTCACTATAATTGAGATTCACCCAAGTTGGGTGTATCAGTTTCTTCCTTTTTAAACTTCTGAGTAGCATTCCATTGTATACTTACCCATTCACCTGTCAATGGTCATTTCCAGTTTTTTGCTCTTATAAATATAGCTGCTATTCAGGTGGAGGCTTTGTACAGACATAAGTTTTTGTTTATCTTGGGTAAAGACCTTGGACATGAAATGGCATGGTATATGTTTAACTTTTAAAGAAACTGCCGAACGGTTTTCCAAAGTGTTGTGCCATTTTACATTCCCAGCAGCAGTGTATGCGAGTCCTGCTTGCTCCACATCCCTCCACATTTGGAACTGGCAGTTCAGAAAATGTCTCCCACCCAGTGAGTGTGGGGTGTGGGATTGTGGTGTGCACCTCCCAGAAATCTGTTACGCGCCTTTCCATGTGTTTACTGATCACTCATATATCCGATGTGAATGAAGCATGCAAAGTCCCTTGCCCATTAAAAAAAAAGGCAGTTTTTTAAAATTGAATTATGAATTCTCTATGTTTTCTGGGTACAAAGTTCTTTGTCACATATCATTGCCATGCTGTCACCATTTTAAAATTTGTGTTGTAATTAGTAACATTAGGTATTTAAAAATCAGTTCCAGCTCTGGATGTACCACAAAGCACTTGAGCAAACTGCTCAACCGCCCAGCGTCCTGCAACCAAGGAGCCCACATCATACAAAGGCCAACAGAGATAACATAGTGTAAAATAAGTAGTTAAATAAACAAAACAAAACAGCCTCCCGAAGTATCTTTGCTGATGATAGTGTACCATCAGGGATCTTTTGGGTCATTCTGTATTACTAGCAGGCACTTCGAAAGTATTCAAAAGTCATGCTGCTTAACAAACCATCCTTAGGCTAATTATAATAATTATGTAAATGATATAATAATAAACCGGTAGAACGCTGGGCTTTTCTGTTTGGCCTTGAACCTGAGTCGCAGACCATGAAATTGCTGGGACCAAAAGGCGAGTGAGACAGCCGGTCCCAGGGACGCCACAGCCGAATTTCCCCCCAGAAAGTCGCCTCGGTAGCGCATGCGCTTCAAGGCCGCTCCGCTCCCCGCGGAAGGCGGGGCCGCGTTGCCGCGGTAACCGCAGTAAACGGAGACCTTGGGCAGCTGCTGTGACTAAGCCAGTGCTGGTCGGCGGGCGGTCGGTGCCTTAGGTAAGTTTGGACCCCGACTGCTGGGCAGTTCCCACAACCCCCCACCCCACCCCCAAATCTGTTAGCGAGTTAGGGAGCAGTGAACCCCACTTGGATTTCCCTTAGACTGAACCAGTGTCCTTAGACTTTCCCTCGTCCTCCCTCCGATCAGTTCGACAAACATTTGAAGTGACTAGCCTTGGCAGGCATGGAGCTGGACACGATGCAAAGTGGACACAGTTCCTGCCTGTAAGGAGCTCATCCTCCGGCAGGGACAGCAGGAGTCCCAGTTAGACCCGGCTGAGAAGAAGCAGGGAGTCGGGTGGGCAAGCGCCTGGGTTCTCAGGTCAAGCAGCCACCCCACCCCACCCCACCCCACCTCACCTCACCCCACCCCACCCCACCCCTGGCTGTGCGACACTTGGCAAGTTGAGCCCCCTGCCCTTCTGTTTTCTCATCTCTAAAAAGGAAGGTGGTAATGCTAATCTCATGGGCTCTTGTTACAATTAAATAGGATAATGCAGGGAAAGTGCGTAGCACTTGAGTCACACATAGTGCACAATTAGTACTTTTTTCATTCAAATAGATACAGTGGTATAAAGGTAGTCAGTGTCCAATTGTGATTTGTTCCAGGTGGCCATGGACTAAAACTTTAGAGAAGGAGAAACTAGGGTGGGGGAAGTGACAAGAGATGAGCTATAACCCTAAGATGAAGGATCTTCGTGCCATGCCAAGGAGTCTGAGCTTTTATTCTGTGGCAATGAGGAGCTAAAGGCTTTATACACGAAGAGGGGTACATTAAAAGCTGTGCTTTAGAAATACAGGAGGCAGTGTAGGGAATGGACTGGCGATGGGAGGGACAAGGAGGAAGCTGTGGTGGGGTAGAGCGGAGACACGATGAGGACCAGAACTAGGGTGGAAATGCATTCTAAAGGCTTAAGAACTGCACACTTGGCGACAGGACTTGCAAACCAATTGCACGCGCTAGGTGAGAGGGAAGGATTCAAAGCGTAACTGCTCTGCTTTTTCACCTTAAAATGCACCTGACTCACAGAGTCATTTTGAGAAATAGATGAAACAGTGTGTGTAGAATCCTTAGAACTATGCTTGACACATGGAAAACATTAAAAAAAAAAAAAACCATGAGCTATTATTCTCTCCATGGTTGTATTATCCCTTGTAAACGCTGAGTGTTTGTTTTTATGCAACAATCTCTAGGAGTCTTAGCATGACCAGCTCCAGCACTCTGCTGAGCTTGTGTTTGAGCTTGTGAGAATGAGGACTAACCCTGAACTCTAGTGAATGAATATGAGTAATTGGCCTTGAGGAACCTTTCATCTGGCTCCCAGATAACCTTCTTCCAGCAGCATACCCCTCTGCATCACTGCACTATGATTCTTTTTCTTTACACTTCCTCAGGGTTGACTCAAAACTTGACAGTCTACCTAAATGAGTTGGTTAGCAGAATTTGCCAAAGGCTGGACTAATGAGCCTGAGTCTAATGAAAGTAGATTTAAGATAGTTTTGCAAATAGACTCCCAAACCCAGTTAGTTCAGTTGTATAAGACAGGACTTGGCTAAGAACACAAATAAGGTTTAGTCGTTCTAGTTGGTTACAAACTGACTATGATGAGTCTGTATATGATGATGTGTTGGGAATTAACTTCCTGAGCCATCAAGATTCTGAAAAGAGTTAAAGTCACGTTAGTGAGGAATAATTTAAAGAATTGGGATGCTTTAGTTGGGAAAAGAGAGGGTCTGGGGAGAAAAGTGAGCCAGTTACACGTATTTGAATGGCTATAATACACAGAAAAACTTGTCCTCCATCCCCAGAAGAATAAGGTCCAATAGATTCAAGTTGCAGGGAGGAAGATTTCAGCTTAATATAAAATGAACTGACGAAGAACTAGAGCTGAGCATTGACAGGATGTGCGCACCCCCTCACCTGAAATGTTGAAGTGGAAGCTGATGGCTCTTCCCTTCATTTGTTCATTTATTTAGGAATTAATACATTCATCCGTTCAGCCATTTTACCTACCAAGGGCCTATGTGCCAGGCGCTGTTCTTAGAGCTTTACTGTATTAACTCGACATCTCAGAGCAACCTTATGGAGCAGGTACTGCACTTTATGGAGGAGAATACTGAGGCACAGAGAAGTTAAATACTTAATACCTCACAACTGTTAAGAGGAGAGCCAGACTTTAAACCCAGTCAGTCTGACTCTAGCCAATACTCTCAGCCTGACCAACACACCAGACTCCTTTTCCAATGGTGCCGGGCTCCGTGTTGTAGATGTGTGGCTTATGTTGGGGGTGGGGGATGGAGGTTACACTAGGTAAGATCTTTTTCAGCTCTGAAGTTTCCATGATTGTGTTTATTGGGCCTAGCTGTATTAGAGAGAATATGAAGTAATTATAGTAAAAATAACTACCAGTTTCAAATATCTACCAGATGCCTTACATAAACGCATGGCCCTTAACCCTGGTTTTTATCCCTGGCTGCACAAAAGAATTACATAGGGAGCAAGACCCTGAGAATGGAATGGAGTAAAACGTTTTTCAAGTGATTCTAAGGTGTAGCTAGAATTGAGAACTATAGGTATAAAAGATCTTATTTAATACAATAACTGCCAGAAAACTTTCATCCCAATTTTACTTATAAAATGAGGTTTACTTATAAATCTGTCTGGGCTCCAAAGCCTCATCAGTTTACAGTACAATTTCCCAATCCATCCATTCTAAAACAAAACAAAACATCCCCCCCCCCCCCGCCCCCCAAAAAAAAACCCACAAAAAACACAAAACCAAAAACCACCTTATTCCATTTCTTTTTTTAAAATATATATATTTTATTGATTTTTTTACAGAGAGGAAGGGAGAGGGATAGAGAGAGTCAGAAACATTGATGGGAGAGAAACATCGATCAACTGCCTCCTGCACACCCCCCCACTGGGGATGTGCTCGCAACCAAGGTACATGCACTTGATCAGAATAGAACCTGGGACCCCTCAGTCTGCAGGCCGACGCTCCATCCACTGAGCCAAACAAGTTAGGGCGCACCTTATTCCATGTCACCAGCTGCTATATACTGCTAATCTCCAGGAGCTCAGGAGCCCCTCCCACCCAACCTGCTCAACTGCTTTTTACAAATTCTTCAGACAATATTTGTGATCCAGAAAAGCAAAGAAAGGATCAGTATTTTGAATTAGTTCAGAACACCAGGTAAAATCCTGGGTTCTAGCATTTCCTTTCACACTGTACAGAACCTGACATTAACTGGGTTTATAATATTAAAGTTTTTACATGGTAGTAAACTTTACATAGTAGCTGCTTGAGGAATATATTCTTTTTAAAAATATATTTTTATTGATTTTTAGACAGAGAGGAAAGGAGAAGGAGAGAGGAAAGAAACATCAATGTGAAAGCAAAACATTGATCGGCTGCCTCCTGCATTCACCCTACTAGGGACTGAGCCTGAAACCTGGGCATGTGCCTTGACTGGGAATCAAACCCACAACCTTTTGGTGCATAGGACGCTGCCCAAACAACTGAGCCACACTGGCCAGGGCGAAGACCATCCTATCTAATAAAAGAGTAAGATACAAATTGACCATCACTCCAACACACAAGATGGCTGCCCCCATGTGGACACAAGATGGCCGGAAGAGGAGGGCAGTTGGGGGTGACCAGGCCTGAAGGGGAGGACAGTTGGGGGTAACCCAGGCCTGCAGGGGAGGGCAGTTGGGGGGGACCAGGCCTCCAGGGGAGGACAGTTGGGGGTAATCAGGCCTGCAGTGGAGGGCAGTTGGGGGTGACTGGGCCTGCAGGGGAGGGCAGTTGGGGGCTACCAGGCCTGCGGGGGGGGGGGGGCAGTTGGGGGGGACCAGGCCTGCAGGGGAGGGCAGTTGAGGGGAACCAGGCCAGCAGGGGAGAGCAGTTAGGAGTGACCAGGCTGTCAGGGGAAGGCAGTTAGGGGTGACTGGGCCAGCAGGGAAGGCAGTTGGGGGGGACCAGGCCTGCAGAGGAGGGCAGTTGGGGGTAACCAGGCCTGCAGGGGAGGGCAGTTGGGGGGACCAGGCCTGCAGGGGAGGGCAGTTGGGGGTGACCAGGTCAGCAGGGGAGGGCAGTTAGGGGTGACTAGGCTGGCAAGGGAGGGCAGTTAGGGGTTACCAGGCCAGCAGGGGAGGGCAGTTGGGGGTGACCAGGCCTGGCAGGGGAGGGCAGTTGGGGCAATCGGGCCAACAGGGGACCAGTTAGGCATCAGTCAGGCTGGCAGGGGACTGGTTAGGGGGTGATCAGGCAGGCAGGCAGAAGCAGTTAGGGGCAATCAGGCAAGCAGGCAGGTGAGCATTTGGGAGCCAACAGTCCTGGATTGTGAGAGGGATGTCCCAGATTGGAGAGGGTGCAGGCTGGGCTGAGGGACCCTCCCGCCTCCCGTGTATGAATTTCGTGCACCGGGCCTCTAGTATTCTTTATAATAGCACAGAATAAAGTATGGCACTTTTGACACCAATTTATTAGGTCTTACAGGCCCTTTTTTAGAATATGCATACATTTAGTTAACATTTGGTTATAGTATGTTAAATATGTTTAGAAAAGAGAAGACTAAAGGGTAGAAAATGATCTCATGAAGCATATATTGGTGAGAAACAGGAAAGAAAACGAGGTTTAAATCTCTGATAGGTACTTGACCTACCACTGCTGGCTTTGGGAGGTCATGAGCCAGGAAATGCAGGTGGCCTGTGGAAGCTTAGACCACCAGTTCCTGGCCTACAGCCAGCAAGAAAGCAACCAAACGGAGATAATGAACGGGTGTAATTTTAAGCTGCTAAATTTGTACAACAGCAGTAGAACCCTAAGTATGTTTATAGACTAAATTGTTATTGAAACTTGCAGACAAAAACATGAAGACCTTCACAATACATCATTAGTTCAGCTTGACTGGCGAGCCCACTGCCTATCTTTCCTCATTACTTGGGGCCTGCATCATGGCAACTTAAAGAGTAGTTTAGTTTCTTGCCAACACCGTAATGCTAATTTTTATCAAGGAAATCTTTATCTGTAGTCCTCAGTTCAATCGTGACTCTCCGACTGTCCTGTTCTGGTCAACCTCGGATGGGTCTGCATCAGTGATTTAGAAGAGAAGCTGATTCTGAGACTATATTTAAAGAGAATTGTCAATTTCCACTTCTTAGATTGTAAATATTTAAGGTCAGGGGCTATTCATTTCTCATCTTTGTATCCTTTCCATACCTAGTATAATACCATCTATAATAATAAAAGCGTAATAAGCTAATTAGACCGGACATTCTTCCAGATGTCCTTCCTTCCAGACGAAGCCGTGGTGGGCAGGGGCTGAGGCAGAGGCAGCTGCGGCGGTGGAAGGGGGCCAAGGCCCTTGCACGAATTATGTGCATCAGGCCTCTAGTTTGTATATAAATATGCTCAGTTTGGGGAATTGAATTGATTTAAATTATGAAGAACCTTGAAAGCAAGGAAGAAAACAGCATTTAGGCATGTTTGTAGCTATCTGAACAAGTTTACCTAAGTACAAGATAATTTGTAACCAAGCTGCAATAACTGACATTGCCTTGCAATGCCAATTATTTTTAAAATTTATTATCATTAATTATTTTGAAATCAGTGACATATAAACACAGAAAGCAAGCGTGTGTAGCCAAACTTGAAGAAATAAGAAACATACTGGATGATAGAATTTGGAGTTTAAATGATCTTGCTACTTAAAAATTTTCTGTCATTCGATTTTTATATACTTTGGGCATATATTCTGCAATCCAGTGAGAGAAAATAAGGAAGGAAGGAGAGAACAACAACCAAAAAGAGAAAAGAAAAAACCTCTCTTTCTCTCTTTAAAAGGTAAAACATCATCTTGATAACCCAGAAAAATGGCTCCAAGGTATTAAACACAAATTTAATGAAATGAGTATCATCTTGGACATATCTTTCTTGATAATCGTTTATAGTAAAAACATTTGGGCAATATGCTATTGTCCCCCAAATCAAGAGACAGCATCATTGTGATGTCACTGCAAGAAAACATCTGGAATGAACCCTAATGTCCAGATGAAGGGAGGTGGCAGCCATACTGCACTCCCCACTGATCAGGCGGTATATATCACATCTGCTTTAGGCATACTAGTCTTTCTTTAGTGACCAGGAAGGTATAATAATGCACAAGTTCAGTTAATTCTCATAGCAGCCTTATAAGTTAGTTTTTTCTTCATTCCCATTTTACAGTTGAGAAATTGATGTAAAGTTTAATTAGCTAGTTATGTGGCAGAACTGGGATTCAAACTCGAATCTAACAATAAGTATGATCCAAAGAGAACTACCATTCTATTCTGCTCGCCAGCCATGCTGAAGACTGTTGAGGAAACGGGATGGATCGTGTGGAAAAGTGAAGGACTTAGTAGGGAGGTGTAGAAGGTGTTTTCACACGAAGACCTGCATTAGAGAGAAGACAGAGACAACAACCAGTTGGGTCACCCATCGCCTTAAAATCCTTCTCTGGCTTTCCATGAGCTTAGAAGTTCCCAATTCCTTAGCAAAGCTTAGAGACAGTTTCATGATCTGCCACCTGCCTCCTCTTCAGTGTCCCTTTCACTGTCCTCCTCTGGCCAATAGACTACTCTCTGCCTTTCACAGACACAGCCCTCTCTCTGAAGTTCCCTCTGCCTAATATACTCCTTTGCACTCTAAGCATGGCCAACTCCTACTCATCGCCTGGGTCGCAAGCACCTCTTCCTTAATCCCTAGACATGGCTTAATCTTCTTGCTATATAATATGTCCACAACACCCCATTCTCTCCTTTTTGTAGCATTCATTACATTTCAATGTTTTTTAAAATATCCATCTTTCTAAACAAGCTCCACAAAGTTAGGGGTCATTCTCTTTAATTCAATACGATAATTCAGTGTCTAACGCAAGACTTGACACATGGTAGGTGCCCCTCAACAAATATTTTTAAACTGAAATTGATTAGTAACACTGGGGTAACTCTATGATGGGAAGAGGAAGAGGGGGATATGAACTACAGGAAGATGGCAGAGGGCTCATTTGAATGGTGGAACATTTAGGGACAAGATGGACTCGGGGGGTGTTTCCCTGCGGACCTTTGGAAACCAGAGGGCACCACGATGAGAAGTTTGCCTGGAGAAAGGGAGTATCGGCCTCTGTTTGCTGTTCTGCAGGGGTTTCTGAAGGTGGCGTGCCCTCCTGCTGGTGAAGTGTTCTAGGACGCCACGCAGACAGACAATTGTCATCAACACACTTGGTGTTTGGTGCTGGTGGAATTTGTTAGGGGGGGAATCTGCTAATGGTTTCTGTTTTACAGCTTTATCCCTTTCCCTGTCTCACTGTTGCACTTACAGAGAAAATGAAGGAGCCAGATGATCAAAATACTGAGGTGGGGAGATCAGAGAGGTCAAAGAGCAGTGGAAGTCAGTCTCGGGGGTCCTCGCAAACTTTATCAAAATGTAAGTAAAGGTTATACATTCACTTGGTGTTTGATTATTAAATTTAGCTAAAATAATTTTTAAAGGGTACGTACCTAAGTTTATGCAACAGAAATGGTTTACTTGTTGAACTCCCTAAACTCTCAATCCTCCAAGAGCAGAGCCTGTGTTTTAATCCTTCTATTGCCAACTCCTGGCACATAGACAACTCCGTGCCGATAATGACCTGTCTGCACCCCCCATCTTGTTCCCTCCTGTGAGGTCTACGTCTTAAATGGACTTTTCTAATCCAGTGTGGGGGGGAGGGGGGACGAGAGCTGGACTTTAGTTTTGAGTCCTGGGTCTACCACTTAGAGATGCTTGATCTTGGGTAAATTTTAAAACCTCAATTTTCTCACCCATTAGCATGATAATTGAGCTATTTCAGAATTAAATTGGGTAACACGTGGAAGGATATTATAGGCTGAAAATAGAAGGGAAAGAGAGGAATTTTGTAATGGGATTTTTAAAAGATGGCTGGCTCTTTCTGACTAGCCCCATGATGTTAGGTATCTTAGAATCTTAACATTTTTAATTGTAATCCTAAGTATAGTTTCAGAAATTAATTTTTACTATTCACCTAGAAGAAATATGTTCCTGGGGAAATCAACTCATTTGCAAAATTTACATTAAATTATTTCAGCCTGAGATATATCTCATAGATTCATGATATCTCCATACCATGTTTAATTTTAGATGTTTATCTCCTCTTGCTTGGATCCATTTCCACTGCAGTCTTCCTGCTCAAGTCCCCTCCATACCACCACTAGAGTTATCTTTCTAGAAAATTAGATTATTTCATTCTCCTCAAAAATTTTAGTTTGCTTCTCTCTTGTTTTTTATTTTGCACTTTTCTCCACTCCCTACATTTCTGAGACAGGATTATCTGCATTTTGGTTCCCAGTCCTTTGCAGCATTTTTCTGGGTGGCTGGATTGAAGGATAATGAGCCTTTGTCTAGCACTGCCTCAGCATCTCCCTTTCCTATGTGAGGCCCTCTAGAGGCAGGCCTTCCTTACTTATCAAGTGTGACCTGGCCCTGTGCGCAGCTCATAGAACAGTTACACATCCTGGGTTTCAGGATCCCAAACGATAATGTGAAAGAATTTGCTGGCACCCTGGCACCTTCTACCTTGGTGATGTTAGAAGAGGTCTCTGTCCTGATTCAGCTACATGCCTTATAGCTGGTCCTCCATCCCTGCCCGGGGGACCTTGTCTTGTTCTCAGTCTTGCTGAAATATCTGAGCAACTTCTTACCCTTTAGAATTCTCCTACAGAGTGAATTTCCTGGTTTTCCACCTAAGCATAGATTAAAGTGGACCCTTCTCCAGACTCAACAATGGGTTTGTGTTATAACTGAGTCCTATTAAGACATTTAAGTAAAATGTATCAATTAAACCATCCAGCATTTCTTCTAAGGGTTAAGGACTGTTAGTTACTAAGACATTGATTTCTGATTCTTATTAAAGGACTGAATTTTTGCTGGCCTCATATAGTAAACTAGAGGCCCGGTGCATGAAAATTCATGCACTGGAGCGGGGAGTGTCCCTCAGCCCGGCCTGCCCACTCTCACAGTCCAGGAGCCCTCAGGGGCGATCAGGGGAAGGCGACGCCCCCATCACACCTCTGCTGCTGCCACTGCCGGTAGCGCAAGCCTCGGCCAGCCCTGATTACCTGAACCTCGGGCGGCCCTGGGCGGCTGGGCAGCTGATATCTGAGGCTTTCCTGCACCTCGGGCCAGCCCTGGGTGACTGGGGGGCTGAGGGGACTGGGGGACTCTGGAGGCAGGAGCGTGGAGGGGACTGGGAGCCACCATCTTGTGGCTGTGGGCGCCGCCATCTTTGTGAGGGTGTGAGGGTCAATTAGCATATTCCCTCTTTATTAGATAGGATTGGGAAGTATTTTGATCTCTTCTATTTTCAGAAATATTTTGTGCAGAGTTGATATTATTCCTTTCTTAAATGTTTGGTAGAATTTACCAGTGAAGTATCTGGGCCTATACTATTTTTAGTGGGAAAATACTAAACTATGAATTCAATGTCTGTAATAAATAGAGGATTACCTATTTCTTTAGTAAGTTTTATAAGTTTGTATCTTTTATAGAATTTATACATTTCTTCTAAATTGTAAACTTTGTTGGCATTATTTAAACTTTGTTAGGATTTATTTTTATTCCTAATATTGGAGATTTGTATTGCTTCTTTTTTATTTCTTGATTGGTCTAGAGGCCTGGTGCACGGATTCGTGCACTGGTGGGGGTCCCTCGGCCTGTCCTGTGGGGATCTGGCTGAAACCAGCTCTCGGACATCCCAAGGGGTCCCAGATAGCCAGAGGGCGGTTCTCGAGTGACACACCCTGGAATCCGGCTCCCTTCTCTCTGGTTCCTAAATCACAGCAGCTCAGCAGCTCCTGTGTTGAGCATCTGTCCCCTGGTGGTCAGTGCACGTCATAGCTACTGTTGGCCGGTAGAACCTTCTGAGGGTTGCTTAGGCTTTTATATTTCTTGATTGGTCTAGATAGGAGTTTATCTATTTTGTTGATATTTTCAAAGAATAAGATTTGTGCTTTGCTAATTTTCTTTATGGTTTGGCTTTTTATTTCATTGATTCTTATGCACATTTTTATTATTTCTACTATTTCCTTCATTCTATTCTTTTTTTTTTCTTTTCTTTTTCTAGTTTCTTAGAATAGAACTTTAGGTCACTAATTCTTGACTTTTTTTCTTTTCTTATATGTACTGAAAGCTATACACTTCCCTTTTAGCACTGCCCTAGCTGCATCCCACAAATTTTGATGTTATATTTTAATTACTATTTAGTTTGAAGTAGTTTTTATTTTTTTGCTGATTTCTCCTTGGTCCATAAATTATTTTTAAGTATGCTATTTAATTTCCAAATATTTGTAGGTTTTTGAGATAACTTATTTTTAATATACTTCTGTTATAATCAGAAAATGCACATATTCTGTGTTATTTTAATCCTTTTAAATCTATTGAAACTTATGTCCCAGCAAGTGGTCTGTCTTGGTGAATAGCCCATGTACACTTGAATGTGTACCTTATATTGGTAGGTGTAGTATTTTATAAATATCAGGTTAGCATGTTTCATAGTGTTGTTCAGATCATATATGTCTTTACTGAGTTGTTGACTAGTTTTTCTGTCAATTGATAAAAGACATGTATGTAGCCCTGGCCAGTGTTGCTCGTTGGGTCAGCACATCATTCTATATACCAAAAGGTGGTGGGTTCAATTCCTGGCCAGGGTACATACCCAGGTTGTGGATTCAATCCCCATTTAGAGTGTGCGGGAGGCAGTTGATCAGTCTGTCTCTCTCACATTGATGTCTCCCTCTCTCTCTCTCTTCCTTCCTCTCTAAAATAAATATAGAAACAAAAAAGACATTATGTATTATAATATTAACTAAGTAAACTGTGAAAAGTTGAGGATATCTACACTAATAAAAGAGAAAGATGCAAATTGACCATACCTCCATGATGCCCACTAGCCAATCAGGAGTGAGTATGCAAATTAACCCAACAAAGATGGTGGGTTAATTTGCATATGCAGGCACGGAGCGAAGACTGAAGACTGAAGACTGAAGGCTCTGCCAAGCCTGAAGGCTGAAGGCTTGGCTCCGCTGAAGGCTGAAGACTTCGCTCTGCTGTGGCCTGGGTCCCGGGTGCCAGAGGAAAACCAGTGCCAGCAGCCAGGGGAAGGAAGGCCTATTGCACGAATCTTTGTGCAACGGGCCTCTAGTATATAATAATTTCTGAAACAACTATATATTAATAAACAACTACATATTAATAATATACTGGCAAAAAAGAATTGAATTAATGATAGCACATTAGCCAATCTTTTTAAAAACATCTTTTATTTCTTACAAGTATGCTGTTAGGGGAAATAGACTGGAAATGAAGTGAAAATGGAGATTAACTCACAGGAAAGGCTTTTTTTTTGTGTGTGTAAAGTTACAAGAATGACCAAATAAAATGATTTTTCTAGAAAGTTTTGAGTATTAAAATTTATTAACTTTAGAGCACAAATAAATTGGAAGTAGTAGCCACTTTGAAAATAAGAAAATGTTTAATTCAAAATTTATAAATTATTAAAACAAATTATTTTTAATAGCTACTACAAAAGAAGATAAACTCTTAGAAGATACAGACGAAACATTGACTGAAGGCGGAGAATCATATTTAGAGGATGAGGAATCAGAAGAGGAAGATTGGGAAGGAAGTTCCAGTTCCTTTCAAGATTATTACAAGGAAACCACTGGAGGTATTATTAGTTTTGTATCAGTAATTGCCACTGTTTTAAAGATAAATTGCCCAAACTGAACAGTCATACTAGTAAATCCATAGAAAGAAAAATCTGCAGGATGTGTAAGGGTGGCCAAAGGAAAAGCATGGGACATATACAGTACGGTGGGTTAGTAGCTCTGGGGCTGTCTTCTCCATTTCTGAGGCTCACAGAGAGCGCTCCCATCCTGTGTTCTGGAGCGCGGGATGGTCTAAGCAGTGCTCTACCCTAGATCCATGAGAGTAACTCTCCCTTGGAACCGATTGGGAGTTGCTCTTTGAGACCACAGAATCATGAGCCAAGCTCAGCTTTTGCCCGATGCACACAGGCATGCCGGTTCTTCCTCCCATGTTCTCTGGTGGGTGGCAGCCTATGTTCGGGCCAGTAGTGGTACTTACTGCTAGAGTATTGTGGGCTAGGTTTCACCAAACACTCTTCTTAGTTATAATATTTTAATTTTTTAGACTCTCGGTCTATGGAAACCTCTGGCTCAGCTGCAGAAGAGGCAGAGGAGGAAGTTAAGAAGAAAATATCAGAGAGCTTCTTTTACGATTATATGGAGATGGTTTCCATGCCTTTTGTGACTCCGGATTCGGACATACCACTGGAACTTATCATACTTGTGTATCCACTCCAGTTACATATGTATACTTGGCATTTCAGCTTCTTAGGTCAGGGGTTGGCAAACTACAGCCCCATGAACCAAATCTGGCCTCCCACCTGTTTTCCTAAATAAAGTTTTATCGGAACATAGCCACATTCATTCATTTACATTTTGTCTATGGCTGCCATCACACTGTAAGGGCAGAATTAAATAGTTACAGGAGAGCCCATCTGGCCCACAAAGCCTAAAGTATTTACTACCTGGCCCTTTAAGGAAAAGTTTGCCAACCCCTATCTTAGGTACCTCTAAGAAGCTTGGCCCTTAGAAACTTAGAAATGCATGATCTTAATTTAAACTAAGCTTTTGTTTGATACCAAGTAACCATAAGGAGATATGATGCTTTACCAGCTTCCTTCCGTGAGACATGGTGTGCAGGGGAGCAGAAAGCCTCTCACCCCTTTCACCTCCTTGGCCGATAGTTACTGCCCCTGGTCTCCTGTCTGCCCTGCTCCTGCTGCCGCTCCCACGTGCTGATGGCGCTGGCCCCACTCACACCCGCTGACAACAGTGGGTGTGAGCAGCAGCTGCTGCCCCAATTGCCCCTCTGGAGCAGGGGGAGGTGGAGAAGCCCTCAGGGGTGATCAAGGCCGGCAGCCGCTGCTCACACCCACTGATGGTGCCCAGTGATTGGGACCAGCGCCAGGCGCGGGCAGCAGGTGCAAGTGGCAGCTCTGTCACCGGTTGTAGGTGTGAGCAGGGCTCTGGCACTGGCAGCAGGTGTGAGCAGGGCCAGCACTGGCAGCAGGTGTGAGCGTCCGGTGGGACCACAGTACACGCAGGAGCAAAGAATTTTCAGTACACCAGAGGCTCGCCCTGATGACAGCGACTGGTGCTCTGCCTTGGTCTGGCGCTCCGCTCACCTGCTCCACCATCCCATCACTTCTGATGCCTGCCATGTTCTGCACGCACCCCCTGTTGGTGAGCAAATGTCAGAGTGACTGATTGTTTGGTTGTTCGGTTGTTTGGTTGTTCTGCTGTTAGGTCTATTTGCATATTAGGGTTTTATATATATAAATAGAAGATGGGTTTTCCAAGAAGACAACCCTGAAAAAGTGGGACACAAAAGAACAAGTTTTAATTGGTCTGGGGCATAACAAACGGTGAAGAAATGTAAGGGTGGGGATGACTGACAAGGGGGTTTAGTGTTTACCATCACTTTATGGTGCTAGGTTTGCAAGGTGGATAGTTAGGAGATGGTTTCCTGGGAGGTCCTTGGCCAGCCTTCAAATGGGCAGTGGTTATGCCCACATGGATGGCCTCGACCAGTGGTCGGCAAACTTATTAGTCAACAGAGCCAAATATCAACAGTACAACGATTGAAATTTCTTTTGAGAGCCAAATTTTTTAAACTTAAACTTCTTCTAACGCCGCTTCTTCAAAATAGACTCACCCAGGCTGTGGTATTTTGTGGAAGAGCCACACTCAAGGGGCCAAAGAGCCGCATGTGGCTCGTGAGCCGCAGTTTGCTGACTATGGGCCTAGACCACTGACGGGCCTCTCATGAAAGATGTGCTTACAGAGGTAGGGTGGTGTACCTCCTGACTCAGTTTGGCTTTTTACATAGAGATACAACATGTTGTTATAGTTTCTAACTCTGTTTCCATCCCAGATGTAACCAAAACGAATTTCACCTTGAATCTCATAACCTGGAGTTCTCTCTCTTGAGTGCTTGTTGTTTGTGATTTTTGGTGTTGATTTTTTTTGTGTTGTTGTTGTTTTGTCTTTGGATAAGTTACTGACGAAAGTTATGCTCTCAGCTTTCTTCTAGCCTATGTTTGTAAATGGGATGGCATGTGAGAGTCCTGGGGAACTTTTCCCGGTCATATTCTGATAACTTTCTAGACCTATAATCATGTGCAGAGGGGCTTGGGCTTATGCACTTTGACAAGCTTCTCATGAATTCCCTGAGATATTTAAAATGTTATCCAAATCAGAGTTTGAGGATTTTTTCACCTAATTTAAGAACAAAATTGCATTAGGAATAAATAAATAAAAATTCCGAGTTTCAGAGTGAAATTCAACTACATCAACCGCAAATCTTTACCCAAGAACATGAATTTTAAAAATATATTTATTTCATGTCACTTTCCTTGTCTCTAGGATGGTTATATCGTGTTACTTCTTTTCCTTAGCAGTTTCTCTTCAGACATTCCTTTGGCTATGACTGCAAAAAGCGGGCCAACCTACAGCTGCTGGACAGCCATACCATCATGTACATCGCCGGGAACCAGCTGATCATTCTGAATTTGAAAACCAAGGAACAGATGTACCTGCGAAGTATTGGTGGTACAGGAATTGGTGTCATTGGGGTATGCCTTCAGTAACTTGGGGAAAAAATCCATCTTCTTTGATTGATTGCTCCGTGGACCAGCCAGGGAGGTGCCAACACCACGCGCAGCTTTGTGGGGTCCCGTGAGATGCACAGCAGTCTTTATTCCAAGGCATTCTCGACTCAGTGACTCCAGCCACAGCCTTCACGGATGGCATCTCCGTGCAATATTGCAATGTTTCATTCGTAATATTATCATCCCACTTTTCAGATAAGGAATCTGGGGCTTACGGAGGTTAAGTGACTTCCCCATGATCACGCAGGTCTTTTCACACTGAACGCTCTGTTGCTATTCTGCAAAAATAGTGGAATGCATAACACAAATGATAATTCAAATAACAAATAAGAGATAAATGCCAGATAGATGCAAGTTATCTAATTGAACACTTGGAGATGAAGTATAGATATACATTCAGTACTTTCCAGCCGATGACAAGAGGACGTGTGTGTGATTGGGAGCCTGTCTCTTCCTTCTGCTCGGCTGTCTGTCCCCATCAGTCATTGTCTTTCTTGTAGCATCAGCCGCTCTTCCTTAGGCTCCTCATCCTCAGCATCAGAGCGTTCCAAACCCACCAGTTCTCATTTTAAAGGGCCCCTCTCTTACCACGCAGTCTCTTTACCCACTTTTGTTTTGATCCTTCCTTTGAAGCCAAGCTTCAGCTGTCTCCTCTGCCCTCCCCTCACGGAAGCTGCCTTTACTGGCGTGAGCGCCGGCTCTCTGGGGGGCGAATCTGGAGAACACCTTTTGAACTAGATCTTACGTGACCTCTTCATGGCAGTTGGCCCCTGGATGAAACGTGTCCCTTGGCTGTTTTCTACTCCGTGCTCCTTAGAAGCAGGTGTTCGTAGATCTGCTCTTATCAGTAACACAGCTTGAGGGGCGCTCCTCGGTGTCTTTGGCCTCTTGCGAGGGGCATCTGTTCAGATTATGCTGTGTGAGACAGCGAGGGGAGGGAGGAGGAACCGGGTTTGGGGCTCATACAGCAGTAGTTCTTTATGAGAGCGTTTCTAGAAAGATCGTGATCCAAACACAAGTCTGCCCTGCCCTTGCCCTGCCTGCCGGGGGTGAGTAGACCGGATGGAACTGGCAGGTGCAGCGCCCACTTCACAGCACCTGCAGAGGCAGAGGGCTCCCAGCAGGAGGCTGAGACTGGGCCAAGCTAGCAGGGGGTAGACCAGACCTAGTAGGACATTGAGATTACAAGTGGAAGTGAGTGTGGAGCTTTAGAAGATTCTCTTTAAAAAAAATTTTTTTTTAAATTACCATTGATGTACAATATCATATTAATTTCAGGTGTACAAGCCTGTGATTAGACATTTATATACCTTACAAAGTGATCACCCTGATAAACCTAGTACCCATCTGACACCATACATAGTTATTACAATATTATTGACTATGCTAGAGGCCTGGTGCATGAAATTTGTGCACTGAGAGGAGGGTGTCCCTCAGCCCAGCCTGCACCCTCTCCAATCTGGGACCCCTTGGGAGATGTCTGACAGTCGGACATCCCTCTCACAATCCAGGACTACTGGCTCCCAACTGCTTGCCTGCCTGCCTGATCACGCCCTGATCACTCCCCTGCCAGCCTGATCAATGCCTAACTGCTCCCCTGCCAGCCCGATTGCCCCCAACTACCCTCCCCTGCTGGCCCGATCGTGACCAACTGCCCTCCCCTGCTGGCCTGGTAGCCCCCAACTTCCCTCCCCTGCCGGCCTGATCTTGCCCCCAACTGCCCTCCTCTGCCGGCCTGATCACCCTTAACTGCCTCTGCCTTGGCCCCCACCACCATGGCTTTGTTCGGAAGGAAGTCATATGTCTGGAAGATGGCTGGTCGACCCAGTCTAATTAGCATATTACCCTTTTATTAGTATATTATATAGGATTCTCTGTGCTATACTTTATATCCCTGTGACTGTTGTATAACTACCAATCTGTACTTCTAAATCCCTTCACCTTTTTCACCCACCCCTCTCCCATTGGCAACCGTTGTGAGGATTCTTTTTATTTTTTTTTTATTTTTATTTTTTATTTTTTATTTTTAATATATTTTATTGATTTTTCACAGAGAGGAAGGGAGAGGGACAGAGAGCTAGAAACATCGATGAGAGAGAAACATCGACCAGCTGCCTCCCACACACCCCCCACCAGGGATGCGCCCGCAACCAAGGCACATGCCCTTGACTGGAATCGAACCCGGGACCCTCGAGTCCGCAGGCTGACGCTCCATCCACTGAGCCAAACCGGTTTCGGCAGTTGTGAGGATTCTTGATCTGAGGAGTGAAGCTGGGTGTTGGCAGTGGGAATGAAGAAGGTAAGGAAAGCCGGAGGCCCACAGATAGAACTTAGATTGGCCATGGAAACAGGATACAGTGAGATAGAAGCATGAAAGATAATCTCACATTTGTTTCTGACTTGATCATGTACCTATACATAGCATGTGTACAAGATAAAGTCCCTGTCCTCAGGGGATTTGTTATAAGACTAATTAGTAAATTCAGCAAGAATCTCTATATACAAAAGCCTAAGCAGCCATTAGGACCAAACAACTGGAACGACTGGTTGACCAGTCGCTATGACATGCACTGACCACCAGGGAACAGGTGTTCAACGCAGGAGATGCCCCCTGGTGGTCAGTGCGCTTCCACAGCCAACCTCCTGCGGCCCCTCCCCTGGCCGGCTAGGCCCCCCCACCCCAGGCCAAGGGACCCCACCCATGCACGAATTTGTGCACCAAGCCTCTAGTTTATTATATAACATTCATTGTCCAACACTACTCAGAACATGCAGGGATTTAAATGAAGAAGGGTTCATGACCTCTATGAATTCAAAGAATTTAAAATCCATCTAAAGAGATAAAACAATATTAAAAAGCAAATCACCAAAAATTAGATGTATACAAGTACATGATATTGTGGCACCAGCTGTGTGCAAATATTGAAGGGCCCAGATGTGAGGGTCTTGGGTTCTATGGAGGGAGTCAGTCAGAGGCCGTCCTGAGGTATCATGAGCCCTGAATCCACACCATCTACAGAATACTGAGCAACATCTAACGATCACTTATATTTCTATCACTTTTTGGCCCACAATAGTTTTGAAATTTTCATCTTTCTGTTTTGTTATCCAATAATTTGGTCGGAGGTCAGCCGTTAGAGGATAGTGTGATCAAGAATGCTCTAATTGTAATCCTCACCTCCTGGACTCGAGCAGCTGTGTTCCCAGGGGTGTTTTCTGAGTGTGCTGGACAGAGCAGGAGCCTGGCCCCCACTGCCCAGGTCAACTTCATTAAAAAAAGTTTTTATCTTTATTGTTGAAAGTACTACAGATGTCCCCTTTTTTCCCCATTGACCCCCTCCAGCTCGCACCCATGTCCATGGGTTATGCATACATGTTCTTTGGTTAATCTCTTTCACCCACCCAACCACCCATCCCCATCTTCCCTCTGAAATTCGACAGTCTATTCCATGCTTCTAGGTCTCTGGAACCATTTTGTTCATCAGTTTATTTTGTTCACTAGATTTTTCAAAGGAGTAAGATCATGTGATACTTCTCTGACTGGCTTATTTCACTTAGCATAATACTCTCCAAGTCCCTCCATGCTGTCTCAAAGGGTAAGAGATCCTTCTGTTTTTACTGTTGCATAGTATTCAATGGTATAAAGGTACCACTTGGGCTGTTTTCAAATCTTAGCTATTGTGAATTGTGCTGCTATGAACATAGGGGTGCATATATCCTTTCTGATTGGTGATCCAGGTTTCTCAGGATATATTCCTGTAAGTGGGATCACTGGGTCAAATGGCAGTTCCATATTTAATTTCTTGAGGAAGCTTCATACTGTTTTCCATAATGGCTGCATCAGTCTGCATTCCCACCAGCAGTGTATGAGGGGTACCTTTTCTCCACAACCTTGCCAGCACTTGCCATTTGTTGATTTGTTGATGGTAGCCATTCTCACAGGTGTGAGGTTATACCTCATTGTCATTTTAATTTTCATCTTTCATGATCAGTGACTTTGAGCATTTTTTCATATGTCTCTTGGCCATTGGTATGTTCACTTTGGAGAAGTGTCTATTTAGGTCCTTTGTCCAGTTTTCAATTGGATTGTTTATCTTTCTTTTGTTAAGTTGTATGAGTTCCTTGCATATTTTGTATATTAACCCTTTATTGGATGTGTCATTAGCAAATATGTTCTCCCATACAGTGAGTGGGCTCCCTTTTCATTTTGTTGATGGTTTCTTTTGTTGTGCAGAAGCTTTTTATTTTGATGTAGTCCCATTTGTTTATTTTCTCTTTTGTTTTCCTTGCCTCAACTTCATTTTTAAATATTTTGACAAGGTTATGAGAAACCTGTGAGAAATGTGTTAAGGGGCATATAAGCTATCTTCTAGAAAAGATGGGGTGAATATATATGGTGAGTGTAAGTAAATGACTTACTAGTTCCGGGGTCCCCACTAAAAATGAAGCAAAACACCAAAACTCAACCCCTCAGTAGCGTCCTATCAGAAAGCACAGAAACTTTTTCACTTACTACAGGTAAGACCTAGAAGGATAAAAGAGTTGCTTGAATCCCCATTCAGGTTTCTGAGACCACAAGTCCTACGTAATATTTATTTGTAAATGGATATCTAGAAAGATATAGTCTCAACCCATATCCTCCTAACTCCTTGGAATCTACCCTTTTTTAGTTACATTTGCTTCTTGGCTCCAACATCTGGCTTGAATTCTGTCTCTGATGTTTACCAGCTGTATAACTTTCAAGCAAGCTCCTTAACCTCTCTGTGCCTCAGTTCCTCATCAATAAGATGGGAGTGGTAATGGTATCCCAGCTCATACGGTTAATGTGAAATTTAAGGGAAATGATGCTTATATAAAACCTAGATTAGGGTCTGGCACGTAGTAAGCCCTCAATAAATGTTAGCTGCTTTCAACGTTATACTTATTCTACCGAGTGTCCATCCTATAAATCAAAGCCATGTTTCAACTCGAAGTGGTAGGTTTTTACTTGACTGGAAGAGAAAGAGGCAACCTGCCAGTAGGAAGTCAGCCTATCATAGGTCTTATCAGCCATGTGTGGAGGGAAGAAAATGATCTGCAACATTGTCTTGGGTACCAGAACTTCCAGTGCAGTCTGTATCAGAACCAAGCCTCTGGTCCTTAGGAGTATAATCTGGAGTTGCACAACAGTGACTGAAAATAGAAATTTGTAAGTATAATATGTGTTTGAAATAGCTTATTCTTATAACAATCTATTCTGATTTTGATTTTTTTGGCTACCCATTTACTCTTCCTGTATGTTGGCTTACCAATGAACCAAAGTAACAGAAATGAACATATGATTCTATCCAGTTTATACCTCTATCGTTTGAAATGCTGGCACCAAATAATTGATCCAGAGCACGTTTATTATATTTCCCTTTGTGTCTGCCTTGAAAATGGTGTGACTTTCTTACTTCTAGTAAGTTTGCATTAATTTGTATTAAGTTTTTCCAAGGCAAAAATTTTAAAATTGGGATATAAACTATTCTGGAAACATGCATTTTTCTATACTAAAATTTAGGTTGATGTATATGAAGGGTAAACAATTCATCCGAATTAGTGGTTCCCAAGGAGTGGTTTTCAGGCCACAGCATCAACCTCACTTGGGAGCATGTTAGAAATGTAACTGCACATCCGTGAGCCGCAGCCCTGACTTACTGAGTCAGACCCTCTAGTGGGGGGCGTGCAGTCTGCGCTTTCGTAAGCCCTCCCTGGGATTCTGATGCACTCTAACCACTGAGAATCACTGTTCCAGCTCTTCTGAAAATGACTGTTAATAAAAGTAAAACTTAAAATGAGCATTCTAGTTTTCAGTTAAATCATATCCATCATCAAGTATGTATCTATTGGAGTGGATCCTAACAAACAAATTGTAAGACAACAGTTGCTAAATACTGCATTAATAGGACTATTTATATGAAAATCTCTGCTTTATTATTTTAGTGAGATTTTATTTTTTTGCAGGTTCACCCTTATAAAACTCACTTCGCAGTCGCTGAAAAAGGAGTTGCCCCAAAGATAATCATCTATGAATATCCTTCTCTGAGGCCCTACAGAATCCTTCGGGGTAAGTCCAGTAGAATCGTTAAAACACCGGTGTTCGCCCTATCTGGTTTTGCTCAGTGGATAGAGCTTCGGCCTGCAGACTGAAAGGTCCTGCCTGGGTTTGATTCAGGTCAAGGGCACGTGCTCAGGTTGCAGGCTCTATCCCAGTAGGGGCGTGCAGGAGGCAGCCAATCAATGATTCTCTCTCATCATTGATGTTTCTGTCTCTCCCTCTTCCTCTTCCTTCCTCTCTGAAATCAATAAAAATATATTAAACAAAACAAAACAAGACAGTGTTCAAGGTCAACAACATTCTGAAGGACATGCAACATTATTATATCAGTCAGGGTCCTCCAGAGAATCAGAACTAATAGAAGATCGAAGAGAGACATGGTCTCAACCCATTTCCCCCTAAATCCTTGGAATCTACTATCTTCCCCCTTTATTTAAAGGAATTGGCTTATGCAATTGTGGGGGCTGGCAAATCTGAAGTCTGTAGGACATTGCCTGTTAGATCTGTCCAATTCTGAGAGATGGGTATTGAAGTCTCTAAATATCTTAGTAGATTCATGTATTTCTTCTTGAAGTTTTTGTCTGTTTTTGCCTCATATAGTCTGATGCTCTGTTGTTAGGGACATACATGTTAAGAATTATGTCTTCTTGGAAAATTGAAACCCTTTATCATTAGGTAATGCCCTTCTCTATCTCTGATAATTTTCCTTATTTTGAAGTCTGCTCTATCTGAAATTAATATAGCTACTCCTGCTTTCTTTTGACTAGTGTTAGCAAGATATATTTCTCTCCATTCATTTACTTTTAATCTACATATGTCTTTATATTTAATATGTAGTTGAGTCATGTATTTGATTCACTGTGATTCACTCTGTCTTTCAATTGGTACATTTCGACCACTGGCATTCAAAGTGATTATTTATATAGTTGGATTAATATCTATATTTATTAGTTTTCTATTTGTTGCCCTGTTCTTTGTTCCTATTTTTTCTCCCACTTTTTTCCTACCTTTTGTGGTTTTAATTTTATATGATTCAATTTTTTCCCCTTTCTTAGCATGTTATATATTTCTTTTTTAAACTTTTTTTAGTGGTTACCTAGAGTTCACAATATACATTTACAACTAATCCAGGTCTACTTTCAAGTAACACTATACCGCTTCACAGGTAGTGTTAGTATCTTATAATAACAAAATAATCCTAATTCCTCCTTTCTGTGCCTTATATCATTGCTGCCATTTATTTCACTTATATATAAGCTTACATTCTTTTCACTTATCTATAAGCATACCTATATACTCAAATACATTGTGGCTATTATTTTGAACAAACTGTTATCTGTTACAACAATTAAGAATAAGAAAAAAGTTTTAATTTTACCTTCACTTATTCCTTCTTTGATACTCTTCCTTTCTCTGTGCATATCATAGTTTCTGATCTCTGTTATTTTCCTTCTCTTTAAAGAACTCAACATTTCTTGCAAGGCAGGTCTACTGGAAGCAAATTCCCTTTATATTTGTCTGTCTGCAGGATGATTTCACTGGGTACAGGATTCTAGGCTGGTGTTTCTCTTGTCTCAACACTTTAAATATTTTATTCCACTTTCTCCTTGCTTGCCTGGTTTCTGAGAAAAAGTTGGATTAATTCTTACCTTTGTTCTTTTGTCAGTAAGGGACGACCCCCCCACCCCCCAGCTTCTTTCAATATTTTTTCTTTATCTTTCAGTTTCTGTAGTTTTGGGGACATTTATCCTGGCTGGTGTTCTCTGAACTTCCTGGGTTCATGGTTCGTTGTCTGATGTCAATTTGGGGGAAATTCTCAGTCATTATTGTTTCAAATATTTCTTCTGTTCCTTTCGGTCTTCTCTCTCTGGTGATCCCATTACACATATGTTGCACCCGTTGTAGTTGTCCCTCAGCCCTTGGCTATGCTGTTCTGTTTTTATCAGTCTTTGTTCTCTTTGCTTTTCAGTTTTGGAAGTTTCTGTTGACATAGCCCCAGCTGTGTCCAGTCTACTAATAAGCCCATCAAGGCATTCTTTATTTCTGTTACAGTGCTTTTAATCCCTAGCATTTCTCTTTTTGGTTCTATTTTAGGATTTCCATCTCTCTGCATACATTGCCTCTCTGTTCTTACATGTTGTCTGTGTTATCCATTAGAGCCCTTAGCATATTAATCGTAGTTGTTTTGAATTCCTGATCTGATAATTCCAGCATCTATGCTGTCTGGTTCCAATGCTCGCTCTGTCCCCTCAAACTGTGCTCCATGCTTTGATATGCTGTATGATTTTTTCTCGAGAGCCAGAGTTGATGTACGCAGCAGAAAGAACTCCTTTAAGTGGGCCTCTAGGCGTGGTGGTAAGGTGTAGGGGGAGGGGAAGCATCCTCTAGTCCCATGATTAGGCCTCAATTTTTAGTGAGCCTGTTCTTCTGAACTGTGAACTTTAAAATGTTACTCAGTACTTTTCTACCCCCAGAGGTGGGAGAGGATGGCTAGAGTGGACTGGAGTTGGGGACAGGCACGCCTTGGAGATATTGCAGGGTTGGTCCTTTTATTTTTATTGTCAGATTATTATTCAAGATTGAGCAACTTTACAGTAACATCTGCAACACTGCAGCTTTAATCTCTTAGTTTATTTTTAAATATTCTTAGATTACCCCCTCTCTTCCTCTGCAATCAAGCAAATATTGCAGTAACGTGAGTTGTAATCATTTTGTTGGTGGAGCGCTTGCCTTCAATTTGTACAAAGCACAGCATCTGTGAAGACAGTTAAGAAAGGGCAGTAAACGGGCAAGCCTGTGTTTTAGTTACTCCTTATAATACCCCAGCTTTGCAGGCGCTGTAATTGGTTTCTCCTGAGGGCAGGCCTTATTCCTCTCCTGAGGGCAGGCCTTATTCCGAACAGACTGCTGGGGCATTTCCAGAGGCTCCTTTCCCCCTCCCTCTGACGGGAGTCGCAGGGGGTTTTTCTAGACGTTTACTGTGGAAGCCTGGTCGCGCCCTTGGAGGTAAAGCTCACAACACTGTTAGGGCCACTTTATGACCGGGTCCCCCTGGAGTTTTTTACTCTCAGACTGGTCCACACAGAGCTTCCGGCAATTTGTCAGCAACAGTTCAGGTTCTGTTTGTTTGTTTTAATCTTTATTGTTGAAAGTATTACATAGGTCCTCCTTTCCCCCTCTTCCAGCCGCTCCCTTCCTCTCCCCACCCCCAGGCCCTCACCACCCCATTGTCTGTGTCCACTGGTTCCCCCGCTTTTTGGCTCCTTCTACCCCTGATCCCCGTATTCACCTGTCAGTCTCTCCGGTCTTGAGGTTAACGGTTTGGCTGGGCCCTTGCCTCTCTTGTGGACCCAAGAAGAGTTGTCAGTTTTTCAGTCTGTTCAGCTTTTCACTTGTTAGGACGGAGTCGTGACTTCCTAGCTCCTTACCAGGAAACCTGAAGTCGTCAACTTTTATTTCGTGATTGTCTCCCTCCCCGCCCCACTGGCAAATTTAAAATTATAGATTGAGTTCTTTCTGCTAGCATGCCTTTGTGCCCCCCTCCCCCACTACATAAAATGGAATGTTTTCTCAAGTTGTTTTTCTCACGTAAAATGTGATTAGGATTTATTTATCCTCCATCTATATTATGTAATTCTTTCTAAAACCAAGGGTAATGAACGGTGTTAGAATTATTTATTTAGCATCCTTCTATAAATACACATCATGAAGGGGTCTCTCTCTTCTATCAATACACATCATGAAGGGGTCTCTCTCTCTCTCTCTCTCTCTCTCTCTCTCTCTCATTCTCTTTCACCTCTCCTGTGTGTGTGTTTTAAATCATACACTTTAAAAAATGAAATAAATATTGCGTCTGTTCATCACTTGCATTTCAGATGGGGCTGACTTTGGCTATGCTTACGTGGACTTTAACTACAGCGGAACGCTGCTGGCCTCTGTCGGTAGCAGCCCTGATTACACGTTGACCATCTGGGATTGGAAAGAGGAACAGCCCATACTGAGGACAAAAGCTTTTTCCCAGGAAGTCTTTAAGGTTACTTTCAATCCTGAAGATGACGAGCAGCTCACTACAGCAGGATCGGGCCACATCAAGTATGTGTGTGACTGATGCCGGTGCTAGGGGACTATAGTGAGGTATTTTCTTAGGGAATCGACCAGCGGGAGACATTTTTGCTGATGTTGTTAACATTGAGATATCTTTAAAATGTGTTATTTTTAAAGTTAACTAATTCGATATGGGGATTTATTACTGCAGATAGCACCGACAAAAGAAGGGCATTTAATAAAGTTAGCCTGCTGCCGTCTTAGAAGCTGTACCTCCTAAAACAGTTTGTATATTGTCTGCCTAAAGTTGGCATAGTATTTCCAAATTCATACTGAACTTTCACATTGCCTGTTAAATTTGTTGTTTGAAGCAATATTGTATGATGGATAAGCTATTTTGGCATATTAATCAGATGAATGAATAAAGGTAATAATATTTGTGACTATGAAATATATAAATGCTTTGAGGTAGGTACATTCAGTCTCTCTCTTGTCTGCAGGTTCTGGGAAATGGCTCAAACATTCACTGGTCTCAAGCTTCAGGGCTTCTTAGGTCGATTTGGCAAAACAGCCACTACCGATATAGAAGGCTACATGGAGCTCCCAGATGGGAAGGTGAGTACAATGATGAAACTATGTCTTCAAGTGACGTGCACATATGAAGGCACATTATGCATTCTAAAGGGCACTGCCAATATTAGCAATAACAGATCCTATAATTGTGAATATAGTGAGCATTTAATTTTGTCTCTTCAGATGATCAATTTAATTAACATATTTCCATGAAATTGTCATAACCCACATGCACCCATCATTGCTATTTTGTTTTTCTTAAACCTCACCCAAGGATATTTTCCCACTGATTTTTAGAGAGAGTGGAAGAGAGAGGGAAAGACAGAGAGAAATATCGATGTGAGAGAAACATATCGATTGGTTGCCTCCTGCACGAGGCCTGGGCCCTGACCAGGGAGGAACCTGCAACCGAGGTACGTACTCTTGACCAGTTCGAACCTGGGACCCTTCTGTCCACAGGCCGACACTCTGTTCACTGAACCAAAAAGGCTAGGGCTTGCTATTTTGTTTTTAATAAATATTATACACAATATGCAGACATTTTCCTCAGTTAATATAATGATATCCTTGTCACTTTTATTTGTCATGGAGTTGCAGTGTTTATCGTTCCCTTCTTTTCTTTTCCATGATGCTTCAAGAGGATTTACTAGGTCAAAGGTTATATACTGTCTTGTGGCTTTTATTTTTATTGTCAGATTATTATTCAAGATTGAGCAACTTTACAGTAACATCTGTAACACTGCAGCTTTAATCTGTTAGTTTATTTTTAAATATTGTTAGATTACTCCCTCTCTTCCTCTACAAAAAGTATAGGCATATTACCTATAGAATTAGTTCTCCATTAATATTATATTTGGTTTCCTATTAGGATTATTTTTGTGATCATTTCAATTATAAGTAAATACCAGTATACAAATATTACTCTAAGGAAAAAAATGGTCTAGTCCTCTATCTAATGGGATGGGATGTTCTTAATTTGAAATCATGGCATGTAGGAGGAAATAAAAAGCATTGGATGCTGGCTAGGCAATAGTATATCCAAACCTATAAGATGATTGTAAATTATTCCACCTTCAAATTCTGAATACTGTAAGAATTAAGTTATATAAAGATTAATAGAACCTTTGTTAAAAACATGGTGTGAGATGTATCTTTAAAAGGTTCAGTAGAGATTGTGTAGATGTAGGGGAGAAAAGAAGTCTTTTTAAATAAGAGAGCCACAAAAGGAAATGCTTATCATTAGGAATAAATATCAGATATTTAAAAGACTAATTAGAATAAAGATTTCATATTGGAAAAGAGTGGGGAATTAGATTGAGAAGTATGGTTAGGTCCTCGTGTGTGAGGGGTTTAACAGCCAGGCAGAACTATTATATATTGGAAAAGTAGACTTGCAAATGAAAGAAGTTGTAGATACATTTGGCCACACAATGCCAGGTGAACTAGAGGAGGGAAATCTGGAGTCAAGGAGATGAGCTAGGAAGGAAGATGTTGCTTTCCTCTAAGAAGGGGTGATCAGGGCCTAGACTTTCCTGAAGACAAATGGAACAGGAAAGACAGACATGAATGACATTTCAGAAAGGAATGCCTTGTAAGCTTTGGTGAACTTTCGTGGCTTTGGTCACTGGACAGAGAAACCAAGTCTAAATGAAGACTCTACCCCAAATGGACTGAAGCTTAATAGGTAAATAGATAAGAACAGGTAGACAAATGGGTAGAAAAGACTGAGGGAGGTCATAAGTTACTCTGGGTGAGAGGGAAGTGGGGATGCAGAATCTAGAGCAGGCTGGCAGGAATTTGGTCAGTTTCCCAAAGGGCATTCCATGGAGCATTCGTCTGCACAGCAGCTCTATGAAAGTAAGACTTCCTCTTCAAATTCCTTCATAACTGAAGTTATTCTTGGTGATTCCCAGTGAATGCCTCCAAGGAGTCCTTGAGGAGAGAAACGAGTTTGCCTTTGTTTAATCCAGCATCTGTCTCCTTAGGCAGGGGTAGTCGGAGCAGAAGCGTTTGAGCCACAGTGCCTGGTTTAGAATCCGGACTCCTCTGAGTAATTTTGAGCAAATTAGTTAACTGTCCTGTTCTTTAATTTTTTTTCTTTTGTAAAATGGAGATAATAATAGCCAGAGCTTTCCCTGGCCCACATGGTTTTGTGTGAAAAGAAAAACTGTCTCTCCTGGGGAAATAAAGTCTCAACTTGCACAGCTGTACGTATTATTCCCAATAAATGTACCTGGTTCGTATAGTTGTTATGATTACATAACTTTATGTATGTAAGGTGTCCATTAATATTACCTTTTAGGTACCGCCTGTTAAAGGTCCTAAGAACTAGTGTTTGGTGGTATGTACTTTGGGAAGTGCTGGATTAAATGGATTTACATGAGGTGGTTCCAGATGACTATCCTTCTTTGAAATTGGATACTGTTATGCTATAATCTTCTGAGTCAAGTAATGCCCTCACAACTTATCAAATATCTTATAACAGTTGATATTATCATACTTAAAAAGTAGACTCTCATCTGTCAAGAACTTTAAACATGCCTCTAATTTTTGAGCCAGTAATTCCATTCCTGGATTATGTCCTTAAGACATGTACAAAGAAATGTATAAAAGATACGTTTGGAAAAAATACCAGCAGCATACAACCTAGTCACAATAATGAAAATGATGCATAACCCTCGGAGGAAATACATCAAAATGGATTAGTGGTTCTTCCCGGGGCAGTGTGTTTTCATTTCTATATTTTCTTATTTTTTCCGTCTTAAAAATTTTTACTTCCATAATCAAGAAAAATAATCTTTTAAAAATAATTTTTTCCTACTATTTGAGTCATAAACATACACATGTGTCCGTCTTAATGCACATTCCTTCCTCTGTGCACACCTGCCAGGTGCTCTCGGGGTCAGAATGGGGCAACATGCTGGTCTGGGAAGCTGGCCTCATCAAAGTGGAGCTCTGCCGCACGGCAAGCACAGTGTGTCACCATGGCCCCATCAACCAGATCATGCTGGACGAGGGGGAAGTTATCACCATCGGGTCAGATGGATGGGTTAGGGTAAGTTTTCTTGGTTCTTGGACAGCAGCATCCACATCTAAGCCTTGCAGATCACACAGTTGGTTCTACCTGTTTTTTATTTCTCGCAAAGGTCACTTTATGAAGAAAATTAGTGGTCATTTACTTCCAGGGCCAACTCATTTTAAAGAATGCTTCTCTTATGGTTAATATTTGAATTCTAGTCAAAATTAATTTACAGCATCTGAGCTCTGACGTGTTCTGAGGGGATCTTTTGTTATGTTGATTCTGTTGCTGAAATAGTAGCCTCAGAAAATGAAAGCCCATGTTATCACAGTGTAAACAGTGGACACAGATGTTCTTCTAAAATGTCCATTATGAACAGGTCATTTTCTAGGGACCAAAGTGCCAAACATTGGTTGTTGTTTTTTCTTTTTTTAAAACTTGACCTGAGGATATGATTTTATTTATTTATTTATTTATTTATTTATTTATTTATTTATTTTTTTAGAGCCAGAGGGAGGGAAGGAGGGAGGAAGAGACAGACACATCAGTTGGTTGCTTCCTGTGCGCCCTGACCAGGGGTTGAAGCTGGAACTTAACTATATACCTTGACCTGGAATTGAACCCACAACCTCTTGGTGTACAGGATGATGCCCCAACCAATTAAGCCACCCAGCCAAGGCTTGTTGGTTATTTCTTCCTGAGTTACTAATCAGGAATATACTCAAAAGTGAGATGAGAGGGTTTGGCTATGGATGCACCCTCCTCCTTGCACCTGACACTAGTGAACTCAACTGTGGACACTCTCCTGCCCATAGTGTGGAAGGTTGCTGCTCCTGGTTATGGTCACACCTCCGTGTGTGTACCCTGCTACTGCTGACAAACCTGGAGCCTCCTGATTTGTCTTGTGGTCCCCTTGGTACAGATTCCTTCTGGGGCCTTTCATAAGGAAGTGGTAGTGTTCTCTGGATATTCTTTAGGACGTATGATTACCAGAAATAAGACTGCTTTCTAAACAGTCTGGTCATTGTTGACACCTACAGAGCGTACTATGTCTAATATATTGTTTATGCCATATCCTCTGCCTCTTACCATTGGCTTTTTGAACCCAAGTATAAATTTTTTACATTTACCATATTAAATTTAATCTTGTAAGATTTTACTCATTACTGAGAGATAGTTTATGTTCTTATTATTATGTCATACAATATATTCACTGTTCCCAAGATATGTCACCCAAAAATGACAAGGTACCAAATGGAATAAATTCTCAAGAGAAAAGTTAAGTATTTCACAGAGGATACCTTCATGGACACTGCTAATTTTTAAGGTTGCTTCTCTTTTCAAAGTCCACCCTCATCTCCTCACTCCCATTAGGAAAAATGTACCCCAAATCCCAGGCATTAGTCTGGCCCTGGGACCTGGGCCTCCAGCCACAAGGCTAATACCAATCCTCCCAGAGTCTGAGTACTGAGTCCAGGATATGGCAGGGTGTGTCAACAGAACCATCAAGACTGGGCTTTGGCACTTCACAGAGGAAGTCCTTCAGAGTCTCTTTGCTACATGAGGTGACTGTGCTCCCTCATCCTTCCTGTAGCTTTCTGGTCTCCTAAACCAAGAACAACAATCCTTATCTGGTTAGTGCAGTTTAAATCAATGATAAGGAAGAGGGATATTTTCTAATGAATACATCATCTACATTCATTTTTTTTTTTGTGCTTATAATGAAGATGGTGTTTAAATTATTAAGCGAGAAGTTCCATTTCCCCTTTCCAGGGGCCTACTAGCATATGTGTATAAAACAGGGCTTAGATGTCTTGCTGAACAAGTGAACCATTTATTCCTAATAGCCACTCCATATGCAGAAAGACCTGTCAGAAACCTTGAAATACAGATTACTTTGGGAAAATTGGAATTCTTAATCAGAGTTGTATTTTCTCACAAATCTCTATAAATACTAGTACAAAAGAATTTCTTTGTATTTATTTTCTGGCTTAGAAAACAAATTCAGAAACTGCTGTATAACTGAAGTATTTTCTTATTAATTTTATGAGATATGGGATTTTGAGACCATAGATACTGCTGATACTGTAGATGAGACTGGATTGCTAGAGATTGAGCCCATCAATGAACTTCAAGTGGACAAGAACGTTAAACTCTTCTCCATGATAAAAATGAACGAAGCTGGAAATAACTTTTGGTTGGCTCAGGTAAATTACATTCTTCCTTCTTGGCTCTTTTAAAGATACCCGGACATAAACTTAACAATTTATTGTCATTGTAAGTCCATTTTACTATTAAGACTACTATTGATACCTGAATGAAGAGTTCCTGAATTTGGTATTTTAAATGACCTATATTTTATACACAGAAAACCTGTTAGGAACATTTGTATTATGTTAAACTAACTATAAATATAATGAGATTGCTTAGTTTACAGTGTGGTTGTGTTCTAAGATATACAGAAGTTGATTTAGTTATGTTTCAGTCACACTTAAAAAAATATCCTAATATATAAAAACCCAGGGTCCGTAATGACCGAAGGCTCGACTGGCAATCCAGCACTGACTGCCAAGAAGGCTGTGGATCAGGCCCAGAGAGAAGCCGGAAGAGAGAGGCAGGGTCTGATCTACAGCTTCCGTGGCAGCTGTTGATCAGCAGTTGCCCCTCTTTTTCTCTCCGGGCTTCACCAGCAGCCATGCCTCTGTTTCTCTCTGGCCTTCTGTGGGGGCTGATGATCAACCCTGCCTCTCTGATCAGGCCTGGAGATAGGCCCAGAGACACTGGCTGGCATAGAAACCAACCAATCAGAACCAAATCTGGGTGAACCGCGAGAAGCCAATTGCTGCCTAGGAGGCACAGCTTTGGAGGTGAGATCAGGCCAGCTGACTGGCATAGAAGTTGGGGGCAACCAGGTCAGCTTACTGGCATAGAAACCAACCAATCAGAACTAAATCTGGGTGCAGTGCAAGGAACCAATGGCTGCCTAGGAGGCGGAGCTTTTGACACTGACTGGCATGGAAACCAACCAGTCAGAACCTAATCTGGGTGAACTGCAAAGGCAGAACCTAAGGTGGGGGCTGAGGAGGGATTTTAAGGGCAACAGCTATTTGGTGTAAGGTGTAAGAAAGCGGTTCAATTTTTTAATGACCAGTTTGGCAGTATAGTCATCTGGCTATCAGTCCAAATATAGGGATAATGTATTTTTGTCTGCCAAGAGCATCTCCTCCAGCTGAAAAAGTCTCCCCCCCATTTAAGCAATCCTATCCTATATAATTTATGTACACTAATAAAAGGATAATATGCTAATTAGGCAGGGTTGACTGGTCATCTTCTGGATGTCCGACTTCCTTCTGGACAAAGCCATGGTGGTGGGGGCTGAGGGAGAGAGGGCCATTGGGGGCGAGATCCGGCTGGTAGGGGAGGGCAGTTAGGGGCGATAAGGCCAGCAGGGGAGAGCAGATGGGGACAAGATCAGGCCAGCAGGGGAGGGCCGTTGGGGACGAGATCAGGCTGGCAGGGGAGGTCAGTTGGGGGCGATCAGGCAGACAGGCTGAGGCAGTTAGGGGTGATCAGGCAGGAAGGCAGAAGGGTTAGGGGCAATCAGGCAGGCAGGCAGGTGAGCGGTTAGGAGCCAACAGTCCCAGATTGCGAGAGGGATGTCTGACTGCTGGGGTACCCAATTGGAGAGGGTGCAGGCTGGGCTAAGGGAACCCCTCCCATGCATGAATTTTGTGCACCAGGCCACTAATATATATATATATATATGTGTATGTATGTGTGTATGTATATATGTGTATGTATGTGCATATATATATATATATGTTTTTAGTATTACTGTTTGTCCTTACTTTTAATCATAGGAAGAAAATTATTTTAATTTGCTAAAACTTCAAAATGATAAGACAAAATGTTATTAGGTATTTAATTTTTTAGGATTCCAGTGGAGCCATATGGAAGCTTGACCTCAGTTTTTCAAATATTGTAAGTTGCATGTTTTTTAATTTTTTTCTAATTTTTATAATAATCTTCATTATTCTTTATTAAAAGATACTTTTTCTTTCTCCATAATTGATCATTGTTCCCATCAAAAACTTGGTCAAGATATCCAATTCCTGAGAATTCATATTGTTTTCTTCTCTCTCTTCTTTCCTTATTGTTGTACATTTAAAAAGGTCTATCTCATAGCAAAAGTTACCAGAAAAGTGGCAATGACAACAGCTAGCATAGAGCACTTCACAGTTTTCATAAACATAAGCCATTTGCATTTATATTATCTCATGTAATCCTCACCCCTATCCTACTTACTAGGCAGGCAGTTGCCATCATTTTACTGATGAAGAAATGGACACTGGCATTCAAAGTGGCTTGTGCAAAATCGCACAGCCAGTACTCCATTGCTCCTAATTCCAAAGTCCAGCGTTCTTTCTGACCAATAATGCTTTTTCTTATTTCTAATCAGATAAAATCACACATATAGTTACAGGGTGATATTTGTATTTCTTTAAACTTGACCTTAATTCTATGTCAAGCTATCCTTGAGATCTAACATAATTTCTGTCTTTTGATGATTAGACACAAGATCCAGAATGCCTCTTCTCCTTCCATTCTGGAGCCGTGGAAGCCTTGGCCGTGTCCCCTATCACTTACCTTATGGCCACAACTTCCTTGGACTGTAAGTAGGAACTTTAATTAAAATATAGCTGTCCTTTTTGTTTTGTTTTCAATACAATTTTTTGTACATGTTTGATTAAACGCATTTGAGATTTTTTCCAAAAGGGGAGCCTCTTAATGGCAGTGAGATGAGTCTTTGTGGTGGGGAGAGGGCAAAAAAGGCAGCAGCCATGGTTACTGTGAGATTAAATGAGTACACAGACAGTACATCAGTCATGAAAATGCTATTCATTTTGGTTTTATTTGCGTTTGTGCTGTTCTTTTTCTTTCTATCTCCTTTCTTCCTTCTTGACTTATGGGGAAAGATGCTCTGACCAGTAGGCGAGCTTCCTGCTGGGGTCTGGCCGATCAGGACTGAGTGAGAAGGGCCGGACATGCTCTGGAGCCCTCCCATAACCTCTCCCTGGCTGGCGAACCTCCTGTGTCCCTCCCCGGCCCCAATTGTGTACTGGTGGGGTCCCTCAGCCTGGCCTGCACCCTCTCACAATCCAGGACCTCTCAGGGGATGTTGGAGAGCCTGGTTCATGAATTCGTGCACTGAGCCTCTAGTTGAATATATTCCCTATGCTATACTTTAACATTCCTGTGACTGTTCTGTAACTACCAATTTGTATTTCTTAATTCCTTCACCTTTTCCACCCAGTCTCTCAAGCCCTCTTCCATCTGGCAGTCATCAGTTTGTTCTCTGTATACATGAGTTTGTTTCTGATCTATTTATTTACTAGAGGCCCGAGGCGTGAAATTCATGTGGGGAGGGGGAGGCGTGTCCCTCAGCCCAGCCTGCACCCTCTCCAATCTGGGACATCCTCTCACAATCCAGGACTGCTGGCTCCCAACCACTCACCTGCCTCTGCTTGATTGCCCCATTTCAATTAGTGTATTCTTCGTTTTTGACTGCTTCTTTCTTGCGTTTTTCTTACCTCTGCTTTTGTTTCCTATCTCTTTGTTGAAGTTCACTAAGTTCATCTTCTTATTGAGCATCCTTATAACCAGTGTTTTGAACTTTGCACCTAGTAGATTGCTTGTCTCCATTTTGTTTAGTTATTTTTCTGGAGTTTTATTCTGTTCTTTCATTTGGGGTAGGTTTCTTTGTCTCTTAATTTTGGCTGCCTCCCCATGTTTGTTTCTATGCCTTAGGTAGAGCTGCTATACCTCCTGGGATTGGTAGAGTGGTCTTATGTAGTAGGTGTGCTGCAGAGCCCAGTGGCATAGTCTCCCCATTCACCCGAGCTGGATGCTCCATTTGTGCCCCCTGTGTGGGCTGTGTATACCCTCCTGTTGTAGTTGAGTCTTCATTGCTATTGGCACCATTTGCTGTGAGGACTGACTTTGATCACCATGGAGGATAAGCTCTACAGGGGCTGGCCCCACAGAACAGGAATTACTTCAGCAGTACTCTGGTGCCTGCTGAGTCCATCCCTTAAGTGTGTTCTCATGGAGGAGGTTGGGTGGTGCTTTGATGTGGTCTGAAGCTGTCCACCAAGTGAACTGGCTCCGGGACTTCCTGGGAGGTACAGGCCAAGGTCAACCTGTGCCCTGCCCAGAGCCTCCTGGCATGAGCTACACAATGACCTGCAGATGGCTGCTATTTGTGCTGGGTTTGGAGGTGCCCAGGAGAGACCAAGCTGAGAACTAAGGTCAGCTACCACTAGTGCTGGGCCTGTAGCCACTTACAAGAGGTACATAGCAGGGGAAAAGCCAGATGTTTCCTGTTTGAGAGATTTTGGAAAAGTGTGAAGCATGATCCAAGACAGGCCATTTGTATGGAAAAGCCACTGGAAATGGCTTGGGTTGGGTATGAAAGTTGGGTGGGGTGGGGTTTCAGGGAATCACCAGGGTGGGGAAAATGGAGACAAGTTGACAGAGACTCAAATATGGCACTTGGGTGCTGGCTCAGTGGGAGCAGGCCTCAGAAAAGAAACAATGGCCTCTGCCAGCACTTCTGTCTGGGAGAAAGCTGCCTCTCCAGCTCTCACCTCCAGGCCAGATAACTCTGTCCCTCCCTGTACATCCCTAGTGCCCAGGCACGAACTCAGAATAAGTCAATCTGAGTAAGTCTGTGTGTGGGTCCTTTCAGGGGAACGCCTGGGACTCTGTCTCACTCAGCCATAATCCAAGCTGGTTTTTATAGCTAGAAGTTAATGAGGACTTCTCTTTCTAGCACTGGAATCCTGGGCTTGGAGGCCTGGGATGGAGTTGGGATTGCTTGTTCTTTAGGGGATCCTCTGCAGCTGAAATGTCTGTCCCGATTTTTATCTGCCACATGTGGATGTGGAACCCATTCTAAGCCTCTGCCCCTCCTACCAGTTTTGATGTGGCTTCTTCTTTATATTCTTAGCAGTAGGGCTTCTATTCAGCTTGATTTCAGGCAGTTCAGAATGATGGTTCTTCTGTAGTTTAGTTGTAATTCTAATGTGGTTAAGGGAGGATGCGATTACTGCATTTATCTATGCCCCCATCTAAACCAGAACTCCCACTTATCTTCTTTATTACACATGTTTATAAATTATCCAATCAAGACTATATTTAGAAATTTTGTTGTTGTTGTTGATCCTCACCTGAGGAAGGGAGGGGGGAGAGAGAAAAACATTGATGTGAGAGAGACACATTGATTGGTTGCCTCCTGCATGCTCCCCAACTGGAATTGAACTCTCAATCCTTTGGTGAGTGGTCTGATGCTCTAACCCTTGAACTACACCAGCCAGGGCATATATAGAAATGTTTTACTAGGGAAAGGTTATTGGATTATCAGTGGATGTAGTTATTTATGGAATTTCTTATTAAAATGCTCAACATGTGAAGTGAGCCAAGGTTATTTAAAAAAGGATTACATATACATTTGTTTCTTTTAAAACTATCTTTCTATAGGCACTGTTCGAATCTATGATTTTTCTAGCAAACTTTTTTTGACTCGTGTGAAATTCAAACAAGGAGGCACCGCCCTTGCTTGGGTACCTCGTCTGGTAAGTTTATTATAATGAACTTTTACTAGATTTTATTAATAAATATAGTATACAGTGCTATTTCTTGGAAATACAGATATTTTTCGACTCTGGATTTCAGAGAAGAATAAACATTTTAAGTTAGTTTAGTCACTTAGAATGTGATAGAAATCAATGTTGACCTTGCTATTGTTGTAATTTTCTTCCTGTTTTAATGAAAATCTATTTTTATGCTACCTGCAGATTAGTAATAGTTCCATGTTACAAAGTGATTACACAACAGAACTTTTTGTATATATCCTCTATCTGCCTGGCTCTGATTTCATTAATTCTGTTTATATTTCCAGCATGCCTACCAGGTGCTGGGCCTTGTTCTGGATTCTATAGCAATGAACAAAGATAAAAATACTTGCCCTTACTGCACCTTACACTATAGTGGGAGACAAGAGTTGAAATAAAATACAAAATGTTTCAGGCTTAAAGTAGATGTGGAGATGGCTGGAGTGGAGGGGGATTTCATGATGGGATCAAGATCAGAAGGAGAATTTAGGCCAGGGGATAGAGGCAGAACAATGATTAGGCTAGAACCGTGGTCGGCAAACTGCGGCTCGCGAGCCACATGCGGCTCTTTGGCCCCTTGAGTGTGGCTCTTCCACAAAATACCACGGCCTGGGCGAGTCCATTTTGAAGAAGTGGCGTTAGAAGAAGTTTAAGTTTAAAAAATTTGGCTCTCAAAAGAAATTTCAATCGTTGTACTGTTGATATTTGGCTCTGTTGACTAATGAGTTTGCCGACCACTGGTCTAGAACAAGTAGAAACCACAGATATTTGGGTTACCAAACTTGGCTCATTCTTTATTCTAATCTTTTTACACCCTTACTGAAGTCTTTAAAATACAGCCCAAGTAATTGAATCATTTATCCAGATGGTTGTGTGATGTCCATAGAATGTTTCCTATTTTAGCCTTTCATCCAAGTTATGATCATATGGATATTATACTAGAATTAAAATGCCCCTTCTCCGTACTCCTTTGCCTTCTGGGAAACTCCACATCATTTTTGACAGGTCAAACATCATATCCTCTGCATAGCCCTTTGTGACCCCACCTTCAAATATAGCTAAGTGTTCCTTCCTCTGTCATTTTTTGTTTTCTTATTAAGGATGTGCATATACTTCTGTTACAGCACTTAGTACAGCATATTAAGATGATTTGCTTTATTATATATCCTTTCCACAAGGCTGTTTCTTTTTTGTTGTTGTTAATCCTCACCTGAGGATATTTTTTTCCATTGATTTTTAGAAAGAGGGGAAGGAAGCAATGAAAAGGGAGAGGGAGAGGGAGAGGAAAAAGGAGAGGGAGAGACCTGCATGCTTCCCGACTGGCCGGAGGTCAAACCTACAAACCAGGTATGTGCCCTTGACCAGGAATTGAACCCATGACCCTTCAGTACATGGGCCAACACTCTAACCACTGAGGAACACTGACCAGGGCAAGACTGTTTGTTCTTCATGGTGACAATCTTACCAACTCTTTGTACCTCCAGGGCCTCTACAGTTATTGGTACATTTAGAAATTTAGTAAATGTTTGTTGAATTAACAACATTCAACTGGAGTTGAATGGAATAGTTTTCTTATTCCCAATATTTTCCTAATTGCTTGGCCTCAGGCATGATCACTGTGCTCTAAAGCAGCTATCGCCAACCGGTGGTCCGTGAGGTCTGAAAGGTTGGCGACCACTGCTCTAAAGAATACCAGGGCTGCCTGGCTGGTGTGGCTCAGTGGTTGAGCGTTGACTTATGAACCAGGAGGTCACAGTTTGATTCCCCGTCAGGGCACATGCCCAGGTTGTGGGCTTGATTCCCACTGTGGGGTGTGCAGGAGGCAGCCAATCGGTGATTCTCTCTCATTATTTACGTTTCTATTTCTATCTCCTTTTCCCTCTCTGAAATCAATAAAAATATTTTTTTTTTTTAAGAGAGAATACCAGGGCTATTGCCCTTCTCCTAATGCCTTTAAGACAACAGATTTAGCACTTTCAGGCTTTGCTGGATTTATATTCCCAACCCAGACTTCTCCTCTAAACTATAGACTATATGTCATCTTTACTTTGAGATCTCCAGGGGGCTTCAAACTCTACATGGCCAAGACTAACTTAATGACTTTCTGCTTGCCCCCAGCTATCCTCCTCCAAAAGAATAGCAGCAACAAACCACACACACACCTGGCTCCTTCCAGAGTTTCCTGACTCAGTATGTATCTTAGTTGTCATCGACACCTTCCTCTGCCTCATTCCCCATGTCCATTCATTACCAACAGGGCCATTATGCTTCTTACTAAAATGTGTCTATATCCCCCTTCTCCACTACCTCACCTCAGACCGAGTTACCACAGTCGCCGTTCTAGAGTATGGCAGCCATCTCTTCAAAGGACTCCCGAAGGTCGCCTGCCTTCCATCGGGCCATCTCAGATCTACCTCACACACAGCAGCGAGGATGACATTTCTAAAATAGCAAATCTGATCATGTCACTTCCCACCCCCCAGCCCACCACTGAAAACCTTCTGATGACTTCCTGCTGTTCTTGGGATGAAGACTATTCCTACTGTGACGTGGTGCCTGCTTATTTCCCTCGCTAGCCTCTCGTGGATGCACTGCTCCCTTACTCAGTCTGCTCTGGTCAAATTATAACTTTTTTCCTGAGTTCCATTCTTTTCTGACACATGGCATTTGCACAAGCTACAGCCTCTCCCAGAAGTGCTTCTGCTATCTTCCTATTCATTAATCCCTGGGCCTTTTTCTGATCTCAGCTCCACCATCTCTTCCTTCAGAAAGTCCTCAGTCTAGGTCCATTTTCTTTGTTATATGCTCTCAGAGAATATGTTTCTTTCCTTCAGCACTTATTTCAGTCCTTAATTCCTCACTCATTTGTGTGATTGATTAGTTAATGTCTGTCTTTCCCACTAGATCATACATCCTGTGAAAGCAGGGACTGAGACTGCTTATGCTCATTCTTGAGCTGCTGGTGGTAGGCGCCTGACATGTAGTTGACAGACACTCCTCCAACATTTGCTCATGAGTGGTTGAATTGCCATTGTTTACCCATCTCATAGTCATCCTAGAATAGATGGAGGTTACCAGAAAGTGGTAGAAGGAATTACCAATGGACAGCCATTGTTAAATGATTTAAGTCTACTAGTAAATAAAACACAAATGTAACATAGTATAACTTTGCTAATCAACTAATTTCAGATTTCTTGCATTTAATTTTTGTGTAAGGTAAGCTTCACCGGAGCACAGATTATTATAGGATTTGAAGATGGAGTTGTTCGAGTTCTTGAACTTTATGATCCAAAAGGGCTCACAATTTTTGCAGGACGGAGGAAATATTCAGATGCAGATCTTCATTTGAAACATGTTTTCAAACCCCATACTGCTCAGGTTACTGCTTTAGCTTTTGAACGTGATGGAGAAATTCTAGCCACAGGGGTGAGTAGTAGATTTTCTTTGTTTTCTATTGATCTTTGATGGTTAACCTTGCCTTATTAATCTTCCTACTTAATGATGCCTTATTTGGTGATGCTCATTTCTGAGAACATATCCATATTTTGCTTTCTTTGTATTCATATTCTTTCAGCATGGTCTGTGCATGACATTTTAAAATATTCTTACAATTTGAGTTCTAATGTTTATTTTAAAGTAATAGAAAATTTCAGCTGGGAGTCATGCAAGATGTTTTATCTATAATCAATATTTTATAGCATAGGTATATTCTCATAATAGAAGAGAAAAAATGAAGAGAATGACTATGTAAATTCTTTGTGCTTTAAAAGGTGCGCATTGGCATTGGGGAATATTTCTTTCTGAATTAATCTTATCTACAGGTATGGTGATTGATTTTTCAGAACTAAATACTGGAATACATGGTTTGTTAAGTGTTTTCATGGGGAAAATAAAGTAAATATTTGAAATAAGAATTTTTCCAGAACAATCTGGGATACGTGATCATTGTAGGTATAAGTATGCATGTAGGAATAAGTGTACAGTGGATATATGATAGCTAATAAATGCTGCTTTGAACTCTATGGAATAGATTTTATAATAATATATATTTGGCTGATTTCTTATTTTTCTTAGAGTAAAGATAAAACTGTGTTCTTCTTTGAAGTGGAAAAGGATTATAAACCAATTGGTTATATTAATACTCCTGGACCTGTTTGCCAGTTAGTATGGTCTCCGGTCTCTCATGTAAGTAATTGTTATTTGTCTTCATGCTTAAATTTTAATTACTACACAATGAAGTGATCTGATAGAGAATAGCAGGCACAATTATTAGCCCAGTACCTGGCTTCTGCATTGAGGGACCAGGATGCTGCTCAGTTTGGCTATTAGTATATCCTCAGGAGCTTCACGTTCTCCCCACTACCTCCTCTTCCTTCCACACTCTAATTAGTTGGCCACAGTCCCTTCTGAAAACATTGGGTTATATCCAGCTTTGTTTCAACAGTGGTGCCTTATCTTGATAACACAATATGTCATAAATAGAGGCCCAGTGCACGGATTCATGCACCAGTGGGGTCCCTCGGCCTAGCCTGTGGGGATTGGGCCGAAACTGGCTTTCTGACATCCCCCGAGGGGTCCCGGATTGCGAGAGGGCACAGGCCAGGCCAAGGGACCCCACCGGTGCACAATTGGGGCCGGGGAGGGACCACTGGAGGGCTCCAGGGCATGTCTGGCCCATCTCACCCAGTCCGATCGGCCGGACCCCAGTGTCTGCCCCCTGGTGGTCAATGCATGTCATAGTGACTGGTCAAACAGTTGAATGATTGGACACTTAGCATATTAGGCTTTAATTATTTAAGACTAGAGGCCTGGTGCATGAAATTCGTGCACGGGGAGGGGGAGAAGGGGTCCCCTCAGCACAGCCTACACCCTCTCCAATCCGGGACCCCTCAGGGGATGTCTGACTGCCAGTCAAACATCCCTCTCACAATCTGGGATGCTGGCTCCTAACTGCTTGCCTGCCTGCCTGATTGCCCCTAACTGCTCCCCCCGCCTGCCAGCCTGATCACCCCTAACCACTTCTACCTACTGGCCTGATCGCCCCTAATGGTTCCCCCCGCCCCGCTGGCCTGGTCGCCCCCAACTGCCCCCCCCCTGCTGGCCTGGTCGCCCCTCACTGCCCCCCTCTACCGACCTGGTTGCCCCTAACTGCCCCCCTTTGCTGACCTGGTCACCCCCGACTGCCCTCCACTGCTGTTCAGTCATTTGGTCGCCCCTCACTAACCCCCCTGCTGGCCTGGTCACCCCACGCAGCCTGCTCTTCAATCGTTTGGTTGTTTCTCAGTAACCTCCCGTTAGCCTGGTTGCCCCATGCAGCTGGCTGTTCGGTTGTTACTATGAGGGTGTCCTGGACAATTTGCATATTACCCTTTTATTAGTATAGATATGTTGACTTGGGTCTGTCAGTCATTCTGATGTTTCTGATGTTCACAAGTTCTGTTCTAAGGTCTTTCTCTTCTGCTCCCATCCCACATCCATTTTCACTTTTAATCTTCCATTCTCTCTTTCATAATGACAACTAGTGATTTAGTATTGATTACTAATCTTGTGTAATGCCTATAATTTCCCTAAGTTTGCGCATAGGATAATTCAGCCATCTAAATAGTGATTGAATGTCTAAACCAGGTGCTGTACTAGGTTCCAGGATAATAATAATACTGATGATCTGCATAGAAGTGATATCAGGATTACTGGGTTAACATTTATAATCTGTTTTAAGATATTTTAAAGAAAAGGGATAGAAAAATGTAGTAATATCAAGAAAAGTGTCTTAAAATTAACAATGCTCATTTTTTTAATGCATTTATTTATTTTTCAATTATAGTTGACATATAATAGTATATTAGTTTCAGGTATACAACACATTGATTAGACATTTATAAAACTCACTAAATGATCATGCTGGTAAATCTAGTATCCATCTGACACCATACATAGTCATTAAAATATTATTGACTACTAGAGGCCTGGTGCACAAAATTCATGCACCTGGGGAGGGGGTCCCCTCAGCCCAGCCTGCACCCTCTCCAATCTGGGACTGCTGGCTCTAGACCAGCAGTCGGACATCCCTCTCACAATCCTGGACCGCTGGCTCCTAATCGCTCACCTGCCTGCCTGTCTGGTTGCCCCTAACTGCCCCGCCCCCTGCCAGCCTGATCGCCCCTCACTGCCTCTGCATGCCGGCCTGATCGCCTTTAACTGCCTCCCCCCCTGCTGACCTGGTCGCCCCCAACTGCCCCCTCCCTGCCAGCCTGGTCGCCCCCAACTACCCCCCTCTGCTGGCCTGGTAACCCCTAATTGCCCCACCCCTGCTGGCCTGATTGCTCCCAACTGCACCCCCTGCCAGCCTAGTCACCCCTCACTTCCCCCTTACCAGACTAATTGCCCCCAACTGCACCCCCCTGCCGGCCTGGTTGCCCCCAACTGCCCCCACCACTGGCCTGGTTGCCCCCAACTGCCCCCCCCTTCCAGCCTGGCCACCCCTCATGGCTCCCCCACTGGCCTGGTTTCCCCACTCAGCCTGCTTGTTCAGTTGTTTGGTCATTCCCCAGACCAGCCCTGGGGGGCTGAGGGGACTAGGGGACTCTGAAGGCAGGTGCGTGGAGCGGCTGGACCTCCTTGGGTGCAGGCCTGGTCGTGCTGCACACCTGCCACCCAGGTGGGTCTGAGGGGACTGGGTGCTGCCATCTTGTGGCTGTGGGCACCACCATCTTTGAGAGCGTGGCAGTCAATTAGCATATTTCCTCCTTATTGGCTGTGGTCACCACCATCTTTGTGAGGGTGTGATGGTCAATTAGCATATTTCCTCTTTATTAGATAGGATAATAATCCCTGTGCTATACTTTATATTCCTATGACTATTCTATAACACTAATTTATACTTCTTAATCCTTTCACCCCAATCCCCTCCCCTCTGGCAACCCTTAAAATGTTCTTTGTATCTATGAGTCTGTATCTGTTCTGCTTGTTTATTTTTTAAATTCCACATATAAGTGAAATCATATGGCATTTGTCTTCCTCTATCTGACTTATTTCTTTAAAAAAATATTTTTATTGATTTCAGAGAGGAAGGGAGAGGGAGAGGGAGCTAGAAACATCAATGATGAGAGAGAATCATTGATCGGCTACCTCCTACACATCCCCTACTGGGGATTGGGCTCGCAACCAGTCAAGTGCCCTGACCAGGAATTGAACCATGACCTCCTGGTTCATAGTTCAATGCTCCATCACTGAGCAACACCAGCCGGGCTATCTGACTTATTTCATTCAGCACAATACACTCTAGTTTCATCCATGTTGTTGCAGATGGCAAGATTTCATTCTTTTTTATGGCTGAGTCGTATTCCATTGTATATATGCACCAATTCTTCTTTATCAAGTAATCAGTTGATGGACATTTAGGTTGTTTCCATATCTTGGCTATTGTAAATGATGCTACAATGAACATATTGATGTAAGTGACATGTTTAATCTTTATTTTTTTAGCCTGAAAGTACTTTACTGATTTTCTGTGAGAATGGCTATGTCCTTGAAGCTCCATTTCCAACCATAAAGGCGGACGTGGATGATAACGATATAGTTACCTATGAAATCACAGACATGTGCATAAAATGTTTCCATTTCTCAAGTGTCAAATCTAAGATTCTGGTATGAGATATCCTTGAAGCATTATTTTTTAATATTTTGTTTCTTAGAATATAAAATACTCTGTGTTAAGTGCTGGGAAAATACAAAGAGGAATAAGACATAGACCCTGTATTTGAAGGCAGTATTGAATAGATATTAAGATCACAGCACAAAGAAAAGAGTTTTAGGGGCATGCAGAGAAAAGAATATATGATTCTGATAGAAGCATGAAAGGAGGTCAAGGATGACTGTGTGGAGGTGACATTCAGTCCTTAAAGACTGAGAAGAATTTTGAAAGGTTGAAAATGAGGAGGAAGGCAATAAAAGGTGGGAGAACATCCTGGGGGAAGGCAGACTTGTTTTGGTGTTTGGGGGAAATGAAGATTGGACTGGTAAAACAGAGGGAGGCAGTTTGTGGTGGGATGTGACAAATCTGTACCAATACATGGGACTCTTTAAATACTAGCCAGGATGTTTCCATTTATTTCTTAGATTATTGGAACCCACTAAAGTTTTTGAGGAGTGGATTGATGCAATGAGAGCATGTAAATTAGAGAGATAATTCTGAGAGGCAAACAGAATAAAGAGGTAAAAAATGAGAGTTAGGAATGCCAGTTTTAGGGGCTTTTTGCAATAATCAGTTGATAGTGCTGAGGGCCAAAGTCACAGTTTACTAAAAATAGAAACAACTTCCCTCATAGACTATTTCAGTGTTACTGGACAAGGGGCCTGGCCAGTAGTGGGTCTGCCTAGAGCAAGCATGTCCAACTCACGGCCCATGGGTGGCATGCGGCCCACAACACATATTTTTGCAGCCCAGCCAATATAACAGTATGTAAGAAACATTTTAATAAAAATTTCGTAACTTAATTTTTACAATATCCTGTTACACATAATTATTAATAACGAACTACAATGTTCGATAATGACTGATTACTGTAATCATGTTACATTCATTTCGCTTATGCGCCTTACGTGCAGGCGCACCATTTCTCTCCACCAATACTAGCAGCGAATATTTCAGCGGCTGATTGCCACATCATTAGTTTTGTACTGACTTGTTTGATGTGCGTAACAGGAAATATTTCACTTTCGGGGAACCAGAAAAATAGGTTTATTTGCGCTACACTTATTAATTTGTGCAGTTATTCAGTGTCTGGTAAGTTAATGTTCAAGAAAAAAATATTAATTTTTATTAAAATGTTCTATTATTTTATGTTAACAACTACTCATCGACTTCCGCCCTTTGTATTCGGCATGTCTCTATCGAAATAAACCTACGTGTCTATGAAATTTTTTGTGGCCCACATAAACTTAAACCTTGTTTATTTGGCCCGTGTTAGCCTTTGAGTTTGACATGCTTGGCCTAGAGCCTCCAATAGTGTGTGGGTTCTTGACTCCATGTAGGAAAAATTTCACTACAGGCGTCCAGGTGAATTCTAGAGGATGTTTGTTAAAGCTGGGGACGGCTGAGGAAATGAGCCCGGCCGGTCTGCTTTGGCTCTCTAAGAAGTTGGAAAAGGGGGGTCTTGGGGACAGGTTCAAGGGTTTGCCCTGGACTGTCGCTGCCCACTGCTACCCTGTAGTCCCTCAGACTTGAGGAGATGTATGCCTGTGGGGGGAGGAGAGGGAGAAAGGGGAGGGAAAGGCATGGGCATGCTCCTGGGAAAGAGAGCTCACTGGGACCTTGGCTTTGAGGGGTTTTAAAAAGGCTGGGTGTTTAGGAGAGGTCCTAAGGGAGGATCTCAACAGAATATTCATTAGTTTTATGCTGATGTGCCAAAATGAGATTTATTCCCTTAACTTCATATGTCCTTGGGTGTGGTGGGCAAATAGCACTAATTGGATTTCTGCTATCTATCTCCTTAAGTAGGGTGATTTAAGCTATTTACCCTCTGGTTGGGGAGAAGTGCAAACCATTTACTCTTAAGTGTCCTTGGTTAAGGAAGAAAGGATTTACTAGATGGCTGCAAACTGCTGTTTAAACATCTGTCTCAGTTTCCCTATTCCACTTGCTAAGGAATTTTCCTAGCTTCTTTACTATCTCAAGTCCACCTAATTGTTGGTCTGACAGGGTTAGACTCTGAGATAAATTGTATTTAGCTTCTTTATTAGGGAAAAATAAAAACCCCAATGAAATAATTTCTATAAAGCCAGGATCAGTTGTGGGGGGGTGGGAGGGGGGAGGGCTAATATAGAAATAAAGTTATTCCAAAGATTTGAAAATTTTAATGATAAAAATATATCCCCAAATTGATATATATTGAGTTTCTCTAGGACGTCTTCCTTCTACTTTCTTTGTCATCCCCAATAGTGTAAATGAATGAATGATTGTAATTGTTTTCACATCTCCTTAATGTCTCTTTTGCAAAAGAGATTAATAGAAGTTGAAAAGAGAAGGAAACACAAGGAGCTGAAAGAGAAGGAAAAGGAAGAGAGGAGGAAGCGGCTAGCAGAAGAGATGGGAGATGAGAAGGTGGCAGAGGATGAGGAAGAGGAGGAGGAGGAGGAGGAAGAGGAGCCATTACCTGAAATCTTTATTCCATCAACCCCCTGTCGCATCCTCTGTGGGTTTTACTCTGGACCAGGGAAGTTCTGGGTTTCTTTGGTGAGTAATAATAAGTGGTTGTTTTGTCATCCCTACACCAACATATTTGATAGTCATTATTTTTAGTACATTTTTACTTTTTCACTCTTATGGTAAGTCTTCATTTATTAATTACTATTAAAGATGTGGATTTTGAAGAATGAATGTGAGTTACCATTGTTTTTATATCATCTTACTATATCTCTTATATGTCTACTTGTTATATCTGCTATCTATGATAATCATTCATATTCTAAGAGGTCAAGGGGAAGAGAATCAGAGATAGAAGAGGCAAAGGTCTAAGGTGTTTTCCTGCTGAGTCTGTTGTTTATACATTTTGAAAACAGTTAGCATTTTGAAAATAATGGTAGTGCTATCCAGTAGACTTTTGCTTACATTTTGTTATCTACAACTATGTTGTGTGGAAGTCTGGGAAGACGACTATTTTTGGATATGTACATTGGCACCCTGAACAAAATTGGAACTTAGCTAATAAAGAAGAATAGAAAGTGAATATTGGGGAGATTATTGATGGCTACTTTTGTGTGGGGTTCAGGAGTAAGGGGATAAATAAGACATGGTTTTCCTGCCCTCAGGAAATTTCCTCATAGTCATGTGGAGGAGAGGCATAGAAACAACTGTAATATATAGAGTTTTACTGTCCTTGAAACATGCACTAAAAAATTATAATTTAACAAACATAGCTAGTGTTTACTCTTAGGATTGACAGATAAGTATCACACGGGACATACTTACACTAAGAAACGTATTGTTATTTATCTGAAATTCAAATTTAACTGGGCATTCTGTATTTAACCCCTTACAAGTTTTTTTGAAATATAATTGGAATATAGCACTGTATAAGTTGAAGTTGTATAGCATAATGCTTTTATTCACATATATGTGAAATGATTACTATAGTAAGCTAACATACATCCTGTATTTTTATTTGCTACATATGGAAACTTACGTATCCTATACCAGGCAATATTCTAGGGGCTGTGGTCATTCCGGTTGTTCTGCTGTTTGGTCGCTAGGCTTTTATTATATAGGATTATTTGACAGTATGTTTGATGCTTTACTGCCTCTGTATCTATCTTTTTGTTCATTGACAGTATGTTTGATGCTTTACTGCCTCTGTATCTATCTTTTTGTTCATCAGTTTATAATGTTCTTTATTATCCACAAATGAGTGAGATCATGTGGTATTTTTCTTTCATTGACTGGCTTATTTCACTTAGCATAATGCTCTCCAGGTCCATCCAGGTTGCTGCAAATGGTGAGAATTCCTTCTTTTTTATGGCAGCATAGTATTCCATTGTCTAGATGTCTCTTGATCCCATTCCCTCTCATTTTCTCAAAGATGTTGCATCTGAAGTAAGCCACCTGGTCTTCTGTATCATCAACTTCTCTCTAGTTACTCAATTCTTATCAGCACATAAACATGCTCTAGTACTTATCTTAAAATTTCCCCTTAATCTCTCTTTCCTTCCCCTCCATGGCTGCTTTATATGAAACCTTCTTGAAATAATCATCTGTAATAGCTGGCTTCTTTTCTTCACCTTCTATTTGCTCTTCAACCTATTCTAGTTGAGTTTCTAGCTCCACCACTTCACCTCAAAGATTTTCATATTGCCTAGCTCAGTGGTCACTTCTCTATCCATTTGACCTTTCAGAAACATTTGATAGAGCTGAGTCTCCATCCTTCTTTTTTTTTAAATAATTTTTTATTTTTAATTAGCGTTGGTGTATAATATTGTATTAGTTTCAGGTGTATAACCCTAGCTAGACATTTATATACCTTATGAAGTGATTACCTTGTTAAATCTAGTACCCACCTGGCACCATAAATAGTTATTACAATACCAGAGGCCCGGGGAACAAATTTTTGCACTGGTGGGGTCCAGCTGGCCCACCCCGATGGGGGCTGATCAGCGGGGGCTGGCTGGGGTGAGGGGCCATAGGCGGTTTGCCAGCCAGCCCTGCCCCAGATCGGGGTGGTGGGGGCTTCTCAGGGGTGGGGCCGGCCAGGGAGAGGGGCTGTGGTCATTCCGGTTGTTCTGCTGTTTGGTCGCTAGGCTTTTATTATATAGGATTATTGACTGTATTTCCAATGCTATACTTGATATCCCTGTGACTCTTTTGTAACTACCAATTTGTACTAATTCCTTTATCTTTTCACCCAACCCCACCAACACCCCTCCCATCTATGGGTGCAATGTTCTCTGTATCTCTGAGTCTGTTTCTGGTTTGCTTGTTTATTTTGTTGTTTTTTTTAGATTCCATATATAAGTGAAATAATATAGCATTTGTCTTTCTCTGACTTACTTCACTCAGCACAATACTTTCTAGGTTCATTCATGGTGTTGCAAATGGCAAGATTTCATTCTTCTTTGTGGCTGAATTGTATTTCATTGTATCTATGCATCACTTCTTCCTTATTCATTCATCTTTTGATGGACACTTAGGTTGTTTCCATATCTTGGCTGTTGTAAATAATGCTACAATGAATATAGGGATGCATATGTTTTTTCAATTTAGTGTTTTGAATTTCTTCAGATAAATACCCAATAGTGGAATTGCTGAGTCCTTTATTGCCTTTTGATATAGTCTTTGTTTTAAAGTCTGTTTTGTCTGGTATAACTATAACTATAACTAACCCAGTTTTTTGTTGTTTCCATTTTCATGAAATATCTTTTTCCATCCCTTTCCTTTCAGTCTCTGTGTGTCTTTCTAAAGTGAGTCCCTCATGGATAGCATATATAAGGGTCTTGTTTTGTTATCCACTCAACCACTATATGTCTTTTGGTTGGAGCATTTAATCCATTTGTATTTAAAGTAATTTTTTATTTAAAGTAATTTTTGATGGATATGTATTTATTGCCATTTTATTTATATTGTTGAAAGGAGTTTTTTGGGTAAAATAGGAATTTTGGGGAGTGAAATAGGCAGGTTTAGGAAATTTTAAAAACTAAGGGGTCCTTGGGAAAAACACAGGGCTACAGATTTGCAAAAGGTACATTACCACAAGACAAGGGAGCTGGGAGCAGCAGAAGTTACATTTCCATAAGACAAGGGAGCTGGGAGTAGCAAAAGGTACATGTTTACAGAATAAAGAGAAGGAGGAAGAAAGCCCAGAGGGGACAGGAGAACAATGAGGGAGGACAGCCTCATGTGTCCCATGTGAGGTTTGACGTTTGAGCTCAGGAGATGCTATAGTGACCAAATCAGAAGGGAATAGTGACCAATCGGAGGAGATATCAAGGCACAAAGATCTGCAGCCTTTATAAACCATAGGGAAAAGGGACTCAGTAGCACTCTTTCCCCCTCCCCACATGGGAGTCTGTGCTGTGAGATTCTTTCCCCCTCCCCACATGGGAATCTGTACTGGTTCTTCAATAAATTTCCACCTTCACTATATCATCTTCTGTCCCTGGTTTCATTCTTAGACTCTGACGGACAAAGAGCCCAGGAAAAGCCATCCTGCCCAGGGAACACCGCACGTTCCAGTCCAAAATTCCCATATCATTGTTGACCTTTTTCTTCTTCTTCTAGAAGACCCTTGAACATTTCATGTAATACTGGTTTGGTAATGGTGAAGTCCTTGGCTTTTTCTTGTTTGAGAAGCTTTTTATCTGTCTTTTAATTCTAGATGATAGCTTTGCTGGGTAGAGTAATCGTGGTGTTTGTTCTTGCTTTTTATCTCTTTGAATATTTCTTGCCAACCCCTCCAGGCCTGCAAAGTTTCTGTTGAGAAATCAGCTGACAGTCTTATGGGAGCTTCCTTGTAGGTAACTTAACTGTTTTCCTCTGGCTACTTTTAAGATTCTCTCTTTGTCTTTAACCTTTGGCATTTTAATTATGATGTGTCTTGGTGTGGGCCTCTTTGGGTTCATTTTGTTTTGGATTCTCTGTGCTTTCTGGACTTGTATGTCTGTTTCCTTCACCAGGTTAGGAAAATTTCCTGTCATTATTTTTAAAAATAAGTTTTTAATCCTGTGTTCTCTCTCTCCTCTTTTTGGCACTCCAATGATATGAATGTTGGTATGCTTGAAGTTGTCCCAGAGGTTTCTTAAACTATCCTCACTTAAAAATTTTTTTAGGGGTGGGGGTGTTTTCTGCTTCCTTATCTTTCAAATCTCTGATTAGATTTTCTGTTTTATCTACTGTACTGTTGATTCCCTGTAATGTATTCTTCATTTTAGTTACTGTATTTTTCATTTCTGATTGATTCTTTTTAATGTTTTCTCCCTCAGTTTTTTATGTTTCCTATCTCTTTGTTGAAGTTCTCACTAAATTCACCAATTCTTCCCCTAAGTTCATTGAGCATCCTTATAACCAGTGTTTTGAACTCTGCATCTGGTAAATTGCTTGCTTCCATTTTATTTAATTAGGCTGCATTTTTCTGGAGTTTGTTCTGTTCTTTCATTTAGGACATGTTTCTTTGTCGATTAGTTTTGGCTGCCTCCCTGTGTTTGTTTCTATGTGTTAGGTAGAGCTGCTACACCTCCCAGGCTTGATAGACTGGCCTTGGGTAGTAGGTGTCCTATGGGGCCCAGTGGTACAGTCTCCCGGGTCATCTGAACTGGATGTATCAGATGTGCTCCCCGTGTGAGCTGTGTGTGCCTTTCTGTTGTAGTTGAGCCTTGATTGCTGTTGGCACATCAATGGGAGGGATTTATCCCATCCTTTTAAAAAAATTTATTTTCCTGGCTTCAAAGATACCACATCCTATTGGCCACTTCTTTTTAGCCTCTTCTACTGGCTTCTCATTTGCTGAACAAGGTTTGGAATTTGAAGTACTCTAGGATGTGGTCTTGGGCCCCTTCTTTCTTGTAGGTGACTTCATCTGGTCCTGTGGCTTCAAATATCAATTATATGCCAATGAATCTTAAATTTTTGTCTCTATTATTAATCTCTCCTCTCATATTCAAATTTGTGTATCTATCCAATGTGATATCTCTCCTTGGCGCCTCAAAATTAACATGTTTAAAATATAACTTTTAAACCACATATAAGCTTACTCCATTTCTAACTCAGTAAATGAGATAAGCATCCATCCAGTTACTAAAATACAACTCAGAGTTGTTAATGATTTTTCTTTTTCCTTTGCCTTTGATACCCTTATATTCAAAGTATGTCTCTTATAAGCAGCATATAGTTAGGCTGCTTCTTTTTTTTTTAAATTCTATAGGTTGATTTTTGTCTTTATTTTTTAAAAATATATTTTATTGATTTTTTTACAGAGAGGAAGAGACAGGGATAGAGATTTGGAAACATCGATGAGAGAGAAACATCAATCAGCTGCCTCCTGCACACCCCCCACTGGGGATGTGCCCACAACCAAGGTACATGCCCTTGACTGGAATTGAACCTGGGACCTTTCAGTCCATAGGCCAATGCTCTATCGACTGAGCCAAACTGGTTAGGGTGATTTTGTCTTTATTTTAATAGAGCACTATGTCTAATTATATTTAAGGTAATAACTAATGTATTTTAGATACATTAATAAAATACTATTTCTATTTATCACACCAATTCTATGTTCCTCTTTCACCTTCTATTGGATGATTAAAGCACTTTCCCCATTTTTCTCCTCTATTAGGTTATTAGTTATACTAGAGGCCCAGTGCATGAAATTCGTGCATGGGGGGTGTCCCTCAGCCCAGCCTGCACCCTCTCCAATCTGGGATCCCTCTCACGATCCAGGAATGCTGGCTCCCAACAGCTCACCTGCCTGCCTGCCTGATTGCCCCTAACCACTTCTGCCTGCCAGCCTGATCACCCCCTAACCACTCCCCTGCCAGCCTGATTGATGCCTAACTGCTCCTCTGCCAGCCTGTTTGCCCCTAACTGCCCTCCCCTGCAGTCCTGGTCACCCCTAACTGCCCTCCCCTGCAGGCCTGGTCACCCCTAACTGCCTTCCCCTGCAGGCCTGGTCTCCCCAAACTGCTCTCCCTTGTATGCTTGGGTCCCCCCCAACTGCCCTTCCCTGAAGGCCCGGTCACCCCCAACTTCCCTCCACTGCTGGCCTGGTATCCCTAACTGCCCTCCCCTGCAGGTTTGATCGCCCCCAACTGCCATCCCTTGCAGGCCTAGTCCCTCCCAACTGCCCTCCCCTGCTGGCCATCTTGTGGTGGCCATCTTGTGTCCATATAGGGGTAGGATCTTTGACCACATGGGGGCAGCCATCTTGTGTATTGGAGTGATGGTCAATCTGCATATTTCTCTTTTATTAGATAGGATAGAGCAGTGGTCGGCAAACTGCAGCTCAAGAGCCACATTCTGCTCTTTGGCCCCTTGAGTTTGTGGCTCTAGAGCCACAGTTTGCCGACCACTGCTTTAGGACAATGATTTGGGTGATACCTTAGAACGGTGGTCAGCAAACCATGGCTCACGAGCCACAAACTCAAGGGGCCAAAGAGCCGCATGTGGCTCACGAGCCACAGTTTGCCAACCACTGGGATAGAGGCCTGGTGCATGGGTGGGGGCCAGCTGGTTTGCCCTGATGCGTGTCCCGGATCAGGGTGAGGGTTCCCTTGGGATGTGGGGTGGCCTGGGCGAGGAGCCTGTGGTGGTTTGCAGGCCAGCCACGCCCCTTGGTGACCCAAGTGGAGGCCCTGGTATCTGGGATTTATTTATCTTCTACAATTGAAACTTTGTAACCTGGAGTGGAGCCAAGCCTTCTGCTTGCTCTGTGGCGGTAGCCATTTCTGTTGGGATTTATTTATCTTCTATTTAATACTTTGTAGCCTTGAGTGGAGGCCTGGGAAAGCTTGAGTGGAGGTGTATGGAAAGCTTGGCTTCCTCTATCGCCGGGGAAACCCAAGCCTCCCTCCTGCTCTCTCTGTGGCCGTAGCCATCTTGGTTGGGTTAATTTTCATACTCGCTCCTAATTGGCTGGTGGGCGTGGCTTTGTGGGTGTAACTGAGTGATGGTTAATTTGAATATTACTATTTTATTAGGTAGGATATTCTTTTACTATTCTTTTGGAGGTGATCCTAAAGATCATAATATGCATCCTTAACCTAATATAATTTGATACAAATGTATTCTTTTACTAGTCCTAGAGAAAAAAAGATCTTAGAATACTTAATTCCATTTATCTTCCCTCATTGTCTCCAAAAGGCATTTTATTATTATTTGATTTTCTTAGTATCATTTTGGTTTATTCTTTTTCTTGCTATTCATTTTTTTCTATATCTTTGTGATTACATCTTCTACCTGAAAAATAGCCTTTGATATTTTCTTTAATGTGGAGTGTGCGGGAGGCAAATTCTCTAGGATTTGTCATGGCATCTAAAATTATTATTAAAGATTGCTTATTCAGGATAATCCTATCTAATAATAGACAAATATGCGAATTGACCATACCTCCCACATGCCCACAAGCCACGCCCACCATCAATCAGAGGGAGTATGCAAATTAACCCAAACCAAGATGGCTACAGCCACAGAGAGCAAGGTTTCCTAGGTAACAGAGGAAGCCAAGCTTTCCGCCTGCCCTTGCCAGGCCTAAGCCTCCACTCAAGCTACAAAGTTTCAATTATAGAAGGTAAACAAATTCAAACAAATGGCGGCAGGATGGAGCTTGAGAGAGCAGGCCAGGGTTGCCACTGGCAACAGGGGAAGCAAAGCTTCCCGCACACCCTTGCTGGGCCCACCCGTTTAAGGCAACAAAGTTTCAATTATAACCCCAACACAAATGGCTGCCAGCCTCAGAGGGAGCCCCAGGCTTGGCTCCACTCCAGGTTACAAAGTTTCAATTGTAGAAGGAAAATAAATTCCAGTTACCAGGGCTCCGCTTGGGTTGCCAGGGGGCGTGGACGGCCTGCAAACCACCACAGGCCCCTCGCTCAGGCCGCCCCACACCCCAAGGGAACCCCCACATGATCTAGGACGCCCTTCAGGGCAAACCAGCTGGCCCCCACCCCTGTACCAGGCCTCTATCCTATCTAATAAAAGAGTAATATGCAGATTGATCATCACTGCAACACACAATATAGCTGCCCCCATGTGGTCAAAGATCCTGCCCCCATGTGGACACAAGATGGCCAGCAGGGGAGGGCAGTTAGGAGGTACCAGGCCTGCAAGGGAGGGCAGTTGGAGGTGATCAACCCTGCAGGAGAGGGCAGTTAGTAGTGACCAGGCCGGCAGAAGAGGGAAGTTGGGGGCAAACAGGCTGGCAGCGGAGTGATTAGGGGGCGATCAGGCTGGCAGGCAGAAGCGGTTAGGGGCAATCAGGAAGGCAGGCAGGCAAGCAGTTGGGAGCCAGCAGTCCTGAATTGTGAGAGGGATGTCCGACTGCCCATTTAGGCAGTCGGACATCCCTCGAGGGGTCCCAGATTGGAGAGGGTACAGGCTGGGCTGAGGGACAACCCCCCTCCGTGCACGAATTTCGTGCACCGGGCCTCTAGTACTTGAAATAAAGTGGAATTCAGTAGGTAGTCAGAAGTGAGAACACTCTTCTATTGACTTTTAAGTGGAAACAAATCATCATTAGGTATATTATAATTGCATAAGTGCATAAAAATGGATAATGGAGATGGTTTATAAAACCTATCTATAATCATAAAAGTCACATTAAGTAGATGTTTTAAGACATCTATTTTGCCCAGTTGGTGAGGCTGTTATTGAGCATTGACCTATGAACCAGGAAGTTATGGTTTGATTCCTGGTCAGGGCACATGCCTGGGTTGTAGGCTCGATCCCCAATGGGAGATGTGCAAAAGGCAGCCATTCAATGATTCTCATCATTGATGTTTCTATCTTTCTCTCCCTCTCCCCACCTCTCTGAAATAAATAAAAATATATTAAGGAAAATAAGACATCTATTTTATGCTTTAAAATTAAAATCATAAAAACTTCTCATATGGTTATATGTGTCTTATATTCAAGTACCACTTTCTATGTTATTTCTCCCTTTTCCAGGGTGGCTATGATTCTGGTTTTCTGTATCACTGTGAGCTCCCCCCATATGACCAAAGCAGTGATATCACACAAAGGAAAGATGAACCTTTCGATTTCCGTTTTCTTGAGAATACAGACGATAATCCCATCCATACCATCACTTTCAGGTGAACAGAATTTTAGAAATCTTTAAAAAAACCAACAACAACCCACTGGTGTCTGTGTTTTTGTCCATTGAGAATATTGTCAGTTTTCAAAGATCTGTCTAAATGTAGGGGTACTCAAGCAATGTTAAATAAATCAAAGGAATAAATAGAATTAAAGCTAATCTTAAAACTATATTTTAATCCACTCTATCAAATATCTTGTCAAAAATTCTGTTTATCATGAATTGTGTGGATTTACTCTCTGTTAGGAGGATGCTACTGCACGGTTAGTGTGATGATTCTGGAGAAATCACAAATTGAATTATTACTCCTTTAATAATTATGAATTAAGCATATATGCCAGTCATCCTTTTGGAGACCAAATGTTCAACTTTCAAATAAGCTTCTTTCCTCTCTGCCCTTTTGTATTGGTTTGCTTGGGCTTCCATGGTTTGTGAGGGCTTCAACATGTGAATTTTGAGGGGGACATAATTTAGTCGCCTTCGTTACTAAAAATTTAGAAATTTGAAAATTAATTTAAAATTAAACATTTTTAGATTAACATGAAGAACAATTTGCTTTCTTTTTGTTTCACAGTATTAATCAAGATTTTATGTTTTGTGGACTGCACAATGGAGCAGTTCGAGTCTATATCCTCAGTCAGAATGACTCTTCATTGACCACTCTGGAAAGCTACTGGCACTTTACTGTGCATGACAATAACTATGGATGTATTACAAGCATTTCTACTAGCTTTGATGACCATTTTTTGGTGACTACTGGAGCAGATGGTAATATCTTTGTTTTCACCGTTTTTTCTCTCTTTGATTTAAGAGAAAGCATGAAAGCCAAAGTGCCATCTCCCAGGGTATGTAACTGACTAATAAGAAATCTTTTATTTTAAAATAGCGATGCTAAAATTGTTCCTAGTCTTTAAAAATTGAAAACTAATTAGATACATTTACCTTGTAGATTAATCTTTCTGTTAGTATCATAATCTTGATTTTCTGGTGCCTCTTTTTTTTTTCCTTTCTTTTTTTAAAATATTTTTATTGATTTTTTACAGAGAGGAAGAGAGAGGGATAGAGAGAACATCGATGAGAGAGAAACATCGATCAGCTGCCTCCTGCACACCTCCTACTGGGGATGTGCCCGCAACCAAGGTACATGCCCTTGACCGGAATCGAACCTGGGACCCTTGAGTCCGCAGGCCGACGCTCTATCCACTGAGCCAGACCGGATTCGGCTGGTGCCTCTTTTTTTAAAAATGAAGGATGTTGAATTCCCCTTATTATTAATGATATAGAAATCTCCAAATTAAAAAGACTGTGTCAGTTTTTCTGTATCAATCACTAAAACAAAAATTGTTTTCAAAATGCACATTTTTTCAGATATGCATTTTGCTTTTTATTTATTCATTCACTCATTGAAGGGGTATATATGAGTTGTACACCATAATTTGTGCCTTTGAAAGGGGTTGTAAAAATATGGTTGCCTGTAGTATTGGAATATGACAGTGTGGATCATGATTGAAGATTCAGTTAAATTATTGTATTCTTAAGCAGAATACATCACTGGCCTTGTAATAAAGATTGAGGGTTTAGATCCCCAAAGTGTATCCTTTGGCTCTGTCACAGGACCTGAATTTCCTATTATCAAAGTGGTTCCTTTAGATAAAATTATTAATAACTGTTGGAATTGCTTTGGGAGTAAGGAATTGTATTAGTAAATTGGCCTCCCACTTAATAGGTAGCCAACTTACAAAGAACATAGGGAAGATTTGAGCAGATAAATTTGGAGAATGGACTGTTGTCTAAAGAGGTTCAGCTCAGGAAGAATAATTACAGAATGGAAAGTGTATGAACAAGAGGAAAATCTTTATCATTCTATGGTGGTCAACTCTCTCTATGGAAACCCATATTGGATAGGAAAAAATACATCCTGCATTTGTATAATAGTGTCCTTTTACTTATGACTGCAATCAATATTTTTTTAAATCACTGAAGCAGAGTCTGCTTTTAAGAAGGCAAAATCAGAAAGATCTGAACAAACAAAAAAGCTCTGCATATGTCTGGGGTTATTACCTTATTGTACTTTAGAATCAGCTGGGAAGTCCTTAAAAGTACAGAGCCTGAGCCCTACCCCAGAGCAGTTAAATCAGAATCTCTGAAGGTGAGGCCCAGGTATCTATACCCCTAGCTTTCCCAGCCCCTGTGATTGAAACATGCAACCAAGATTGAGAACAATTAACACACATTTTGAAACAGTTGGGAGCACCTTTGTTTAACCCTTTGCACTCGCTTGTTTTTTTTCTCGAGCTGCTACCGATGCTAACCGTGTCGAGTCACCCTCGACATCCGAGTGCAAAAGGTTAAACTCCAATTTATTATAAACAGCTGAGGCCAGGAGATCCTGAAAAATCACACTAATTTGGAGAACTAAGGGACTTATCTCTGGAAATAAATACAATTTAATCAAGTTATGTCCTAAGTGATTAATGGTAACTGCAATGTATTAGCCATCAGTGTCTCTTACATTGGTCATGATTTATGACTCCACTTTTACTAAAGTCATAAACCTGCCTTATATAAAAACTAGAAGCTCAGTGTGCGAAGCCACGCGAGACCCAGACCCGCCACGCTGGTGGGACCCCAGACCAGCCATGCTTGAGTAGCTCGCCACCTCGAGCCCCACGCCCCGCCACCCGCAAGCCCCGCTACACGAGCCCCAAGCCCCGCCATGCCAGCCCCGCCATATGCGCTGCTAGCCTCACCACCTTGAGCGGCTTGCGGGCTGGGGGGAGGGACCTAGAGGTGCTCCATGCACCTCCTGGTGACCATTTGTTTGGTTGTTCTGGCGTTCCAGCCACTGGCCTTTTGTAATATAGATATTTAGACTTAACTTCATACGTATAAAGGTATAAAGACTAGCATGGTAACAAAACAAATTGATCAAAAAAGGGTCTTTACAATGAGTGACAGCAAAGCAGAGACCTATCTACCTAATAAAAGAGTAACATGCTAATTGACCGTACCTTCGCGATGCCCACCAGCCAATCAGGAGAAAGTATGCAAATTAACCCAACAAAGATGGAAGGTTAATTTGCATACACAGGTGCCTAGTGGCCAGGGCTGGGGCGGGATGATGATGCAGGTGTTCCACACCACCCTCAGCCGCTCCGGGCCTCTGAGCAGTGTGGGAAGGCGGAAAGGTGGCTCCGGGCTGGAGTGGAAAGGCGGCTTCGGCCAGAGCGAAGGCAGTGCCGGCGGCCAGGGAAAGGAAGGCCCATTCTGGCATGAATCTTCATGCATCGGGCTTCTAGTCCATTATAAAAGAGAATAGAGAATTTAAAATTTCGATTTTACTTAACACATTGTGGGCTAGTAGTTTTATTGCTAGCTTTACCCAATGGCCAGATAAGTTTCTATTGAATGAGTACAAAAAACATTTTATATAAATGTTAAAGGCACACTTAAAAATTAAATACCCATTGCATTTTGAAGTTATTACATGTTCTTACAAGCTAATATCTTTTTAAAGTTCGATACTTTGTAAAACACTGTGTAATATGAAGTGGAACTAAACAAAGCTGGCAAATGTAATGCATTTCCCTTCTCTTACCATTACTTTTGCATACTTTGCAAACTTTAGTAGAATATTTCTTTTTATATAAAGTTTCTGCAATTGAAATGCTATTGTAATAGTTATCTTGGTATATGTGATGCCCCAATTCCAGATACTGCCGAAGTAGTGACAGAAGAGAGTCATTCAGTTTTTTTCTTCACCTGTGTAAATTTCCATATTGCAAATATATTCATTCAGTCTTGCTCTCACATACCATTCTTACAAGTAAACCATATTTAATAATTTTAGCTGAGTTGTAAGTTCGAAATAGAAGACGTCCCCTCCAGGGAATCATGCCTTTATCTAATGATAATTCTCACATAGGTTTATATATTGTTTGAAATCTAATAAAGTGGTTGAGTACAGATTGAATTTCAAATAGCCTGAAGATTTAGTCATGTTTGCATTGTCATTGAAATGCTAGTAAGTCTAGATTTGTTCAAAACAATTTCAACTCATCGTATGAGGAAATATTGGAATAACTAGAACTGGATTTGTAGACTAATATTCTTTCCAAGTATACTTTTGAGTACGCCCCATTAGCACTATAAGTCCTAAAAATTTTTTCATATCTGTTGGAGTAACAGGAGACCACTTTATTGATTTCAAAATTTTGTGCTTTCCCAAATTTTGGTTATAATATATGTTTGATGACAAAATAGTTCAAACAGATCATCATCAAAAATCAAGTTGGTGACTTTAATGATGTTCTTAGAATCAGACAGTATAACTGTAACTCCAGAATTACCTTCAAATTTTTCCAAATTAGGTTGAAAGTCCTCTTTTGACCAATCATTATCTCGGCAACCAAGTTGCAAATTACACTCAAAATAATGTGTGGAATTGTTCAAATTTTCAGGTTCGGAATAACTTGAAATGACCATTTTTCACCTTTTTGAAGAAATAACTATATCACTGCCACTGTCAAAGCTTTCATCACTTTCACTTGGAATATCTGATAAATTGTTAGCAAATATATCCAGAATTTTATCATGTTATTTGTCACAATCCATGGTTACTGAGCACTTTAAAAATATCAACTTGCCCTAGCCGGCTTGGCTCAGTGGATAGAGCATCAGCCTGCCGACTCAAGGGTCCCAGGTTCGATTCTGGCCAAGGGCACATGCCTGGGTTGCAGGCTCAATCCCCAGTGGGGGTCGTGCAGGAGGCAGCCGATCAATGATTCTCTCTCATCATTGATGTTTCTCTCTCTCTCTCCTTCTCCCTTCCTCTCTGAAATCAATAAAGAAATATATTTAAAAAATCAAGTTGACATAAAAACAGTTATTTTTATTACTAATGACAAGAGACTAATCACTTTTAATTCCTTTTGTAATTTTTAACTTCAGCGAATGTATTTTCCATTACACTATTTCTTTTTAAATGACAACTATGAATAGCTGAGATTTCTTGTGATTGGTCACAAGACTGAGAACGGAAAAAATGAGAATTCTTGTCATCCGTCCGCAATGTGTTAAGAACTGATGAGCTAGCAAACCAAGACTCTTTGTTTGGCTCACCAGGTTATAATTCCTTTACTTGAACAGCCAAAGATATTTTAAAGCATAGCAACTGAATAAACAAAGCATAGTACCCCTTAATTTAAAGTGATTTTCTTTTGAAAAGAAGATTTGTATTTCTGATTTCATATCTTTCTCAAAGAGGGGATTATATTCTGTATATTTCCCACTGTATGTCTTCTTTCGATAAGGTCAGTGAAATGCTTACAAAAATTAAAAAAATATATATATATATATATATGTATCTGGACAACCTAGACAAAATGGACATATTCTTAGAAAAATACAAACCTCCAAAACTCAATCAGGAAGAATAAAAAAACCCTGAATAGGCCAATAACTACTGAATAAATTAAAGCAGTAATCAAAAATCTTCCAGCAAACAAAAGCTCTGGTCCGGATGGCTTTGCAGGGGAGTTCTAACAAACATTCAAAGAAGAAAAACCTATCATCCTCAGACTATTCCAAAAAATTCAAGAGGAAATATACTTCCAAGCTCTTTTGATGAAGCCAGCATTACCCTAATTCCAAAACCATATAAAGACACCACAAAGAAAGAGAATTACAGGCCCATATCCTTGATGAACATAGATGCTAAAATCCTCAACAAAATTCCAGCAAATCGGATCCAGCAATACATTAGAAAGATCATACACCATGACCAAGTGGGATTTATTCTGGAGATGCAAGGTTGGTACAATATTCACAAATCAATAAATGTGATACATCACATAAATTGAGAGACAAAAGTCATGTAATCATATCAATCAATGCAGAAAAGATATATGACAAAATCTAACACCCTTTCCTGATAAAAACTTTCAGCAAAGTGGGAATAAGAGGGATCATACCTCAACATAATAAAAGCCTTATATGACAAATCTACAGCCAACATCATACTCAATGGACAAAAACTAAACTCATTTCCCCTAAGAACAGGAACAAGACAGGGATTCCCACTTTCACCACTGCTGTTCGACATAGTACTGGAAATGCTAGCCATAGTGATCAGACAAGAAGAAGAAATAAAAGGCATCTAAACTGGAAAAGAAGAAATAAAACTGTCATTATTTGCAGATGACATGGTATTGTACATAGAAAACTCCAAAGACTCCATCAAAAACTGACTAGACTTAATAAATGAATGTAGCAGGATACAAAATTAACATCCAGAAATCTATGGCTCTTTTATACACCATTAATGAACTCACAGAAAGAGAAACTAAAAAAAAAAAATCCTATTTACCACTGCACCAAAAAAGTTAAGATACCTAAGAATAAACTTAACTAAGGAGATAAAAGACCTGCACTCGGAAAAAGACAGGACATTGAAAAAAGAGATAGAGGAAGACATAAACAGATGGAAGAACATAACATATTCATGGATTGGTAGAATCAACATCATTAAAATGTCCATACTACTCAAAGCAATATAAAGATTCAATGCAATCCCCGTTAAAATACCAATGGCATATTTCACAGACCTGAACAAACTCTCCAAAAATTCATCTGGAATAAAAAAGACGCCGAATAGCCACAGCAATCCTGAGAAAGAAGAAGAAAGTTGGAGGGATCTCAATATCAGTTATCAAGCTATATTACAAAGCCACTGTTCTCAAAGCTGCCTGGTACTGGCACAAAAAGACATATAGACCAATGGTATAGGATAGAGAACTCAGAAATCAACTCAGGCCATTATGTTCAATTAATATTTGACAAAGGAGGCAAGAGCATACAATGGAGTCAAGACAGTTTCTTCAATAAATAGTGCTGGGAAATTTGGTCAGATACATGCAAAAAAAATGAAAGGAGATTACCAACTTACTCCATAGACAAAAATAAACTCAAAATGGTTAAAGGACTTAAATGCAAGACAGGAAACCTAAAAATCTTAGAAGACTCCATAGGCAGCAAAATATCAAACATATGTCGTAACAATATCTTTACTGATACAGCTCCTAGGGCAATGGAAACTAAGGAGAAAATAAACAAATGGGGCTACATCAAAATAAAAAGCTTCTGCACAACAAAGGAAACAATCAACAAAACAACAAGAAAGCCCACTGCATGGGAGAACATATTTGCCAATGTTCTCTCAAATAAGGGTTTAATCTCCAAAATTTATGGGGAACTCATACAAGTTAACAAAAGGAAGGTAAACAACAATAACAAAAAATGAGCAAAGTACCTAAATAGACACTTTTCGAAAGAGGACATACAGAAGGCCCAGAGCCATATGAAAACATGCTCAAAGTCACTAATCATCAGAGAGATGCAAATCAAATCAATAATGAGGTACCATCTCACACCTGTCAGAATGGCTATCATCAACAAATCTACAAACGACAAGTGCTGGCGAGGATGTGGAGGAAAAGGTACCCTCTTGCACTGCTGGTGGGAATGCAGACAGGTGCAGCCACTGTGGAGAATAGTATGGAGTTTCCTCAAAAAGTTAAAAACAACTGAAGGACTTGTATGCATGCATATAAGCCTAACCAATGGACACAGACAACAGGGGGGTGAGGGCATGAGTGAGGGATATAGGGGGGGTAATGGGGGAGTAAGGTCACATATGTAACACCTTAATCAATAAAGAAATTAAATTTTTAAAGTTAAAAATGGAACTTCCATTTGACCCAGTAAGCTCACTTCTAGGACTATATCCCAAGAAGCCAGGAAGACAAATCAGAAAGGATATATGCACCCCTATGTTCATAGAAGCACAATTTACAATAGCTAAGATGTGGAAACAGCCTAAGTGCCCATCAGCAAATGAGTGGATCAAAAAACGTTGGTACATCTACACAATGGAATACTACACTGTGGTAAAAAAAAGAAGGAACTTTTACCATTTGCAACAGCATGGATGGAACTGGAGAACATTATGCTAAGCAAAACAAGCCAGTGGGAGAAAGATAAATATCACATGATCTCACTCATATATGGGATATAATGAACAACATAAACTGATAAACAAAAATAGATGCAGAGACAAGGTAACACTGAACAGACTGTCCAACCTCAGAGAGAAGGCAGGGGAGGCGGCGGGTAGTTAGAGATCAACCAAAGGACTTATATACATTCATATGAGCATAACCAATGGACACAGACACTGGAACAGGGGGGCTTGCTCTGATGGGGTGGGAATGGCCGAGGGGGGGAGGTCAATCAGGGAAAAAGGAGACATATATAATACTTTAAACAATAATATACATATATATATATATATATATATATATATATATATATATTTAAATTACTTTATTGATTAAGGTATCACATATTTGTCATCAAACCCCCCCCCCATTCCCTTCCTAAACCCCCCCACACGCATGTCCCCTCCCCCTGTTGTCCATGATCACTGGTTAGGCTCATATGCAAGCACACAAGTCCTTTGGTTGATCTATCTCCCTTGTCTCCACCGTCCCCTACCTTCCCTCTGAGGTCTGACAGTCTGATCAATGCTGTTCTTGTTCTTCAGTCTATATTGTTCATCTTTTCCCCTAGATGAGTGAGCTCATGTGATACTAGAAATATAGGAACCGAAAATGAGACAAGCAATAATAGTTATGCTGAGAGGCAAATGAATCAGTCTATAGTGAGTTTCTTTCTGGGTCAACAGTTCTTTTGAGTCCCAATTTCTATGTCCAACAATTCTTTATGTGTACATAACAGCAATGATATTTCAGTTCTGGATGGTGGACAAATGGTGGTAATGCAGGTCCGACACTCTCTGATTTGGTCCTGGGCAATCTGCAGTGACGCACATCTGCTGACTGCTAGTATGGCAAGGCATGGTCAGCGTCTTCCATCTCTGGACTGTTTCTCTTCTGACTTCATGGCTGGAGCACTCCTGTCAATTCCTCTCTGTTGCAGGAATCCACATGTCTCGGGGTTGTTTTCTGAAAATATACAAACATATTCTCAACCAAAAGTTAATAAAGGAATATTTTCTATAAATTTGACTTGCGATCCTTTTTCATTTTTTTGCCCAAACGATTTTCCTTTGGCTTGTTTTGACACCATGTATGTTTTACCTGGGTGTCTTGCTGTTAGCATTACAAATGAAAGTTAATTTTCTAAAGTAAAAATTTTCTAGATGTAATTTATTTACAGGATATTTTTCCTTACATGATATTCTTCTACTATCCCCCCTTTTTTGGTTTAAATATTGGGAGGCTTTTGGAAATTTTATGCTGTAATCTTGATAGCTTTTAAATTTAACTTTTTTGCACTAAAAAGTGACTGCTTTAGGTTCATTATATGTTATGCAATTTTACCATGAGATGAACTACCAATAAAAATTTTAGTTAACACTTTAGGAACAGCTTTTTTGTCCAGTACAATTGATTTTTCTAGAGTATTTGCTTATTTTGATTGGCCAATTTAAATTAGTCTGAAAACTTGACTACTATTTTCCTGTCAAATTTAATACTCTAACAACCATCTTGTTTTACCCTGTAATTATTAGTGGAGAGGATTATTTGCCTTCTTGAGTAGGCCCTGAGCATTCCTGGTGCTAGGCTGGATTTAGATATCATAGACCCCAGTTCCCTGGATCATGGGTGCAAGACATCTCCATCAAGTCTTGTTGCGGTGAGAGGGCATCTGCTGTCGGCCAAGTCTCTGTTACCTGGGTCCAGATTTGAGCTGGGCATGTGAAGCTGAGCAGCCATGGGGGCAGGAGATCTCCTTCAGCAGGGGTGAGGGTTCAGGCTCCTGCAAACTTGGGCAGGTGAAGGTCTGTGCTCCACCTCTGTTGAACCCCAAGTTCTCTCCTGATGGCCCCTATGCGACTGTGCCTGTCTTAGGTTGTTCCTTCCCTGAGGAATCTTACCCGTCTCTGGCTAACCAGCCATCCTCCGGGGCCAAGCAGGGTGATGTGAGGTTTAGTTCTGTCTCCTTGGTCGCCTATGCCCCCATATATATATATTTAAAAGTCTAGTATATACATGAGGTATTTTGGGGGGAGGGATTATGTGTGCATAAAAAGAATATATTAATAAAAGACAGTATTTTAAAATAAATGACTGAGAAAAATTGTGTATTTGCTAATACACAAATATTAGTAATTCACATTTGAAGGGGCAATATTGTGATATTAATATTTTGCATACATTTAAGTTTCAAAACTTTCTCTACTTACCTCTTTAAATGAAACAGAAACAAATAACTTTAGTCAACTGCAATATTTTCCTTAGTTTATTTTTTGTGAAAATACTTTTCAGGCCTACAGTTGCTAGAAATTGGCAGGGGAAACCCCTCAATTTACTATGATTAGATATTTTAAAGGAAATATGCAATTTAAAAGGATTAACATTTTATTCCTCATCCTACAGTTTGGAATTGAAACAGAGCCAATTCCAGAAGATATTGAAGATCCCAAAGCCTACAGGTATGGGAATCTATACTAATAATAGCCTAAGTGGTGTCACGCCCTCACGTCATCACAAGATGGCCACGTGCACAGCATGATATATACCTCCTAAGCCTGAGCTTTTGCAAAACAAACCAATATGTCACAGAAGTTGACTAAGCTAAATGAATTTCCAAGTATTTAATACTAATTTTCTCTGTGCTGTTTCTATATCCTAATTTGTTATCCTTTCAAATTTTGTTTTCAGTATAGAGAATGCCAGAAGAAAAAGAGAACATGACAGGTTAATGAAAGAAGTAGAAGAAATGAAGGCCAAGAAGAGAGAACAACTCAAAGCTTTGAGGAATCAATATCAGAAACTGTTAGAAATGAATGAAGAATTACCAAAGCATATGCAGTTTAAACGGACAGTAAGTTAAAAATAAATTTGGCCAGTCAGTGTGTTGGCAGTCACTAAACTACTGTAGAACTTGTCACACAACTTAGTTTGGATGCAGAAAAACCTCTTTAAATACAAAGTTTACTTTGGGATTTAGCTACCTTACCTTTTTTTTGTTTGTTTTGTAACAAGATACAAATATAGGTTTGATTCTGGTTATCAACTCTTTATTATATGTAGTGAAGATATGGAACTATTGAGTATATATATATATATATATATATATATATATCCTGATTCTTGGTGCTTCCATTTCCATAATTCATCAGACCTGTTGAAAAGATAATACCTGCTTTATCCACAAAATTTCTGACTTAGTATATTTGTAGCTATGGTGGTGAACACTGAATTGTTTAAGGTAATTTTGGATTGATTTTTTTTTTCTTTTGTGACTTATTGCAAAACTCCATCTACTTGCCAGTGATTCTTTTTTTCATTTTGTTGTTGTTAATCCTCACCCAAGGATATTTTCCATTGATTTTTAGGGAGAGTGGAAGAGAAAGGGAAAGACAGAGAGAAACATCGATGTGAGAGAAATACATTGATTGGCTGCCTCCTGCCCACTCTGGGGCAGGAGGAGCCTGCAAGCAAGGTCTGTGCCCTTGCCCAGAATCGAACTCAGGACTCTTTGGTCCGCAGGCCAACACTCCATCCACTGAGCCAAACCAGCTAGGGCCTTTATTTCATTTTGTACTTCTTTCTAAATGGAAGTACTGTCAAACAGACAGTACTTATCAAATAGAAACCGAGAATTTATCATCCTGACTATATCCGTGGTTTGCCCAGTCCTGTCATTCTAGAGGCACTTAGTCAATTTCATATAAAAATGCTTAGGTGAAAGCATAATGGTTAGCTCATATTGGTTAAAAGATGTTTATGCTCTTTCAGTAAGAAAAAGGTAGACGCTTGGCAGAATATGGGTGACATAATTCAAAATAAAGGACAACTGAGGCAAGTTCTGAGGCTAACACTTTACGCACATCATGCCTTAAAACTCCAGCTCTTCTGGAAAGAATAATTGCTACTCCCAATTTAGTGTGAACAAAGTACCTGAAATTTTATAGGAGTGAAGGTAGGAAACATGAGGCCTCTAAGTATCTTTATGGGGAAACTAACCCCTTTGGTAACCAGAACCTGGTGATGTTAGAAGATGCCAAAGACTTTGCTATCTTTCCTGGGTAGGGTCACGTGGGAGGACATGTTCCACTAAGGAGCTAATGGTCAGCTGTGCCCAGCTAGTAGCAGTAGTTGCTTTGGAGTGGAGGGAGTACAGTTTTTTAAAACTCTGTGAAGCTCCGGAGTATTTTTTTAAAGTTTATATACTCTTTAAATATTCTGTTACCATTCATTATTTTTACTGTGAGAAGATCGTTTAGTATATAACTTCATTTGGATCATTGTTAATTATTTTTGATAACTGTCTTCTATTTTTTGTGGAAGATCAAAGTATGTTATTTCCTTCTAGAATGGAGAGTGTTTATGATATTTGGGAGAGAGTAATGATGCGGCAGGAAATTGAGGACAAAACTTAAAATATGTATGCATGGTATAGGATTGGTAAAGTACACTGATAAAGTACCCATTTTGATGAACAAATCTACCTATCTGCAGGATTTTAATATAGATTCCAAAATTCGTGCTGAGATGGACAGAAAAACAGCTCATAAAATTCAACAAGTGGAAAAGGAATTAGCTTGGGAGAAAGAGAAACATGAACTTGGCCTAAAGAAGCTAGAGAAAAGGTAGGACCCATATTTCTTGCAACTTAAGATGTTTGAGAGCATATATTTGAATAAAATGGCTTGCAGTGACTTAAAGTGGTCAGATAAGAGGTCTTCTGAAATATGCACTAACTCTTGAAATCTCAAGAAATCTTCTTGTCATTCCTACTAATAACTTCCTGAGCTTTCTGCTCACTCCTTGGTAGTTTAAATCTGAGAAATTAGTTTAACAATTAGATATAAACCCAATTATGTAATATATATTTACTTTCTGTTTTTAACAGATTATTTTTTCTCTAATTGACAAAATAGCATGTAAATATTAAAAAACAAACAACAATAAAATAGAACCAAAGGACTTATGATGAAAGACAACTTCCTGTCTTATCCTTTTATCCCTCTCATGTACCAATTTGACAGAGAAAATTAGTTTTCTTTTTAAAATATAATTTACATACAGTAAACTGCATAAATATTTTTTTATCCTCACCCAAGGATATGTTTATTGATTTGAAAGAGAGGAAGGGAGAAAGGATGGAAGGAAGAAGGGAGGAGAGAGAGGGAGAGAGAACAAAAGAAAGAGAGAAACATTGATTGGCTGCCTCTCATATACACTCTGACCTGGGATTGAACCTGCAGCCTAATTGTGTGCCCTGACCAAGAATCAAACCCACAACCTTTTGGTGTATGGGATAATGCTCTAACTAACTAAGCCACCCAGACAGGATTGAAATGCATAAATCTTAATTGAACAGCTTGATAAATATTTACAGATGTATAAACAAATATATCTGACACCCAGATTGAGAATATATATATATAGCACTCCAGAACGTTCCCTCATGATCCCTCCCAGTAAGAATTTACTCTCCAAAAATGAATGTTTACCACTATAGGTGAGTTTTGTCTGAACTTCATATGAATGAAATGTTGCAGTAGGAACTCTTTGGTATCTGACTTCTTTACTTGGTGTCATGCCTAAGGTTATCCATGTTGTTGCAGGTAGCAGTAGCTCATTCTTTTTCTTGTGTTGTAATCCTATATAATAAAGAGGTAATAAGCAAATTAACCCTCATGTTATCACAAGATGGCTGCCTATGATCAGGCTGGCAGGGGGGTTAGTGAGGGACAACCAAACGACTGAACAAGCAGGCTGTGTGAGGCAACCAGGCCGTCAGGGAGTGCAGTTGGGGGCAACCAGGCTGGCAGGGGGGAAGTTAGGGGTGACCAGGCCAGCATAGGGGGGCAGTTGGGGGTGACCAGGCCCTGCAGAAGCAGCAGTTAGGGGCAACCTGGCCAGCATGCAGAGGCAGTGAGGAGTGATCAGACTGACGGGGGGCGGGGGCAGTTAGGAGCTACCAGGCAGTTAGGCAGGTGAGTGTTTAGGAGCCAGCAGTCCAGGATTGTGAGAGGGATGTCCAACTGCCAGTTTAGGCCCGATCCTCAGCCGAAACTGGCAGTTGAACATCCCCCTAAGGGTCCCGCATTGGACAGAGTGCAGGCTGGGCTGAGGGGACCCCCGTCCCCCGTGCACAAATTTCGTGCACCGGGCCTCTAGTATTCTATTAAATGGTAATGCCACAATTTACTTATGCATTTAACTATTGATAAATAGTTGTTTCTTCTATGTTTTGACTACTTTGAGTAATGGGACTATGAACATTCTTGTGCATTTTTTTATTTTTATTTTTTGGTGGACACATAAACACTTATTTCTGTTTGATATTTAATAAGGGTGGAACTGCTGGGTCCTAAGTTATAAGCATGTTTAACTTTATTAGACACTGCCAAACAGTTTTCTAAAGTGGTTCAATCAATTTATATGCTGATCATCAATGTATAAGAATTCGAATTGATCCTCTTTGTATTGGTTCCCTAGGGCTTCCATGACAAAGGACCACAGACTGGTTGATTTTTAACAACAGATATTTACAGACTGATAATTCTGGAGGCTGGAAGTCCAAAATCAAAGTGTTGGCTAAGTTGTTTTTTACTGAGAGAGGGAAGGAAGAATCAGTTCCATGCCCATCTCTGAAATTCTGGTGGTTTGCCAGGAATCAGCGGTGTGGATGTATCACTCCACACCTCTGCCTTCACGTGGTGGACTCTGCGTCTCTTCATATTACCTTCTCTCTGGGCATGTCCACATTACCTTTTTTTTTTTTTTAATAAGGACACTAGTCATGCTAGAACTCCCTCTAATGACCTCATTTCAACTTGAATAGCTCTGTCAAGAATCTACTTCCAGATAGTCATATTCTGAGGGGCTGGGAGTTAGTACTTTAACATCTTTTTGAAGGACACCTTCAACCCATAATACTCATGCTTTTCATCTCTTGGTATTGTCATTTCTTTAAATTTCAGCCACTGGCCTTTCCCTAAAGAGTAATGATTTTCATTCCCCTTTCCTATACTTATGGTTATTTATGTGGTCTTTTTTGCTACATGCTTATTCAAGTCTGTTGTTTATTCTTAAAATTGGGTCGTAGGAGTTATTGGTATATTCTGGATATAAGTCTTTTGTTATATATATGACATGTACCTATGACATGTATATATATGACACCTATCTAATAAAAGAGTAATATGCAAGTTGACTGCCACTCCAACACACAAGATGGCTGCCCCCATGTGGACACAATATGGCTGCCACAAGATGGCCAGCAGGGAGGGACCAGGCCTGCAAGGGAGGGCAGTTAGGGATGACCAGGCTGGCAGAGGAGGGAAGTTGGGGGTGACCAGGACTGCAGGGAAGGGCAGTTAGGGGGACCCAGGCCTGCAGGGGAGAGCAGTTGGGGGGGACCAGGCCAGCAGGGGAGGGCAGTTGTGCCTTTTCGAACATAAGTTTTTTTGTTTTGTTTTGTTTTTTAAAATATATTTTATTGATTTTTAACAGAGAGGAAGGGAGAGGGATAGAGAGCCAGAAACATCGATGAGAGAGAAACATTGATCAGCTGCCTCCTGCACTGGGGATGTGCCTGCAACCAAGGTACATGCCCTTGACCGGAATCGAACCTGGGACCCTTGAGTCCGAAAGCCGACGCTCTATCCACTGAGCCAAACCGGCTTTGGCTCTAACAGAAGTTTTTAATTTCAAAGAGTTCAATTTATCATTTCTTTTAAATTTATTAATATTTTCATTAATTCTTATACTAGTAGTTAGAGCTTTCATGCTGTTGTTAGAAACCTTTGTTCCCAATTCATGAGATAATTCTCCTATGTTTCCTTTACTGTTTCCATTTTCTATCTTGAAAATTCTAATTGGTATTGTAAGATACAGGGCAGGTCATAAATTCATAACTGGGAAGGTCATGGTGGATAGTCACACTCCAGGTGTATAACTTTAGTAAAAGGCTTATTTTTGCTGTAAGCAAGTCCTGTCCACTGTTTCTTTGCATCTAGCTTAGCACACCTTTGAAATCGTCTCCTTTCAGACCCCTCCTTCTAAAGTGTGACCACATTCAAGAAAGCACATGATCCCCACTTTGCTTTCTCCCACCTTCATGTAATCCCTCCTAATCCTGGGCTTATAAAAGCAACTGCAAACTGCCATTCTCTAAAGCATTTATTTCAATCAGTTGAGATCTTGCTTCCAGGCATATCTTCTATTTGGCTCAAATAAATTTTTGTAAAAAAAAAAAAAAAAGGAGAGATTGAGTGTCATTTGTTTCTATATGGATATCTAATTGACTCAGTGTCATTTGCTGAAAAAACTATTCTTTCCTCATTTGATTGTAGGGATGCCACAGTTAACTGTATGTATGTGAGGTCTGTTCCTGAACTCTTCTTTCTATTCCATTGGCATATCTTTATACTAGTCTCACATTGTTTTATTCTTGACTTCTGATATCATAACTCCTCTGGCTTTGTTTTCATCTTCAATATTGCTTAGGTCCTTTGCATAGAATCAACTTGTCACTTTTCACAAAAGCATGCTAATATTTTTAATTGAATTTCATTGAATCTGTAGATCAATTTAGACATAACAGACATTTAAACAATATTGACTCTTTCAACCCATAGACATGATATATCTTTAAAAGAATCCACTTTTAACATTTCTTCTAGTGGTGGCAGCCATTAATCTAAATAACATATTACTGTGAATTTATCACTAATCATTATTTATTGACTTCATAGTATGATGATTTTGGTCACCTTAGTGTACTAGTACTCATGCTTTTTTATACCTTCTTGAATATATAAAACATATTTTATTAACTCCTTTAAAGTCCTTCTCAGCTAGTTATATCATCTGTGTCATTTCTGGGCCTGCTTCCATTAATTGATATTTTTCTCTTTATTTTGGATCATATTTTTCTTCGATTTTGCCTGACTAAAATTTTTTAATTGGATGCCAGACATTGTGAATTTTACATTGCTCTTGATCTTTGTCCTGGGGTTTAGTGAAGTTACTTGAAAACAGCTTGGTTTTTTTATTTTTTATTTTTTTGAGGCTTGCTTTTAATTTTTGTTAGGTGGGATCAAGCAGCCTTTTTAGTCTATAGCTAATTTCCCCCCACTACTAAGATAAAATACTTCTGAGTACTCTACCCTCTGTCCTATGTCTTATAAGTCTTGTGAAAACACAAGCTATTCCAAACCGTGTGTGGGGGTGGGGTGGGGGGCCTGGGGATTATTCCACCTGCTCCCTTCTGGTGTGTCTTCCCAGCCTCAGGGGACTCCTCGCATGTTAGGTGCTGATCAGACTCACCTGATGGCTGGAAGCGAGCCCTTGGCAGAACCCCAGAGCTCTCCCTGTGCAGCAGTCTCCTCCCGGGTCCTCTGCCCTGTGAATTATGGCACTTGTTACCTGGCATTAATCCCTGAATATTTTAATTCTTGGATAATATTTGAATATATTTATGTCCCTCCCTAAATTATATCTAGATTGCTACCCACCAAGGGATGAAAGAAGGAAGTTCTTCTCAGGAAGAACCCTCAACATAGTATCCTATGTTTGGCTTCGATATTCATAACATATTTGTAAATGTATTTATGTGGCAAGTATTAGTTTTAATTCACAAACTCAGGTATAGATGCAATATTTCTAGTCTTTATTTTATTTGACTCTGGGCTTCTATTCTACCAGGTAGACAAGAAAGTCAGTTTTAGTACCACCGAGTCTTGTTGCCCAGCCTGCCTGCTTTTTTTTCAGTTCTTTGAGTCTATGGTTTCTGTGCTCTTCTGGAGCAGGCAGTCTTTGGTGAGGTTCCCAGGGTGGAATATACTTGCTGCCATCACCCTTGAGGCCTGCATCTTCCCAGATGCTGTCAGAAGCAGGGAACCAGTGCCCACAGCTCTAGGACCCAGTTTGCCCAGCCGAACCACTTCCTCGCCACTCTCCTTGCCCTCAAATACTTGTTTCCTTAACTCCCTGCTTCCCCACCCGAGTCCTGGTCCCTGAACCTCCATGGGTTGGTGTCTTTAATAAAAATATGGAGGGAAATAATAATTGGAATCCTATCTGATTGGAATGGGGGAGAGGATAAAGTTGTACCACTGAATAACACACTATTACTAGTGTTTTCATCTTCACCAATCTCACAGGCCACATATAATAACACTTGGTTGAGTAATTTACATTCTTTCTGTCTTAAAAAAATCATTTTTTATTGATTTTAAAGAGAGAGGAAGGGAAGAGAGAGAGAGAGAGAGAGAGAGAGAGAGAAGAGAGAGAGAGAGAGAGACTTTGATTGGCTGCCTCCTACTGGGGATGTTTCCTGATTGGGAACTGAACTGGCGACCTCTTGGTGCATGAGACAGTGTTCAACCAACTGAGCCACATAGGCCAGGGCTATTTTACGTTCTTTTGATTATTGATGAAGTTGACCATTTCTTTTCATGTCTATAGCTCTTTTATCTTTATTCTTAGAATTGCCTGTTTAGATTTCTTGTTCATTTTTCTTGGAGTTTTGTTTATTTCCCCCCTAATTTTTAGTGATAGTCTCTATTTCTATTTAGTATTTACCATTTAGCATACAGATTGTAAATACTTTCTCCCACTCTGCCATTTGCCTTAAACTTTGTTCATATTTTTCTAACTGTGCAGAAGTTTTGAATTTTGATGTGTTCAAAACTATCCATATTTTTCTTTATGTTTTATCTGGTTCTCATGGAAAGACTAAAATTTAAAAAGTAAAATAACTTCCGTGGGTAAGAAGATAAAGAGATGAGAAAGATACTATGGTATGAGAGAAAAGGGAAAGTTAAAAAGAATAATCCGTTTTAAAAGGAGACATAGAGTTAAAGGGGTTACAATGATTGAGTTAGAAAAACAGCAAGAAAGGCAAACAAGCCAGGAGTAATTGCTGTATACATAAGTAAGTTAAACTCCAAAATTAAAACAAGAGGGAATAAGGATGAATTAGTGCCAAAAAGCACAATTTAATTGAAGGACTTTTAAAAGTAAATCTCTGTGGGCTATATGAGAAAGACGTACTAGAAAGTAGTATAAATTTCTGAGCTTAATGATTTTTATAGAGGCTAATAGGGTAATATGATATACATATGAGCTATGTGATATACCAATATATCCATCTCACTATTTTTATATGTAATAAATGAGATATAATAAGGTATATCGATAATAATAAAAGCATAGTATGCTAATTAGACCAGACAGCCGAACGTTTTTCCGGACGACCTTCTGGATGAAGCTGAGGCTGCGAGGGCTGAGCCCCTTGTACGAATTTTGTGCATCGGGCCTCTAGTGTATATATAATATGAGTTAATAGATAGGGAGGTAGATTACATTTTCTCAGTTTGATATCATCCATTTATCATTAAACTATAGTTAACTTGAAATTTTTTTTATTTTCTACATATTAGCAAAATATTGGTATTATACTGATTAATAATGGGTTGTTTAATATTTTAATTTGAAAGGAAATTCTATTTGTTCTTTAACCAAGCCTTACCCAATTTCCATTACCTCCTTGTTGGTATATGCCTGGTAGAATGTTGGATCCAGTGTGCTATGATAAAGTATTTATAAGCACAGTGTATTGCAGTCTTGCTTTATTACCTAACAATCATGTAGAATGATTAAAATGGTGTCAACGATTAAAACGGTGACTATTGCAGATGCTTATTTTCTTTTTTCAGGTTTCGTGACTCACTGGAAGGTGATACTATCGTGGTTCATGCCATACAAAGCGATCACAAGATAACCTCCTATAGGCTCGTGAAGCCCTCCAAGTATTTCAAATCCAAACGGCCGAGTCAGTCCGACAGAAGGGCAAGCAAACTGGAGAGGTATGAAAAAGAAGGAACTGGAAGAAAGGATAGCCAGAAAGAGACAGGTAACCTAAGTGACCACAAGGCTTTTCAGCCTTCACTTAAGATTTCAAAACCGAATTGTATTTTTGTAGCAGAGCATTGGAATACCTTTGGGTGGCTTGAGCTCAGTCTCTTGTCGCCCGTCCTTGGTTTCTTTGGAATAAATAATCAAAAGGAACTTCGTATGGCTGGGAAGGAGAGGCCAAGGTTCTCCAGCAAATGCGTCAACCAACTTTCCTATTCGACACAGGCCGTGCGAGAAAACCCACCCAGTCTTGTCACTGAGAGGGTACTTGAGCCGGATGCTTCCAGCCTCCACCTACTTTTATTTTATTTATTATTTATTTTTAGTTAATCCTCACCCGAGGGCATTTTTCCATTGATTTTTATTTTTAGAGAGAGTGGAAGGGATGGGGAGAGGCAGAGAGAAACATCCATGTGAGAGAGACACTTCAATGGGCTGCCTCCCGCATGCCAACCAGGGCCAGGGACGGAGCCTGCAAGCCAGGCCTGTGCCCTTGACTGGAATCGAACCCAGGACCCATGAGTCTGCAGGCCGACGCTCTATCCACTGAGCCAAACCATATCCACCTATTTTTAAATCTAGGATTTCCCCAGATGTTAATTTCAAGGCATTGTTTCTTCCCAGATTCCTGGACTCTGCCTCAGAGTGTGGGGCCAGAAGACAATATTTCAGACTGTTTTCCAAGAGCATGTGCCTTAAACAGAACGCTGAGCCGAGAATACAGATGTGACAGTAGTACCTCTAATTCCTGTGACCTGCCTCTTGTAACTGCCCATGGGGTGACTGCAAATGACTAGAAGGAAGACAGGAGTTGAGGGCATGGCTTGGAGAGCCAGGCAAGAAGCAATAAGGGCCCGGCAGCCTGGCCAGGCCCGGGCTGTGCCTGTGATACAGTCCTGGCACTGAAGCCCGTGTATCCGCTTCAGGAAACCCAGAAACCTTTAGCAGCTCTTCTGCCTCTAGGATAAATTCTAAAGCCATTGTCCCAGCAGTGTTTTCCACGGGGTACCCCTCTTGTGTCCTGTTAATGATGCATTCCTATACTTGTCTTTTTAGTCTGTTGCCCTGCTTGCTGCTCCCTGATCATGCCTGATGCTCCCGCATGCAGGCTCCTGCTAGAGTGACCAGTTCACTGTTTTCTCTGAATTCTATCAGTTCGTGGGAATCCAGATTGAATTATACTTTTTAAAAATAAAGCCTTTCCATGAACATCCAGGCCACATTAAACTCGTCCTTTTTCTATACTATTAAATATTTGAAACATGACATGGTGAGTTATAACTCTTCAGGGGAAGAGATATAAATTGCCTTTTGGTTTTCCAAAGCCCTAGTCTTTCCCCTCCCCGTGTAGCCTTAGAAATTCAGTTGGGATATTGTTTTGAGGTGGTTGTTTTCAGCAGTGCCTGCTGCAGCTGCATGGTAACAATAGGTGAGGGAGGTGGGGGAGCAGTTAGAGGAGGAAGCAGAGGGATGCACAGGCAAACAGAAACGCAGCCTATGGTAACCTTCTCCAGGTAATGAAGCTGATTCTCAAGGGCTGATGGTAGAGTGGGGAGAGGAATGAGAGCAATAAGAGCAAGTGTTGAACTGGTCAGGCTCAGGTCCTCGATTGGAAGGCAGAGTGGGCTTCAGTTCTAATGACTCACAAACTTGACAGAAATCTGTATTCCTCATTGTATAGATTATCTCATGTTGAAGAACATGAAATATAGTTCTGCTTGTCTTAAATATCAGTCATTTTAAATTGTTTTTGCTTAACTATTTATTAAGAGTAAAGATATTGCCCTGGACAGGTGACTCAGTTGGTCAGAGCATCATCCTATATACCAAAATATTGAGGTTCAATTCCAAAACAGGGCATATACTAGGTTGTGGGTTCAATCCCTCGTCACAGTGCATAAAGAAGGCAACTGAAAAAAAAAAAAAAAAAGAAACGTAGCCTATCGAAGGGCTCTCTGTCCGGCCTCGTGGGCTTGACCCTTCACCGGTTGCATTTCTCTTGATGCTGAGTCACACCTTTCTGAATCGCATCCGGGATTTCCACTGCCCACCTGTGGACCCAGCCCTAGAGCCATGGGATGAGCTAGCCTCATGGGTCCGTTCCTGGGCCACAAAGGCTTAAAGGGAGCGGTCAGACATATTTTGCCACCCCTATACATATCTTTGCTGCTTTTCCATCCAGTTCTGGGACTGCAATTTCTGGAGCAGTAGTGGGCTATGAATAGGAATTTCACACTTGGTGTCAAACTCATTTGAGGGGATCATGAATATACCAGCATTTTCCATACCACCCAGTCCTTTCCTTGTTGGACTGCAGTGGGAACCCAATCATTGTCCGAGTTCTCCTTTTCCACATAACGGATGAGAGACTGATATTCCCCCTTGAGTCACTGCACCCAAAGCTCCTGATCTCGAGTTCGGCACTAAGTGTTCAGCACCAGGATGTCAGACATGACATGCCAGGGGGCCTTGTCCATCATCCTGAACAAAGGCCGAAAGCTAATAACTTTAAAATTATAGCTTTGATTGTATGTTTCTGATCAGTTTTTAAATTGGCCACAGACCCCTGCAGTTGGCATATGTCACCTCAGATTATACATCTCAAATAGGACTCCCTTTCTCCTTCCCCTGCTGTGATATCACAAGCACTCCTTCCCAGCTTCCCCATATCCAGGGTGTCCCCCAAAAATGTATACATACTTTAACAGCTGATAGCTCAATTTTGAAAATGAGATGTATTTTAATAAACACTGCCTTTATAATTAGTCAAAGTGTGTGTATACATTTTCTGGGACACCCTGTATATGTCACTGGCTCATTATTATGTATCTCTCTGATTATTTAATATACATGTTTTATCTTGCCAACTTTTCAATAAGCAAACATTGTAACTTAGATCACTTTATTTTGGTATTGTAAAATACTTATTATGGGGTTGAATTCATGATGGTTGCTTAATAAATACTGTGATTTACAGATTCGTTATATTATCTGGATTTTAAATAATGTGATAGGTTGAAAACAATATTTGAGAATTTCGTTTTGATGTTTCAAAGAGATTGAAAAAAATGTCGACTCTCTGTGCAGGTGGGGATACTAGTGTGCCAGAAGAATCAATTATAGAAAAAGGGAAGCTATTTCGGCCTAAGACCCTCAGTCAAATTATGATAGAAAATCAAATTGAGAAAACGAAGAAACTTATATTAAAAGCTGAAAGGGCTCAGCAAAAGATTCAGCAGCGCAACAAAGAATGGGAGGAACTGTAAGTTTTTTAATGCAAACTTTTATTTTAATATGAGTCTCAAAATATCTTTAGCAATGTCAATAAATATAACAATGTTAAATTTAAATAAAGAATTGAAAAAAATAGAAACAGAGATGGAGATATTGAAGACAGGTCAGCAGAACTTTCAGGGTGGGGCTCCCTTGATGGAACTTCTATGATCCTACGAGTTTCAGGTCCAGGAATTCCATTTTCCTAATATACTCCGAGTGATTTAAAAATGACATTCTCTTTATCCCAACATCAAAAAGATATTCTCCAGATGTTCTTCTAACATCTTATAGTTTTGGCTTTCACCTACAGGTCTCTAACCATCTTAAATCAACTTAAAAAAATCTAATCTGAGGTACTTTTATTTAACAAGCATACCTTTTCATTATTTTTTTTTTGTGCAACCTATATATCTTTAGTGAAATGTCTCTTCATGTCTTTGTCCATGTTCAAATAAGATTGTTAACTATTTACATGTTGAGTTTTGAGAGTTTTCAAAAATATATTCTACAGACTTGTCTTGTGTCAGATATGCTGTTTTTAAATATTTTCTCCTAGTCTGTAGCTTATCTTTTCATTCTTTTAATAAGGACATCTGCAGAGCAAAAATTTTTGCTTTCGTTGAATCCAATTTGTCAACTTTTCCTTCTATGAATCTTGTTTTTAGTATCAAGTCTAAGAATTCTGCCTAACACTAGGCCCCAAAGATTTTCTTCTATTTTTATTAAAGTTTTATGGTTTTACATTGTATGTTTAAGCCTGTGATCCATGTGGTGTTCATATTTTGTATAAGGTGTGAGATTTATGTTTATGTTTGTTTGTTTGTTTATTTATTTATTTATTTATTGCCTGTAGATGTCCAATTGCTCTGTCACTATTTGTTGAAAGGCCTCTATTTCCTCCATTGAATTGCTTCTGCACTTTGTCAAAATCACCTGGGCATATTTGTGTGGGTCTGTTTCCCACTTCACTTTCTGATCCAATGATTTATGTGTCTATCCCCTTGCCAGTATACGCTGGCTGGATTACTGTACCTATGTAATAGGTCTTGAAATTGAGTAGACTGATTTCTTTCTCTCATTTTATTCTTCTTTTAGCTATTCTCGTTACTTTACTTTTCCATAGAAATTTTAGAATAATCTTGTCTATGTTTACAAAAACATCTTTCTGAAATCATGATAGGAATTATGTTAAACCTTGTATCAGTTTGGAGATAATTGATATACAGTCAAACCTTGTTTCTTGAACATCTCCCATCTTGAAAATTTGGTTCTGGACCAAGTTGTTCACAGAAAAAGTGTCTTGGTTGTCAAACCAAACTTCAGTTTTCGAACTGACAACTTTTTGAAGCTGATACTTCAGCATGACAAAAATCATCTCTTAGGCAACACACAAAAGAGAGAATGCTTTGGTTGCCAGCAAAATCCACAGTCAACACTTAGCACAATTTTAAAACATAAAGAGGCCATCAAGAATGCAAATGCTGCCGAAACCGGTTTGGCTCAGTGGATAGAGCGTTGGCCTGCAGACTGAAAGGTCCCAGGTTCAATTCCGGTCAAGGGCATGTACCTTGGTTGCGGGCACATCCCCAGTAGGGGTTGTGCAAGAGGCAGCTAATCGATGTTTCTCTCTCATCGATGTTTCTAACTCTCTATCCCTCTCTCTTCCTCTCTGTGAAAAATCAATAAAATATATTTAAAAAAAAAAGAATGCAAATGCTGCTAAGGGTGTGAAAGAAACAATGATCACAGACAATTGCAGAGGTAGAAAAACTGTTGTTGATTCGGATAAACAAAAAGCAATTAGCCAGTGACAGCCATTTCCAAGGCAGTGATAGATGAACAAGCAAAGATGCTGCATGCTGACCTGAAATACATCCCTGGACCGAATGCTAAAAGTGAGTCGTTTAAGGCTAGTAGGGGGTGATTCGATAAATTTAAGAAAAGAAGTGTTTATTTATAGATTAAACTAGAGGCCCGGTGCACGAGATTTGTGCACTGGGGGAAAGGGGGTGTCCCTCAGCCTGGCTTGCGCCCTCTCGTAGTCTGGGACCCCTTGCTCCTGTATTGAGTGTCTGCCCCGTTGTGGTCAGTGCACGTCATAGCGACTGGTCATTTCACCATTTGGTCGATTTGCATATTATGCTTTTATTAAATAGGACTAGGGGCCCGGTGCACGAAATTTGTGCACTGGGAGGGGGGTCCCTCAGCCCAGCCTGCCCCCTCTCACATACTGGGAGCCCTCAGGGGATGTCCTGCTGACGGCTTAGGCCCACTCCCCAGGTGAAGCGGGCCTAAGCCGCAGTCTGGCCTCCCTTTGTGGGAGGCGACCGGGCTGATCAGGGGAAGGCACCAGCCCCATCACCCTGCTGCTGCAGCCACTGCCAGTCACTGCAGCCACCAAGGTGTTTTCATCAACATGGACTCCAGTCCCTTCGGCATGAAAAAATGACAACTTTCTTTAGGCATTTTCAAGATGTGTCTTTCATAGGATATGACATTTCTTTCTTTCTTTCTTTTTTTTATCCTCACCTGAGGATATGTTTCCATTGACTTTTAGAGAATGAGGAAGAGAAAGGGAAAGACAGAGAGAAACAACAAAGTGAGAGGAACACTTTGATTGGTTGCCTCCAGCATGAGCCCTGATCTGGACCCCAGCCAGGGAGGAGCCTGCAACCTAGGTACATGCCCTTGATCAGAATTGAACCCAGACCCTGTGGTCGGCAGGCCTAGGCATTATCCACTGAGCCAAACCAGCTAGGGCAGGATATGACATTTCTTAGCCCTCCAGCAGCAGACCTTCATTTTTTCCTCCAGGAATGTGGTGGAAAAACCCTAGATCACCTTTTTGGATTCTTATACCCAAGTTATTAAGAATATTACCAGTGGCATACAGGGAGCTTAGCCAATGAGGGTCAGAAAAGGTGTTTCCTCTGTAGTTCACACTGATCACCGGCTCCGCCCCTGCCCAGGCCCAAAGCCTCTGGCCCAGGCTTGGGGCCTGGGCAGGGGCCCCCCAGTTCCCTCTGATCGCCGGCTCCACCCCTCCCAAGGCCTAAAGCCTTGGGGCCTGGGCAGGGGCCCTCCAGCTCCCTCCGATTGCCAGCTCCACCCCTGCCCAGGCCAAAAGCCTCTGGCCCAGGCCTAGGCCTGGGAAGGGGCCCCCCAGCTCCCTCCGATCACTGGCTCTACCCCTGCCAAGGCCTAAAGCCTTGGGGCCTAGGCAGGGGCCCCCCAGCTCCCTCCGATCACTGGCTTTAGGCCTGGGCAGGGTCCCCCTCAGCTCAGATCGCAGGCTCGGTGCTGCCCAGGAGCCCCCTGGCTCAGGCCCTTCCAAGGTTACTCAGAACTCACACAGGGCCTACCTCGGAGTGACCTGGGTGCCGAGGAAGTTCCCGGAACCCAGGCACTGGGCACCTACGTATGTAAATTAACCGCCATCTTTGTTGGGTTAATTTGCATACTCACTCTGATTGGCTGTGGGCACAGCAGAGGCATGGTCAATTTACATGTTTGTCTATTATTAGGTATGATAGTATATTAGACATGTACTGTATATAAGAAAGGTTAAAACATGGAATCGTTTGGGGGTCTAGAATGGATTAATTCAATTTACATTCTTTCTAATGGGAAAAAATGATTTGTTTTTTTTAACAAATAGCTTCTCAAACAGCCTTCCAGAACAAATTAAGTTTGAGAACTGACCAAGGTTCCACTGTATTTATTATGTTGAGTCTTCTAATCCATGGACATAGTATGACTCTCCATCCTATCTAATAAAAGAATGATATGCAAATTGACTGTACCTCCACTACACCCACAAGCCACGCCTACCAGCCAATCAGGAATGAGTATGCAAATTAACCCAACCAAGATGGCTGCAGCCACGGAGCCAGCAGGAGGCTTGGGTTTCCCCGGTAATGGAGGAAGCCAAGCTTCCTGCACACCCTGGCCAGCCCAGACCGCCACTCCAGGGTACAAAGTTTCAATTATAGAAGATAAATAAATCCCAGATACCAGGGCCTCCGCTTGGGTTGCTGGGGGGCGTGGCTGGCCTGAAAACCACCACAGGCCCCTTTCCCAGGCCGCCCCATGCCCCAAGGGAACCCCCACCCTGATCCAGGACACCCTTCAGGGCAAACCAGCTGGCCAACACTCGTGCACTAGGCCTCTATCCTATCTAATAAAAGAAAGAGTAATATGCAGATTGATCATCACTCCAACACACAAGATGGCTGCCCCCATGTGGTCAAAGATGGCTGCCCCCATGTGGACACAAGATGGCCGCCATAAGATGGCCAGCAGGGGAGGGCAGTTGGGAGTGATCAAGCCTGCAGGGGAGGGCAGTTAGGGGTGACCAGGCCGGCAGAGGAGGGCAGTTAAGGGCGACTGGGCCTGCAGGGAAGGACAGTTTGGGGGGACCCAGGCCTGCGGGGGAGGGCAGTTAGGGGTGACAAGGCCTGCAGGGGAGGGCAATTAGGGGCAATCAGGCTGGTAGGGGAGCAGTTAGGCATCAATCAGGCTGACAGGGGTGTGATCAGGCTGGCAGGCAGAAGCAGTTAGGGGCAATCAGGAAGGCAGGCAGGCAAGCAGTTGGGAGCCAGCAGTCCTGGATTGTGAGAGGGATGTCCGACTGCCTGTTTAGGCCCAATCCTACCAGGCAGTCGGACATCCCTCGAGGGGTCCCAGATTGGAGAGGGTGCAGGCTGGGCTGAGGAACACTGCCCCCTGCCCCCCCGTGCACAAATTTCGTGCACCGGGCCTCTAGTTTATTTATATCTTTGATTTTTTTTCATCTGTTGTATCTATCTATTTATCATCTATCATCACTTGAGGACATGTTTATTGATTTTAGAGAAAGAGGAAGGGAGAGAGATTGAAACATTGATCAGTTGCCTCCTGTATGTGCTCTAATCTGGATAGAGTCCACAACCTAGGTATGTGCTCTGACTAGGAATTGAACCCACAACCCTTTGGTGTATGGGATGATGCTCTAACCCAGTGATGGCGAACCTATGACATGCATACTGACACGCGTAGCCATTTCTGACACGCGGCCGCTGAGACGGCCACATGCCGAGGATGAAACATTTGCTGCTCCTGAGGATGAAACATTTGCGACTAGAGTCTTGGAGTTAGTTTTTTCCTCAAAGTGACACACTACCCGAGTTTTTTGGCGAAGTTTGACACACCAAGCTCAAAAGGTTGCCCATCACTGCTCTAACCAACTGAGCCACCCAGCCAGGGCTATTTTGTTGTATTTTAACATAAAATACTATACATATTTTGCTAGATATACACATAAATGTTTTACTTTTTTGTTAATTGTGAAAGGTATTGTGCTTTTAATTTTGGTGTCTGTGTGTTCATGTTTATTGCCAATCATACAATTTATTCCATCTATATGCTTTACATTTCTGTTTCTTTTCCTATTGCACTGGCTAAGAACTTCCAGTACTATATTGAAATAGAATAAAGAGAGTGGGCATGCACATATGTTCCTAATTTTAACGGGAAAGCATGCAGTATTCAAAAGTTTAACTGTTTTTATCTGTTTACTTCAACCTACCTATATTGCCATATTTGAAGTTAATGTCTTATTGACAGTCTATAGTTGGGTTATGTTTTTTGTTTTTTTTAATACATTTTATTGATTTTTTACAGAGAGAAAGAGAGAGGGATAGAGAGTTAGAAACATCGATGATAGAGAAACATCGATCAGCTGCCTCTTGCACAACCCCTACTGGGGATGTGCCCGCAACCAAGGTACATGCCCTTGACCAGAATCGAACCCAGGACCTTTCAGTCCGCAGGCCGACGCTCTATCCACTGAGCCAAACCGGTTTCGGCTGGGTTATGTTTTTTAATTCACTCTGTCAATCTCAGTTTGTTAATTGGTGTATTTAGGCCATTTACATGTAATTATTGATATTTGAAGCTTATATCTGCTATTTTATCTTTTTTGTTTTTCTGTATTTTTTCCCCTGCTGCCTGAGGTTTACTTGAATTATTTTAGAGTTCCAGCATAATTAATTCATAGTGTTTTTGACTATATAGCCTTGTATAGCTTTTTAAGTATTTGCTCAAGGTATTACATTATGTATATACAACGTATCACAATGTACTGGTGATGACATTTTATCATTTTGAATGAAGTATAGAAACTTCACCTGCTTTTTTAAAAATATTTTTTTATTGCTTTCAGAGAGAAAGGGAGAGGGAGAGAGAGATAGAAACATCAGTGATGAGAGAGAATCATTGATCGGCTGCCTCCTGCATGCCCCCTACTGGGGATCGAGCCGGAAACCCAGGCATGTGCCCTTGACCGGAATCGAACCCAGGACCCTTCAGTCCGCAAGCCAACGCTCTATCCACTGAGCCAAACCAGCTAGGACTTCACTGGCTTTTAGGTTCCTTTGCCCCCTCCCATTTCCCCTGTTCATAATATCATTGTATAAATATTTTCTCTACATACATTTTAAAACTTAGCAGTGTTGTAGTTTTCCTTCAATCATCAAGCATAACAGATGATAGAAGTAAAATGTATTTGCCATATTTTTACTATTAACATTTTAATTTCTTCCTTTTTGCTGTTCCTAGGTTTCTTTTATTATTTCATTTTTATTTAGAGAACTTCCTTTAGCCATTCCTTTATGATAGGTATGCTGGTAACAAATTCTGTTAGTTTTTCTTCATCTGAGAATGGTTTGATATCCTGTCATTCCTGAAGAATATTCTTACTGCACATAGAATTCTGTGCTAACAGTTGTTATTTTCAGCATGTAAGAAATATTGTGCTTCTTCCCACTGGCCTCCATGGTTTGTCTGTCATCAAAATTGTTTTTCTTCTATATGTAAGATGTTGTTTTTCTCTTGCTTCTTTGAAGGCATTTTCCCTCTTGTCTTTGATTTCAGAAGTTTGGCCATGATCTGTCTTGGTGTAGAGTTATTCTTTGTTGGATTCATTAAACTTCTTGAATCTGTATAATTGTGTCTCCTGCCAAAAAAAAGACTTTGGGGAAATCTTAAGCCATTATTTATTACTAGAGGCCCGGTGCATGAATTCATGCACCAGTGGGGGTCCCTCGGCCTGGCCTGCAGGATCGGGCTGAAACCGGCTCTCTGACATCCCCCAAGGGGTCCCAGATTGTAAGAGGGCGCAGGCCAGGCTGAGGGACCCCACTGGTGAACAATTGGGGTCAGGGAGGGACTTGGGATGTTGGTCAGCCAGGGAGGGACTGCGGCAGGGCTCCTGGGCATGTCCGGTCCGTCTCGCTCAGTCCCGATAGGCCTGACCCCAACAGCAAGCTAACCTACCAGTCAGAGCGTCTGCCCCTGGTGGTCAGTGCATATTACAGCGACTGCTCAACCTGTCGACTGTCTGCCCCCTGGTGGTCAGTGCACTTCATAGTGAGCGGTTGAGAGACCTTAGCATATCCTTAGCATATTATGCTTTGATTGCTTGAATGGACTACTGGACAACTGGACACTTAGCATGTTAGGCTTTTATTATATAGGTTAGTCCTTTTGATGTCCTTTCCTCTTTTTCCTCTCCTCCTGGGACTCCAATGCTACAAATATTAGAACCCTGAAGCGCTGTGTATTTTGTTGATGCTGTTCTTTGTTTGTTTCTAGTGACTTTTATTTATGTTATTCAGATTGGGTAATTGCTATGTTCCATCTTCACTGATTCTTTCCTCTGCCTCTTCCATTCTGGTATTGAGCCCATCCATTGAGTTTTATTTTGTTTACTTTATTTTTCAGTTCTAAATTTCTATTTGGTTATTCCTTATAGCTTCCATTTCTTTCTGAGACTTCCTATTTGTTCATTTAAGTATCTTCCTAGTTAATTGTTAAAGCAAATATTTAGAAAGATATTTATAATCACTTTGTGATTGCTTGCTTTAAAATCCTTGTTAGATTATTTTAATGTTCTCATCTTGGGATTAGCATCTGGTAATTGTCTTCTCTCATTTAAGTTGGGGTCATCCTGATTTTTGGTATGACAAATGATTTTTTATTAAAATCTGGACATTTTGGGTATTATGAGACTCTAGATCAGTGGTTCTCAACCTTTCTAATGCCACAGCCCTTTAATACAGTTCCTCATGTGGTGACCCCCAACCATAAAATTATTTTCGTTGCTACTTCATAACTGTAATTTTGCTACTGTTAATGAATCATAATGTAAATATCTGTGTTTTCTGATGGTCTTAGGCGACCCCGCTAGTGGTTCTCAACCTGTGGGTCATGACCCACAGGTTGAGAACCACTGCTGTACTTCCATTATATTCCAGGCTATAATTTTCCCTGGTCTGGTTTATCCATTAATGTAATTTCATCTTCTGTCTTCTAGAAGTGTATCACTATTACTGTTTGCTCATGGTTACCTATCCCATTATCAGCTTTTCTAATAATTTATTCTCTTTAGTTTCTCTACCATATCATTTGCATGGAGCTTGGGGAGAGTAGGGAAGGCAAATACATATGTCCATACTATAATTTTGAATTAGATGCCTCTTTGAAAATGTTATGACAAATTTTGTGACAAACTATGTTATTAAAAATTTCAATTAACTTTTTAATGAATAGAGTGTTAATATCTCCAAGGGTTAATATCTATTGAGGGAATAAATAACAATATTGATGTAAATTGCTTAGAAATGAACCAAATCCAATGAATGATTCGGATTATCTAAGCACGTCTGGTGGATGGATGGATCTGTTTGTTTATTATTTTGCTTGGGATGCTTTTAAATATCAACTTTAAAAAATGTTTGAACAAATGTAACATCGCAGGCTAAGAATCATACTTTTGCTTCATGATTGAATTTGATTATATACCTATAGTAAAGTAGACAAATTAGAGTTTATTGTATATTTGTGGCTGGGTTATCTCTTTTTCTTATAGGTACAAGAGTAAACCTGCTGATGACTATGAAGACCCCAAAGATGTGCAAGCCATCAAAGAGGCTCAGGTGTTTATGGGAGACTTCAATCTGAAGACATCCCCAGACTATAAGATACCTGAGCACATGAGAATAAATGCTGCCAAGAAAGAAGAGGAACTGGGACAGCTAGACTCTATGGTACTTAGAAACACTTGTGTGTTTCAGATAAAAAAATGACCTCCCCGCTTCTGCTCCCCCCGCCCCCGGACCTAGCTGAGTACAAGCCTTCAGGAAGGACTTGCATTGAGTGGTGGGAGGGGAGGACAGGGGAACTGAGCCCTCTGAGCCAGCTGAGGGATAACACACATTATAGCCAGACTGTCTCCCCTTTTGGAGAAGCTAAATGGGGAAAAGCCTAAAAGCCGGAGAAAAGAGTAATTTAGTAGTAAACAGGAATAGTCAGATACATTTTTATCTTGAAATTTTGTTAGGCATTTCAGTCAGGGGACAAAAGCAAATCATATTTGAAACTGTTCCTTGTGAGTGGGTTGTCATTTTGCTTCCTTTCTGTTCTTTTTAATTAGACCCATTCAAAGAAAATGTACTTGAACAAGTCCATCCTCTCTCTTCGAGACCTTAAAGTGGCTGTCATCGAGGAGATACAGTGCCTGGTACAAGAGCTGAAGAACATTCAGTCAACTCTTCACATATCCAAGCACATCCCCATTCCGCAAATCCCTCATATACACCCAGAAGAAGTTCCTGAAAAGAGATTTCATTATGATGAGGAAATTCTCCTTGCTTTTAAGCAACAGCGGATGAAAAATGAGGATGAAAAGGCCCCCTCAGTGGAACAGGCGGGACCTGTAGGCTCAGGTGGAGGATTCCTTAGATCCTCTTATGCGAAGGATGGGGAATTGACAACACGGGAGTCATTGTCTAGAGCGTCAAGGACATCAACATTCGGTCTAGATCTTCCAAAGTCATCTGAATTTGAAAGAGCAGATCCAATTGATGTAGAGACGGAGATTATAAAGAGAAAGGAGATTAAAAACATATACATGCAGCAGTATTTGGCCAACAGGGTAAGGGGTGAGACTGTGCCTATTTTTAAAAATACATATTTTTATTGATTTCAGAGAGGAAGGGAGAAGGAGAGAGAGATAGAAACATCAATGATGAGAGAGAATCATTGATTGGCTGCCTCCTGCATGACTCACTGGGGATCAAGCCTGTGCCCTTGACTGGAATCGAACTTGGGATCCTTCAGACTGCAGGCCGACGCTCTATCCACTGAGCGAAACTGGCTAGGGCCAAGTCTGTGACTATTTAAAGCTGAAAGAGAATGGAGCAGGGAAGTCTATCTAGTTTATTAATTATTTATTTAACATTTTTCTATATTAACCATCCCCAAACCCTGACCAGCCCACAACTCACTCATGGCTTGGCTTCCTCCCTACCCCTATTTTTTTTTTTTTTCTGAAAATCACTGTGCTCTGCTCAGAACTTTGGAGCTTTGTAACTTCTTCCTTTTTGGAAAGCTGACTAAGCATTAGGGGCAAATCCAGGTTAATTGGCATCTCGCTGAAGCCGTGGCAAAGGGGAAGTGATGAGCAGCGTTCACATGATGATGGAACATAAAAACCTTCCAGAGAAAATGGGCCAACCTCTGCTGCTTATACTCTAGTTTGCTCCAATACTGGGAGTGTTCATGGTGATGAACGGCTTCAAAATTGTTCTGGAGCTAGAATGCCAGCTATTTTTATTTCTAGGGATATCAGGACCAGATTGGGAGCAGTTGTGCAGGAGGTATTCCTGGGGAGCTAGCTCCCTGCTACCAGCCACATTGTGTCTTTTCCAGCGAGGCACTCCCCTATAGTTTTCCAACTTTATTCTTCACCCATCATCTCTCCTTCATCCAACCCAGTATTCTCATGCTTCCTGCTTTCCCCCACTTTCCTCCCCCCAATTCTGAATTTCATACCTGTGCTTTTTCTTTTGCTATTTTCTTCTACTAGAGTTGAGTCATCATCCAAAACTCAGCCCAGTTCCAAACCCCTTCCAAATCTTCTGTCCACATTATATACTCTCTTTCTTCTTCGTTTTTTTTATAAATATATTTTACAGAGCGGAAGAGAGAGGGATAGAGAGTTAGAAACATCAATGAGAGAGAAACATCGATCAGCTGCCTCCTGTACACCCCCTACTGGGGATGTGCCTGCAACCAAGGTACATGCCCTTGACCAGAATCGGACCTGGAACCCTTCAGTTCGCAGGCGCCAAACCGGTTAGGGCCACATTATATACTCTTAAAAAAAAACAACAACCCAAAAACTTCCATTGCACCTACAATCAGCGCATCATGTTTTGTCCTTAGTTTTCCTTGCTGCTTTGTGTGCTTTAGTTTTTCTTGCAAATTAGGTTATACAGTTCTTAAGGGAAGGTACATAACTTCTGATTCCCTTGCCGTGTCTTGTACAATGCCAGACATAGAGTAGATATTCAGTAAAATGTTTTGACTTAATTGACTAATTTACTTTATTAATTAAAAATGTTTATTGGTCATTCTGAGAGCAGGGACAGTGCGAGCTAGGTAGTAGTGATGCCACTCAAGTCAGACATGTTTTCTAGCTGCATAAAGCTTGTAGGGTGTCAGGGATAAGAGAGAATAGAACAAGTGAAACCCTTACAAACTCGGACACCTATGTGGTAAGTTTCAGAATGCTGTTGTACTAAAAATATCTAGTCCTGCCTCCAAAGAAATTTTAAAATAATTCAAATTTGTTGAACAAATTTTTTTTTTTGGGGGGGGGGGAAACCCACTTAATCTACAGCCCTACCTAAAGTTTCATTTTTTAAATTTTTTTTGGTTTTCTTTTGTTTGTATTTAAGCTATCTGAAATTCTCCAGAAGTTTTACTTCCCCAAACCCACAGATCTCTTTGCCATTCTCAGCAACAACCTGGGCTTTGACTCATAAATTTCAAGCATTTGAGTTGAGGCTCCCCCATCATGTGCAGCCAACATGATGTCTTACATGGAATGGTTTGTCTTCTTCCTATTGTATGTGTGTCCACAGGAGAATCGGTCCTCGGGGCTCTCTCTCGCTCTCTTCGTCTCCTTTGGGATGGGGTGGGTGGGGGAGAAGCTGTGCCAAAATCAGAGCAAAACTGAGGATTTAAAAATCATTAGGCTGTCAGATGAGTCAGGTTTAGACCAGGACTTGGGATACTTAGGTTCCTATCCCAGTTCTGTGACAAATTCGCTTTGATCTCAGGAAAATCACCGTTAGCCTCAATTTCGTCATTTCTACAATAAGAAGATTGAACAGGTTTCTTGTGGGTCCATGATTGTACTTACCTATTTGAAAATATTTACTGTTTGGTAGGTTTGAAAATTTTCAAAATGAGAAGTTGAGGGAAATGTTTATTTAGTGTTTACTGTATGAAAGGCCATGTAGAATACCATGGGGGTATAATAGAGGTAGACATAACGCTATCCACAAAGAGCTTGTAGTCAGTACAGCAAGAACGGCATTCTTGATCAATGGCTTTTTCAATGGCAGAGAAATAGCTGGAAGGACTATAGTTATATAATTTCTGCCACTTAATAAATTTATATAAATTTAAGTCCATTGATGAATGATTTATATGACTAGACACAACCACACACCCATGTAATTCTCTATGTATATTAAAGGCATAACGAGAAAATGCTTTTACCCAAACAAATTAGTATTGTTAGTTTAAAAAATACTGTTCTTCTAACATATACACAAATCTTTTTCTACCTCAGATCAAAGAACTGATTGTCACCTTTGATGCAGAACTCCATCTCCTGAGACACCAGAAACTGAAACTAGACATTCAGATGAAATTATCTGACCTGAACCATGTCACATTATTTCAAGAAATGCTTCTCCTCAAGAATTTTGAAAAACAGGAGAACATACTTCAAGAGCGTGTTAATTCATTAGACAAAGAGGAACAGGAGATGCAAGTATGAATGGGCAGGAAAATGCTAGCTGGGTGCACCCTTAAGTTATGGAAGAAACTTGATTCTTTTCTTCTCCACTTAATTTTTATCTTGTTCAAGTCTTCATCTCTTTCTTGTCTTCTCTTTCTTCTCTTTTTCCCCATTATCCAGACTTGCTCTCTGTTTTTTGGTATCCTTGGTCTGAGAGAACTGAGTCAGATTTTTTTTAAAGTAAATTTGATGTAATATTTTGCAAGGTAGAATAAAATTTTCAAAAGTTAGCCTTATATTTAGTTTATCCATAGATTTCAAGTTTATTTTATGTTGTTACTACCCACCATGTAAAGTTGAGTTTTGATTATATGCTATTCTTATGAATGTAACTGGAAAGGAAGTTCCTAAGTTTCTTAACTATGATAGCTAGTTTCAGAGTAATGTCTAATTAAGTTTACAGGAAATTGATTCTTTATTTGTTATATATATGTTAAATTTAAAGAGATAAATTATACTATTTCTCTTTGTCCTCAAGGAAGATTCTGTTAAATAGATATTACATACTGAATAGAAACATCAGCTTTTGGTATTTCAGCTTTACTAAAATATGATGTTTCTTTTTTTGAAAATTGTCATACATGGTAGGCAAAAGTAGGTTTACAGTTGTAATACAAATAAATAATACAATTAATAAATAACACGAGAATAAACTGCATTTTGTATACTCACAACTGTAAACCTATTTTTTCTCCAGTAGAGATATGAAAAAAATTTGTTTTTGAGACCACCCATGCAGATATATTAGTTGATATCCATATATCAATAAAAATTTCAATTTATGTAATGTAGATTTATTTGAGAAAACAAAACATTAAAAAACTGATCTTATTCGATTATAAATGTAACTGTGTTTTTTTTTTACAAAAGAATTATAAAATTTTAGTCATATAAATGAATGGCTCTGCAAACATCAGAAATGTAAACTTCCATTAAGAAGCTTTAGAAATGTTAACTTACATTGCAATGCACATTGTTCTCTGAACCTGGCTTAAGAGATGAAATATTTTCTTTTTAAAAAATATATTATTGATTTCAGAGGGGAAGGAAGAGGGAAAGAGAGAGAGAAACATCAATGATGAGAGAGAATCATTGCTCGGCTGCCTCCTGTATGCCTCACACTGGGGATTGAGCTTGCAACCCAAGCATGTGCCCTGACTGGGAATCGAATCGTGACCTCCTGATTCATAGGTCGACGCTCAACCACTGAGCTACACCGGCTGGGCCAGATGAAATATTTTCATCTGTTCTTGTTCTTGTTTGTTTAGTGGAGAATAAATGAATCTATAAAGGAGATGGAAGAGAAAAAGAATGAAATCACCAGGCTCCAGGACCAAGAAAAGGCACTCTATGCCACTTTTCTAGCAGCCGTTGGAGAAAACAACAAATTTGCTAACTTCCTCATGAAGGTCCTAAAGAAGAAGATGAAGCGGGCGAAGAAAAAGGAGGTCGAAGGAGATGCTGGTTTGTATTTCTTTCTTATATATGAAATTTTTTCTCACTTGCATGAAATAGAGAAATAAATTGTGTTCATCACAACATAGACAATGTAGAGGCATTGTGGGATTTAAAGAGGAGATGATATAAACCTTTTCAGTCTGTATAGGCCAAGTCTCACTTTTTCTTCACTGCCACATCAGACATGTAAATAAAAAGAAGGAAAAGACATGTCATGCAAATATTAAATCAAATCAAAGCAGGAATGGCTGAGTTAATGTCAGATAAGGTAGATTTCAAAGCAAAGAAAATTACTGGAGACAGAAAAACCTTGTACAGTGATAAAAGTGTCACTCTGCCAGGAAGACATAGCAATCTTAAATGTGTATGCATAAAACAACAGAGCTGTAAAATATGCGAAGCTAAAACTGATAGAAATGAAAGGAAAAAATAGACAAAGCCATGATTACATTTGGAGACCTCCATCGCCCTCTCTCAACTTTTGATAGAACAACTATGCAGAAAATTGATAAGGATATAGAAGACCTACTAGTAAACAGCACCATCAACGAAAAGGCTCTAAATGACAGTAATAGACACACAGCACCCCAATCCCCTTAGTGCGCGCGCGCGCGAACACACACACACACACACACACACACACACACACACGCGCGCGCACCCCCCACAGATCCAAAGCAGGAGTCAGAACAACATCTTTTGGTTTTCTACCAGCTCCCCGTTTTCTTACAAAGGAGGAAGAAACAGGCACCTCAAAGGTAGTGATGGCTCTCCAACGCTTCTATGGCGAGAACAGGGATGAAGGATTCCACGGTGTGACCAGGAATGAACGATTCCTTAGGCAACATGTGGACTCTGAAGAGACAGGTGGCATCGACTGGTACTGCAACAAGAGATGCAAACCCGGGGGATTACTTCGCCTGATTGCAAGAAATTGAACACTTCCATCCATGAAGACATCGGGACCATTAATAATATCTGCAGCACCCCCAATATCCAGTGCAAGAATCGCAAGATGAACTGCCATGCCGGTGTAGTAAGAGTCACAGAATGCGTACTTATAAGACGTCCCAAGGACTCCTACTGCTCAGACAGGGTGATTATGGGAGGTAACCAGCCCCCCAAATGCAATTATAAGGCCACGGCCAGCACCAGGCCTGTGGTCATTGCCTGTGAGGGTAACCCCCTGTGCCTGTGCACTTTGACAGGAGTGGTTATATCATACATGATGAGCTTTAAATTATTCCTTGAATAGCAATGTGTAGTGCATTTGAGCTATCTCAGGCTCTGTCTCCTCTGTTTATGTCTACTTCTTTTTCTCTATATAATCCATTCAGTTAAGTGCACCAAGAAGTTAGTGGAAAAGCTGAAGCAAAAAAAATCCATCAACACTGGCTACTAATCCAGGACTTTTTTCTACATCATCACAAGGAGTGTTTTGAAAGTAACTGCTTTTTGGTATTCCCAGCAGTCAGCTGTTATGGGAAGCATTAAAAATGTGGAAACACGAACTGGCAAAATGAGAGCTCTATCTTTATAATATGGCAACCTTGTTATGTTTGGGTCTAATAAGATTAAGAAATGATATAAGGGACTTCCTTTTTCTCTTCCCAAACTTCTGAATCACGGTAGCAAGTAGGAATATTAACAGTGCACTAGATCATTAAGACTCACTCACTCTTCCTGACTGGAAAGGTTTTTCATGTTTCCCGTGTAATAACTCAACTATAAAAATAAATGAATGAATGAATGAATGAATGAATGACAGTAATAGAACACTTCACCCAAAATAACAGAATATACACACTGTACAAATAAGCGCCCACAGATCATATACCAAGATAAACTATATGTTAGATTATGAACAAGTCTCAATAAGTATAAAAGAATTGAAATCATACGGAATGTGTTCTCTGACCATAATGGAATCAACCTAGAAATCAATAACAGAAAGATAGCAGAAAAATCTCAAAACATTCAGACCTCAACAACAAGCTTCTATATAATCCATGGGACCCAGACATCTCAGTGTAAATTTTAAAACTACATTGACCTAAGAGAAAATGAAAATGCAACCTATTAAAATTTGTGGAATACTGCTAATGCAATGTTGAAAGAAAAATTATATTACTAAATTAGAAAAGAGAATAAGTCTCACTCCAATAATTCAAGCTCCCACCTCAAAACCTCAAAACAGAAGTGCAAAATAAAATGGAAGTGAGCAAGCAGAAGGAAGATAAAAGCAGAAATCAATAAAATTGAAAGCAGAAAACCAAGAAAAAAATTACTTATATGAAGAGCAGTTTGTTCTTGAGAAGATCAATTGATTGACAGACCTCTAGCAAGAGTAAAAAAATAAAAATAAAAGGAAAAGAACAAACAAGGTACCAATACCAAGAATGTAAGAGGTGATATAATTACAGATCTATACTGCAGATATTAAAAGATAAGAAAATACAATGAATATCTGTATGCACATACCTTTAGCAACTTGGATGAAATAGATCAATTCTACAAAAAATACTACCATGACTCATCCAATCTGAAATAGATAATTTGATAACTATTAAGAACATTGAATTTGTGATTAAAATCTATATATGTATATTTTATTGATTTCAGAGAGGAAGGGAGAGGGAGAGAAAGATAGAAACATTAATGATGAGAGAGAATCATTGATTGGCTGCTTCCTGCAAGCCCCCTACTGGGGATCAAGTCTGAAACGCAGGCTGTGCCCTGACCTGGAATTGAACTGTGACCTCCTATAGTCCATAGGTTGGCGTTCAACCACTGAGCCACACCGATTGAGCTGAATTTGTAATTTTAAAACTCCCCTGACGAAATCTAATGCTCTAAATAGTTTCACTGGAGAACTCTATTAAGCATTTGAAGAATTACTACTATTGTACACAATATCACCCAGAAAATCAAAGAGGAGAGAAAACTTCCCAATTCACATTCTGAAGCTGGTGTTATCCTGATACTAGAACCTGGAAACTTTCATATTATGTTATGAGATTCCTTATCTCATTAATATCTTCCATTCTACTTGCCTTTCTCTAATACTGTCCTGCCAGAGAAAGGGGTGGGTACCCACTCCTTACTGCTAGGTGGAGATATTCAGCCTTCCTTGTCACCCCAGGGAAGGGTGATCTTGTCACTGCTGTGCAGATGGGAGTCCCGGCTCCCCCTTGTAATCTACATGTTGGGGATGGCCTTGGTACTTCTGGGCCAGTGGTTGGCAAACTCATTAGTCAACAGAGCCAAATATCAACAATTGAAATTTCTTTTGAGAGCCAAATTTTTTAAACTTCTTCTAACTCCACTTCTTCAAAATAGACTCGCCAAGGCTGTGGTATTTTGTGGAAGAGCCACACTCAAGGGGCCAAAGAGCCGCATGTGGCTCGCGAGCTGCAGTTTGCCAACCACAGTTCTGGGCAATGGTGAAAATCTTGCTTCTCCTCCAGGGCTCTTTGGACTCCATCTCTGTGGGGAGTGTGAAGGGAACCTTGTTACTGCCAGGAGAGAGTGGGAGTCCAGGCTACCCATAGGGTCTCTGCAAATATCTTTTTTTTCCCCCACAAATATCTTAATGGTAGAAAAGGTGGCCAATTATCAGCCAGCAGGAATACAAATCCCTCTTTCCTGTGTGGCCACCTCTGACACCATCCTCGTGGGACTGTTGGTGTGGCTCACTACAGCTTCACAAGGGTGAATGTCTAGGTTCCTCACTTGGCCTTTGCTGATATGGGTGGGAGTGGGGCCACGTTTTTTTTCTTGTGGTATTTGGTTGGGTTATCATCTAAATGTCTTACTAGGTGGCCTCTTTCCTGGTCATTTGGCGAGAGAGAGAAAATTCTTGTTGGGTCCTTCTGTATCTGCACCTGTTGGTGTTTCCAAATTGCCAACTTATTCATCTCTGAGTCTGAGATATGAGGCCAAGGAAGTCATCAGCGTGGTGTTTCTCGGGTTCTGAGGTGCATAGTTTATCTCCCTTCTTTCTGCTTGTCAGAATCTTCTTATGTTCGTTATATAAGTAATGCCCAGGGTTTTTAACTGTATTTAGTGGGAGAAATAGGGAAAAGTAGATCTACTTCATTTCCCTCAAAGCGGAAGTCTATTATGTAAGAATTTTAAGGTCTAATTTTAAACTTTGATGCTTTATTGCATAAGTTGGTACAGATGACTTAAAGTAATTTTATGGGAGATCTTATATTTAAGGAATCCACAGAGTATGAGGTCCACCTCTTATCTCTAATTTGATGTTTTATAAGATGCAAATTTCCATTTGGTGATCTATGGTTCATAGAGGTCCTCAAGGTGTTTTAAAAGAAAATGAGGCCTGGGGGTGGGTGGGAGACATAGTATTCCTTCAGTTCAGATGAGTTGTGTAAAGAAAGGAAGACAAAGCGGGAAAAATGGAGGACATCTGTAATACTGGCAACAACAAAAATAAATTTAGCCCTGAAAAAAAAAAAAAAGAAAAAGAAAATGAGGCAGAGTTGGGTGGCAGAGGTCTATAACCCCTTATCCAGAACTCGAGGGGGTAGATGTGTTTTAGTATTCAAAATTTTTTATATTTTATAAAAGATATTAGAGGCCTGATGCACGAAATTTGTGCAAAGGCTCGGCCCCCACTGCCCCTGTGGCCACCTCTGCCTCTGCCTCTGCCCCCGCCTGCCAGGGCTTGGTCCGGAAGGACATCCGGTCTAATTAGCATATTACACTTTTATTATTATAGATTGTATATGACATTATTAAAGAAATCATTCATAACACTTGTTAAAGAACAATAAGGCAGACTTTATTTAGGGGGGACTACTATGATGGGATTTTGTAGAAAGGAAGAGAAATCAGTGCAACTTGGAGTACAAGGACAAGTGGAAATTTATAGCCAAGGAGCAGGGTGAGGGGTCAGTGGATGGAAAAGTAGTAAGAGGTAATCCTTTGCTAAACTGACCTAACCAGATTTTGGCTGAAGGAAGGCCACGGTGATAAGATATTGTGGGCAAGGAATAAGAAATTGGGTCAGATATCAAGGGTGGGGGACTTTTACTAAACTGATAGCAGGATTCTTCCTAAAACTGGACTAAATGGACCAAGGACAGAGCCCAAGGCCAAAGACTAGTCAGAAAGAGAACTCAGTAGGGGCTGACTCAAGTTTGGTTAAAGGAGAGTCTTTGTCAAGTAACCCCCAGCAGGGTTTGTGGCAGGTTCTCTAAATCAGACATCTCAGTCCTTCTGCATCAACACGTGAACGTTCACACTAAGTGGGTTAAAAAAGATTATACATAGCATTCCTTCAGTTCAGATGAGTTGTGGAAATCTTCTCTGCTTTGAGGGCACTGTGGTTTAGGAATTGTGGACCTGTGTAACCAACTGTGTGTTAGGTGGGTCCCAGCAGAGGCAATCTGACCGCTTGGCCTCAATCCTCTGTGACTCGATGGATTGAAATTAATTGCACAACCTTCTGCAGGCATTTGAGTTTGTGGTCTCTATGACTTTAGCCATTTTAAACTCTTCTGAAAATATTAAGTAATTCCCTGCTTTTTCTCTGCCATTTTCCTAGTGACTTACTCATTGAAAAATGCCTTATTTTTAAAATGTGGGATTTAGCTTAACACAGGAACTTCTGCTTATTGGCAATGTTTTACTCCCTCCCTAGAGGAAGATGAGGAGAGTGAGGAATCAAGTGAGGAGGAATCCAGCTTGGAGAGTGATGAAGATGAGTCTATATCTGAAGATGAGGTTTTTGATGATTCTATCTGCCCAACAAGTAAGTTGGATAAAACCAAGTGTTCTCTGTGAAGTGACTATGAATTGACCATACCAAGAAGGTCCCTTTTTTTTTTTCTTTTTCGTATTCTCAATTGTTTCTTTTTTTTTTTTTCTCAATTGTTTCATAATAGTATTTAAGGAAAGTGTGGCTTAAGGTATACAAAGTATAGTCTAATGAATACTTTGGGGGACTCTCTGGATGGTTGATTTTCTGTTTCTGTAGGCAGCCATATATGAGTGACAAATTAAATGATCTGCCGATGATCTAGGGTCATTAATTATGCAGCAAGTTTCATTTTATAGAGAAACAAAAGATTATTATATATATTTTTATGTTTTTGATTTTACAAAGGTCTCCCTTTTTTGACAAACCCATTCACATTTTCATATTTCAAATCTGTTTCGTAAGGGCAGTTTGTACCAGTTTCCTGGAGATGCGGGGCAATTTATATTCACTGGTGAAAACAGTCTGAAACATCCAGACCAATATTCCTACAGTTTCCATAGGTAAATGATTCAGTAGAAAAAGAATTTCTATTTGGTCTAAAATTTATTTTTCTAGTAATTTTATATAAATTATAAATCAAATTTTAAAGTTTAATTCCAAATAAATTTTAAATCTTGTTTTGATTTTGAAAATAAGAGTCTTCTTACAATCATAATCTTTATGAGTGGGAGAGAGCTAAAAAGTCTTGTACTGCACCTCGTTATTTTATACCAGGATTCAATGGCTTGGACAGTCCCACAGCTAGTTTAGTGGTAGAACTAGGGTTAGAACTAAGGTTCCTGAATGCCACTGTAGTACTCTATTATATTTTCACATTCTTTATCTGTTACCTGGTGGGTAAATGTGGCCGTTAGTGTCATATAGCGGAAATTGATATAGAGATACTGTACTTGAATCCCATTCTGCCACCTGTCAGCCATGTGCCCTCTCTGAGACTTAGGGTCCTCACCTATAAAATGAAAATAGTAGTTTCCGCCGTGCAGGGTCTATGAGCCTTGAATGAGATAACGTACGTAAAGGGCCTAGCACAAAGCCTGGCTCAGAGTACTGCTCTGAACATCAGTGCTAGTACCATCATTCCTATCATGGCTAGTATAGTTTCCACCTGGAATAATGGAGCCCCAAGTGTAATGAAACCTTGCTAGATAGACCCACAAATGGACATTAATAATTCTGAAGCTCCAAAGCACACACTTACACTAGAAATACGTTCTATAACAAATGGGGCTTCTCTTTCATTCTGTCTTTTCAGATTGCGATGTGGGTCTTTTTGAACTGGCGCTTCAACTTCGAGAGAAAAGGCTCGACATTGAGGAGGCCTTAGTTGAAGAGAAGAAAATTCTTGATAACCTCAAAAAGGAATATGATACATTGTCCAAAAAAGTATGCTTTGCCTTTTTCAGGTCTATTTATCACCCTCAGCATGCTACTCGTTCTCCCAGCTAGAACATTGCAGTTTCATAGCAATGACATAATGTAGGACTTTTCTGAAGAGAAGAGGCACTTCAAATGTTACATCCAGGATTTTTTTCCTTTCAGCACAGTTATGGTGGAGGGGGGGAAGGGGGCATTGGACTTTCTTTACCTAAATCATTGGTTCACAAACTTTTATGATTACATATTTCTATATGTAAAAAAAAATGTGTGGTGCTTATACCCACATAATAAATGTATATTTATATATAAGTTGTATTTATGAACTATTGTACAATATACAGTTGACTCTTAAACAGCACAGGTCCACTTATAACAGATTTTTTTTCCCAGCCCATTCCGTACCCCCAGGTTTGGCATCTGTAGATTCAACCAACCACTGATTGAAAACAGTATTCAGAATCCGTGGTTGGGAACCCATGGATGTGGAGGGCTGACTTAAGTTATACATGGATTTTCAACTGTGCAGGCTCGGTGCCCCTATCCCCCACCCCCACATTGTTCAGGGTCAGCTGTATTCTGTATAATATGAAACATTCATAAAAAGAGAAATTAAAAAGAGTAAGATAAAAGTAAATAGAAATAGAAACTCAGGTATTTTCTTTCTTCACTTTTTAACTCTCTGGGGGTGTGCATCTCATGTTGGAGACCAGTAAGCTAAACTTTTGGTATAATTATATTGATTAATTTCTCCCTTATCTGCTCATTTTCCCTCTTAGGCATCTTTCCTAAAGCAACATCACTTACCTTGATTGATATTCAGAAATATTTTTGATAGATTGCTTCTCCTCTTTCAAATAGGAAATGATTTGGGGAACGTTCAAGTTTTTAGGAGATGAAGATGTGCTTCAGAAATACTGTAGTTAGTAGTTTCCTCACTTAAAAGGCTTTTTTCTTTAACTTATTGAGCCCACTATAACCAAACAAGATTCAAACCATTCTGACAAAGACACTCTGTACTAAGAGAGCAGCTTTTCACGCAAAAGGAGAAGGGAGATGAGGACATGCCTTCTGAGCTCACACTCACCAGACCTCTACGCTCTGGGGTCACAGGAGTGATGGAAAAAGTGGTGTAGGTTATGACTTGGGATGAACATACCATACATTTCTGGGCTGCAAACTGGGATCACCCATTTCATCCCAGCCCAGCAAAGCAGATCCTGCTCATGCTTCTCCTTCTTCCAAGATGCCCTCATTTACCACCTCGGGTATGTGTTTGCTGAATCTTGTCAACATTTCACTCATGGGGCCTCCCACAGGTCAAAATTGTGGCGACTAATCTGAACGCAGCAGAGGAGGACCTGGAGGCTTATCAACGAGAGAAGCAGCAGCAGCTGAATGAAATTCTGGTTGTGATTCCGCTCAAGCTCCACCAGGTGAGGGGCCCAGAGAGGTTGCCCCCTCTGTCTGAGCAGAACCACCCCACCCAGGCCTTTCCACAGGGTCATTGGTGGGGAGAAGAGCAGTCCCTTGCCGAGAATTCTCCCTGTAGAATGACATGCCAGTCACACCAAAACACGTGCGTTTCCCGGCGGCCTGCTGTTCAGCTGTGGAAGTTGAATCATTTCAGGTCTGGAGAATGGCGAGCCTGGGACTTAGAAGTGGAATGGCTTGGCAGGTGAAATCTTGGATCTTGCACACGTATCACTTTCACACAATCTTTAAATAGACATGAAGTAATAATGCAAGAATGATCTTCACTTAATCTCTACTCATTAATGACAAAGTCAAGATAAAAGGGAAATATTCTTTTCCCCCATTTTGTGTTCATCTCCACACTACACTTGAATTATAATAAAAGTGAGAGAAAAGGCTCGTCATACTATATTTTGTCAGGTAAAGAGAGAATGCAGTACTTTGGAAGAAAAACCCAGGATCAGCCTTATGTATACACTAGAGGCCCGGTGCACAAAATTTGTGCATGGGGGGTAGGGGTGGGTGGTCCCCTTAGCCCAGTCTGCACCCTCTTGCAATCTGGGACTGCTGGCTTCTAACCGCTTGCCTGCCTGCATGATCACCCCTAACTGCCTCTGCTTTGCCTGCTGGTCTGATTGCCCCTAACTGCCTCCCTGCTGGCCTGATCGCCCCTACCTTGCCCCCCTGCCAGCCTGATCGCCACTACCTTGCCCCCCTGCCAGACTGATCGCCCCTAACCACCTCTGCCTCGGCCCCCAGCCTAAGCTGCAGTCTGGCCTCCCTCTGCCGGAGGTGACCTGGCCGATCAGGGGAAGGCACCACCCCCATCACCCTGCTGCTGCTGCCACTGGCGGCCCCATGGCTGTCTGAGCCTCAGGCAGCCTCTGTGGCTTTGTCCGGAAGGATGTCCAGATGGTCATCTGGAAGACATCCGCCCTAATTAGCATATTACCCTTTATTAGTATAGATGCGTCTGCGTTGCATGCTGTTGAGTTGGCTCTGACCCCGGGTGACCCTATGAATGAGGATGTCCGCAGTGTCCTGTCCTCAGAGCCCTGCTCAGCTCCTGTAGACTCGTGCCTGTGGCTTCCTTTATGGAGTCAATCCATCTCATATTTTCTCTTCCTCTTTTCCTGCTGCCTTCTATTTTCCCAGCATTATTGTCTTTTCCTGACTTCTCGTGATATGCCCTAACTAGGACCATTTCAGTTTTGTCATTTTTGCCTTCAGCGATGTTTCGGGTGTAATTTTCTCTGTGTAACCTGACACAAACTGAGTCAGCTGTCTGTAGCAATTTGCCTAATATGCCATCCCTGAATGTTTGTCCCATGATTGTGCAGTAGACATCAGCCATGATCTGAGTGGGCAGATCTGCTGTCCCGGAGGGATATAATGTGCTTATTCTCTGCAGGCAACCTCCTGCTTTCACCTTCCTTAGCGGTGAGAAGAACACCAGGCCAATGGACAATGACCTAAACAAGGAACAGAAGGAACTGCTTCCCCTGTGCTCTCTGTGACTGCACATTTAGTTTGGTCTTTGCTTTGATTTTTGTCTGGTTTTGTTTTTTTCAGATAGAGCATGTGGTATTTGGGGAAATACCTACTGACCTTTCTGGAACGCTGGTCTTTTCTAACCACTCCTTGAGTCGGCTCCAAGGGCGCATCATGCAGCTCCAGGAGGAGAACTCCAAGCAGCAGAAACTCAACAAAGAGTGGCGGGAGAGACGGAAGCAGCTTATTCGGGAAAAGAGAGAGATGGCAAAAACTATACACAGTGAGTACCTAAGCCCACGAACACCTGGTAATATTGACTGATACGCAATATTTATTGATAAGAGGGAACTCTCAAGTGACTGTCTCCAACTTTGAAAACAGTAAGTGACTAAAGAATTAAGAGGGAACAAAAGCACCTTCTTATCTTCCTACTTATCATCTCTCCCACCAATCAGTGATCACTGTCCTACTTTAAAGGGATACACCTTTTATCATAGAAATGATTTCTCTGAATTATAAAAGGGTTTATGTACAGTGAAATATAGAATAACACAATAATAACCCACGTACCACTAGCAAGCTTAAGAAACTTTTATGCTATCCCTTTCCGCAGGATCCAGTACCAGGCGCGTACACATGAATGTGCGTGTGTCCACACACAATATGTGAAACTACTCTGTATACTTTTTAACTGTGATACTATATTATTCATATAATTTTGCAGTTCACTGTATGAAACCAGGTTTTTAGAGTTATCCATATTGCTACAACAGTTGTTCATTTTAACTGCTATTACAGCGATTTGCAACTGGTGGTGCCGCAAGAATTTCTAAAACATGCAGTCCCTGACTGTTTAATCAGGGCACGTACCTCTTCACCCTTAGGTTGCCAAATAAAAAAATGACAACAGCCAACACAACAATAGCCGTCCCATGTGAATGAATCAAAATTATACCTATTTTTTGGTCAGATCGGCAAAAAATATAAGATTTTTTGGTGTGCCGTAGAAATTCAATAATCAGTTTATGTGTACCACGGGATGAAAAAGGTTGAAAATCACTGTGCTATTATAATAATCCATTGTAGGGCTGTAAAATAACTTATTTCTTCAGTCTCCCGTTGATATTTAAGGTATTTCTAATTTTTTATCATTACAAGGCAGTGTTTCAGTAAATCTTCTTGTATATGTCTCCGTGTCTTCTGTGTGTGTGTGTGTGTGTGTGTGTGTGTGTGTGTGTGTGTGTGTGTGTGAGAAGGTGAATCCCAGGTTGGGGCCCCTGGGTAACAGAGGGATATGTACATTTTCAGCTCTCTTCAATGTTGCCACATTGCCCTCCAAAGTGGTTGTACTATTTTAGCTCCCCAGCAGTGAGTGACAATTGCCCAGACTTCATATTCTCATCAGTGTTTGATACAATCAGGCTTTGATACTTTTGCCAACCTGGTGGATGTTAAATTGTCTTTCATTGTGGTTTTTATTCACAGTTCCTTGATTCTGGCGAAGTTGAACAATTTCACATACATCTATTTGTGTTTCCTTTTCTGTAACTTGCCTGTTATGTCCGTTACCCATCTTTAACTTCTTTTTTCATCATTTTCTTACTAATTTTAGGGAGTTCTTTCTATATCCTTTATTTGTCCATTAAATGCACTTCAAATCTCTTCTCATTTGTGGCTTGCCTTTTACTTTGTTTAGTGTATCTTTTGGGGATATAGATATTTTAAATCTTAATATAGTTAATTTCATCTATTAATTTGGGCTTTGTGCATTGTGTGTGTGTCTGTATTGTTTAAGAAATCCTTTTCTGCCCAGGTGGTGTGGCTCAGTGGTTGAGTGTTGACTCATGAACCAGGAGGTCATGGTTCAATTCCCAGTCAGGGCATATGCCCAGGATGTGGGCTCAATCCCCTGTGGGAGGCAGCTGATCAATGATTCTCTCATCATTGATGTTTCTGTCTTCTCAACCTCCCTTCCCTTCTCAAATCAATAAAAACATTTTTTTTAAAAAAAGAAATCCTTTTCTGTTTTGAGGTCTTAAAGATTTTTTTATAGTTTCCTCTTTAAGTAGTATTCTTAACATTTGCATTTTTAATCCATCTGGAACTGGATAGTATAAGATGCAGTATAAAGATTATTATATTTTAAAAACTTTGGTAATATTCAATATATGGAATCTATGTGTAAGTGATTAAGTATTTCAGCTTTAATAAAAATAATATTACTGTAGCATCTACCTTAATACCACAGAACTGTACACTTTAAAATGTATCATTTAAATCATTTTTTTGTCATGTGTGTTTTGCTACAATTAAATAGATTTTTTAAAGAAAAATTGAAAAAGTAAACCAAAAAAGGGAGAATATAGTGCTCAGCTAGTCCAGGTTGCTTGGATTTGTAGAGGCCATTTTCCCCAGTGCTGGTGCCTCTGCCCTCCCGGGGGCTGGAGTATAAAATTTAAAAAGTCCATGTTAGTGCTCCATGTTTGCATAACACTTATTTGGGACACAGAGGTCTCTCGGGTGTAAGCCTTGAGGTACTCGTGTTTCTCACGTGCTTCACATTCCTTTGGCTTCTGTAGCCCATGAATGCTGTTTATATTTGGAAGTACTATTGATCAAACCCAGGAATAAACAAATACAAAAATGAGGAAGCTTCTTTCAATTTGGGTAAACCAAGTTTGGGAAAATGTGTGAAGAAAATGAAATGAAGTATCACACTTTTGGAGTGTTAGTTAAAATAAAATAAAACATAGTTCCGTGGGGTGGGAGTTTTATTCAGTGACGTTTAGTTTCTCTCACCTCCAGGCCATTTTCTGAAAGCAAGTTGTGAATTTGGTTAAAGACTGATATCCTAATTCTGAGTATGAAACTAGAGTGAGTTCCTTTCCTGTAACCAGTGATGAGAGACCCCACAGTTGGTATGTGGCGGCCCCCTCCCTTCCAGGGAAGGAGAGGAGAAAGAGTCTGGGGCATGAGGCTTCCTTTATTCCAAGGAGGGCACAGCTCACAGACATGGGGAAGGTGGGTGGCGAATGTTCCAGAAGCCTTGATGTCCCCAGTGAGAATCAGCTGGTCTGATGGAGTCAGAAGGGCATTAGGCTGGCTCCACAGGGGTGTGGCAAGGACCAGAGTCCATGTTATAGTGCATCGCCATGGGAGAGGTTACCCTCTCAGATGGGGCTAGCTGGAGGGGAGCCAAGGGGCAGCCATAGGCCAGCCACACTGGGCAAATAGTTTAACCCTTCCATTTGCATCACTGGTTGTCATGGCCACCGCATCACACACATGGATGGTGTCCCTCCTCACACAGAACAGAAATAAGTAGCCCTCCCTGGTCTTAGTGCCAAATGGCAGCCTCGCCACTTACACTGTGACAACTCAACCATAGCAATGACACCTGAAGACAGTTTCCGCACTACCACAGAACTGCATCACGTCACACCCCAGGGCCTTCAGGCTTCACCTGAAGATGGGCTGTGACTGAGAAGCTCTCGTTACGAGATTACATTTCTTCAGGCGCTCAGAACCCACAGATGGATTTTGCCCAGGTGTCCCAGCATTCTCACACGGGGGAAAGACATTAAACACAAGTGAAATACACTACAGGTCAGCTGGAGATAGTCAGTAAAAAGACACACCGAAAAGGACTGGGAAAGCCAGCGTGAGGTCCCCAGGAGGATGGAAAGAGCTCTCTGCAAAGGTGACGTGCCTGGTACGGTGTGGCTTTTCCCCGGCTGGAGGACCAGCACCTGCTGCTAGTTACACCTTCAGAGCCGAGTGTATCGGACGTGTCTTCCACGGGTCTCCCACTCGCTTTCAGAAAATGGGCTGGACAGAGTGAAGCAGGTGGCTGTTTGGGAAACAGCCTTCCAGGCTGTGGGATGATGGCAGCAAGCCTGGCATATGTGAGATGCAAAGGAGTAATCAACGAGCGAGATGTGAGGAAGGAGGTGGGAGAGCCAACATGGGCAGGGAGGGTAGACCATGCAGGGCCTGTGAAACACCTCCAGACTTCCATTTTTGCTCGGAGTAAGACGGAAACTTTTGTTAAATGCCTGCTCTATTCTTAACACTGATGCTATAGAGATCAATAACAAAAGGCTTACAAATGGCAGTGTTTATAATCTAGTTGGAGTCCATCAGCCGTCTGAGGAGGGGCAGGTCAGGTTGCGTAAGCCAGTGGGGAAGACGAGTCTGTTGAACCCGGACCTCCTGGTTTATAGGTTGACCTTCAACCACTGAGCCCCACCAGCTGGGCTTACACAAGGTCTTGAAGTAGATGAACAGATAATGCAGGAATGGGCATTTTAAGTGAAGAAAGTAGCCACTGAAAAGTTACAGAGGAGAAACCAACTGGTAACAACGTTTTCCATCTTCTTATGAAACCCCTTCCCGGGGATGTTCTTGTTACTGGTGGTGTTCACTTGGTGACAGTGGGAGTGGTTCAGCAGCCTGGGAGTGACCGTCTTCTTTCAGAAATGGAGGAAACAGTCCGCGACCTGATGATCAGCAAGTTCGGCCGCGTGATAGACCTCGCAGCTCTTCAGACACTTTCTGTGAATACCACACTTGAGGAGCTCAGGATCAAGAAACTGCGAAAGGAGCTGACGAATGCCAGGGAAATAAAGCAGTGGGAGGTAAGGACGGAGGGCACCTGACCTACTTCGGTTCAGTCTAGGTGGAGGCAAGGAGTCCTGGAGCGCTGTATGCGGTTCCTGCGAAGCATCTGTACAGCTGGAGGCGGGTCTGTGAGCCCCCCTTCCCCATCCCACCCCTCCTCTGGGAACTTCTGATCTTTTTTTTTTTTTAAATATATTTTATTGATTTTTTACAGAGAGGAAGGGAGAGGGATAGAGAGTTAGAAACATCGATGAGAGAGAAACATCAATCAGCTGCCTCCTGCACACCTCCTACTGGGGATGTGCCCGCAACCAAGGTACATGCCCTTGACCGGAATCGAACCTGGGACCCTTCAGACCGCAGGCCAATGCTCTATCCACTGAGCCAAACCGGTTAGGGCGATCTTTTTTTTTTTTATGTTTTGGAAATAATTTTAAGTCAGTAGGAAGATGCTTATGATCTAATGCAGGATAAAAAATTATATATATCATATTATCTTAATATGTAAGCTTATATTATAGCTACATAGTAATATATACATATATATTTAAAAATATGCTGAAATATTACCAATATTATCTTTGACTCTTTTTGGTTATGGTTGCTTGATATTTTCTTCATTTGTCCTTGTATTTTCAAGCTCATTATAATAGACTAGAGGCCTGGTGCACGAATTCATGCACATTGAAAGGATATTGATTAGAAGAAATATTTTAGAGGCCGGGGAGGGACCACCGGAGATTGGCTCCAGGGCGTGTCCGGCCCATCTTGCCCGGTCCCGATTGGGGCCCACTGGGGCCGGGGAGGGACTGTGGAAGGGCTCCAGGGCACGTCCAGCCTGTCTCACCCAGTCCCGTTTGGGGCCGTCTCGCCCAGTCCCCATCAGGGCAATTGGGGCCAGCCGGCCGGGAAGGGACTGCAGGAGGGCTTCAGAGTGTGTCTGGCCCATCTTGCCCAGTCCCCGTTGGCCAGACCCCAGCAGCAAGCTAACCTACTGGTTGGAGTGCCTTCCTCGTGATGATCAGTGTGCGTCATAGCCACTGGTCGAGCGGTCAACTGAAACGATCGGCCACTCGGTCAGACACTTAGCATATTAGACATATATATATATGAATTCCTTTTATGGTCAGGAAAAAAAGGACATTTAAAAAAATGAAATTTAGGAAGGATTACCTGGGTTTTCAATAGTCAGAATAAGGTTGTTAATAAATTAGAACTTGAAAGTTATTCAGAACAAATTATTGATCTCTAATATTCTTTTAAGGCCTGTGTTTTAGACATGTGGTAAGCATTTATGTCTTCTAATTCTCATGTTTGGAGGCAAAAACCTATCAATAATATGTAATTTGAATTGATTGTAACCTCTTGTTTCAGTAGTTTCAAAGCTCTTCTTTGATAGAAATGGACCCATGAACAGGATTTGTCCTTACAGAATAGGTGGGAGATGGCGTGTTGCATTAACTCTCAGACTAAGCTTTTCCATAGTCATCTTGGGTCCCAAGAAAGTCCCTCAACCTTTCTTTGTCTCGGGTTCCTCTTATAAAATGAGGGGTTAGACATAGTGGCTTCTATGGTCACTTTCAGCTCCAATGACCTGTGATTTTTATCTTGTCTCTGAGGCAATATCTCTGTTTAGTTCCAATGATTTGTACTCTGTTCCAGGAAATGAAGCCACTGAGGCCGAGGGCCTTAACAGTGTATGCACAGTTTGTGTCCTTGCTTACTGGATTTCATTCAAAGTTCTGAAAAGTTTAAACCACAAATTAATATATTACACTGTTAAAATAAGAAAATGCAAACCTGAAGAAAAATATGTATAAGTGTAACTTTGGCCTGGCCAGCATGGCTCAGTGGTTGAGCCAATGTTCAACCTATGCACCAGGAGGTCACGGTTCGATTCCTGGTCAGCACATATGCCTGGGTTGTGGGCTCGATCCCCAGTGGGAGCACCTGACCTTAAGCCTATCTCAGCTTCCTTACCATTCACTTAGTTGGAGGGACTAGTCTAGCTTGGGATGAAGGCACCAGCAGCGGCATTTGGGGTCCAGGGTGCATGTAAATATGATGGCAAAATGGCATGATTACAGAAAGGCTTCATTTTGAGGTCAACATTCATGTATAAATGCTCTAACAGTGTTAGAAACGAAACGGCTGTACTCCGAGGATCCTAATTGTGTTATTCTATATAGCGTTTACATGCTGTTACAATCTGGGAATTATTCAACTCTGAGTAACAAATTTTATAACAAGAGGTGGGTGGACTAGTTAGCTGGCAGGGCCTTAGGAGAGGTCCATGCCTATGTCATTCCGGGAACATGAGGTGAGGCGGTGCCCGGGTACAGCCCGATTCAAGGAGAGGAGCTTTTATGGCGATTTCCTAGCCCACAAGTCATTGACTTCTTCAGTTACTGTCGCATCTCATCAGTAGATAGGGGAGGTGGGGAGGTTCCCAGTGCTCTCTTGTCTCAGCCTCTTTTTATCCAAGATGTGCCTCTGTGCTGTAACGAAGTAAATGGCTTAGGTGCTCGTGTGGTGGGACTGGTCTCCAGGAGGGGAGTGCTGGACAGGATATGTGCAATCTAAAATAATTTATTGGAGCAGTAAGAGAACAAAGGAAAGCCACTAGCAGATGTATGGCCATTCAGGGTCTTGGGGGATCCTGGGCCAAGACGGGGGAAAGAGCATCTGCAAGTTTTCTGCTTAAATTATTGTTCTCCCTTTTAACTAGTTAATGCCAGCACTCAGTCTGCATGCTAATTCATTCCTCAGCAATGGAGTGATATTGATGTCTGTCTTATCTTGTCTACTTTTGTCTTTGATCATACCTACAGTCTACTTATCTTTTCTGTAATCAGACTAGACCCCATGAAGTTGCTTCTGGCTGCGTTTTCATACTGACTTCTGATTATATTTTTTCCATGTGCACATCACTTCGTTTGCCTGATGGCTTTGATCAAATCTGCACATTCATTTTTCTCTATTTCCTCTCATTCATGTCATCCATTCTGCATCTTCCTGCCCTGGTAGGAAAAGATTGCGCAAGTGCGCTGGGAACTGATGATGAAGACGAAAGAACACACCAAAAAGCTCCACCAGATGAATGATCTGTGTATTGAAAAGAAGAAGCTTGATTCTCGGTTGAACACGCTCCAGAACCAGCAGGTATGCTGCTCTCCTTCAGACCCTCTGTTGCGCGGGGAAGTTCTGTAGTGGTAGCGTTCATGGGAATCTCAGTGCTGGCATTTCAGCAAACCTTGATCTTACTAGTAGACTGCTTCTCGCCTCAGCCCGGTCCCTGAGAACAACGATGTGACACTGGTCCCATCACAGGGAGCCTGAGGAACTAGCTTCATCGAGTGCAACTTGGGGCCATGAACTTACATAAATGCTAATCTATGGGGTTTGCCTTGGCCCTGGAGAGATAAGGCTATATAGGTATAAATAATACTAATATTCTACCCGAATTTGGTGTCTAACATCCATTTCCAATATCTGCTCCTTCCATTTGACCTAAAGTGGGTGTCTTGACTCGTGGGCTCTCACATGTTGCCTCACTAAAGCACTTGTTCCTTCTTAGGGTTTTCAACTGGCTCTTTATAATATTTATTGAGCCTAACACAGTGTACCTTAATGTGTGATGGATACTACTTATTTAATAAAATTCACCCTTCAAGTCTTGCCCTCCAGGGACCCAACACATATTCTGAACTATAGCTCATATTCTTACAATAGGTTTTGCAAAACTGCCTATTGTTTCTCTTTAAGCACCTGAAAGTGGTCTCAGCCAGGAGTTCTCAAAGTATGTCCCCTGAAGAAAGCATCAGCATTACCTGGGAGATTGTTAGAAATAATCCAGATCTACTGAGTCAGAAGCTGGGGGGCTGGGGAAGTCATGGCATCAAACCACATTAACAAGCCTTCCAGGTGACTCTGATGCATGCTTGAGTTTAAGATCTCTGGTCTAAGTCCAAGTCCAAAAGGAGGAAAGAATATGGTTAATCCACGGAGAACGAATAGGAGGATTTGGAAAGCTTGTAAGTGGACATTAGATATGAGAGGAGGCTTAGAATCAGAATACAGAGGGCCCTTTATCCACTAAGGAGTTTTTGAGTAGAGAATCAAGGCAGTGTTCGAGGGGGTTGATGCCCAAATAAAATCACAGAGTAAGCACTCAGTAAACATTTGTTGACTTGATGTGCTTTGACAAGTGCAGATACACTGGGAAGAGTTGGAGGTAGGAGATCAGCTGGATGGGAAAATTAATAGTGTATGTCTTTACAGAGTGTATCTTTACAGTATATCTTTACACGTGCAGTCTCTTTACATAGGACAGTGGTCGGCAAACTGCGGCTCGTGAGCCGCGGTTTGCCGCTCTGTTAACTAATGAGTTTGCCGACCACTGACCTAGACTCTCGATTCCAATAATTACAGGCTGTTGTTGTTCCTTGTGATTAAGCCCCTAACCAGTGGTCGGCAAACTCATTAGTCAACAGAGCGGCAAACTGCGGTTTGCGAGCCGCATGTGGCTCGCGAGCCGCAGTTTGCCGACCACTGACGTAGGCTCATTTAATCTTCAAAACACTACTTCCCAAAGCTCAGAGTGGTCAGTAACTTGCTTAAGCTCTCAGAGCTAACGCACAGGAAGTGAGTTTTTAAAACGAGGTCTGTCTACCTCCAAAGCTGACTTGATCTTCTTACAACAGTAGAGGCATGAATCGGGATGCAGATGGTGAGAAGCTAGTGTCAAAAGAAATTTCCAAGTAAGAGTAGTAAAAAACTTTTTAGATATGGTGAGGAGAATGAGGGAAAATTAAGGTGCCTTTAAAATGACATGACTGCCTGGAATGACTGGTGCTTTGGTATAAACATTCAGCTGCCGATAACCAAAAGCCCCATTGAAAGTAGCTTAAACAAATAGGGCTCATTTTTTTTTTTTTTTTTTCACTGAACAAGAAGTCTAGAGGTGACTTAAGGGGTTTGATTTAGTGGATCTGTGATATCAGGGGCCAGTGTCTCTCTGATTCTCTGAAGTTCTCCTCAGAGTCACAAAACAGCTGCATCAGGTCTATGTTTCGCATCCACATGCCAGCCCCTTCTGTGCCTTCATAAGAAAGCACCAGTTTTCTGCTTATATTCACTCAGCCAACCCTAGCTGGAGGAGAAACTGGGTAATGTTAGTGTTTAGCTTTCACAGCCTCTAAAGCGAAGGCAGGCAAGAGAGAAGCTATTGGGTAATGATAACCCCTATTTGCTAGGAAGGTCTGCCATCGTAAGTGAGGGTAATGGACAAATCATGGGCTTTTGGCTTTAGGTAACTGGATTGTGGCCCTGCTTCCGGTCCTTAATAATATAATCACTTGGGCCAGTTCATGCATCGCTGCCCCAGTTTCTGTAAAACTAGAACACCACGATCGAATTCACAGAGTTGTTGTGAGGATGAAATGAAGCACCTGGCAGAGAGTACATACCAGCTGGGTGGCAATGTTCTGCCCTTTAGCTCATGTTCAAATTTTATTGAGCATCTACTTAGGTAACAAGTTCTAGGGCGAGTGCTGGGTACAGTGGTGAGATACAGGATCTCCCAAGAAATATATCAAACATTTAGGTGGAACCATAACAAATTTCCACTTTTAGGTTAAAAAGTGGTCAAATGTCAGACATTTTAAATGGTGCACTCTGATGATTCCAATGACACAGGGTGGCTGTTTTGATAGAACACAGAGCAGGAGACCCTAGCCTAGTCCATGGGGCAAAGAAGGCCTCCTTGAAAGTGAGGTCTGGAGTGTGAGCAGGAGTTGGCTGGACGGGGGATGAAACCAGATAAGGACATACAGATGATTTTTGGTTGTTGTTAATCCTCCCCTGAGGATATTTTTCCATTGATTTTTAGAGAGAGTGGAAAGGAGGGGGAGAGAAACATGAATGTGAGAGACACACATCCACGTGAGAGAAACACATTGATTGGTCGCCTCCCGCACTGGCCCCGACCAGGGCCAGGAATCGAGCCTGCATCCGAGGTTAAGTGCCCTTGACCAGAATCGAACCCAGGGTCCTTCAGTCTGCAGGGCAATGCTTTATCCATTGAGCCAAACTAGCTAGGGCAGGACATAGAGATGATTTTCTTTTTGGGAAGTAAAATATGACTCTGAGCTGTATAAAAAACGGAGGCACCTTGTCTTTTGTGATTCCAGTGATAAGCCCTCTAAGGTATGAGTGGTGGCTTACCCATCTAAAGGATACTTGCATTTTAAGAGTTGTTTGTTAGTGCAAAGGAACACATTTCTAACGGTGGGATTTCAGTGGAAGAATGAAGGCCCCTTAAAGGAAGGAGCAATGGCTGTTTAAATGGACCAAGGCAGGCACTCCCAACCAATATATAAAAACAGATGTTTTTCACATCCAAAATGATGCTTCAAGTAAGGAGATGATTTCTTTCAACAGGGCAATGCCTTCCAGGGCCCTCGGAAAGCAGATATTGTGGCACGAGAGAAGGTCACTCAATTGATCCGACTCCAGGCGGAAAGGATTTTGGCCTTAAAGCAGGAGATTTCTATTTTGCGTACGAAAGGTGGCATTATCCTCCCACCCATTAAGTTCCCATCGGAGCGGAGAACCGATGAAGCCTCTTAAGTTTACTTTTTTTTCTCTTCTCAAATCCACCCAAGATTTCTGACATAAAATTCCCCAGAAGTTGTCTCCTGAAACAATTCTGTTATTTTAAAGTAAAGGTATCTAAAAGTCTAAAACGAGACCCAGCCATGTAGTACCCAACCTGTTATTGAGCTGAGCCATTTCAGATTGGTTTGGAGCCAACTGGATTGAATATGAAGTCTCAGAAGGCTGTGTCTCATACTAAGAAAGCATCTTTCATATGTTTCGTTTTAGGAAATTTGTGTTTGTGGTTTTATCTGAACTTTTAGCCATTGGCAAGAAAGGCTAGCAGGGAGAGTGTTAGCTGGTCCCCTTTTTGTTGCTGTGTAAAGCCAGTGGGCTAGAAGGTGCATTGCAGCCTGGATCTGAGGGCCCCAGGAATTAGCTAAAGGAAGACCGGGAGCGTTAGCCCAGGCCCTCACCCAGGTTGTGTCTGAAGTCACATCTTATTTCTCTTACCTGTTCTACTTCTCCTTTCCTATCATTTGCATGTTGCTTATAGTCCTTCACTTTCTTTCTTGAAATATTTTTAAAATACTGCTTTTCTGAAAATCGTGTTGCATCTTGATGAGTTTTTCCAATTTAGCCTTGGCTGGATAAAGGAGGTAGCAATCCATCTACCAGCTGGCATGCTACTTCTTCTGGCCAGCAGAGGGAGCACTTGTTCTAGACCACCATCCGTCCTGGGGCTTTCCTACCATCTTGCTCATCAAATTCCTGACAAGTGTGAGAAGCCAGGGTTCGGCAAGATGCCTCTTAATGAGATTGCGTGTCTCAAGTGGCATTTCATCTGTAACTCAACTCTACTGAGATTGAGAAGAGACCTTGCAAACTTCGGCCTCCATCTAGTCCCGGGTGTAAGGATCTTGTGGATGGGCAGCAAGCAGTAAGTAAATGCGGATTTTAAACAAGCGGCGAGTCAGCTCCTCTGGCACTGTTGGTGGATCCTTGGAAAGAAGGGAAGTGAATTTATCAGGCACTGCATGTGTAGCATAGCCCTTAACTAAATACTTGGTCTTCAGCACACACAGACCTCTACAGATATGATTAGTTTCATTCCTTGACCTGACCTGAGTTTTCCCTTCAGCCCAGTCAGGAAGAGAACTGACTCTGCTTCTCCTTGCCTCCTGTACTCTGTCTCCCTCTTGGACTCAGCAGTTACTCACACATTCCACGTTAATAAAAGCAACAACCGACATTCTGGATTTACAGACAAAAACATTAGAAACATCTATCTTTTCCAGATCTCATCTCTTGATCTGAGAACATCACAAGTGGGTATTTTCTTTTCTACAAAGACTGAATCCAAACATCTAAGGAAAACGCTGACTCACGCATGACTAAGCTGAAGGTTACAGGGAAGACTAAACATTTATTTAGAAGTTACAGTGTTTGTTTTTACAGAGCTATGTTGCCGCAGATTATTGATTCTGGAAGGGTTGTTAATGCTTATAGTGCTGTACACATCGAGTCTGTTCTCACGGGCCTCTCCTGGAGACCTGGCCCTTGGCACCAGAGCTGGCCGTCTTCACAGGTGTCCGCAGCCTGTGCGCCCCTGGCCTCTGTGTTACCCGCGTGCTGCTCACGCACAGTGAGCGGGAGTCTTCCCTGGGGCAGCTGCTCTGGGGGCCTCTGCAGCCTCCCGGGCAGGGGCAGAGGTTCTGGACCGCCTCCTCAGTCTGGGTGCTGGCCAGTCCGTGTTCCTCTTTCCTGGTTTACTCCTGGTATGTGGTGGCTTCTTTAACCTCTCACATCTCCAAGGGTAGGAGTCCCTATGTCTTTCCAGAATTATAAAAACACATATACATTTATTTACAAGTGCATAAATATATAAATATGGCTATTATAGAAAAATAAATACCAATTTCCTCTGTCTCTTTAAAAACGATAATATATAGTCTTTCTGGGATACTGGCTTCTGCCTAAATGATGGGGGGTGGTGTCTCAAAAGATATGTGCACTGGTGGGCTGGGGGAGAGCTGCCTCCCAGGCTCCTGTCCTCTGTGGGTCCCCGGGGGATGCTGGGGGCACCACTCTCCTCCACCCATTTGGCAAGTGTCAGGACTGTCCACTTCTTCAACCGGTGCCAGGCCCAAGCAGCACGGGGGCCCTGCGGGGAGAGAGAATGGAAACATTAACATCCTGACTGGCCAGGAAGCGGCGCTTGGAGGCACTGGTCACACTCGTCCAAAAGGAGAGAGAAACCTACAGCCATGACAAGGCGATTTCTGGTCATGATCACCCCACACACAGTCCATTCCCCCAGGGGAGGCCATCCAGTGTCAGAGGCGCTGGGCCCGGCTCTAGGAGGCGAGTTCCATCTCCCAGAGGCAGAGCTGAGGGTCTGCACGAGGACCTACATCCACACCATGGAGGCTAAGAAACACGACCCAAGCCTCTGCAGCAATCCGGCACCCCCCAAGAATCCACTGATTTCCAAGACACTGGCACAGGGAAGACAGAGGGGGGGCTGGTGTGCACTGGGCCCACGGAGCAAAGTTCTGTGGAAGCACAGAGCGTTCCGATGGATGTGAGAACTTGGCTCCCTAATGACTGATGTAACCTTAGTCCTTAATTAAGAGACAAGACCCAACAAAGCAAGGTATTTTGGAGTGATTAGAGAACGCCTCTTATTCTGAGAGACAGTAGGAATTTGTGAATGGCCTTAATGCAGAGACCAAAAAATGTCCTTCTCTGAAACGGGATGGTGTCCTTTCCCTTAGCCTTTGAGGACGAGGCTTGTGATGGTGGAGAAGGACCCGACCAGTAGGCCCCTGCACATCTGCTAGGCCCGTGGTCGGCAAACTGCAGCTCGAGAGCCACATGCGGCTCTTTGGCCCCCTTGAGTGTGGCTCTTCCACAAAAATACCACGGCCTGGGAGAGTCTATTTTGAAGAAGTGGCGTTAGAAGAAGTTTAAGTTTAAAAAATTTGGCTCTCAAAAGAAATTTCAATCGTTGTCCTGTTGATATTTGGCTCTGCTGACTAATGAGTTTGCCGACCACTGGGCTAGGCCTTCGGGCAGAAGGGAGGGCGGCCAGCCCCTTTCCTTCCTCGTCTCTCCCTCCCAAGCACCACCTTCAACGACTTCTCCCCAGCCCCCTCCTCCTCCACGCCACTCCTGGGTTGTGGATTCCTACCTCCTGTTATCTCCAGCCTCTTTAATTTCCTGCCCTGCCCCTGGCACGAACCTGGGTGAAAAAGAGGGTCCCATGTCGCTTCCAGCCCAGGATTCTGGGGCCCACTCCTCATCCCGGACTGGCCGGCTGGGGCAGGCTGCTCCTGGAGGGGGTGGCAGTCCTGGTGGGCCTGCAGCCGCTGGTGCGCTGAGGCATCAGGCAGTGTGTACAGGAAGGAGACCTCGTCCGGGCGGGCCTTGGCTCCCCTGCGTGCACAAGACCGAACGGGAGGTGAGGTATGGGCAGGGTGGGCCCACGTCCCCACCGCCCGGCTGCCTCCCTGTCTGAGAGCACCAGAGGGGGCAGGGCTCAGACGGGCAGGGACGGCTCCCTTATGAACACTGAGAGGTGCCACACCATTTCCACGGGGAATTCTAGTCTCTCTCCATTGTATTCCATGCAAGTCCTAAGTGTGTTAGAAAATGTGGAGTCGGGGGCGTCTGGGCAAAGCCAGCAGTGCCTGGCTCCGCAGCCTGCCGGGTGGGGGCAGATTCTGAGAGGCCCACCCAGGCTCCAGAGCAGAAAGGCCGTGGTAGCTGCAAACACAACCCCTCAGTGGTGGGGAGAGGCGAGTGGAGCAGGCTGTCAGATCAGATGCGGGGACCCCTTAGTCTAGAAGAAATGAGGAGCATGGAGGATTCTGCGAAGCTGGCGCCACCTCTCAGTGGCCGGTGCTGAGTCTGAGGGCCTAAAGGGAGAGAGCTCCCGGAGACGGCGGCCTGTTACCTGGGAGGCGGGGCACCGTGGACGCCGTGGCCATCGCCAGGAGCCGGCTGCCTCCGGAGGCGGTCGGTGTCGTCCTGCTGCTCAAAGGGAAGGGGAATGGCAAGGTCATGTGGGGGTCCAGGCCAGGTTCCCGTTCATCCTCCAGCAGGCTGAGCCGTTCCTGACTAAGGAACGGTTCCAAGCCGCAGCCCAGGCCTCGAGGCTGGAGAGAGGAAGCCTCAGGGGGCGCCCAACCTCCCCTCCAGGGTGGCCCGCACCTGCTCGCCCACACCCAGGACGGTCACCTGCGGCCGCTCCCCGGGGCAGTGCTGCGGAGGTCTCATGCCCGGGTGGCCCGTGGCAGTCGCGGGGCAGCCCCTGTTGACATGCCCCCCGTTGGCACAGGCCCGTCCATTGGTGCCGCTGAGGTAGGGCTGCCCGTGGGCTCGGTGGCCGGGAAGTCCTCCCAGCGGCACCATCGTGTACTGGCAGGAGGAGGACAGCAAGGTACTCCGAGGAAAACCCAGGTCTGTTGTATGTTCTGGAAGGAAGAAGGGCAGAGATCTGCTGAGGCCACGGGGGCCTGGGCAGCTGGAAAAAGTCCCACGGGAACCTCAGGAAACTCCTGACCACGGGGTCGGGGCAGGGAGGCAGGGAGCTGGCACCGCCCTCGAGATGAGAATATTCTCCCTCGCAAGCTTCTTCCTGCTCCCCATTGCTCCCTAACAGCTAGACTTCCTCTGCCGGGCAGATGAGGGCGAGGAGATACAGGGGCAAGTGTTCAGGAGGAGGAAGGGGTGAGCGAACACACAAGGAGCAATAGTGAGGGGAGGCAAGCTGGACCAGGTGTGCTGCGTAGGGTAGCGGGGAGTGCAGGGCAGGCCTGGACCCAGAGCAGAGGCAGGAAACGTTGGGAGGGGAGAGGTGGGTAAGTGCGAACCCAGTCAGAGCAGCAGCTTTGGGTGTGAAAGGGAGTTGGAGCCAGATGAGTGCTGAGCCCCTGAGATGCAGAAGGGCCAACTCCCCCTCTTCACACTCTCCTCCACCTGCCAGGGTCCGAGAGCTGAGAGGAGGGGCTCCGTCCTGGGGTGTTCTGTGACTCTCCCTGAGCCCTCTGGGGACCCAGGAGCTTGCGCCCCAGTGACTGGGAAGCAGGCACCTCTGATCCTGCCCTGGGGAGAGGCCTCCTTGGAGGGCGGGGCCCTCTCCCTCCCTAGGCTCCTCCCCTGGTGTGGGGCAGGGCCGCTCGCTCACTCTGCTTGGACCAGGCCCTCCACAAGCAGAAGGGGATGAAGGCGACGATGATGAGGACGATGGAGCCCAGGACGACCCCGACAATCAGGTAGGGCAGGTCGCTGGAGCGCGCCACCATGGCCCCCGTGCCCACCGGCCGCTCCATGGTCTCGGGGGGCGGCGGCTGAGGTGGAGCCAGAGTTGGGGGTGGGAGTCCGCCAGGCTGACCAGACTTCCGAGCTGCAATTGTGAACAAAACTCCCATCAGCATCTATTTCTCTGACATTTCTTTCCCAACAAACAACAAATATCCCAATCCCATGGGTGTGGGCCTTGAAACCCTTTATTGGATGAGTGTGGTGTCCCAGCTCAGCAGGACCTTGGCATCTAACGTGAAACTTGGTATTACTGAGATCTGAACCTTGTGTTTCAAAACACAACCAGAGGTTTGTGAGCCAAGCCCGGAGCCAGGCTGGGTGCTGTGGGCAGCAGCGTGTGGGGGTTTCCTGAAAGAGGAGCTGGGGAACTTCAGGAAGAAAGTGTAAGAAATGCATGAAACCAGCAGAAGAACTGGGAAAGGAAGAATTCACCCATGGACTTGCTCTTCCTGGCAGGGTAAGGGATGCGGAGGACTAGGCATGAGCCCGAGCCGCAGAGCAGGATAGGTGTGTTGGGTGGGACTCCCTGGGGCAGCCAGTATCTGGGAAACGCTGATTCCAAGGTATCAAGGTACGATGGTGAACTCCTCAGGGTTTGCTATCAAGGTGCATCTGACATTGTTAACCCCCTTCTCAGCCGTCCCCTGGCCTTTCTGATACTGTAGCCTTCTGCTATCCCCGGCCTCTGACGGCCGCTCCTCATCTCTCCTCCCGCACTCTCCTTTCTGGCTTCTCCTCAGACCCCGGGGGTTCTTCCTGGTCCCTGTCGGTCGGCACTCTCTGTGTGCTCTCATCTGTGCCCATGATTGCAGCCTAATGACACTTCCTCAGAAAAGAGAGCCAAACCCATCCCCTCTCTTCACCTGTACTCCACACCCTGTTCTCGCCCCTCGGCCCGTTCCTGCATCGTCACCAGTGACCCCTCTCAGCAAACAAATGCAACAATGGCCCCCCTACAGCCCACAGGGCCGTCTCCCCTCCTTCCAGGCCCATGTACTGTAACCACCTGGAGGTCCTTGCAGGCTTGTCCAGTCCCCTAGGCCGCCCCCTCCTCAGCCACCCAGGATGCAATCCTTCCAGAAGGCCGGCATGAAACCCTTGTGAGGGCTCTGTTCTTTGCCCTGGGCATTCTGATACAGGACCTTTGGCCATGGCTGTATCTGCCCCTCACTGCACTGTACACCACAGGAGAGGGCAGGCAGTGCACACTGCAGGCGCTCTGTATTTGCTAAGTGATGGGAAGCAGTGCACAGCTGGAGAGAGAGGTTGCCAACGAAGGGAAATGGGTTTTCTTGTCTCTAGTCTATTCCTTGGTGATCTCCTGAGTTTGTTCTTTGCAATACACCTGCTTTATACACTTTGAGTATTTGCAAAAAGGAGACAGTATTTATCCATGTGACCAATGTGAAAATAAATTCTTATGATGTGAATATGTTTAACATCCTATCTAATAATAGACAAATATGCAAATTGACCACACCTTCGCTACACCAAAGCCACGCCCACCAGCCAATCAGGACGAGTATGCAAATTACCCCAACAAAGATGGTGGCTAATTTGCATATCAAGACAGCATTGAAAGAAGCCAAGAGCTGCAGAAGGGAGTAAAGCTTTGAAGAAGCAAGCAAGCCAGGGGGAGGAGAAGGGAGGAACAGAGGCAGGGCCGGGGGCAAAGGGAAAAGCAGGCGGGCTGGCAGAGAAGGTGAGGCGGGCGACAAGGGAGGAGCGGAGGCGGGGCCGAGGGAGAAGGGAAAAGCAGGCGGGCTGGCAGAGAAGGCGGGGCGGGCGAAAATGGAGGAGCAGAGGCGGGGTAGAGTGCAGCAGGAAATCCTATTGCAGGATTTTTCCTGCAACGGGAACGCTAGCGTTTTAATAAAGAGAAAGAGACTGGGCTTGTAATTGGACAAACATGGCTCAAAGTGTGCTCTACTGCTAACTGTCTGCATGACCTTTGTCAAGGTATATCATTTCCTTTCCTGTCTCATGGGGTTGTAGTTAATTAAGTAAATCAACCAATGTTAGCATCAAATGTTATCATAGGAATGAAGTGCTTACAGAAAGTTTCCAACCTAAGAGTGGGTTCCACTCCATGAGTTCATGTATGAGTGAGTTCCCAGGTTCCTGTAGCCCTCATGTAGCAAGTCATCTGTACTTAATATGAGGCGCAAGCAAATGAAAGGTCAAGAATGACCAAGTTTAGGGGTACCTGGAAAATAAGGAGTCTTCCTGGGGAAGAGACACCCGGCAAAGCACACGGAACAGAGGCGGGCAGAGAACCCACAGACCTCACCTTTGGTTTCACAGATCATCACGTTGCTGAACTCACTCTCGCCACCCTCATTAAAGCACTGCATCTTAATGTCATAGGAGGTCTCCGGCTGCAGGTGGTTGATGGAGTGCCAATATCTATCCCCTGGGAGAGAGAATCAGTCACACCTGGGGACGTGGATCTGGTTTGCCTGGTCTCCACGGGCAGTCAGACTCAGGGCTGGGTGGTGGGGCTGCTGCCATGAACGGCCCCATCACCTCTTGTCCCATCACCATGGGAAGGAACCATGTGGGTTTATGAACTCGATGACCCCAAGTGTGTCATGAAAGAGACAATGATATGGGGCACAGATGCGGTGTGTCACAGCAGCCCAGGTTTTACACCTTCACCAACACCAAGACCCCCGTGCCAACAGAGGAAACCAAATCACACAAAAGTGTTTCTCACCTTCCACCATATCCTTCTTGTAGTCACTGTCATTGTCACTGTCCGTGGGCCGGTAATAGATGTAGAAGCCATGGATTGGGGTGTTGTTGTTACTTGCTGGGATGTACTTAGGGAATGGAGAAGAAACACGTTGACAGGGGAACAGAGGGATTACCAGTGTGGCCATGGGGAACGGGAATTTCCCTCAGCCTAGAGTTCAAAATTCACGGGGGGAACCCTGGCAGACATTTCTGATGACATCCCCAAAGCTCTCTGGGGAATACTGTATTCAGCCCAGAGGTCCCCCAGCCTTTGGAGACAAGAGACAAACTGCCATTTCCCCAAGGAGTTAAGTCCCCTCTGAGCCTACCTGGGTGGGGATGACGACAGACGGACAGACACACTTAAGGGAGGTCGCTTAGAGGAAAGGCTGGGGAAGACAAGTGGTTCCTTCTTGCCCAACACGAGCTCAGCCCATCTCCCCGTGCAGTCTATGCAAGGCCACGTACCATCCACTTGAGCATGATGGTGGTCTCATTGACGGCGTCGGTGAAGGTGATGTACGGGCCCGCCACGGGCCGCTCGTAGAGGCGGCCGCTGTAGCCCGACACCACGTACGGCTGGGAGGGGGCGCTGGGCTCGCTCTCCCCCAGCATGTTCAGAGCCCGGACTCGGAACTTGTAGGAGGTGCCTGGTGAGAGAGAGACTCACTGATGCCAGGAGCTGGGAAACACCTTCTGACTTCTTCACAGCTCGTTCAGGCCCTGGACAGGGGGGCGGGGATGGGGGGTCTTCTGGGCAGACCTTCCCCAAAAGCAAACCCCAAAGGACTCATGAGGCTTCCCACCCTCATCAGAAAGGGAGAGAGAGGGCTTGTGGAACTGAGGTACCATTGAGAGCATCCATGGGAGCCTAGAGGTGGGTGGAGGATGAGCAGCGAGAACCCCCACAGCTCCCGTTCTCCTCTTGGTGGCCAGGGGGCAGTGCCGGGGGAAGGATGGGGGGATGCGGACAGGAACAGTAGGTCAGTGGCCAGGCCCCTACCTTTCTCTAGGCCCGTGATCTCCACTGAAAGCCTGGACGGAGGGATGGCGCTGGTGGCTAGAATCCAGTCCCCCACTTTCTTCAGCTTCTTGTACTCCACACGGAAGGACTGGATCGGGAAGCCACCATTCCCACGGGGAATCCAGGTCACAAACACCGATGTCTCCGAGGCCATGGAGATAGTGGGCCTGTCTGGAGCTTCTGGGGCTGAGGGAAACCATCCACGAGGGAGGGAGGAAGCAGGAGAAAGACACGGTGAGAAGATGGTCGTGTTGCAACCTGACTTGGCCTCTTCCTGATAGGAACCTGTTCCTCCCCACAGCCTCCCCCCGGTGGCTACACTGGGTCTCCTGGGGTCACCTGGATGGGTCACCTAGGGGCCTTCTCCAAGGAGGAGCCCGTGGGCTAAGACTCCTGAAAAGCCATCCTTCTGCCGGGTCAGAGTGTGGAGGAGCCAAAGGCCACCTCCTCTCCCCTCCACTGCCTCTGCACCCACAGGGCCAGCAACCCCAGTACTGGACTCCGGGGTTTTATCTGAAAGGTTTCAATCTGTACTTCTTCATTGTGGGGAGATGCCAGGAAGAACCAAGAGCCCATTCGTCCTTCAGCAGTGAGCCTGAGGCTGTGGACCTGGTTCCGGTTATGAGCACGCATCACGCCTACCCCTGGGGGCTGCTGGGGGCTTACGGGAGAGGCGGCCGTGGTCTGGCTGGCTGCTGCTCTGGGGGCTGGCTCCAGGGTCATCTCTCTGGATCTGCTGCTCCTTGCTGGCCATGATTTCAGGTTTGGGCCGCCGTCCTGGGTAGAAACGGGTTGAGCTCAGCCAGGGAGGGAGCACGAGGTATTAGGTCTCCCTCTCCACAGAGTGCTTTCTGCCAGGGGGTCTGACGAGGAGGTGCAAGTAATGCAGGGCAGTGGAAGTGGGGTCTGATCTCCGCTCCGCCTGAGGGGCGCCAGAGGGGCTGGCTGGTGGCACTCCTGCTGAGAGGTGGGGCCTCAGCCTGGGCACACAAACCACAGGAGGCAGGCACTGGAAGGGAGGTGAGTGGTGGGACAGGGGGCGGTGGTCTCACCTGAGCCTGGGAGGATTTTTCTCAGGCCCATGGGAACCCCAAGCTGGGGCAACGACGGACCCTTACCCGTTCGGAAGGTGACCATGGCTGTCTGGCCTTCGCCTGCACAGTTGTAAGCTGCCATCTCCACTTCATACAAGCTCCCGGGGTCCAGTCTGGTGAGGGTCAGGCGGTGCTGGTTGGCTGGGATGCCAGAGATGGTCCAATCATCAGAGGCGTTTGTGACCTGCTGGAGGAGGTGGCTGGTTATGAGGACCGGCCTCTGGCCGGGAGCTCTTGGTGGCTGTGGTTTGCAAGAAAAGCAGATGTAAGCCGAGAGCGCAGGAAGGTGGGTGGGTGGGAGAACAGGGCAGGTTGGGGGAGCGGTGGAGCTGCAGAGTGCAGACTGGGCCTTCCGGCTCTAGGACAGTATACCAGGTGTACCGGTTAATAATGCGGATTTTTTTTCAGTAGATGGAGTTACACATACTAGAATGTTGATATGTATGTGATTTGATATGTATGCTATTTTGTTGAATTGACAACAAGCTTCAAAACTTCATATGTCAAATTTGCTGAAGGTGTTAACATCATAGATATTTTTACACTTAAAAATGTCTAATTTCGTGCCAAAAAAAGAGCATTTGTGGGAAGTTTTAATTCATTATTTTGAAGAAAAGTGCTGCTGAAAGTTATCGTATATTTTGGCACGATGGCTTATGGTGAACATGCTCCATCTCAAGATACTTGTGGACGCTGGTTTAAACACTTTACAAGTGATGATTTCGATGTGAAAGACAAAGAACGTCCAGGTCAACCGAAAAAGTTTGAAGACCAACAATTACAAGCATCATTGGATGAAGATGCGTGTCAAACTCAAAAACAACTTGCAGAAAGATTAAACGTTGCTCAGCAAACAATTTCCGATCATTTACAAGCAACGGGAAAGATCTTAAAAGAAGGAAAATGGGTGCTACATCAACTGAACAAAAGACAAATGGAAAACCAAAAAGTTATCAGTAAAATGTTGCTTCAATGGCACGAAAGAAAGTCTTTTTTGCATCGAATTGTGACTGGCGATGAAAAGTGGATTTATTTTGAGAATCTCAAATGCACAAAATCATGGGTTGATCCAGGTCAACCATCAACATCGACTGCAAGGCCAAATCGCTTCAGAAAGAAGACAATGCTCTGCGTTTGGTGGGATCAGGAAGGTGTGGTGTATTATGAGCTGCTAAAACCAGGTGAAACTGTTAATACTGATCGCTACTGACAACAAATAATCAATTTGAGCCACGCTTTGATCATAAAATGACCAGAATGGGCCAGAAGACATGGCAAAGTAATTTTGCTTCATGATAATGCACCATCACACACTTCAAAACCAGTTAAAAGATCTTGCCTGGGAAGTATTAACCCACCCCCCATATAAACCAGACCTTGCTCCTTCAGATTACCACTTGTTCTGATCGATGGCACACACACTTTCTGAGCAGCACTTCAAAACGTACGAAGAACTGGAAAATTGGGTCTCTGAATGGTTTGCCTCAAAACAAGAAAAGTTCTATTGGGACGGTATCCACAAATTACCTAAAGATGGGGGAAATGTGTAGCTAGCGATGGACATTACTTTGAATAAAGCACTTTTGACGTTTCTCTTGAAATTATCGTGTTTTCTTTGATTACAAAATCCGAATTATTAACCGGTTCGCCTGGTGGTCAGGCTCCCTCCTCTCTCATCTAATGATCCCATCAAACAAAACCCAGTGAGGAGGGTCAAAAGGCCTCACTGACATTGCTGAGAATTTCTCCCAAGACCTCCTCTCTTTTTCTGAAAGCCTCATTTCACTTTCTTCCTCCTTGCTCTATTTAAAGCAAACAGTTTATATTCTAATAAGATGAGGACGATGGTAAAAGTAGCAGCACCAGTAGAAATGGCCACATTTGCTGAGCATTTACCAGGTGCGAGGCATGGAGCTGAGCACTTCATATATGCTATACAGTGCTTTCGTGACGACAGCCCGAGAGAGAGGCGTAATTTGCCAAAGGCCACATCCGCAGTGAGCGTGTGCTCACAATCTTAACCTCTTGAGAAAGAAAACCAACCTGGGAGCCAGAACATCTTGGGTTCGATCCTGGCTGTCCCTCTCACTAGCTGTGTAACATAAGCAAGTTCCCTAACCTCTCTGATCCCGAGGCTTTTCATTTGTAAAATGAAGCAAATAAGGCCCCTCAGGTGATTCTGAAGATTAAATTCGGTAATTTGTGTAAATTGTTGAGATCTGACCTGGGCGGACAGGAGGTTCCCAACAAATGGCTGGCCCTTCTCCCGACTGCCCCACACCCTCAGCTCTGTGAGGTTTTTGCCTCCTCAATCCTTTTTTCTGCTCCTGCCCTCAGTCCTTGATTAGAACTTAAAAAGTGTGGATGAGTTGTCAGGATTATGGATGAAGAGTAACGGCGTCACACTCCCAGCTCTTTAAAGAATAAACAACAACAAAGGCGCTTCAGGCTCCGAGAGGCCAGGCCGCTCGCTCTCAGCCACCCCACCTTCCAGGACAGACCCAACTGCGGGCGGGCGGTGCACGTCTCAGAGAGCCTGCTGGAGCCCGAGGTGTGGTTTGCTGAAGGAACTAAACAGCTGCCAGGAAAGCTCTTAGTCCCAAGAAGAATATTCCAAAGTAGAACAAGCCCTGCTATTCACGGGCCAGGCAGGGCCTGGGCTCATTAATGTCAGGCTTCCAGGATTTGTTCCAGGGGTAGAAGATTTTACAAACTGAGAATCCCCGGTGGTGCTGGAAACCCAAACACAGTAGCCAGGGTCTGCAGATGCACCAGGAAATGAAACCACTCCACCGTGTGAAAAGGGGGAGAAGCACTGAATGGTTCGCAGGCTCCAGCAAGAGAAGGGGGCTGAAGAAACAACCCAAATGCTGGTATTTTTATTTTTCCAAATTCTTTCTGATGTGATGATCTTGAAGACATGTTAGTCCCAGAAGAAAGGAACTGCTCCGGGGACATCATTTCTGCCGTGGCCGCGCGCACCTAACAGTTCCAAGTGCCCCACAGGCTGGCTCGATAGAATCGAGGCCCAGTGGGCAGTGTGTGCTCACTCCCCAGGCCTGGCCTCACACTGCCACTGGGACCAGAAATGAAAATAAGAAATGGAACCGTCATCAGTCACTGTCACACACACCGAGAGGGTGGATGCCGCTCCAGCCTGGCATTTCCGGATCACCAAGCATGGCTTTTGCCAGCCTGCCTCCTGGCGAGGCGGTTTGGTGGCCACCTCTTGGCCTGAAAAATATTATTCTTGCTCTCATACTGGTTCCCATCTCCTGGGGACCGTGAGCGTTGGGCCTGCCCTGATCTTTGTCTACAGCTCCGAGGTGGAGGTGTCCAGTTACACAGAGAAACAAGCATTAGGACCAGCCCTGCCCCGTAACCTGGGCTGAACAATGCTGCTGTTTGTTAAAAACCTATTCACCCCCTTTGCTGGCTGGCAACAAAGAGGCCAGCAGGCTGAGCATCAGTAAGAAACTGCCTGCCTCGGCCCCCACCTGGGAGGCAGCTTTGCCCGAGGTGTCTTTCTGACCCCCTCAGAGTCTCTGTGGACTTGTCCTGAGCCAAGGTCTCCTGAGCACGTCAGGGGGACAGGCACAGAGGGGCCGCAAGTCCAGCGGGGGAAATGGCTGCACAGCCAGACTTTCCTCCACGCAGGGCCGGCTTTGGTTTTTGTTTTTTGGAGGGGGAAGAAGAGTTGATAAACTCTTTTAGTTCCATGTTCATATATTTTCCACATTCTTCTTCCAAGTGCACACAGCACTTTCATAAGCAAAAAAATAGGAATGCATAAGAAAGTCTAGCATTATAACGCATTATTTATCAAGTAAGATGTTTAAAAATCCACTTGAAAACAGTAATTGCCTACTGTCTAATGACCTTAGAGAGAAGGTAGCATGCACGTGGGGCGATGAGAAACGGATTGCCAGGACATCCTCCTGCAGGGAAGTGCAGGGTCAGAGCAGGTGAGAATGCAGCCCTGAGTGAGGATAACAGCCTGGGGACCCTTTGCTGCTTCACAGGACACAGTGTCCAGGACGACGGGCTGGCAGGCTCCGTCCCGTACCCCGTCAGCCCCAGAGTCCTTCCTGACAGCTCCCCAAACACCACGGGGACAGACTCCCCTCTGTCAAGGTCTGAACAACTCGATGTGCTTCCAGCTCCAACGCCTGCTTGTCAAACCCAAGCCACGAGTCTGAGAACTGAGGGTGCTTTACAGGCCTTAGAGAAAATACTGTTCACAAATGTTTGTTTTCCTGGCTTAGAGCTCGCTCACCATGCCCGGGTTCCTGCAGGTATGCACCCAGCGGAGCTTAGCTTGGTTCAAAAACAAAACAACATCAACAACAAATGGCAGAGGGAGGAGGGGAGGGCCGGGGATGTTAACAGGGAAACCGCCGCTCCCTCTGGGACTGGAAGCTGGTGGTGGTAGCTTCTGGGAAGCCTGTGGATGAAGCCCAGACCCGGAGGCAAAGGCACGGCGTTTTCCCGGGTCTCGTAGGGTCCCAAATGCCCAGCACCACCCTCCTCCTGGAGGTGGTAGGAAAGCACCCTGGAGGAGGCGGGAGGTCGTGACCAGCAGTGGGGTTGGCAGTCCAGGCTGCGGCGGGAGCTCAAGGGGAGGGAGAGAACGGAGACCCCCGCCCAGCCTGAGAGGGGGTGGGCACAATGCCAGGCACCCTACCTTGCGGTGTTTCACCTCATAGTAGAGGATTGGTGCCCGGCTGCCACCCTCGTGCCGAGGCCGCCACACGAGCTCGTAAGAGTCAGTCTTGGAGGTCCTGGGTGAGCTGAGGATGATGGGCGCCTCGGCGGGCGCCACCTGCCCTTTCTCTCCTGGGCACTGCGGGGAAGCTGGCTGCACCGAACCTGGAGGCCTCGGGAGCCCTGGGTGCCCCCTCAGCATCTGGTCGGGGCTTCTGGGTCTGGAGGGTGGCACGGGAAGTGTGGCAGTGTCCAGCTTAGCATCGGGCCACGGCCTCAGGGTTGTGCCTGGCGCAGGGAAGAGAAGGAAGGAAGAGGGTGTTAGTCCCCTGGTCACCTGCTGAGCTGTTGCCCCCGTGGAGAAAAAAGTCAGAGAGAAGACCTGCTGGGCAGGAAGAGCCCTCAGCGCAGGACTGACGTGGCCATGGGCCCACTCACAGGCTCCGCGGAAGAGAGGGTCATGCCCCTGCCCTCCAGTAGGGAAAGGCAGTCCAGGCTTCTTGCCGTGGCTCAGGCGTGGCAGGCAAGCGTGTCTGCAACCTGTTTGTTCCTGACTCCACATTGAAGTGAACTATCACGTCTAACACTGGGGCTGGGGGCATGCCCCTCACTGTGGGGTCTTAGCACCTCGGCACACACGGGCCTTTTCCTTCTCCACCGCACTGACCTGGAAATGGGAGATGGAACGCCAACTGTAAACGCCCCTGAGAAGCTGAGGAGCCAGGGCAACACTTCCTTCAGGGCAGGGAGCGTCCACAGACTCTGCCACACGAGCTTTTCCTCGGCCTCCCCCACGGGGGGTTGGCATCTGACAATGATGACTTAGCATTTCATTCCCTGTCATTGTACTTTTCTACAATTATTTCCTTTGCAAATTTTATCTCCTCCAAGAAAAAATTCTAACGACACACTTGTTTTCCTTTACGCCAGAGCAGGGGTTGTCAGACTGGGTTCCGTGGAACCCTATGAACCCACAGATTCTACAAAACAATTAAAGGGTGTTTTTAAATTATAATACAACAGCTAAATGGGTCATTTTCACTAGTGAAAATCTGCACTTCTGACTTTTTAGTAAGTTAATATAAAATTGAACTTACAACTGAAAGCCACTTTTATTGGTTTTACACATTGGGGTTCCTTTTTAGATTCCCCTGGAGAGAAGGGTTCTGTGAGTATTCAGCTCCACTCTCCCTCGTGCCGCACTCACCTGGCCTGGCGGTCCTCAGCTGGACCACGGCGTGGGCACTGCCCACTTCGTTCTCGGCCATGCACTGGTAGACGCCTTCGTCCTCAGGCCCCACGCTGACCACTCGCAGGGCCCTGCGGGACAGCCGGAGGCGCTGGCTGGGGGCGAGGGGCACGGCGTTCCTCAGCCACAGCACGGAGGGCGGGGGGTTCCCGCGCACCTCACAGGTGAGCTTGGCACTCTGGCCCCACGGGATGACCAGCTGGGACAGCTCCACAGTGACCTCGGGGGGTTCTGCCGGGAAACCAGAGCAGGGGTTAGGGAGGCGGAGTCGCCCCGTCCATGCCAGGCAGGCTGGGGGCTCTGCAGTCAGGAAAGGCTCCCTCTTTCCCCGGGCTGTTGACAGAGGAAAGGGAAGGTCTCCGTCTCCGCCATCAGAGCCACCAGGAAAGGGCACAGCGGGGCAGTCAGCCCCTCTACCCTAGTCCCTGGGATCCAGGATCTCCACCTCTCAGTACTCCTGTCACTCACTCCGCACGTGACCTCTCGGAAGGCACGTGACCCTGAGCCTGGGGTTAGGAGCTTCTAGAAAGGCCAAGCAGACCAAAGAGAAGGTCCAGGAGAAGGAGGTCTGCAGGAGACACTCACCAAACACCTGGACGTTGTAGAGAATGGCCGCTGCCCCGGGCTCCCCGACCCCGTTGTCGGCCATGCAGCGGTAGGTCCCCGAGTCCTCCTCGCTGGTGGGGTCGATGAGGAGGTTGCTCAGCAGGAAGCGCGTCTTGTTGTAACCCGCGACACTGGACCCATCCTTGGCCCAGGTGACCCGCGGAGGCGGGATCCCACTGGCCACACACTCAAGGATGAGACTGTGGCCTTTCGTGACGATGATGGTCTGGGCCTCTGGGGGGTAGATGATGCGGGCGGCCTCGGCCGTGGAGCCTGGAGGGGGAGGAGGGAAGGACAGCGAGTGGGACCAGGACTTGGTGCGGAGGACCCCTTCTGTGCGACCTTGGGCGGCCCAGACCCAGGAGGCAGTCCCAGGGGTCACGGATTTGGAACCAAATAGCCTTCAGGAGCTCATGACCTACGTGAAGTGGGGCCAGTTACTTAATTCCCTTCGGCCTTGGTTTTCTTATGAGGGACAAGGACTTCCTGCAGGAGTTGTTACAATAAGAAAGAGACTGCAGCGGCGCAGCATCACGGCCACGCGTATGTGGGGGTAGCTGTGTGTGGGAGGAGAGAAGGATGAGGGGTGGCCAGAGGTACACCTAAATGGTGCAGGTTTTTTTCCTGCTCGCACCCAGTACGGGACTCTAAGACAGGATGAGATGGGATGCACGAATCCCCACGCACGGGTCTCAGAGCCCAGGTGTCGCCCACAGTGTGAGCGGCATCTCCCGTGAGCATGGTGCTGAGATGAGCAGGGCCTGTGGTTTAAAGATGAGCACGTCTCCTATTGTGAGGCCCCCCAGTCACCTACTTCCCTAGGCTCTCAGCTGAGGAAGCAGCCAGCCACCCCTTTTCAACGCGGGGGGAGAGACCGGGTAGAACTTATGGAAAGGCATGTTGCTCTCCAACGTGCCACGCTCCCCGGGACCTCCAGGTAGCGTGCTGACCAAGTGCGGTTTTGCTTTACGTGCCAACCAGGGACAGACCAGGTTCTGTACCACCTGAAACTCATACAGCTTGGGAAGCCGTCTTTAAGGAAAAGAATACAAAAGTACAGATACTCAACTGGGCGGGCGAGGAACCACTGAAATTTTGCTTCGCTCACTTCACAGTAAATCTGCCTTTGGTGCCCACTCTAAAACCCAACTCCGCCTTAAATGTTACTCCACGGAATCCACAGGGATTCAGAAAGAGCCTGGCGCACAGAAGGCGCCCAGCAAACGCAGCTGTGCTCTCATAGACGGGGGACGGTGGGGGCCTCCACGGTTTTCACCGGGGGGAGGTGTGGGGCAAACCCCGCAGTGCAGACTGGTGGCCTCCACACGGGCACCAGGCAGCACGTCTGCCCCACGCAGACGCTGCTGAGCCCACACATCCCCGCCATCCCCTCCTCTGAAAGTTACACATGCACGAAAGCTCTCCACAGGCACAGTGAGGTGGGGGGGTCCCCCCCACAGTGCTCTGAGGTGAGTGAGCAGGAGGCACAGCCCCTTGGAGCCAAGCCCGAGGGCTGGGCTGTGAGAGGCGGGCGCTTCGGGAGGTGCCCCCATCCTGGCCAGAGTCCTGCATGTCCCACTGGCTGGAGCCCCACAACCCTCACCCCCACACCTCGGGGAACCCCAGGCCCCGAGGCCCCCAGCCCCGCCCTCCACCAGGGAGGCCCCGCCCCTTACGGCGCACGCGCAGCCGGTCACTGGAGCCCGAGGTCTTCACTTCTTGGGTCACCGGGTTGTAGGCGGCGCACTTGTACATCCCCTCGTCCTCCTGGCTGGCGTTCACGATCTGCAGGTTCCCCGACGGCATGATCAGGTAGTTACCTGAGGAAAGAACAGGAAGGGAACATGGGTGAGTTTGGGCCTAAAACACTACACCCAACAGGTCCCACAATGGGGCGGGGCAGGAGCCAAGAGCTGTACCCCTGAGTCCCAGCAAGCCCACCCCCCAAATGCTCTTCTCCCATAAAACCTGGAAGCCAGGGGGGCAGAATGCCAGGGAATGGAACAACTAAGGAACCAGCTAGTAACTGGCTGGTAACTCCCCCAGGTTAGTCCACAGATAGATGGAAGAGCATTTCGCACGTAAGGAAGCTGGGCGAAAGGCAGCAGCACTTGGGGTCGGCCCGACCTGGACTCAGGCTTCGGACCTGCCTGTACTGATGGTGTGACCCCGGGCAAGGCAATAACCTCACGGATTTTGTTCCCTTGTTTGTAAAGTGGCCCAGCCGCCCTCAGGCTGGGGGGGGCCCTGCTGCACACCTGGGAGCCCAGAGGTCATGCCCACAGGAAGGCGGGCTTTCACTTCAGAACCGCCCATCCGTCTGTCAGTCACAGCTCTGAGCCACCTCACTACTGAATTTCTGCAACCGGGGAGGACATTTCGATCCCAACCCAACGCTCTGCTGCGGAAGCCCTCCCCTCTGCATCACTGGCCTGCTGGGCTGTGTGCTCTGGGCCAGGGGTGCCAGGGGGACCTGGGGGGGGGGGACGGGGTGGGCAGGGCTGGGCTCAACTTCTCTCAGCAGGAGATAGGCTCACGCTGCTGGACACACCAGTAGTGTCCAGCTTCCTGGCAGGCGGATCACCGGCCCTCCTCTCTGAGCTGCTGGTGGCCTGCCCTGGGAGTCGGGGTATCCCTGTACCCCGGGGCTCACTGAGCCTGGCACCGGCCTGCCCCCGGGTATGGGCTACTTAGGCAAATATCAGACAGAATAGGGAGAAGCTCTGACCCCTGTGGGCTGGGCAGGCTTCCTCTAGGGCAGCGGTCGGCAAACTGCGGCTTGCGAGCCACATGCAGCTCTTTGGCCCCTTGAGTTTTTAGCAAAGGCCAGCTTAGGAGTACCCTGATTAAGTTAATAACAATGTACCTACCTATATAGTTTAAGTTTAAAAAATTTGGCTCTCAAAAGAAATTTCAATCGTACTGTTGATATTTGGCTCTGTTGACTAATGAGTTTGCCGACCACTGCTCTAGGGGCCACTCCCGGCTCCTGCTGGGGACGGTACAGATCAATGTTCTTCCCGCAGTCTCCACGTATTTCTGAGGGGCAGGGCTCGAGTTTTTGCCCTTTCAAGAAATAGTTTTCTGTATTTTCTATAGTGAACATACATTTCTTTCATAACCAGAAAAAGTTAAAATATTTTAAAATGTATGTATTTTTAAAGTTACACATTTGAGCTGTGGGGTCCAGTCAGTAGGGTCTACTTGGCCTACCGTGCAGGGTCAGTTGTGGATGAAGCATCGTGTCCCCCCAACTGGTACTCGGGGGACCACAGCTCGGCCCCCCTGAGATGGCTGCATAACCAGGAAAATGGGGACAGGGAGAAACTCAAGTTCCATAAGAGGATTGCTCTGCCACGTGGGGACGAGCTCCACCTCCCACCCTGCAGCTGCGGGAATGGCTGGGTTTGCCGGGAGCTCACATGGGGGAAATCTGGACCCTGTGCTGACAGCCCTGACCAAATGGCGCAGCTCAGCAACGTCGTCCCGGGCCTCAAAGAGCAAAGACACTCCTCATGAGAGGGCGGAAGACCTCCATAAGGGAGCCAGCCCCTTCAGGCTCCTACAGGGCTAAATAGCAAGGCCGAAGACAGCTGACCAGCATGAGGAGGCAGTGGTCAGGGGTGGCCAGCTTCCCCCCGGCCTTGGCCTCTGGGCTCCTGCTTGCTCACCTCTGGATGCCTCCAGCCACTCCTGTTTGACACTGTATCGGACCTGGGCTTTTGGGTGGCTCTCAGGAAGGTGGCAGGCAATGACCGCCGTGTTCCCCTCATCTACTTCAATCACATGCTGCACGTCTAACTTGAAGTCCTGGAGATCTGTGGAGAGAAGGGGGGTTCCGGTTGGGCCTCGATGGAGGAGACATGCAATGTTCCAGGGTGGCTTGTGTCTCCGTGTCTTTAGTCACAATAAGCAGCTGTAAAACCTCACATTGGGGGCTCTCTGTGAGTCCTTCCTCTACCTTTGTTGTCTAGGGGAGTTTAAAGGATGGAATGTGTGGCCCTCATCACTGCATGGGCGTTCAACTTGGTACATATGAGCTGCAGGGTGGGGGTGGACATAGAGATTCCTTCAGGAGATGCCTTTGATGCAGACCAGCCTCTCTGTTACACTGAGACATGGGGGCGAGCTGACCAGGCCCACTGGCCCTACTAAACCTCGTCAGGGTCAAACAAATGCCCAGGCAGAGCTCAGCTAACAGAGACCCAGGGAACAACAAAAGAGAATGTTGACGTCTCCTCCAGTTCAATAATGGCCTTCCCTGGCTCTTCTCAGACATCCACAGTGAAAAGTGAGAGGCCCAGAATTTCACTCGGTTACTAAGCATGGTTCTAACCGGGGTCGTTCCTGCTACCCAGGAGCTATACTCTACATCAAGCATGTCAAACTCGCGGCCTGCGGGCCACATGCCTTGTTCATTTGGCCTGTGTTAACCTTGGAGTTTGACATGCTTGCTCTACATCATGGCTAATACCTTCTCAGGGCTGGGGTGGGGAGCTGTGGATGCCCCCAGGGTTTCTAAGGCAAAGAGGGGTCTCCCTGGTGTGGCTTAATGGCAGGGGAATACAAGGGAGCCGAGAGCCCTGACACCAGGCTGCAGGCCCTGGCAGCACAGTGGCTTCTCTCCTGGCTTGGCACGCTGGCAGGAAGACTGGGATCTAAACTGAGAGAGGATGGAGGTCCATCTGGAACAAGAGCCGGATGCTTGCCAATCAATCCAAGAGTCCAAACCACAGAACTGTCTCTGTAGGAGCCGAATCACTGATGCTGCTGAACAGAATGGGCCATTTGTGCAACAAAACCACATTCCAAATTCGGTTTTCAGAACT